>NC_141685.1:1623451060-1624180312 GCF_964263255.1 Lissotriton vulgaris | reverse complement strand
AGCTTGATTTGGAAAGAATCCAGAAGAGATTCCTCCTACAGTAGTCCAGGCTGCTGAAAACAGGATTGGGAAGATGGAAAGGAACACCCTATTAACCACTAAACAAAAAACACCCACCACTCGAACAGTATTTGTATCGAAATTTTCCAACAACTTATTGAACATCAAAAGAATCATCCAGAAACGTTGGGAACTGTTATCACAAGAACCGGATTTTGGAAATTCTCTCTCACAGCAGCCACTATTTGCATACACTCGTAGTCGCAATTTAAAAGAACTACTGGCATCCAAGAAATCAACTATAACTTCCAATCATATGGGCATGAGGAAATGTCACAATTGCGTGAATTGTAACAATGTAATGCAACAAAAATGTATCACTCATCCAAAAACGGGAGCAAACATCAATTTGAACCACACATCCGACTGTAACACTGCCAACGTGATTTACGGAATCAAATGCCCGTGCGGCCTGATGTACGTCGGCAAAACGGAAAGAAAAGTGAAAATTTGCATAGGAGAACACAAAAGTATGATCAGAAAGAAAAACTTGAACTCCAATTTAGCAACTCATTGGTTAGAACTAAACCATAACATTGCTCAACTGAGATTTGTAACCATTGAAAAGGTGATCATGAAGGAGGGCTCTGACAACAACAAAAGACTCTTACAAAGAGAAGTATTCTGGACACGTAAATTACAGACCCTGATGCCAGACGGTCTGAATGATAAACTAGATTTAAGTTGCTTTCTATAAACTGAATTTTTGGCTCGTATCCATCTCTCACTCAGTTTCCATTATGTCACTTTCACATAGATACACATTATACCCATAGGTTATACATCCATTGTACATATTATACTCCAGTTGACACTGATGGAGTAGCTTTCACACAATTAGACAGTATAATTTCTTGCTTGTCAAGTAGGATGATTTAAGAAATGACTAGCTGTATGTGTTTAACGATGTTGTATTTCATATATGGGTTTCATCTATCTCGAATGTTTACCATGACCTCTCTTTAGTCTGTCGTTTTTTATCATTACACACTATCATCACCTGGTTTTTTTCTTAATTGATTTTATTTTTTTCTTGTTCACTTTTGTGTCCTGCATGCTGCTTTTTTGCACGTCTCTGTTCAGATTTTGCTAAATTGGTAGTTTGGTCGCGTCAGTCTACCATTACGTGCATGTCTGAGTTTGTAAACAATAGTAGGCGCGTCTGTCCGCTTTCTAGGTTCACGATACAATCACGTGACCGGATTGGTTAACGCTTTTGAATGGTGGGTTACTCGGCGTCTGACTATTGAATCGCGAAGACTACGTAGAGAAAACACTCATCATACTTGTTGGATTAGTCGGTAGGTAGATTGAGAGGCAGCGTTTGTTCGTTACACATTATCGGGGAAGACGGTGTTGCTAACCGGAATCTTTCCTTTCTACCATGTTATAGAGATTGGAGGAACATTGGCGCATTGAAATATAGAGAAGATTAGCAATGTTCAGACAGTGTTTTGCTCCTTTGTTGTTAAGAAACTTGGATTTTCTTTTGTTCTCATGTAGTTCGATAGTTTCCAGTCACCATTAGTCTTTCAATTTAGAAAAGTCTATATCTGTTGCAGGACAGCTTCAGTCCTTGTGGTAGCTATGATACACCACAAGTTCAGGTATGTAGGAATTTGCAGACACTTTAGTCGCATTGGTGGACATTTATCAGTGAAGTTCGTAACTCTGATTATTTTTTATATTTGGTCTTCACAGCATATGTATATTTTGACACCTACCAGGTATTTTGTCATTAGATTTTATGTCTTTCTTGTGGTGGTTTGAATTAACTCTCTTAGCTGTTAGGAACATAGAGTTACGTTTGTGATATGAAGTACCGCTCACTTTGGGTGCATGTTGTTTTATGTTCATCACGTGAGTCACAGACACATACCCAATTTGATTTGTATTTACGATGTTCAGTTAACACATGGGTGGGGAGATTAAGGTACGCGCTATTTTCATTTCATTTCTTTACAACATCACCCTTCCAGTGGCCCCCGAAGAAGGGACTTTGTCCCGAAATGCATCGGGCTCATGTTTAATGTCGTGGTGTGAAATAGTTAAATGCAATTGTATATACAGTATGCATTGATGAAAAAAACGATTTTGATTGTTTTGATCTGATGTCAATAAGTACCTTCAAGGAAGTATTGTGCAAATAATAAACCAAATTTGAACTGTACATTTGGTTTCTTCATTTATTCATTTTTGTGTGTACTTTAACATATGTGTTGGATAACCAAGTTGAAACAAGTTAAGAAAGATTACAACACAGACATTTTCTTTGTCGTATACACCCACACCACACCCATCCAGCACATACGTCACTACACACGTGACCCTACCAATAAAAAAGACGGGCACACGTGCTCTACGCCATTTTAGAGTTACTCCCATTGCAAGCGCTGTGATGGCCCGTCCTAGTGGTTCGGATGCCTCATGTAGGCCCGAACCACAGAGCAGGGGGACCCACCACTATGTGCGTGGCCTCTTTGGTCACTGAGTTAGACATACCACAAGGACTGAGCATGTAAGCAACCGGGGATGATAATGGGAGCCCGAGTATGTCCTTAGCCATAGCGATATCAAGAATCAGCACCATATGTGAGAATTCTTGGTGGCAGAGCGGGACTGCATGATGTAGAAGGTGTCCTGTCCATGAAAAGGTGAGCAGTCAGGCCTGGGTGCGCAACAGAGGGAGTATATGGGGTGCAGCAGACTGGATACAAAAAGGCGACAGCGATTTAGGCGTACACGGTCATATGTAGCGTATCTTATTGCATTTGTATTTTTTTTCCAATAGCAGGAAAGTTTTTATAATCGGTCAAATGTCCATCGCCTCTGATGATCAAAACCACGTGTATCACTGCGCACCACTTGCTTTCACAACCGGATAAAAACATTACTACTATAGTAATTTTATAAAAATCGAAGCCTATTAAACAAGTTGGAACTGGCCAAATAGTTGTTTTTAAATGCGGGAGGGAAGGTGTGTGAAAGGGCAATGTAATTCTACTCCACATTAAGATAGTAACAATTACCAATCATAACATCTTTCTTTTACTATCTTCTAGATGTTAAGTTTCAGGGTGCAACATGTCCCGGCACATGGTGAAAGACACACCGGTGGCAGAAAGGTGAGCTGCGAATATTCTTTTCAGTCACTCTTTCACTTCCTCTCTCCTTTGATAAAGAAATGACGCACAATGTTAACTTCCTTTTTATCTTACAGGTTGTGTTTCACAAATTGGCTCTCCCCCCACACCTTTAAAGCTCAACGTTCGAGGATTCTGTGATGATGCCTGGCCATCGTAACAGTATCTGAGAAGGCTGCTTTGACACGTGGTGCACCCTCTTTGAATCACGCCAATGGCACAAGGTGAGCAAAGAAGCTTGTTTCCGAAGCAACGAGAAGTCACCTGTAGGCGGAGAGAGTGGGTAGTGTGCAGAAGCTTGACTGCGTATGAATATACAATTACCTCCGGGCAGTGGGAGTGGATAGGTTGCAACAGTCTGAGGGGCAGATTTACAAGCCCCTTGCGCCACGTTTGCGTCACTTTTAACATGGGAAAAGTGATGCAAAAGTGGCGCAAGGAGCTTATAAATCTGCCCGAGTGCACAAGAAAAAGCACTCACCTCCAGACTCTGGGAGTCAATGGGGTGCAAATGTCTGGGTACACAGTAATGAGAACTCACCGCTATGCAGTGGGAGTGCATGGAGTATAGTACTTTGGAAGAAAAACAGTACACAGACACCTCCTTGCAGTGGAAGTTGATGAAATACAGTATCCTGAGTGTAAAAAGACATACATCAAAAATATACTTGTGCAGTTGTATGTACTATGCTATTACTAACTCTATACTATCTTTCAGATCACTAAACTTGAGGGTGCACTATGAAACGGCACGTGCTTGGACACCCAACGGAGGCAAAAAGGTGAGCTACAAAGATTTTCTCCAGTATTAACTGCTCCATTTATTACTTTCTCTCTCTCACACTTTTAATGTCGTTTTGTCTCTCTTCTATCTCTCCCTCTCTCTCACATTGTTTCTCTTTCTCTTTTAAAGTTATGGACGCTGCTGTCCACTATGCCGATAAAAAAAATCAAGGTTGAATTTAATGCAATCTGCAGTGTAGACAAAGCTGAGTTCAAGTTGTGAACTCTGTTCGCCACAGTGTTTACATAAGGTATGCAGAGCGGCCTAGATACACAATGCCTCCGATCAAATGTGTTCGAAATAAAGAATATTGTCCTGCATAATGACGTGATCTCTCACCTAATTCTGTCTCATCTCTGAATCATTTTAAAGACCTTTTGGTCCATACTGTAAATCTGACGCAGTAGGCACTTCGGTACAGACACCTCTTGAACGTGGGCCTATAAGAGGTGGAATGTATCAGGCACACTGCAGACATGCAAATTAACAAATATTGCCACGTGTTAATTTAATTTGTGATCTTTTACCTCATTCAGTCATATCGATCTAATTTTAAACACTTATTTTCATTTTTGTTTTGCAGGTTTCCTACCCTCCTTCCATTGGAGTTCACCAAACATTTTGATTATTATATTGTTATGTTAAAGTTATGTTTCTAGGTATTTATTATATTGTTATTTTAAAGTTATGTTTCTAGTTATTTATTGTTGTTTTAATAAAAGTTAATTTAAAAAAGTATATACGTCTTCTTTTTCTGACAACATTTCACTATTATTTAGTGTGATAAGCATATGCTTAGAAAACATTAAACAATTAAAATAGAAATTATGTTTATAACTAGAAGTATAATACAGCGGCCAACTCTTTACCAGCTCTTTACCAGAGTCTGTAGCTGCAATTAACTGTTCCTATGGAAATTTTTAAAAACTCCAGCACAGTAACTGTTTGGATTAGCAACATTGTATGGTGAACTTGTAACCTGTGTGCTCACTTAAGTGTTCTGTAAACTGTTACTATGGTAAGAGGCAGTAAGCAGTTTAGGGGGTAGGGTTGAAAGGTACTGGCTGTACAGAAACCGTTATATTTACCCAGGATCATCTACATGACAGAAAGGAAAGCAAACACAGAACACTGTGTAGCAGATTTACAAGCACCTTGCACCACTTTCACATCAACTTTCCCATGTTAAAAGTGATGCAATAGTGACGCAAGGAACTTGTAAATCTGCCTCTATGCACATTACAAGCAAAAGAAGTACACAACTCTTCGAATTCTTTATCGATCACAATTAGATAGTGTTGCTTCACGATTCACAATGCACTTCACTAAATACTTAGTGCCTATTTAAATGGGAGACTGGATTGTCGACATTACAAAACTTTGGGGCATATTTACACGGACGGCGTTAAAATTGTCGCTGCTTTAACGGCAGCAAACTACAACTAAAACGGCAATAATGGACTTCAAAATCCTTTCTTATCTTACCAGAAGATGTTTTCAACATTGCTGTTTGCTATGCAAGAGTGAGAGCTGATGCTCTCACCCTGCCATAGCAAACTTGGGAGCATATTATCAAGTACAACGTTAACATGTTCTGGTGTAAACCTGGGCTTCTATTGGAATTCTCACAAATACTCAAAAGCCTATTATTAAGCAATTATGGGCGCTTTAACAACACTTTCCTAACGCTAAAGTGGCAATAATTTTAACACAGTCCTTGTATATATGCCCCCAATATCGCGGGAAATACAGCGATAATTTATGTTCGCAAGTGAAAAGCTTGTTAATATAAGCCTGTGGACTTAACATATCAATTCACCTCGCATATTAAACATACTTAAGTCTACTTCAGAACAGATGTTAGGATCCGACATAAACCGCAATTAGCAAGAGTTTTCCTATAGGTCCTCAAATCAAGGGCCGGCATGTAAATACAAAGCTATTGTCACACCTCCCTCTTCCTTTTTTTATTCTCATAGAAACACCTACCTTCCCACTGAGAATACCTACATTGCAACACATTGGAGATACGAGGCGAGCCCTTAGCAAACCGGCTGCTAACATGCATTAATGCATCTTAGCGTCACCTAGTAAATAGGGCAACATAATTTTCACCGCATTTTTGCGTTTTTTACAAAATGGCAATTGTTAATATACCCTCAAGTTTGCAATGACACTGCAGGAACCTCGTCTCCCGTCCTACCATAGCAAACCGCATTGTCCTGGGGGTAGACACCCCGAGACACAGCAGGAGCCGCACCTGGGAGATGGTGTTCCCCAAGGCTTTCAACTGCTCCAGAATGGAGACCACGCGGCCCCCCTCCCAAAATATAAAAAGACCCCGAGGGTGGTAATCCCCGGGGCTTAGATGGACCTTTGAGCTTCCTCCTCCATTTATTTTGTACATATATATATATATATATATATATATATATATATATATATATATATATATATATATATATAAAACCTACTGGCAGTCCCCAGTAGGTAGTTATAGTTAGGACCATGTTTCCATATGAGAAGTGCTTTATGTTTTTGCAATAACTTTTGGCATCGCTTGACGAATCTTCACAACATTTTCCAAACTTTTGCTTCAGTAGGTTCAGCTACTGTGTTGAACGTTTTGGGGTGATCTATCAAGTGGGGGCTGAAAAAAATGGGGGGTCCCAAAATGTGTTTTCTTATGCATTTTCCTGTAGGGATTTTTAACATGACTACAGCTCGAACCGCTGAATGGAATTGCACCAAATGTGGCAGGAAGGTAGATGTTGGTCCAGAAAATGTGCTTTTGAAGCACCCCGTGGTTATTAACTCTACAAAGTGGGTGCCCTGGGTGGGACCAGGGCAACCACACTATTGGCTGGGCCCCTGGGGATAGGGTCCCTGGGGCCAAAATTGGCCTGGGAGGGGGGCTGCATTGCCCCCTCCCCAAATAATGTTTTTTTAAAGTTACCAGAGGCACGCCCCCTTTTCTTCACCACTCTGTAAATGTGCCTCCTGAAGGACTGCTGGTTGGGAAATGAAGTCCCATCGGCTTCAGAGGGTCCTTGGGGCCCAAAAGATTTCCTGTTACTTCAAGTAAATCCCACACAGCGGGATTGCTGAGAGGTGGTCAGAGGCCACGCCCCATTTTCCATCACTCTGCAAACAAGCCTCCTGGTGCACTACTGGTTGGGGGATAAAGTCTTCTTGTTGCCTCTAATATGTGTGACACAGTGGGATTCATGTGTGCTGGTCGGAGGCCTGCCCCCTTTCTCCACGAGTCTACAAATGTGACTAATAGTTAAAAACCCATAGAAATTCACTGAAAAAAACTAAAGTTACTGGATGTTAGAGTTAGACTGCCATTCGACTCATACAAAACCAGAAAAATTCAGCATTTATAGTTAGCCGAGCTGACTATAACTTACACCTCTTCTTATGACCTCACATATTAAATCACTCATGAGATTGTCAGTGACTTCACATATGATATCTCAAATAACATCACTGATGACATCATCCATTAAGTGTAAGGTTGATACTATTTCTGATATATGTCTTCTGAGTGACTGTGAGGGTGTCTGAATCTGTAAGTGAGAGGCTGTATAGGTGAATTGGGTGTATGAGTAGCTGTATGGGTAAGTCAGTGACTGTGTGAGTGACTGTATTGGTGAGTGAGTGGGCGTGTGAGTAGTTGAATGAGTGTGTGACTGACTGTGTAAATGACTGTGTGGGTGGGAGAGTGGGTGTATGAGTGGGTGTATGGGTGACTGTGTGAGGGGTTTTATAAGTGGGTGAATCAGAGTGTGAGTGCACATATGAGTGACTAAGTGGGCGTGTGAGTAACTTTGGGTGGATGAGTGTCTGTGTGGGTGCCTGTATTATTGGATGAGTGGGTGTTTGAGTTTCTGTACAGGTGGGTGAGTGGCTGTGTGAGTAGCTGTCTGGGAGGGTGAGTGGCTGTATGAGTAGCTCAGTGACTGAGGGGCTATGTGAGTGGCTCTATATGTGGGTGAGTGGGCGTGTGGGTTGCTGTATGAGTAATTGGGTAGCTATGTAAAGGGCTCTCTGAGTGAGTGACTGGGTATGTTAGTGGGTATATGTGTGAGTTACAGCTTGTTTGAGTGGGTGTATGGGTTAGTGAGTGTTTGTGTAAGGGGTTGTGTTACAACCTAGGTGTCTGTGTAAGTGCCTTTATAGGTGAGTGAATGGGCATATGAATGCTGCATGGATATGTGAATGGGTATGCAAATGATTGTGTGAGTGAGTGAATGGCTTTGTGAGCGACTTTCTGGGTGGTGAGTAGCTCTGTCACTAGCTGTATGGTTGAGTGAGTGGCTGTTGGAGTGGTTGTGTGAGTAGGTATGTGAGTGAGGGGTATATGGGTATTTGAGTGGGTGTGTGAGTAGTTGTATGAGTACGTGAATAGTTCTATGGATAATGTCATCAGTGATGCCATCAGTGATGTCACTGCCTATATCATAAGTGATGTAATATGTGAGGTCATAGCAGTATATTGCAGGGCTAAAGGTACTGTTAGCTCAGGCTATAACTTCTATATTTCCATTGTTTGTACAAGTGAAATGTGAGCCTACATATAACGCCCTTGTAAGCGTTTTTTTCCAGTTAATTTCTGAGTTTTTGAAATTCTAATTCCTAACTATAAAGTCCATGTAACCTTTGTGTTTTTTCAGTGAATTAAAGTTTTTTATATGTCCTAATTATTACAACCCTGTAACCTTTGTTTTTTCAGTGATTTCTAAGTTTTTTTGTATTATTTCCTAACTGTTGCCTTTGATGGTGTGTGTGTGAGTAGCAGTATAATTCAGAGAGTGGCAGTGTGAGTGGCTGTGTAGGTCTGCGAGTGGGTGTGTGAGCGGTTTTGTGGGTGTGAGTGGCTGTATGGGTTGTTGACTGGGTGTGTAAGTGCTTTATGGATGTGTGAGTGGGAGTATGAGTTGTTATGTATGTGTGAGTTGGTGTGTCAGTGGGGGTATGGGGGTCTGGGTTGCATACTACTACGGTGGATGGGGAGGCCCCAAACCAGCTATACTCCAGGTTATTTTGGAGTTTTGCATATTTGTAGTCATTGAAAGGGAGAAGAATTGACTCTGCTCTAATCAGGAGAGCTGAAGATAAACCCATTTCCCACACTCACTGCATATTGTACTCTAACAGATCAATCATGCATTTGCCTTAACCAAGGATATCATATTGTTGTTCAATGTGGAATTGCCAAGAAAACATACTTTGTTTGCCTTTGCAAAGCCCAGGAAGTTAGGACCATTTGTCATTTACACAAGTGGTACTTCAACTGGGGCACCCACTATGATTATATTTGTAAATGCTTTCCGTTGAGGTTTACTTTCTGTGAAGTGAGCAATAGCGCCAGAAAGGAACATCACCTGCCTGTTTATCCAACAAGAGTCCACAGTTTTGCATAAAATGTCTTCCCGGCTGGAGTAGTTTATACTGGCTAATCAATTAATGCTGCCTCCTTTGGTAAATGCCATGTGCTTATTCTACAGAATAGCTGCATAATGGATCACAAGGAAATGTCTCACACAACCTTCTCTGCATTTAGGCAATGTTATTGTTCCTCGTGTGTTTTTATTCAGAAGTCTGTGATAACATTAATCCTGCTATTTCGAACACCACGAGACTAAAAAAAGGCGAATCTCCTCCAAACAATGGTACTTTATACTAACTATAAGATGCAAGTGCTTCTTTGTTTGGTGGAGATGTCCTCATTTCGTTGGGCCTTCAAGAACACAGCATCATTTTCTTCAGCATCAAGAAACAGATGTGTCCAGAAGGCTTTTCTTTTAAAAGTTCTGTTTTTTATTTGTGAATTTGCCATGAAAAGTCAGTTATTCATGAATGTGGGGTGATTTTTAGAAAGTGTAAAAAAATATATACACATGGAGGGCCCGATTCACAGAACTAACTTAAGACAAAATCCTAAACTTACTACCATTTTGGTATTCACAGAAGGCACTTACTCATTTTGATATTCACAGAAGGCACTTACTCATTTCGGTATTCACAGAAGTTAGGAGTCCTAACTTTAGGACTCCTAAATGTCTTCTGTGAATACCGAAAGTCTTAAAGTTAGGATTTTTCTCAGTTTAGGAGTAGTAAAGTTAGGACTCCTAAATGCCTCCTGTGAATACCGAAAGTCTTAAAGTTAGGATTTTTCTCGGTTTAGGAGTAGTAAAGTTAGGACTCCTAAATGCCTCCTGTGAATAACGAAAGTCTTAAAGTTAGGATTTTTCTCAGTTTAGGTGACTTAACCGGCCATCCAGCCTTGGTGCCTTATTCCCAGGCATGACCTGTATTACCTGCACAATATTGTCAGCAGTGAAGGGAATATCAAGAAACTACCTGTGCAAGTTCTCAAGCATGAGCTGTATGGAATCTAATAAGTGGCCCAATCGGTCGGATTCAGGAGGCATAGTGGAGCTGTAGATCATTGCATAAATGTCCGTAATAGTGCATCGGATGCCTACAAAGTGTGTGGTGTCTGCTGTTTATATAATATTTCCACAAGGTGGTTGCTAGCCCAGGGATTTCGAAGAAGTTGTGCAAGCATATAATCAGCTCTGTCACCCTCGTCATAACGCCTAGCAGTGGCTTCCCTGCCCAGATAGTGCAGCCTCTTCATTATATCTGCTAAGTTTCTTCCTGATGGAGGGAAGAACTGTACTGTCATCAGAAGCATAGAAAGCCATTTTGCGAGAGCAGATCTCAGTCTCAACCCTGACAAGCTGTGAGAGAGTTGCTCGTAGCACTTCTGCCTGTTTGGCTATACAGGTACCATGCATGACTACATTGAATGCCTCCTAGAGACTGGAAGCCAAAGTCACAGATTGGGCGTTTTGGGAGAAATACTCTATGATAGTAGTTCGAATATTATCTCAGAAAACGAGTCCCGAAAGACGCCTGTAGTTAGTCGCCAAGTGCATGCCCGCCTCTGTGATGTGGGAAAAGCAATCTCCAGCAGAACTGGTGCATGGTCAGAAAGAGTCCTGGGGAGGTGATCGACTGCTGTGGTCCAGAGGATCACATCCCTCGTGACCAGCCAATTATCAATCCTAGACCAAGTTTTGTGTGAAGTGCCAATGCAAGTGCCTTCATGTGCTTGGGAGTGCTGAAGTCGCCACACATCCACCATCTCCTATTCCAGCATGAGGAAACTGAGGTGGTAATCCACTCCAGGGTGTGCACATCTGGTGTCACTGTATTGATTACGAAGACTGTCCAATACCACATTGAAATTACCACCTCACAATATTGTTCCTGGTCTCATCCTATGTATCTGTTGCCAGATTTCCACAAAGAAATCAACGAAATCGATATCTGGAACATACACAGATGCCATTTTGAACTGTTGGCCCTTACCATGGACAATGACATACCTGCCCTGGGTGCCACACAGAGACGTTAGCGTGTGACACTAAAGGTTTTTACAAATGAGTATGGTTCACCCATTTGCGTAGTTAAAATGCACAGCTACATGTGGCTCGACGGGCCATCCAGTGAAAATGCGGGGATGGGATGCATTGGAAAGGGCCATTTTTGGGAGATAGCAAATGTCAGCACAGTCTCTGCAGAGAAAGGAGAAGACCATGCGCGCATTATGTTGGTCATTTAGGCCTCATATGTTCCAAGAAAGGCATTGGATAGTGGTCATAGCAGGTGATCTTGTTGCAATGAGCTGCCAAAAATATTCAGCAGGAGCATGAAAAGTATGCCAGGCAAAGAATAGGTACTGATGCATAATATGAAAAGGTGCTCTGTAATAACATAAACAGAAAAAAAACGCCAGCAACTATCTCCCTCCCCACACCCACTTCAATCCTCCCAACTGGTTGAACCAGCCTCTCCCACCCCCTTCCCTCCCCAACCAGGCACATGTGACAGAAGAGTACACTCTTTAGGAGTGGGCAGTCGGACTCCCAAACACCGCAGCAACAGATAGACTGGGTGGCCGAGTGCGAAGGAGTCAACATTCCGGGGCAGCATGACCTCAAAGCATTCAAGGTTGTGGATGATCAACGTAAGTTAGTCGGCCCACCACTGTCAAGCGCAGCAAAACAAGGGGAGATAGGCTTAATGACAGGATAACGGTAAATGGACATATTCCACAGCCAGTCAACTGTGTCTCGAATGTCAGCAGGGGCATGAAAGAAAAAGCATTCATTCAGCACCATCAACATCACAATCCTCTGTCTCCTCCATTGAGTCAGGTGCACTCCTTAAGAAGTCACAACCCTGAGCAAAAACTTTAGTACATCCTTGGGTTCAGGATAACAGTGGAGCTTACCATTCAGTTCTTGGCAGGCAGGTCGCCCCCACACCGCCACTCGTCACCTGTTGACCGGATTGCCAATTACTGATTCCTGGGCCCCTGTTGCCTGCCGTCTTCCTCACCGCCCCTCACCGCTCCTGACCCGGCCTTCCCGCTGCTGCCTCCCTGCGGCCCCACCACCCAGCACACCCATTGGCCTCCCCGCTCCCGCCTGCCAGCTGCTCCTCCCTCCCAGGCCTCCTCATATGCAGGCTGAGAAGAGGCCTGGCAGCGGGCGCGCCGCGTCCGCGCATGGACCCCGCCCAGCGCCAGAACCCCTGGATCCCGCTAACACCACGACATCAGAATCCACTACGACGCCAGCACCATCCACGCACTCAACGCCGGCCGAAACCACACCTGCTTCCAGGCCGCCCCAAAACGGACCCACAGCCCTTCTCCTGCTGCACCTGCAGTTTCACCTGCGACAGAAACACCAAACCTCCAAGGACTGGACCCAGCCACCTCCGCTGCATACTCCTCAACACACGCTCCACACGCAAACATGCCATCGAGCTCTGGGATCTGCTCGACACCTCTGCCCCAGACGTGGCCTTCCTGACCGAGACCTGGTGGAATGACTCCTTGGCGTCCAACATCGCCATAGCCATCCCGGACGGCTACAAGATCACCTGCAGGAATCGCGCCAAGGGAATCGGAGGAGGAATAGCCATCATCCACAAGTCAACCCTCAAAGTCGCCGCCCACGCAGACAACACCCTCAACACCGCCGAACACTTGCACTTCCGGATACACACCGACCCCAACACCAACCTCAGAGGAACACTCATCTACAGACCACCTGGACCCCGGGCTCAGTTCAGCGACTCCATCGCTGACCTCACCAGTACCCACGCACTCGCCTCCACAGACTACATCCTCCTCGGACAGGGGATCGACAACTGCGCCAAAACACTCGCCCCGCTCAAGAAACCCTCCAACAGCCACACCAGCAAGCTTCGTCAACTGCAAGATCGCTGAAATCCACGACAGCTTCAACACCACGACCGCCCTGACTACGCCAGACTCCACCTCCCCTGTGAACACCACCAGCGCCAACCGCCTGACCTCCTTGTCCAACGTCAACGACGATGAGACACGCAAGGTCATAAACTCCATCTACTCAGGATCTCCGTCTGACCCATGCCCACACCACGTATTCAACAAAGCAGACGCTGCCATCGCACCCCAACTACGGAAGGTCATCAACATCTCCTTCGAAACAGCGACATTCCCGTAAACTTGAAGCACGCCAAAATCAACGCCCTCCTCAAGAAGCCCAAAGCAGACCCCAAGGAACTCAAGAGCTTCCGGCCCATCTCCCTGCTCCCATTCCCGGCAAAGGTCATTGAGAAAATCGTCACATACAACTGACCCGCCACCTAGAAGACAACAACATCTTGGACCCGTCCCAGTCCGGATTCAGACAAAACCACAGCACCGAGACAGCCCTCATTGCTGCCACAGACAACATCAGGAGCCAACTAGACAACGGCAAAACATCAGCCCTCATCCTCATAGCCGCCTACGACACGGTCTTCCATCGCACTGTAAAGACACCCCTCCTAGGAGCCGGAATCCAAGAGAAGGCCCATGACTGGACCACGTCCTTCCTCACCGGCAGAACCCAGAGCATCTGCCTCCCACCCTTCCGATCCAAAGCCACCGACATCATCTGCGGCGTCCCCCAGGGCTCATCCCTCTGCCCGACGCTGTTCAACGTCTACATGGCCCCCCTTGCACTAGTGTCCCGCCATCACAACCTCAACATCATCTCCTACGCCGACGACACCCAGCTCATCCTCTCTCTCACCAAGGACCCACACACTGCCAAAACCAACCTCCACGAAGGAATGAAGGCCTTCGTCGACTGAATGAGGAGCAGCCATCTGAAGCTGAACTCGGACAAGACGGAGGTCCTCATCCTCAGATCCACCCCTTCAGCCTGGAACGACTCCTGGTGGCCGACCACACTGGGAACAGCACCAACACCCACCGACCATGCACGCAACCTAGGAATCATCCTCGATTCCTCCCTCTCCATGTCTAAGCAGGTCAACGCCGTCTCCTCCTCCTGCTACAACACCCTCTGCATGCTCTGCAGGATCTACAAGTGGATCCTGACCGAAACAAGAAGAACGGTGATACAGGCCCTCGTCAGCAGCAGACTGGACTATGGAAATGCACTCTACACAGGAATCCCAGCCAAACACCTCCGACGACTACAACGCATCCAAAACGCCTCCGCCCGACTGATCGTCAACATCCCCCACCGCAGCCACATCACCCCCCCACCTGAGAAACCTACACTGGCTCCCCCTCATCAAAAGGGTCACCTTCAAGCTCCTCACCCACGCACACAAAGCACTCCACAACACCGGACCAGCCTACCTGAACAGCAGACTCAGCTTCCACACCCCCACCCGCCAGCTCTGCTCTGCCAGCCTTGCCCTCGCCACTGTCCCCCGCATCCAACGAACAACCTCCGGCGGCAGATCCTTCTCCTACCTTGCCGCCAAGACTTGGAACACCCTCCCAACCCACATATGGCAGACCTAAGACCTAGAACAATAAGATAAAGGGAAAACCACTAGTATGCCAGGTGCACAGCTATGATAAAGTATAAACAGTTATCTCGACTAAACATTGGATCAAAAGTTGGCACATGATTAACGTCTGGACCGGGAGTCCATACTTGTCTTGATGCAAAAAAATAACTCAAAGAAATATTGCATAATGACACAGTTTGTATTAGACGTTCATACAAACAATATACACATATTCAAAAGTTTTTCATATAGCGAGAAAATATTCAAAAGGTTGTGCTGCATACAATATGTATAATATAATGAACATTTGAATTATGCCCTGATGCCCAATGCATTTCGGGAGAATGTCCCTTCTTCAGGGGCACTGTTGAAAAAAAGAAACAAAAGAACAATAATGTACCACATGATGAAATGCTCTTGAAAAACAGTACAATGTCAAGGGTCCAGTTATAAGTGGTAAAGGAGGTAGCTAGTGTAGTTGTTCACTCAGTCAATAGTGAGAGTAATTAAAATTGTCGAGACCACCACCATGTACTTAAAATAGAACCTTGTTCCACACTGAAGAAAACCCGATCATGTGATGTGGACTAGAAGACAGACCAGTAACCTAAAGTGAAAAAGACACTGTGTTGCAAATGCTGAAAAGAAATGGAGTCGAAAGTAGAAAAACTCACAAGTTCGATGGGCAAAGTACAGAGAGACTATATGCAGCTGTACAAATTCTGTGATTACAAAGTAGGTCCTCGCATTGGTGATGCTGGGGAATTAAAAAATAATATGGTGTAATAGTGATATACCAAAAAATGGGAAACGTGAATAGTAAAGATGAAACATGCCCAACTTACTAAAAAACTGGGTCAGAATCGTCAATGAAGAACAACTGTTCAATACTGTGCACATCTTTGCTGTAACAAAAACAGAGGAATCCCATGAGCATAATTTGCTCTGTGAAATGTAAGAGTCAGCGTGTGCAATATAAGCCTAAATAGTGTTACCTGGAAAGTGGCGGAAATGTAGTACTCCAGCTGATGTAGATAATACCCGGAAATCCACATAAATAGCTTCGCTCAATTTAATGTGCAAATCTGCGGAAGTATAAACACAGAGCTCAGCGTAAACTATCAGAAAGTGTTCTATGAGGGTGCTTGAAAAGATGCTCAAGAGAAAAACACTATGGTATCAAAAAGCCTGTAAACTGACCTTACTAGATTCAACGAACTGGAACACAACGCCGCCGACATTCGGAAAGGGAGGGTGTGTAACTGGCTCGTGCGCACTAGAGAAAAAATAACTGTGCACGACAGCGAAAGCGGACTTGGATCGCCGCCATATTGGAGTGTGTAAAGAACACGGTCTGTCTGAATGGATCGCTACGACGGTTGAGCATATGAAAAAGATGTAATATGTAGTGAGAGCAAAACGAAAGATGTAAAATGGCAGGAAGAAATAGAAAATGTAAAAAATAAATAAAGAGGAATGAAAAGTAAAATAGTATGTACTGACCAATGTATGTAAAAGAAATATGCTGAGAATCACCGGAAAAAATAATAAAAGTAAAGCCACTGTGTGCAGAAAATAATTAAAGGCTGAGAAAGGGGCAGGAAAGGAAATATAGATCTAGTGGCACCTGTGAAATAGAAAAATTCTACGTGCAATGGTCAAACTGACGTGATGAGAAAACCAGAAAGAAAGTATTGGCTAAAGTGAACATCACACGTACTAGAAACTGAGCAAACAGCCCGTAAACATCAAACTATCAAGATAGCAACATCTCTAGAGGAAACATAAGAGTTCAATCCTGTTGTTAAGCCCCCCGAGTTAATGTCTGTAGATGCTTAATCCACCATGCTTCTCTTTGTGACAGAAATTTGTTGTTGTCCTGACCAACTTTAGCTACTACTGTTTCTAGTATGGTGAATCGCAATTGGGCATTTGTGTGGTGTGATTCTGTCCAATGTGTTGTAAAGTAAGTCTTAGTGCTTTGGTTGCGAATGGTGCTCTTGTGTTCTGTTATCCTCACTTTGACTTTACGTGAAGTTTTCCCTATGTTAAGTAATCCACAGGGACATTTGATCGTATAAATAACGTGAGTGGAATTGCAATCTCCATTGTATTTAAGAGGAATCTTTTTTCCGGATTGTGGATGTGGAATCACATTGCCTTCAATCACGTTGTTACAGTGTACGCAATTGTGACATTTGCGCATACCTCGGTATGCCTGTGGTTGGGTTGTTGGCGTAGCCAGAATTTCTTTCAAATTTTTGCTGCGTGTATATGTAAACAGTGGTGGATCCTTGAAAAGTCCCTTGAAATCTGGCTCTTGTTTGAGTATTTCCCATCTTGATTTGATGATGTTTTTGATAACATTGGATCTTGTCGAGAACTTGCTCACGATAACTTGTCTAGACTTTTCACTCCTTATTTTGGTTGCCAACAAGTTATGCCTGTGTTGTAGCTCAGTCTTGGTACAGGCCGCAGTTACTACTGATTGGGGGTAACCTCGTTGTTTGAATTTGTGTGTCTGGTCGAGCAATTTCTCTGCTAGTTTGTTCTAATCATAAGTAATTCGCTTCATTCTGAGCATTTGTGAGTATGGTAAATTTTGTAGTAATTTAGGAGGATGTAAACTAGAAAACAGCAAAAGATTGTTTTTGTCTGTGGGTTTAGTGTACACAGAAGTATCAAAACACTGGTTGCCTTTGTGAATCAACACGTCTAAAAAAGGAATACTCTCGCTGCTCAATGGGTGTGTGAATTTGATTCCTTCATGCTTGTTGTTAAGTTCAGTGATGAGTGTTTCCAACATTTCACTAGACTCCTTCCAAATTAAAAAAATGTTGTTGATGTACCTGACGTAGAATATTAAATTGCGACTCCAACGTTCTTCTCTGAATATGTGCTCATTTTCAAAATGAGACATGAAGGTGTTGGCAAATGAAGGGGCACCTGAAAAACCCATTGAAGTTCCGCTGACTTGCAGGTAGAAATCATTTTTCCATTGTAAGTAGCTGTGTTGGAGACAGAATGTTAAAAGCTCCAGTAAAAAAACTTTGTTCAATCCTAAGTCGGGTAACTGCAACAATGCTCACTCGCAAGCCTCTATTCCATCTTTTAATGGTATTGAAGTGTACAAAGATGTTACATCGATTGTGCACATAAGCCAAGATGGTGAGAATGTTTCTTGTAATAGTTGTAGACGGTTAAGAAAATGGGTAGTGTCTTTGATGTAGCTTTGCCAGGACTGTATACATTTTTGCAAAAAGTGATCAACTAGACGTCCAGCCGGTGCAAAGATAGAATCGCACCCGGAAACAATGGGACGAAAGGGAGGGTTATCGAGGTTCTTGTGGATCTTCGGAAGCATGTACAGCTTAGGTCTTCTGGGGTGTACTACAGTCAAAAACCTGCGTAAGGTGTCATTGATCCAGGACATGCTTTCAGCATGATCCAGAATGAGATTGTACGTGTCCATGATCATTGTAGTTGAGTCAGAATCCAGTTTGATGTATGTTGTGCTGTCCGATAAATGTTCTGAGACTTTTTGTTCTTAAAAACAAGTGTCCATGATAACAAGGGCGTCGCCCTCGTCAGCCATTTGGAAAGTGATGGTTTTGTCATTACTCAAATTTCTCAAGATGTTCAATTCATACTTTTTAAGGTTGGAATGGACTTAAGGATGCAAATTGAGCTGTGAAAAATCGTGTCTGATTAGATTTTCGAAGGTGTCAAGAACCTTATGTGAAACAGGTGCCATAAAGACACTTTGTTTGTTTGTTTGAAAGTTTGAAGTTCTGGATCTACTTGTTGTGAGTAACTTGAGGTGTCTTCTAAGGTAGGTACAACATTGATGAAAAAGTGTTTTAACCTCAAATTTTGGTAGTAACTTCTGTACTACAACGGAGTACCGACGGAGAGAGTGGGTCTCCCTTCCCTGAGATGTAACCAGGTTGAGGTGGGCTAGCTTGTCCTACAAAATTTGTTCCTGTCAATTGGTCGCTAGAGGGAGCTTGTGAGCATCGTGAAGCTAGAACCCTAAGACGCCATTCTGCCCTGGTCGGCTAGTTGGCTGGTCAGGAGGCCGAAAGGCTGGCTGTCTGACTGTCTGTTACCGCCGTGATTAAACGGGTGATTTCTCTGCCTCTGCCCGCTGTACCTGCTCGCCTTGAGTTGCCGCTTCTCCACCGCCACATAGTGCTGTTCCGTGCCGCGCCGCACCTCATGCATTTGGCAGGTTTGGCTCTGCGGCTCTGCAGCTCCGCGGCTCCATGGCTCCCAGCAGGCTGAGTTGGTGAGCACGGACTCCACGGCTCCCAGCAGGCTGAGTTGGTGAGCACGGAAGGCAGGCGGCAGGCGGATGACATCAGTATAGTACAGTGCAGGCTGCAGGCCGCCAGAAAATTCGGGCTGGGTGTGGGAGCAGTGCCCTGATGCCCTGTGTGCTGTTCTGAGACCACACGCCCAGAAGGAACCAAAAGGACCAAAAGGACCAAAAAAGGACGACGGAAAGGACACCACAAAGGGATGAACACACAAAACAGGACACACAAAACAGGAAACAGGAAACTACTCAGTAGCTCCTAATGGGGGCATGTTTAGGAGTGCGAGGAGCGAAGTATTCCTCCTAGTTGCTGAATCCTACTGGGAAAACGGAAAAACTACAGTAAAACAACAGTAAAACAGTAAAACATCAGTAATCACTGCTATTGTGACGTTGGAGCCAATGAGCCTGTGAGCCTGTGAGCCTGTGAGCTTACTACCTTTTGCCTGGTGCTGCCGGGTGCCTGGTGCCTGCGTCTGCGTCTGCTGCCTGCTGGTGCCCCCCCCTCAGCAGACACAACTCAGTGATCACAGTAAGTTCAATTGTGGGGTGACGGTGACCTGTATATTGAGTACTGTGTACTGTGTACTGAGTACTGTGAACTGTAGTGCTGCAGGAGGGGTGAAAGGTTTTGAAAAATACTTGGGAAAGACCTGTGAAAACTTGGACAGCTTGGATAGCTTGGATAATTTGGAGATCTGGGGGGTGAAGTGTGCCGGTCTGGGTGAGCGAGGTCGTCAACATAAAGGGTCACCATTGTCCTCATAGACTCATTGAGGATCCGGGTTATACTCCTACAGTGCTCAGCTTTCCTCCCCGCACTTGTCATTGCCCCCTCCCCGACGGCAGCCCTCCATCAGTTATAGGGCAGACGGGCTTGGGAGGGTGAGCACTCGTGGGTGTAAGGGGTTAAAGTGTAGACTTTACTTTATAGGAAAGACACAAGGAATAATGCGCTCTGGCAAAGTGAGAACTACAGGAACAACTGTCAGACGTATTAAGAGAACTCAACAGCCAAATGTTAAAGCAAATACTGTAGGAGCAAATCAAACTCTAATTTCCCTAATAGCCAGGATGTTTGCAAAATCAGGTAAAATTCCAGATAAGTTTGAGTTTATGAAAGATCCAGCGGGCGCTCTTATCACCATGCATACGGAGAGGGAAAAAGACAAACTTCAAACTCCAATAAAACCGACATGTATGGAAAAATACAATAAACAAGCGGTCCAAAGTACTCCCCAAAACGGAGATTGCAACATACAAAGGAAGGACCACGAATTCCAAATTACAGACCAGGATATCTCAAATGTAACCATCTATCCTGAAAAAATAAATGACAAACCAATCGATCTAGAGGATTTAGAAATACTAGAGATACAGGATATACAAGGCGTACCTACTAAAAGCAGCATGATGGAAATAAACTGAGCACCAATTCCCATAGAAGTAAATGTGGAAATTATGAAAAAACCTCAGTCATCAGTTGAGGAAAACATGATCAAATCAGCTAGTACAATAATCCACAAAAATGGGTATGAGAAAAAAGAAGAAAAACAAACGCCTAAAGTATGGCATGATAACAAAACAATTGAGGATGTGCTACCACAAGCAAACACCTTCCCTACATCAGATTGTGCTTTATTGACGGGACAAATAAACGGTATGCCAACTGAAAGTGATTTAAAAGAATCCAAAATCCCAGATGTTGGAGTAAATTGGGACATATTCTATCAAACATCGACGCTAACTCTAGAGGCGTTAAAATATCAATCGAATAAGATGGACATTCAGGTTGACCTACTCACAATGATGGCAAATGCAGGTACAGGGATTAATAACAAACTCGCACAGCTCAATAATCTGACAATCAGAGTCCAAAAGGACAAACAAAATACGGACATTGATTGTATTTGCACCCCACTTGTGGATAAGCTTGTAGCAATACCTGATGTTTTGCATACTATAGTAGAAGACACAAAAAGGGCTCTAAAAAAAAACTGGCCAGGAAGTGAACATAAAGAAAAATAAATGGGAGGAGACGGAAACAACAAAAAAGGAGGAAAAGAACACCACGCTAATAATGAATAAAAAAGAATTAGCAATATTAAGGAAGTCCCAGGAAAAAGAAAATGTACAGGATGAAAGAGACTTGTCAATAGAAACCCGACTAAGGGATGAAACACACGAGGACGCAACTAGTATAATAACAAAGGTCGATCATGATTGTAAAGAGCAGGATACAACCAATTATATTATGTCAAAACGACAAAGGAAAAAAATACGTAAAGCAAGGAAAAATCAAAAGCCTAATATATTAATAATTAATTAATAATATATATAAGTTTGATGAATCAACCAAAACTGATGATACAAAAAAAAAATAATAGAATGCAACGAGAAAAATCAATTGAAAAGAAAACTCTTTCAACAATTAAAAACGAGCCAAAAAAAGTATTCCCAATATTTGTACAAGAACCTTTACGTGAACAAGCATCGAATAAAGAGGCTAAAAAACAGCATGAAGTGATTGAAAAAAAAAAAACGGCTACAACTAATCCACCACGGATCACAAGTCAGATAATAAGGGAAGAAGATGTAATCCAGGAGGATAATTTAAAATACGAACAAAACAATGAAATAATTGACAGTATGCCATTAAAAATAACAATAAATCCGAGCGAGCAACTATATCAGCATCATAATGTGAACGCAGAAACAAGTTTGAAAGTCAATAAGAATGATGTAGCAAGATTGAGTATGGAAAGAATAGTAGAGCCTAAAACCAAATCTCCATACTGGGATCAATTGAAAATTGAAAAACGTGAAGGCGAAAAACAAATTAGATATAAAACAAATCACATAACAGAAACCTGGTACAACGAAAATCAATTCCCAGTTCAAAAAACACAGCTCATATTTAAGCCTGAATATGAATCCAGACGTAGATATGATATATTGAATAGAGGGAACATCTTCAGGTTATTCAAATCAATTCAAGCATTAAACAATATTAGGAACGATGATATTACTTCTATTGAATTCATTGCCGATAAAAATAATCCCCAAGAATTGACTCTGGTAACACTAAAATCATTATCAATAGCAGAGCAAATATTAAAAGAGTTTTCAACATTTAAGGCCTGGGGAATATATATCACAAAGCAGGCGCCGAAAGTGTATCCTACTCCATTTATTAATGGAATAAATCTGCTCCAAACAGAAAAATATACTAAGCAAAAAGGAACGTTGTTAAGGAATGCCCGGGGGAGATCCATTAGCACATTGAGAGTGGCCTCACCACCTACCACAATAGAAACACCTCCAGGAATAAATGAAAAATGGATTGCACAGGCTCTGCATAGCAATATAGAACAATGAATGAACAACACTCCAACCCCTCAATCAAAAGCAATAGGGTTGAGAATGTGTTCATGGAACATAAATGGAGTAGGGACAAAGCTTTCCAATGCACAAATAAAATCTATTCCTTTACCATGTCACTTCTTATTTCTCCAGGAAACCTGGGAAGAACATCCTTTTGTTTTGGAGGGCTATGTAGGATACTATGAAAATGCAAGTAAAATTCATAGATATGGACGTCCGAGTGGGGGGTTAACAACGTTCATCTCCTGCGACATACAAGCTGACCATGAGCAATTAGTATCACATAGTAATAACATTCTTATAGTCAGACTGAAATATAAAAATGCAGACCAAAAAGATAGGTCATTAATTATGATCAACGTATATATCCAGCCAACAAAAACAAGTAGAACATCTACATGTGCAACCCTTAACACCATACTATTGGAACAAATGCTAGAAAACCCATTAGTGGACTATGTGATGACTGGAGATTTTAACCTTAACTTACTAACACCATTCCTAAGGGATGAAGTAGCACAATCACAAGACCTTCAATGGTCAATTCCACACCAGGATCACCAAGGCGTCATGATAAAACAGGCACGAAACCAAATTGGTACAACATTCATTAAGGATATAGAAGCGTTGGGATTGCGAGTCCTTAATGGCCGATTTAAAGAGGATACACCCCCTGCATTCACGTATGTTGCACACAATGCGAGTACTAGGATTGATTATACAATGGTCTCACTAAATATATTTCAAAACATAAATTCCTATAGGGTATCCTGGATAGTGACCACTGCCAGCAGTTAATAACTACCAACATTAGAAACAATATTTACCAACCATATCATACTGTGCCGGGGTACATTGGAACAATAAATTATAAAAAACTAATTTGGACCAATTTGAATAAGAATAGTATGAATGAAAAAGTTGAGAACATTATAAAGAGCTGCTTTGCTGAAAATACGATGGATATAGCAGTTGAGCAGTGGGAAGAATTCACCAAGAAATTAGTGAAACCACAAATCTCGGTTAACCCCAACAAAAGAACTGCAAAAAGGAAAGAAGAAGGAGAGGACTCATTTATGAATTTTCCATACAAAATAGCCAAGCTAAAAAGAGCTCGGAACAGAATAAGGAGACAAATTAGCACCACAGCTATTAATGAGGAAATGTTGAACAATCCAAAAGCACTAAATCAATACCTGAAAAAGCTAATATGGAATGAGAAATATAAAGCTAAACAGGAAATGTGGTCTAAATTATTTCATGCAAGCAAACAAGCAAATGCAAGAGAATTTTGGAAAATTATAAACAAATTAGTACGGCCGAACAAATTGGAAGTTTCATCAACTCTAACTGAGCAAGAATGGGTTATCTATCTTGGTAAGCATCTAAATATTAATGGAGCTATAAAAATCATCACAAACATACAGCATAGCTAAAAAAAAACCACTGATGAAATGCAAGAACAAATTGTAATCTCAAAAGAACAAATAGTAAAATTAATAAGGAAGCAGAAAGATGGGGCTCCTGGCCCCAATGGGATACTGTTTTCTCTTTTTAAAGAAAACCCTGACTTTGGTCGATCTACTTGGAAACAGTATTTAAAGAAGTTATAGAGACAGGTAATATCCCGGAGTCCTGGAGAGGATCTTTAATCTCCCCCATATTCAAGAAAGGTAATTGGGCCCTTGCGGAGAACTACAGACTCATCACCCTACAAGACACGGATGCTAAACTGTTTGCTGGAATTTTACTGATTAAATTAAATGAATGGGCATCAGAAAATAAGATCTTGCCATTCAATCAAACTGGTTTTATTAAGGGGCTTGGAACAATGACAAACATCATGGCACTATCATTAATAATTGAAAAATCACTCAGACGAAAACAGCCCTTGTATCTATGCTTTGTAGATTTTAAATCTGCTTTTGACTGTGTGCAAAGGAACTTATTATGGAAAAAACTTTTTGAAAAAAAACATCCCAAATGAACTATTGAAACTGATTCAATTACTACACAGTAAAACTTGGGTAAGAGTAAGAATGGGGGACGGACGATCACTAACAAAGGAGATTCCAGCAACAGACGGGCTAAAGCAGGGATGTGTGTTAGCCCCTCTCCTCTTTAACTTATTCCTTGAAGATCTATCAGGGAACCTGGATGACCTCAACGCACATCCTCCGAAGTTAGGGGACAAACAGATATCTAACTTAATGTATGCAGATGACGCCATCCATTTAAGTCATACTAAAATCGGTCTTCAACGCCTAATTAACAGAATAGTTTTGTATGCTCATGAAAATGAAATGATAATAAATGAAACCAAAACAAAAATCATCGTGGTCACTAGGAACATAAAACTGAGACAAAAAAACAAATGGTATATGGAAAACACCCAGCTGGAACAAATAGAAGTGTACAAGTATTTGGGTGTACTATTTGACCAAAAAGGAAATTTTCAATTACAAAAACTGGATATACAAAGAAAAGCTAATTCACTTACTGCAGCATTTAAGATAGCACAGAAATCACTCGGAAATCTGACCCATCAACCGCTTTTGAAAATTATAGGGGCTAAATTGCTCCCAACAATAACATATGGTAGCGAAGCATTAATGGGGATGGATGCGGAAACGATAAACAAGGTTCTTTCTAAAACGTACAAAACTCTTTTCTATCTCCCAAATAACGCTTCACCGGCACAAATTAGACTGGGGTTCGGGTTAAACAATCAAGAATTTGCAAGAAAAGGCCAATTTAATAAAACTTGGTATAGGATTAAAAATGACCATGATAATCATATATCTCAATTACGAAAACGAAATCAGTTGCATGGAAATATCTCAATGAGGCAGTAGAAGAGTTTGCACTAATGCCAATCTGGATCAATATGATAAGCAATGGATCATTTAAAAAAATAGTAAATCGAACAACAAATCACCTATCACTTGTAAAGGATAAAGATACGTTGGCAAAAAGAAAGCATTTGTGGTCAGTAATAAATGGATACGAAAAAAAGAAAGTGCAGGAATATCTGGAGATACCCTTGTCTGAAAAAAGCAAACAATGTCTCATGAGAGCAAGAATTGGAATACTACCAGGCCTCAGTCACGCCCCGCCGTGGAAAAGGACCAACAGCAATACATGGTGTAGACTATGTAACGGTGGAGAAGAGAATATTGTCCACCTTCTATGTATCTGCCCTGGACTCCGTTATGAAAGATGTGCACTACTGAAACCTCACTTTAATATGCGTGGAACAAGGACTTGCAGGCAGGCTTTAAAAATCTGTCTTCATTCAAATGATATAGTCATGAACGCTGCCTTTGTAAAGTTCCTAAAGATAGCATCTACAATACTAGGAGAATAATTTAGAAAAATTGCTTTTAAAAGGAATATATATTTACAGAATTTCTTTTTAGGATATATTTGTTTTTAACATACTGTATTTTGAAAATTATGTTTTTGTATTGGAAATATTGTAAGATTTTAAATAATCAAACAATAAAGAATTATCTTACTGTTTTTCAAGAGCATTTCATTATGTGGTACATTATTGTTCTTTTGTTTCTTTTTTTCAACAGTGCCCCTGAAGAAGGGATATTCTCCCGAAATGCATTGGGAATCAGGGCATAATTCAAATGTTCAGTATATTATACATATTGTATGCAGCACAACCTTTTGAATATTTTCTCGCTATATGAAAAACTTTTGAATATGTGTATATTGTTTGTATGAACGTCTAATATAAACCGTGTCATTATGCAATATTTCTTTGAGTTATTTTCTTGCATCAAGACAAGTATGGACTCCCGGTCTAGACGTTAATCATTTGCCAACTTTTGATCCAATGTTTAGTCGAGATAACTGTTTATACTTTATCATAGCTGTGCACCTGGCATACTAGTGGTTTTCCCTTTAGCTTATTGTTCTAGGTCTTAGGTCTGCCATATGTGGGTTGGGAGGGTGTTCCAAGTCTTGGCGGCAAGGTAGGAGAAGGGCAGCACGCAATCTTTGAGTACAATTGAGAAATCAGTTTTACATTAGTTACACCAGGGTGTGCACTAACCCTCCAAACAATACCATCTAGACCCAAGACCTACTCACCTTCAGAAGACTCCTCCCCGCCGAAGGGAGGGGGGGCGGGGAGCTGTAGCAGCACCCCCCCCGCCCCCCTCCCTTTGGCGCCTTGGGACCCTCACGGGTAAGTAGCGCGCTCTACAAGTACTCTGATTGATTGATTCAGGGGATGAGCAACTTAGCCAGAAAAACAGGGGTGTATGGGATCTCAGCTTTTCAGAGGAGATGCTTAGCAGGCAAGAATTCACATCAGGCAGCTTGGATGGTCTGGGTGAAATCAAAATACATCGAAATGAGATTCATTTGGTGATGCACCTCCTGGCAGTCTCTAGCTAGGTTTAGAATTATGTTCCTGGTCTTGAAATTGAGCAAGCAGGCAATTATCGGACACACAGGAGTCCCCAGAGGTGTGCGAGAATTCAGCAAACTGTGAGCTCGCTCAACCACAGAAGTGGCAATAGGTGGTCTTCATATTAGGAACGGAACACATTTTCAATGTAGATGTCCAGTTTTTCCATTGCTGTACCCTCCGGAAGAACAATTATGCAATCGGTATTTCAACAAGACCTGGCTTCTAAATCTTGTTTTTTGTTCTTAACCCCTTCGCCGCCGCGCAAATTCGCCCACGGCGCGGGGGAGGTGGGTGAGAGCACTGCGCTCCCTTACTCATGACGGCTCCACGTCATGAGTCATGGGCGGTGGGTGCTCATGACAGTGTGGAGCCGTCATGACCCCGCCCACTCACTAATTCGCCCGCACAGGCAGGGAATTAGTGCTGCATGGGCAGAGCGGCAGTTAGATGACGTATCCACGCCATCATGAGCACACACCACACATGGCTCATGACAGCGTGAAGCTGTCATGAGCACGGAAGCGGTTAATTAGCACTAAGACTTTTTCATCTGCAATAAATGCTTATTGGTGGCAGTGTGGGCATTTTCAACTTCTGACAAATGCATTCCATGGCGATCAAGTCAGCCACCATCATGCTTGTCCAGTCTTTCCTTCATGTTGTCCAGCCTGTTGATGATGGTGAGGCCCCTCAGTGCTGTAGTAACATGTAGCCTCTGAGACCACCCCCAGGCCTGCGGGCACTGCCTAGATGAGAATGAGATTTTAGATTGCTTAAATTCATGCAGCCCCATTCTGGTGCAGGAGAGGGGTCACCCAATGTGAATCCTGGTAGGAAGAAGTAACCAGTTCAATATGCGGGTGAACTGTTGGAATCCTGCTTCACCTCAGTGACTTCAGTGAAAGAGAAGGGGGCGCAAGCAGAAGCAGGCAATGCCCAGGACCGGTAGGCTGTATTTGACCTCCAAAGTTCCCACGCCACAGCCACCAATTCGAGGGCTAGGCAGCCAGATGGCACGGTTCTTAGTAATGCCGCAAACACAGGCAGCTTCTCTCTCCACCCTTCTGCCTGGAGGCCCGTCCCAGGCATCCAGAGCAGCTGCAAAACACAGGCAGAGCAGACCTGGCTCAGGTGCAGCTGTCAACAGGGCCCCGTGCAGCAAGCGAGCCAAGCCCAAAATCATCCTGGGACCACTCTACGAGCATATTGAAAAACATATATTTTTATTATTATTTGTAGCCCTGGTGAAGTCTGTTGCATATTTGCTGGTCAGACGAAGCCCATGTTGGCAGAAGTAGTGAGACGTGAGACGACGTGAATACTTTGGTTTGAAAAAGAATAAAGGATGTCGGTGACAAACAACGTAACTTTATGTTCACTTATTTGAGAGTGCTCAGGATCATCTATTGGATGACTTGGACATGTTCCAACAAGAACAGGTATTGGTGGATTCCCTTCCTTCCTGAGAACCCAATACTTTGGTGCTTTGTAGTGACTCCCATAAGCTGTGGAACTTACGGATACTCTAGTGTGTGTTCCACGATCCCCAGCCACCTCCCTTGTTTGTCTTGTAAACTTGTAAACTTGGGGATTTGTAGAGGGCAGTTGTTGCCCGAGGGCGTCCAATCGCTAGGAAAATCGTGAACCTACAGAGAGCGGGGAAGGGGAGAGAAGACAACGGTTTAGCAAGCGGATGTGAAAAGATGGGTCTTCAGTTGCTTGCGAAACATAGTAAGGTTCTCGGTGGCTCTAAGATGAAGTGGTAGAGCATTCCAGGCCTTAGCTGCGTTGTACATAAACGTCCTTCCGCCGGTTCTAGATCTTTTTATTCTTGGGACTACTGCCAAGAGGGTCTGGCTGGACCGGAGACTCCAATTTGGGATGTAATGAGTGATCAGGTCACGGGTAATGATAGGTCCCATGTCCCAGAAGGCTTAATGGGCTATACATAGCGCCTTGAACAGAACCCTCTGCCGGACCGGTAACCAATGGAGGCTTGTTAGTCCGGTCTGTGTGGGATTTTAAGTAGAAGGCCCGCTGCGCTATTCTGTACAGTTTGTAGCCTACGAAGGGTATATTCAGGTGCACCCAGGTAATGTGCGTTGTTAAAATCAAGCCGGGAGTGAATGAGTCCTTGAATGGCAGCCTGTTTGGCTTCCAGGGGGAGGATGGGGAAGATTTTGTTTAGTACTCTCAAAATGCCAAAACACGTGGCTGAGAGTTTAGTAGCTTGGGTGTTGAAGGAAAGTGAGCTGTCCAGCCATACCCCAAGACTTTTGATGGTGTTTTTGGAGTTGGCAGCGGTCCTAGGCTTGGGGGCCATAGGGAAGGGGGAAGTGCCAGGTCTGAAGGTCCTAGGAGCATTAGCTCAGTTTTTCCTCCGTTCAATTTCAGGGATGATGCCGTCATCCAGCTCCTCACTTCCTCCAGGCATTCTCTGAGCCCGCCTGGCGCAGTTCGAGATGACTCATGCGCCAGTGAGACCACCAGCTGCGTGTCGTCCGCATATGAGATGATTTTAACTCCAAATGGGCGGACGACACTGGCCAGTGGCCTCATGTATAAGTTGAACAGAGCAGGGCTCAGAGAGGAGCCCTGAGGAACTCCACAATTTAGAGGTCTGCTGGAGGAAACTGAGTCGACGTCAAAAACCCTGAAAGACCTGTTCCCCAGAAAGGACTCAAACCATGCCCAGGCTTTATCCTTAATCCCTACACTAGCCAGGCGGCTTAGTAAGGTGTCATGACACACTGTGTCGAAGGCCGCGCTTAGATCAAGGAGGATCAATGCCACTGATCCTCCTTGATCCAAGATTTTTCTCGCTTCCTCTACGACAATGAGGAGGGCGGTCTCTGTCCCCTGCTTGGGTCTGAAACCCGTCTGAGTGGGATCCAGTATATGGTGGTCCTCTAGATAGGACACCAGCTGTTGGTTCACATATTTCTCCAAAACCTTGCTCAGCCAAGGAAGCAGAGAAATAGGGCGGTAGTTCGTCAAGTCAGACGGTCCCGATTGGGTTTTTTGAAGTAGTGTGGCTCACTGGTTAGAGGCGGCAGACCCGAGAGCAGAGGACGGCCCGGGACCAGGGTTCGATTCCCGGCGCGGCAGGTTTCTGGACCAGGGTCAGCGGACTCGATAATTATCTCGCCTCGGTGCCCACTCTGATCAGCGATCACACTCGGCAACTCTGGGCATTAGCTTGCCTCATCTTCACTAACGGCCCCACCAGACCGCCGGGGATGCCTGGTCTCACCCTGGAGATACCCATTAAGGGACCATCTCTCAGGGAAGCCAGGAAGGGTTTCGCAGCGGTCGAAGCGCCTTGGGACCCTACGGGTAAGTAGTGCGCTATATAAATGCCAATACATTTACATTTACATTTACATACATTTTGATCAGTGACCTGACCATGGCCTGCTTCCACACGGAAGGGAGAGTGCCAGAGGAGATGGAAGAGTTTAAAACCTCTCTGATGACAGGCAAGATGGTATGGGATGCTGCCATTAGGATGTCAGGAGGGGCAGGGTCGGACGGGGAACCTGATTTAACACTGCAGGCCAGTGATTCTAAAGTGGGGAGGTCTAGTGGGGGGAAGTGAGTTAGGTTATGAGGGGTGGGGGGATGTGGCAGGCTGGCGAGGTTATTAGGTGGAGTGGACAGGCCGGTGTTTGGAGGAGAAAAAGCTGAATAGATTTTGTTTATTTTCTGATAGAAAAATTCGGCAATGTCATCGCACTGGGTGACAGATTTCTCGACATGCACTGCTGGGGATGGATTCGTTAGCTTTTTAATGATCTGAAAGATCTCTTTAGGTTTAGATCTAGCATTCAGGATTTTTTCATCGAAGTACGTCGACTGAGCTGCTTTTATTTGGGTTTTGTACTCGTTGATGGTTTCACGGTACCGGATTTTATTATCCACTGATTTGTCTAAGCGCCAGCGTCTTTCCGCCCTACTACAGAGACGCTTTATTTCTCTGAGGGACTGGGTGTACCAAGGGGCGGTTTTTTGAGGCCGCTTCAGTACAGTCTTGCTCATTGGAAGAATAGAGTCAAGAGTTTGGGAGATCCAGTTGGTGTATGCCTGGTTTGCTAGGGAGGGATCATCCTGAATTTCTGGTTGTGAGCTAGCCAGTTTTGTGCACCACTTATCAACCTCAAGGCGCGTCCAGGCCCGCCTGAGTTTGGTGGTGGGGGCCGGAGGAGAGAATTTAGGTGTGGTCCATTTAAAGGGGATTAAAAAATGGTCCGTCCATGGTAGGGTGATGCCTGGGTCCACTGAGATCTCAGAACAATTTGAGAAAATTGGATCTAGTAAATGACCTTTTTCGTGGGTGGGGAAGGAAACACGTTGAGTAAGTTGTAGCGCTGCTAGGTCATCTGATAGGATAGCAGCTGAAAGGTCCGAGGGAGAGTCGAAGTGTAGATTCAAGTCACCCAACACGGTATAGCTAGAGGAGGTGCTGACTCTACTGGCCACATTCGATGGCAGGGATAGAAGAAACTGCTTCGGGAGGCCAGGCGGACGGTAAATGAGGGTGCCTGCGAAGCAGATGTTAGGCAAGAGGTTGATGTTAAAGCCCATGCTCTCGCAATCCGAGATGGTCTCCGGGGAGAGACGACAAAGGTATTGCTCCTTGTGGATGATAGCAGGGCCTCCTCCTCTCCCCTTTGGCCGGTCTTGCCGTGTTATTTGGTAGCCGGTGGGGAGGGACTCTACTATCGCTGGGCCGGACTCGCTGGTGAGCCAAGTTTCCGTAAGGAACAGTAAGTCCGGGGTGTGCTCTTCTATCAATATGAACATTGTGTAGGTGGTCTGCACACCATATTTTACATTCTTTTCCGTTTCATTTAATCTAAGCATTTTTGTCCAATTGCGTGCGTCCCTGGGTTGTGCAAGCCCAAATGCACTAATACTAAGTAAGAACATACGGGGAGCGCGCGGTTACACGCCCCACTCCCAGGTGCACTGCGTTTGAGGATACAATATCCAGTTCAATTTTTAAACCATTCGACCTCTTTTCAGTTTATACAAAATTCTTTGTGGGTGCTTGTCATACTGTTATCATGATATTCATCAAATCCACATATTTATCGTACTGTATTTCAAAAACTTCTCGTATTTCCATGTGTCCATCCAGACTTCTTTCGGAAATAAGATCATCATACACTGAGTGGTTCAGAGCAGCAGTCTTTTATTTTATCTCAAACCCAATGCATTTCGGGCTAAAATCCAGCCCTTCGTCGGGGGTAACTGTGAATGGATAATTATAATCATATATTAATTACAAATAATATCAATACCTTATTTACAGACTTTTTTTAAAAACAGACTTTTTTTAAGAAACAAGCTATCTGATGTTCAATACTCAGCGATGCTATATAAATGTACAAAATGCAAGAATGTCCCAGTCCTTTTTTCAGCTACAACTATTGCATTTGACTAACCCTTCACCCTCCTGAATAATCTGATTTGTCACCCCATACGAATTAACTTTACCAAACATTAATCCTACCTTCCGTAAAAAACTCAATTCTTAACTGATGCGGTTACTTTCGGAAAGCAATGTCTCTCTTACTGTGCATTTATCCTCTTAACAAAACTACAACATGTTCGTCTTTCTCCTGACTAGTACAGCAAAAGTTTTCATGTCACCACTGCACGTTTCAACGACGTTTTAACATACCTGCTCATGCTTTCATCTCTTTCAGCCCGCGTGGGGCGCTACAAATAATTGAGTTTCTCGAGTATCCTGACCTGAGCTTTAACCACTTCCTACTCCGCCCACTTCTTCCCCAAACCTGATTATCCATGTCTATACACCTAAACCACATTTCCCATAATGCATCACAATTTAAGTACAATATAAGTACCGAAATGACATTCTAATTTCATGCTTGTTTGAAATATAGCAAATGCTTGCGAGATACGTCCGTAATCCATCCTTAAACAAAAAATGCTTTTGCTGTCCATCCATGTATTTGTGGTTGTCACCGTCTAAGATTGTCGCTCCGAACGCGATGTTCAATTCTATGTGGAGTCCTAAATATTCGTCCAACGCTTTATACCTTTTCACTGGTGCCGGGTGCAACGACCAACGGGGGGCTAATTATAATATGAACATTGTGTAGGTGGTCTGCACACCATATTTTACATTCTTTTCCGTTTCATTTAATCTAAGCATTTTTGTCCAATTGCGTGCGTCCCTGGGTTGTGCAAGCCCAAATGCACTAATACTAAGTAAGAACATACGGGGAGCGCGCGGTTACACGCCCCACTCCTAGGTGCACTGCGTTTGAGGATACAATATCCAGTTCAATTTTTAAACCATTCGACCTCTTTTCAGTTTATACAAAATTCTTCGTGGGTGCTTGTCATAATGTTATCATGATATTCATCAAATCCACATATTTATCGTACTGTATTTCAAAAACTTCTCGTATTTCCATGTGTCCATCCAGACTTCTTTCGGAAATAAGATCATCATACACTGAGTGGTTCAGAGCAGCAGTCTTTTATTTTATCTCAAACCCAATGCATTTCGGGCTAAAATCCAGCCCTTCGTCAGGGGTAACTGTGAATGGATAATTATAATCATATATTAATTACAAATAATATCAATACCTTATTTACAGACTTTTTTTAAAAACAGACTTTTTTAAGAAACAAGCTATCTGATGTTCAATACTCAGCGATGCTAAATAAATGTACAAAATGCAAGAATGTCCCAGTCCTTTTTTCAGCTACAACTATTGCATTTGACTAACCCTTCACCCTCCTGAATAATCTGATTTGCCACCCCATACGAATTAACTTTACCAAACATTAATCCTACCTTCCGTAAAAAACTCAATTCTTAACTGATGCGGTTACTTTCGGAAAGCAATGTCTCTCTTACTGTGCATTTATCCTCTTAACAAAACTACAACATGTTCGTCTTTCTCCTGACTAGTACAGCAAAAGTTTTCGTGTCACCACTGCACGTTTCAACGACGTTTTAACATACCTGCTCATGCTTTCATCTCTTTCAGCCCGCGTGGCGCGCTACAAATAATTGAGTTTCTCGAGTATCCTGACCTGAGCTTTAACCACTTCCTACTCCGCCCACTTCCTCCCCAAACCTGATTATCCATGTCTATACACCTAAACCACATTTCCCATAATGCATCACAATTTAAGTACAATATAAGTACCGAAATGACATTCTAATTTCATGCTTGTTTGAAATATAGCAAATGCTTGCGAGATACGTCCGTAATCCATCCTTAAACAAAAAATGCTTTTGCTGTCCATCCATGTATTTGTGGTTGTCACCGTCTAAGATTGTTGCTCCGAACGCGATGTTCAATTCTATGTGGAGTCCTGAATATTCGTCCAACGCTTTATACCTTTTCACTGGTGCCGGGTGCAACGACCAACGGGGGGCTAATTATAATATGAACATTGTGTAGGTGGTCTGCACACCATATTTTACATTCTTTTCCGTTTCATTTAATCTAAGCATTTTTGTCCAATTGCGTGCGTCCCTGGGTTGTGCAAGCCCAAATGCACTAATACTAAGTAAGAACATACGGGGAGCGCGCGGTTACACGCAACACTCCCAGGTGCACTGCGTTTGAGGATACAATATCCAGTTGTATGCCCTTCTATCAATATGGCCATTTCGGCGCTATGCTTAGACAGCGAGCGGCAGTTAAGCAGGAGCATTTGGAATTCCTGAGTGGCTGTTGTACGTGGGTTAGGTTTGAGAGGCGCGGAACAGGTAGGGCAGGTTGAAGGAAGGTCCTTGGCTTGGAGGGAGTGCCAAGGGCATGAATTAGCAGGAGGCCTTAATTTATATAGGGAAGCTGGCGTATAACGTATCTGTGCTGACGGCTGGGGGGTAAGGGGAGTGGCCCAAGGCCCGGACTCGGCGCGGACGAGCGCAGACGAGCTTGCCTTATGCGCGCCTTCGGCGCGCAATTGTCGCGCCCGCTGTCTTAATCTCCTCACCTATTAGGCGGGCCTCACATTAAGTGACACCAGCTGACAGCAGTCCCACATTAGGCACTCGCCAGTTCCCAACCCCAGCACCTTAGCTCCAGGCAGCAAGTGTCTGTCTCTCACTCGGGAACGCCACGAGATGGCCACGCCTCATCCTCTGCCAACCCAAATATCCCGAGATATTTTTGGGAATCAGCAGGGAGGAGGGTTTTCTCTCCATACATTGAGGCATCAAAATGGGTCAGCAGCACTCAGATTGTGGTGGAATTATAACAACAGGTGTATTTGTAACATAACGTCTGTCAGAGAGACACCTCAAATGGCGACCATCTTGGTGCACAGATCTCTTGCACCCCCTTTCACCTGTCAATCTTGGTGCTTTGTGGGACATGTAGTTCTTTCTGTTGTCAATCGTTACACAGATCTTGTCCGAGGTGGAATTCTGTCCACCATCTCAATCAATCAATCAATCAAAGCATTTATATAGCGCACTACTCACCCGGAGGGTCTCAAGGCGCTAGGGGAGGGGGGGTCCGCTACTGCTCGAACAGCCAGGTCTTGAGCTGCTTCCTGAAGGCAAGGTGGTCCTGGGTCAGGCGGAGGTGGGTCGGGAGGGAGTTCCAGGTCTTGGCGGCCAGGTAGGAGAAGGACCTTCCTCCTGTGGTGGCTCTTCGGATGCGGGGGACGGCGGCGAGGGCGTGGCCGGTCGATCGAAGCTGGCGCGTGGGAGCGTAGAAGTTGAGGTGACTGTTGAGGTATCCTGGGCCTTGGTTGTGTAGGGCTTTGTGTGCGTGGGTGAGGAGACGGAAGGTGATTCTCTTGTTGACTGGGAGCCAGTGCAGATCTCTCAGGTGTCCGGAGATGTGGCTGCGACAGGGGATCTCGGATGCTAGCTACTTTAGTCAGTGCTTTAAATGGAAAAAAAAAAAGCAAGTACTCACCAAAACGAGCGGTGGACTGGGGGGTGGAGTGTGGGGTGGGACTAGACGTGGGGCTAAGTTTCAACCTTTCCAAACTTTATATGCAAGAAATCCAAGAGAATTGTAAGAAAATCGGAAGTATCTGTGTAATTGTTATGGCCCTAATGATCATTTATAAAGCATTTACTAATAAGGGTATGTTCAAACCCGTCTCTGAATTTTGTCATCAAAGCATTGCATGCAGGAATTTAAAAAAAGGAAACTACGAGTCCCAGCATGCAAAAGCATTACCAGCTACATTCAGTGCTTCAAATGGGAAAAAATAAGTGCAGGTACTCATTTAAATGACCTAGAGGTGTGTCAAGTGGGCGGGGCTATGGGCGTGGCTAGGGTCAAGATATGATGATATACATTGACTTCTACACAGGTTGCAGCACATGTCAAAACACAACAGAAATGCATTTATGTTAACAAAACAGTTTAAATCATTACACAAAGTGAAAGGCAAACAAGATAATATGTTAAAAATGTCCTTGTTTTGTAATATTTGCAACTTCTTAATGTCATACCGTTATTTGTTGTTGTTTGAGACAATGCTATATATCCTCAAGTGTGCATACACACAAAGAAATAAGCAGAGGTACAGAAAAGCGGCTGAGCTAAGGACTACAGAAGCGCTTTGGCTGTCAGAGACAGCTTCTTCTTTGACATCCTAGTGCTTACCAGCACTAGCAGCCAATGAGCTTACCTTTTATGAGTACTGGTACGCTCCTACATAATGGCGAAGGGTCGGCATTGACAGTGATAAAAATAAGAAGTGCCAGTACTCAGTACCTAAGAGTACCGGCCCATTTAAAGGACTGCTTCCTCCCTTTGCCCTAAGGCCAGGCTCTTCCTATCTCCTTCTGGTTCTACTCTCCTTTCACAATTAACCTCTCATTTCTACCCAGCCTCTAACCTTCTCTCCCTGGATCTGCCCCTCTTACTGCCACCTCTCACTTACTTTCCCCACAAGTCTCTTACATTTTGTCACTGTTTGTCCCCCACTTGCCTCCTCTTCTCCCCTCCATGATGTACCCATACCCTAAATTTGCCACCTGGCCTGTAATTTGTTGTCCTGTATTTCATTGTTTGTGTTGATAGAGCACACATAGGGGGTCATTATGATTGCGGATTTTCCGCATCCTCGGGGCCGGCGGAAGCCACCGCCGGCCCCGAGGATGCAGAAAATCCGCAGCGGACTGACCAAAGACCCACCGCCAGATTAGGATGGCTGGTGGGTCCTGGTTTCCGTCCGCAGCTTTTCCGCCGTGGTCGGATTACAACCGCGGCGGAAAAGCTCTAATATGGTGACGGTGTCTTCCAGACACCGTCCACCATATTAGGATGGCCAGTAAAGTATGCTTTTCCGCGGCGGGTTTTCCGCCGCGGAAAAGCATACGGAACTTCACTGCGGGGGCCCGTTGTGGGCCCCCTAGGTGAAGGGGGGGTGTGGGGTGCACATGGGGGGTACCTATGGTACCCCCCTGCATTTGCATGCAGAAAGCGGCAGGCACCGCGCGGTGCCTGCCTCTTTCTGCATGCAATTGCAATGCGTGCATTTTTAACATTGCCGCAGGTGCAGCTTGAAGCTGCACCCACGGCAATGTTAAAAATAGAGGATGTGACCGCCAGGGTGGCGGTCACATCCTAATTGCACAGGAGGGAACTCCACATGCCATGCGGAGGTTCCCTCCTGCTCTGGGGTCACGGACGGACGCAAGTCCGTCCGCGATCCTAATCGACCCCTTAATGTTGAGGCCTGTAATTTGTAAATATTCTTTCCAGTAAATAAAAGCAGTACAAAACGATTTCCAAGGAGAGAGGAGAGAGAGAGAGAGAAGGAGAGGGAGAAGGAAAGAGAGAGAGAGAAGGAGAAGGTGAGAGAGAGAAGGTGAGAGAGAGAGAAGGAGAGAGAGAGAAGGAGAGAGAGAGAGGAGAGAGAGAGGAGAGAGAGAGAGGAGAGAGAGAGAAGGAGAGAGAGAGAGAGAGCAGGAGAGAGAGAGGAGGAGAGAGAGCAGGAGAGAGAGAGAGATCGAAAGAGAGAGAGAGAGAGAAGGAGAAGGTGAGAGAGAGAGAGAAGGAAAGCAAAAGAGAGCGAGAGAGAGAAAAAGCGAGAGAGAGAAAGAGAGAGAGAGAAGGAGAGAGAGAAATGGAGAGAGAGAGGAGAGAGAGAAGGAGAGAGAGAGGAGAGAGAGAGGAGAGAGACAGAGAAGGAGAGAGAGAGAAGGAGAAGGAGAGAGAAACAGAGAGAGAGAAGGAGAGAGAGAGAAGGAAAGAGAGACAGAGAAGGAGAGAGAGAAGGAGAGAGAGAAGGAGAGAGAGAAGGAGAGAGAGAGGAGAGAGAGAGGAGAGAGAGAGAGAGGGGAGAGAGAGAGAGAGAAGGAGAGAGGGAGAGAAGGAGAGAGAGAGGGAGAGAGAGAAGGAGAGAGAAAAGGAGAGAGAGGAGAGAGAGAGGAGAGAGAGAGGAGAGAGAGAGAAGGAGAGAGAGAGAGAGAGAGAAGGAGAGAGAGAGAAGAGAGAGAAAGAGAAGGAGAGAGAGAGAGAAGGAAAGCGAAAGAGGGAGAGAGAGAGAGAAAGAGAGAGAGAGATAGAAAGAGAGAGAGAGAGAAGGAGAAGGAGAGCGAAAGAGAGAGAGAGAAGAAGAGAGAGAGAAGGAAAGAGAGAGGAGAGAGAGAAGGAGAGAAGGAGAGAGAGAGAGAGAAAAGGAGAAGTAGAGAGAAAGAGTGAGAGAAGGAAAGAGAGAGAGAGAGAGACAAAGAAAGAGAGAGAGAGAGAAAGAGAGAGAGAGACTGTGTGCCCGCTCCCCCACGCCCTGTAAATTCTGCAGGGTGAGCGTTTCAAACTGATTTTCAGGCATGTGGTTCATCAATAACTAAACAAATTCCTTCAAGAAATACAGCAGATTTGAATGTGTATTAAAATACAATTCCTAAGCACCCATTTCAAAACTAAACGAATATCTGGCATTATATGAAAAAAGTGGCAATTCTAACTTAAGCTGTCACCTCACTTTTTTTTTACAATCCTCCCTCCCCATTCCTTCTATGTTATCTCGGGTTGTCACCTGAGGTCATTTCTCGAGTGTTGCAGCGTTCCCTGCAGGGCTACTTTCACACCCATGGTCCATCGCTGTTGACTTGTAAATGCAGCCACACAAAGGAAAGCAGCTTCTGTGCTGGAAAAAACAAACCGAAGAAAACCGGCTTTGGGAAAGATGGACCGGATTACTCACCAGCAGCCCGAGGCCAGGCTATTTCACACACCTAACAGGGGGCAGAGGGGAGGGGGTGTGGGTGCTAAAACACTTTCCTATATAATGGTTGTTTAACACCTAATCAACAGTGCAGGGTCTGCCTTGACCCTGTCATGTTAATCACGGCGTTAAGCAAGCCCTCCCCAACCCCTACAGTGTGGGGAATTCGAAAGAGCACTACTGAGCGTTAACAGCGTCTCTGTAAAAGTCTCTTTCAGGGGCTCTGTGCGACTGAGAGATCCAAACGCAGAGCGGCATTTGTCCCGCATTGGAGGCCATACCAAACCTTAGCCTCCAATGCCATCAACCAGGGTACCGGTACTCTCACTGACTGAAAAAAAAGTGCCGGTACTGACGACTCGGAAATTTGGAAGTGCCGGTACTCAGTACCGGTGAGTACCGGCCCATTTAAAGCACTGGCTACATTCTAGAACTGTCTGAAAGTCTAAGGCATTCCATGGAGCTGCCTTTCACATTTGGATTATGCATAGTTTCTCATGCGAAACAAGCGGTTTAAATGCACCGAATCAAAAAAAATGGTGATGTCTTTAAGGTGTTTTTTTGTTTGAGGGTAATCATAAAATTGGCAGCAAGGGCAGGGATTTACATTCAAGTAAAAATGCCTAATTTAAATTGCTGATAAACTAACATTTTCAGTTATTTAAAACAATGGCATGCCAAAAAGCTGTACTTCCTTGAAGAATGCGCCCCACACACTCGTCCATTAGTTTTATGATGGACTCTCAACTCCTACTGTGCAGGCTCAAACTGTAGTTTAAAAAAAGTTTGCCTTTGGTCAAATTCTATATTATGTCATTCACGTTTCACAAATACTCAACCAACCAACACATATCCTCCTTCACTCAGAACGTATTAAAGCACTTATAAAAACGAAATTATCCAAAATATATGTCTTTTAACGCCTTAACCGCGCCGGCTTTTCCGCCGCTGTGCGGGCGTTCCATTGAGTATGCGGGGCTCGGTCTGCCATTGGCCGACAGCAGCAACCGCGAGGTAGTGCTCCTGTTGGCCAACGGCCGACGGGAGCACGGAACGGGTTAATTAATAAAGAAATATAAAAAAGCAGTTCAATCATACAATTTATATCCTGGCACAAATGTTAAAAACACTTTAAAAACAAATACATAGATGACACAATTCTTGATGAACGCAACGCTCCTAAAGGAGAGCAAACAAAGACAATAAACTCTGTCATATACGCATTAATGTAGATTCATTATATACAGCAGAGGGCACGGGTCTTGATTCCCTGTCACTGTTAACTGCTGAGTTGTCCAAATTTAAAAACAAGGTTAGGCGTTGATGCGTTTTGGTGGTAAGTTCTCAATAAGACCTCTTTTTCCTGCCAATGTCATCGAGAAGACCGCCAACAGACAGCTTGCCGCCTTCCTCGAGACGAACAGATCCCTCGACCACTCGCAATCCGGCTTCCAAGCCAACCACAGAACCGAGACCTCCCTCATCGCAGCCACTGATGACATCAGATCCCTCCTCGACAACGGGGAAACAGCAGCCCTCATCCTCCTGGACCTCTCCGCAGCGTTCGACACTGTCTGCCACCGCACCTTAGTGCAGCGCCTCAGCAACATCGGAATCCGAGAAAAGGCTCTGGAGTGGATCATCTCATTCATCGCTCGAAGAACCCAGAGAGTCCGACTCCCCCGTTCAGATCCGAGGCCACCGAAGTCATCTGCGGCGTACCACAAGGATCATCGCTCAGCCCCACTCTCTTCAACGTCTACATGAGCCCCCTCGCAGCCTTCGCACGCCAACACAACCTCAACATCATCTCCTAGGCTGACGACACCCAGCTGATCCTCTCGCTCACCAACGACCCAGCCACCGCCAGAACCAGCCTACACGAAGGGATGAAAGACGTCGCCGAGTGGATGAAGAACAGCCGCCTGAAACTGAACTCAGACAAGATGGAAGTCCTCATCCTGGGATCATCGCCCTCCGCCTGGGACGACTCCTGGTGGCCCCCTGCCCTGGGCACCACTCCCAAGCCAATGGACCACGCAAGCAACCTGGGCTTCATCCTGGACTCCTCCCTCTCGATGACCAGGCAAGTCAACACTGTCTCATCATCGTGCTTCAACACCCTGTGCATGCTCCGAAAGATCTTCCGATGGATCCCCACCGAAATTAGGAAGACGGTCACCCAGGCACTCGTCACCAGTCGATTGGACTACGGAAACACCCTCTACGCCAGAACCACAGCTAAACTTCAGAAAAGACTCCAACGCATCCAGAACGCCTCCGCGCTCCTCGTCCTGGACATCCCCGGACACAGCCACATCTCCCGCCACCTGAGAGACCTGCACTGGCTCCCCGTCAGCAAGAGGATCATGTTCAGACTCCTCACCCATGATCACAAGGCTCTCCACGTCCTGGGCCTCAAGTACCTCAACAACCGCTTGACCTTCTACATGCCCACCTGCCAGCTACGGTCGACCAGCCTCGCCCTTGCTGCAGTTCCACGCATCTGCAGAGCCACCGCCGGGGGAAGATCCTTCTCCTAACTGGCAGCCAAGTCATGGAACTCCATCCCCATCCACCTTCGGCTCGTCCAGGACCATCTCCCCTTCAGGAAGCAACTCAAGACCTGGCTCTTCGAGCAGTAACAAACCCCTCCCCCCCAGCGCCTTGAGACCCTTCCGGGTGAGTAGCGCGCTATACAAATGCCATGATTGATTGATTGATTGATTGACCGATGCTACAGCCCTTCAGTGAGTGGGACTCCCAATGTATAGTGGAGAACGTGATCTGCTTATTAAAGTCTATTAAAATTATCAAGTATAGTTATACATACTGGGGTTAAAAGAAGACGATGTTCTATTCACTTCAAGGGGTAATATTTCGGATCTGTCCTAAAGTATTTTATACTCGGATGATACAATCCGTTTCAATTAGATTCCCCTATAATGTGTCTCGCAGGTTTTTTTTTGAACACCCGTATAAACATCAGAGGTGTGTTTTAACATTCACTTACTTTTGGTAACAGGGTAACCTTCTTCGTGGCTTTTTAGTCTGATGACTTGCTTCCCCCGATATATGGCCTGGATCAAGGAAAATGTGGTCAGGCTCAAAGTGTAAATAAAACACCCTGCCACCACACCGTGGCTGCTTGAGTTGCAGAGAAGTACGACAAGATTGCTGTGTCCTGGTGACAAGAGCTGCTGTTCTGGCGCTCCTGTGTGATCTCAGCTCAGGATTGCAGAATCAGAGCGGGTTGTGTGAAAAGTGCTGCTGAGGCACGATAAAATGCGATGTGCGCCACCTGTTTCTAGGCAAGGCTCCCATGACTAATGGTACTCCCTTGTCCTAGGAGAAGTTCTGGTACTCAAGGTGCTAAAATTAAAAAGTGAGTACCGGCCCATTTAAAGCACTGACTTTAGTTACACTGACACCTTCAGACTTGCTCACTTCACTTGTCACACTCTCCGCTCCATTATGTGCTTCTTAGTTTTTCCTTCTCCCAGCTCCTGCATAGCTTTCCCTTCAAGGGTGGCACCTGTTTCATGACACACCTGGCTCACTCTCCCCCTGTTTCTCCAGCTATTTTATCCCAGTAATCTCAGTGGGCAGCTACTTGCAATGGTCTTTTCATCTGATGCTCCACTTTTCTGGCTCAGTTTTGCTGTCCTGATTCCAGAGTTGTTACTTGTCCTTATATCTTAGTTTCTCATTATTCACTTGCTCCCTACTGTCTGCTGTGTTACTTTGTCTTTCTTAATTCTCTTTCATGTTGCTGCTACCTCTCTGTACCTCCTTACCTGTGATTCGTGCTGTCTTTTCTCTATCCTGCCCATGCTGGTGTGCAGTTTCTTATGGGCACATGCATCAACCTATTTAGGAAGTGCAAACGGTGCGAATCGGTAAAGTCGGCCGTTTGCTCTTCCTAAATATGTTTTTGGGATGCATGAAACAATTTTTCAAAATTCGCTTTTTTTGCATTTCCTAAAAATGCGGATGCATTTAAGGAATCGCATTTGTGCGATTCCTTAAATGCAATGCATCATTTTTTTTTAAAATGCGAATTTTGAAATAGGAAGTGCAAATTAACACGAGGTTGACCCTCGTGTTAATTTGCGAAATTCTTTAAAAAAGCACAAAAATGCATTTTGGAAAGTGTCATGTTACAGACACACATGTCCTTAGGACATGTGTGTGTGAAACATGCATTTTAAAATACATTTCAGGGGTGCAGGGGGGGTCCTTTGGACCCCCCCCCTGCACCCTTGCAATGCATGAACAAATTGCGAATTCCAAAAAATAGAAATGCAAAACGGCATTGATTCCTATGGGCCTCTAGGCCCATAGGAATCAATGTAATGCATTCCTTAATTGCGATTCGCAATTAAGGAATCGCAAATTCCGAAAATTAAGAAATCCTAAATATGTTTAGGATTTTTTGATGCATAGGATTTTGCAATTCCTAAATTGCGATTCCTTAATTTTCGCAATTTAGGAAATGCAAATTCCTACAATGATGCATGTGCCCCATAGTCTTGGGTTTTGGTTGTTTATTTTGTTCTCCTTTTACCAGTGCTGTCCCGGTTCTTTGTTTGTTTGTAGCTTTCCTTTCTTGGCTGTCGGTGTTCCAATTTGTACCGACTTTGAGTTCAGTTCTGTTTTGGTTCATTAGTCCTGTCTTGCTTTCCTCTGAGCTCAGTTTCTGTTTTCAGTGTCCTTCTCTGTTTCTTTTTATCTTTTCCTGTGGTTGTGTTGGTTTTGATTGTTTCTACATAGAGTGTCAGTGAGATTCCGAGGCTTAGTGCCTCTTGCACATAGACGAGCCCAGCACTCCTTTCCTATTAGAGCTGATGGGTGTGTTCCTAGACTCTGGGGGAGGAACTGTTCCTTGCATTCTGTACATTTGCTTTCTCTAACTGAGGGGCCATTTCCAAGGAGCATAGAAACTAATATTTAAGTTTGTTTAAAATGCTTTTGTTTGTACTGTCATCTTGCCTTCTCACTGTTTATTGTTCTATATATATATATATAGTGTCTGTGTAGTTTTATCTTTGCAGACATCATGATATTCAGTTCTATTACCTCGATCCCAACCTGTTTGGGTCCACAGATTCTGTCTTGTCCTTTCCCTTCCCAACGTTGAGGCACCTGAACACCTCCTCTAGAATTAGCCTGTCCTTGCTCAGGTCAGTTTCTACTTGTTTGTTAGTTTTGTTCCGATCTCTGCTGAGTTCCTGACATGCACTTGATAATGATCTTTAAAACCTGTTTACCTTCTGCAGCAGAGCACAGATAATTAATTTTTAGCAGAACCTTATCAGAGCCCTACTAGCCGAATGAAACCATCCACTTGAAAGATTAAATGTGCACTGTTTCACAATGTATTCATTGTACTTAATTAGTTTAAACCTTTGCCATATGACACACTACCCCATGCCCTCCTTCCCTAAAAGTTTCTCCTGTTCCCTCTGTGTGCGTCAGATATTGGGGCCCATCAGGAGGGGGGGGGGGGTACAGACCAACCGGAGACACAAATTAAGGTGTGACAAAGGCCACTTTATTGGAAGCAGGTACACCCTAACAATGCCAAAAACCCTTGGCCTGTGCCGTACAAAACTAAGCCTAACTAAATATGCATTACCTAACAACCCCCCACCCCCACCCCTAAAATGGTTCCCCCGAAGAACAACATACACATAAATGCAAACTGCACCATGCCTGGCTAACTGTTATATCCTTGTCATCTGTACACTCTCCCCCCCTCAGTCCAGGAACACCTCAGTCCTCATATCCTGACCCCTCCCCCCCTAGACTAGGAAAAAGCGCCATCAAAACAACCATCCAACTAGCACCTGTTCCAGCGACACGAAACCCAAACTTACCACCTGCCCTTGGACACACCTGCTCCCAAGAAAGACACCCAACAGTTACCCTTCCCCCCGGAACCTAACCCCCCCTATCACCCGCCACAAAGCCAGAGCACTATCAACCCAAGACCACCCCCCCGGGTCCTGCGATATTGGGAGGGCAAAAATCACCTCTGCCTAAACACCGGCTGCCGTGTCACTGTCCCTAAAATGGTGGACATTGACCTGACATGGCCGGTTACGTACCCCCACAAGCCCAAGGAGCCTTAAACCAGCCCAACTACAGCCCAGCCAGCCCAGCCAGCCCAACCAGCCCAAACAGCCCAAAAAGCCTAGCCCCAGTCTCCTCCTGTCAGCCCCCCTCCCCTCTCCCGGGGCCCCAAAATTACGCGGGGGCGAGCCTCCCTCCGGTCAGCCACCCCCCAAAGCCCCATTGGGACCCTTCAGGAGAGGGGGGGTACAGACCAACCGGAGACACAAATTAAGGTGTGACAAAGGCCGCTTTATTGGAAGCAGGTGCACCCTAACAATGCCAAAAACCCTTGGCCTGTGCCGTACAAAACTAGGCCTAACTAAATATGCATTACCTAACAAACCTCCACCCCCACCCCCACCCCTAAAATGGTTCCCCCCCGAAGAACAACATACACATAAATGCAAACTGCACCTTGCCTGGCTAACTGTTATATCCTTGTCATCTGTACACTCCCCCCCCCTCATTCCAGCAACACCTCAGTCCTCATATCCTGACCCCACCCCCCCTAGACTAGGAAAAAGCACCACTCGAAAGCCCACTACGGCTTTTGACCCCCCTTTAGGACCTGCACCCTCGGATACCTACGTACCCCATAGCCCAATCCGCTGCCCTCGTCAGCTGCACTATATATAACTCCATCCCTCACCGGGACCTCTGGACACCGTCCTCCTTAAAGAAAGACACTGCGCCATACCCAACTCCGGGCGCTCCAGCCTACCCAAAAAGTCCATCTCCTAAACCCCCCAACTCCCTACCACTCGTCCTTCCTGTCCTGTCAAGGGGTGCCGCCCCCCTGCTCCCCTCCAGCCATGCCTAGGGACAAACTCCGCCAAGGACCTGGCACCCCTCACCCTGTTACCGCATCTCCAGTCCGTCCCATTCCAGCCGCTTCACCAGAGCTATCCCCTGACACTGCTCCAAATCCGCTCCCCCCCAAATGCATGACCAGCACAGCCGGGCAACTCCCCCCGCACAACATCGTTCAAAGCTGGAACTCCCTCGTGCCCACGCCTACCCCCCGTTCCACCTCAATGACAAACCACAACCGGTCGATTAGCTACCAATTGATGTCCTTGTGCCTGTCCTCTACAACCCCCTCCACTCTTTCAACAAAGGTTACCACGGGGGGAGGAGCCAAGATGGCGGACGGGACGGACGTGTGAGCGCCCGGCTCCCAAAGCCGTCTGCTTCGCTTTGAAATCCTGGCACTAATCCTTGCTTGAACCACGCTGCGACGACGACACGGATGCGCTGAAGTCAGTCGCTTTCATTTGAGACCTTCGCCGACCGTTTTGGACAAGGATTTGGTGACTAACTGATTACCGGGGCTGACCGCGACCCTGGTGCCGATTGCTGCCGCAGGTCACTGGTGCTCTCAACTGGGCGGACGGGCAGTGGAGGTGCCGGCGTCTGGGATGGACCTGATTGCTGGAGACGGGAGGTTTTCATCCTGTCCTGCGGGGCGTGACTCCAGTCTGCTGTGGTGTGTGCGCCTGGAAGACGGGATCCCTTTGTTCCTCGCTCTCCCTCCTACGCTGCCTTTGTCCTGGGCGGACTCCATCTTGCAGCGCCCTTCTGGTCGCGCACTGTTAGTGCCCCCGGGAGCCAAGGGGGATCTCATTGTGCTGACCCTCCGCACTGGTGGCTGCGTGCCCCTCCGTGGTGCGACGATCGCCTTTCTTTAACGGAGTCACCCCCCCCTTCCCTCCAGTGTGGATCCGTGGGTGAGACGGCAATGGCGCTTGTCCTCCAGCAGAGCCAGTGGGCTGGTCCCTTGTCCCCAGCTTGTGCGGACTTGCCCGCACTTGACCTGGGCGAAGAGTCAGAAGTGACGCGGTGTATTGAGGATCGGCTGGTATCACGGAGTGACCTGACCTGTGGCGATATTCTTGATGCCCTCATAGATCTACGAGCAACATGGCGGCACATTGCTCAAGAACTGGGAGATCAGATCGATGAAGTTGTGTCCTCCTTCAGAAGGCCGGCGCTGCCTGTTTCTATACTGCCTGCGTGCGCCTTACAAGTGGATACAGTGTTACCACAAGTGCGAGCGGATGATCGCAAGGTTCCTAGCTATAGTGTTGCGTGCCTCCCTGCCGATGCTACTATTGTTGCGAAGTTTCCCCTCACTCCGGGAACTTTGACTCTGCCTGAACAACTGCACTCGGGGCTTCGCTTATCACTCTCCCAGCTGTTTGCCCCCCCTGAGAGTGTAGCCCTCGGAGCCCTCTTTCAACACTGCTGTAGTGAGCGACGTCTTCCATGGCAAGGGCGGCTTGTCATCTTGGCCGCTGCGTTAGTTGGAGATCGAAGGCGCTCATCTTACTCTCTGATGCTTCCTCCATGTCGAGAGCGGCCATTTTGTCCCTTTGTTCTGCCGGACACGTATCCGCTGCGATGGTCCTGCCTGGAGATGTTTCGTCGATCGGGCCAGGGTTAAAGGGGCTTATCACCTCGACTGGTTTGGTCGGCTGGCGGAGACCCGGACTATTCATCGTTTTGATCTGCTGACAGTTTTACCATTGCAGCCCCTCGCCCATTTGAGCTCGTGACTATCCTGTACTTTTGTGTTCCTTGTTGGTGGGAGGGCGGTTCTGTGGGAGTCCAGTGGTTCTACATGGGAATGCATTATTATCAGTGACTGGATTTGCCATGTGCCTGCTATCACGTCGTGTTTGGGATGTTTACTGATATTACGACTTCTCGGGTGGACTGCATCAACACTGGGACTACTTTTGCAAATGTTGGGCGCACGCACCGTGAAATGGTTTCTCCATCTCTCCTACTGTGGCTCTTTAATACAGCGCTGTCGCATTTGGAGTAGGCGGTTTTCAGTGTGGGACGCAGTGGATGGCTGGGATCCGGGGGCTCGGATGCTAGGTGGGCTCCCCCCCCCCACTTATTCCTTTAGGGAGTGGTAGACTAGCTTGTTCTTTTCTCCCTCCCTGTATTCAAGAGTGAAATTTTCCTTTTTCTTCTTCTTTTCTTCCTCTTTTTTCCTCTCTTTCTGCACTTTCTTGCTGTTCCTTTTCCTTTCTTCCGACTCTTCTTCTTTCTAAATTTCGGGTTTATAGGGCGACAGGCACGCTGCTAGGGGGGGGGGGGGTAGGCCATAGCCTCTGCATGTGTGTAGGGTGGGGGGTTATATTTCATTTCTATTAGTTTCTATGGGACCTGTTTTTGTTCTCCTTTATGATTTCAACTTTCTTGTCCATGTTTGGGAGTGCTGGGTGCAGGGTGGCAGTGGTGATGTAACCGGGTCATAGGTGCTACTCCGTGGCATTGCTATTGTGTAACCATCCTCCCCGGCGGGGACTTGATTATCGACCTACGATTTGCTTGATACAGTTGCTTCCGTCATGTCCCGCCTGCATGGACCTTGTTCTTCCCTTATTTTATTGATACGGAACACTACGACCTGAAGTTAATAGCTGCATAACAAAAAACTTTAAAATTAAACCTACATTCATCCTGTTACACGGTGCTGCGATATCCTTCAGTCTTTCTTCCTTTTAATGTTTGAGACTCTGCTACGGTACTGTGTAGACATAACGCAAGCTGCTGTGCTATCTGATCGTTCGTGGCCGGCCGGATGGTTGTAGGCCCGTATTTGTTACTCTTCTTTATGCACAATAAAGGTTTTCAAAAATTTTTAAAAAAAAAAAACAAAGGTTACCGCACAGCAAGGCAAACTCTCCCCCAAACAACATTGTTCAATGCCGGCAATACTCTTACCAGCGCCTACCGCCCGTTCCCCGCCAATGACACGTAACAGCTGGCCAATTAGCTCCAAAGCGAGGTTCCTGTGCCTGCCCCCTTCAGCCCCCCGCACTTTAACAAAGGATGACCAGCACAGCAGGGCAACTCACCCTGCCCAACACTGTACAATGCCAGCACCAACTGGTGCCAGCGCCTACCCCCCGTTCCCCGCCAATGACCACGTTACAACTGGTTGATGCACTCCAAATTGGGGTTCCTGAACAAGGGAAGGCCCACCGTTGAAACTCTCATTACCACTGCAGTTGGCCCCGCCACCGCACCTGCAAAGATACACATGTAAGCAGCAGTCAGAACATTTTTGTCGTCACTCCCTGCCTACCCCCCCATCCTACGGTGGAGGGGTGAGGACCATCCACTCTTATGGGTCCTCACCCCTCCACCGTACGGCGTGCTGCAGGACCCACAACCTTGAGCCGCCGTCCTCTCACCGGTCCCCCACCATCCATAACTTCCACATCCCCCAGTGACCTCCCCCCGCTAGTCGCCTCCCCCAGCTGGCAACTGCGTCTCGACCTCGTCCGCCGCCATGGTTAGCCCACGGAACCTCCGCCACGACGCCCAATACCAAGCGTCCGCAACCTCACTGCCCACCCCCGGCACATGCCGGGCCTTAAACCGAAAGTCATGTTTGAAGCATGCCAAAATGCGCCGCAACTGCACCTGCGAAAACCCCGCCGACTGCCCGTGCACCACCTGCACCCCCGCCACCTTGCACACCCGGCACAATAACCGCTTGTGCCCACTTCCTGTGCCCATAACGTAACGGCCACCACCAAAGGGCATCATCCGAAAAAGCAATACTCCTCCCCCTGCCTGCCAGTGAGCCTGCCCCTGCGCTGCGCACCATCACCCTGACCAGCAAAGGCCGAAACCGCCGACTCTCGCCACATCTGAGCACCTTGTGACCATTCCCTGGAAAAGCACTCCTAGCCCCTGTGACCCCCCTTGTACCATCTGAGTTTGCCCCCCCTTGAAACGCCCCAGCAAAGCCAAGCACATGCGCAAGTGTCCATTCGATCCCGCCGTCCGGCGTACCTAACGAGGAGGTAGCATCAAAACCCCGACCGCACCAGCCCCAATTGCCGGCGAACGTCCACTCCGCCCGCACCACACGGCATGCGAAAGTCAAGTGGCCCCAGTAGCCCCTGAACAACCCTCCAGTCACCGTCCGCCTTGCCCACGTGTCTCCTGCCAGTGACACCACCACCGTCCACTCATCGCCCGGTAGGCGTGCTTCCATGGCCGCTGAGTCGAGCTCTATCCCGAGAAAGGACCGCACCGTGCTGGGTCATGATTCTTCTCCTGCGCCAAGGGGCCCCCTCGATTAGCCCATGAGGTTCGTAAACCTTCCAGCTGCCTCTGGCCGTCTGTTGAAACGGGCCAACCCCCAGGAAGAAATCATCCAGGTAATGCGTCACTCCCTCTGAGCCTGTGCGCCTGGAAGAAACCCACTGCAAGATGGAACTGAACCTTCCGAACGGTACGCACATGACACTGATCACCCCATGGAAAGCGCATTGACCCAACGATGAAACCGTCGACTGGAACCCCAGCCACTGGTTACCCACCGCATGTACCGGCCGCAACCCATACACGGAAAGAATGTCGCATGTCACCATAAGGGCACCCTGTCCCGCTGCCGTCACCAACTGCTGCGCCTCGTCAGCCTTATTCCTATGCTGCAGCCCCTAACAGAGCAACGCTGAGGGCCTTAAACCCAAGCCTCACATTCCTCCCAGCGCCGGGCCAATTCTGCAGTTATAGAATGATGTATTCTATGAAGTGATTTACTTGACCAGGTAGGCAAAAATGCCAAACGGGAAAGACAGACTAGTAAAGACACTCACCTGGGGGACAGTATTGTCGTGGTATAGCGCTCATTGTTCTTGTTTTTTTTGTTTTGTTTTTGTTTTTGACGCATTAACTTTTTAAAACAAACTGCTTTTAAGAACCAGGGGTGCTAATGCGGACCTAACCTGTACTGCAGAGATGTCTATCTATCCTTCGGCCCAGGTGTAAAAAAGGTGGGTTTTCATTAGATAAATAAATCCTCTGGAAGATGATGTTGTTTCATTGTAAATGCCTACATCAGAACCTGTACAGCGAACGTGTCCATGAAACAACAGTATAAGCACAACATATTACACCAGGGTGCCCACAACAGGTCGTGCTCCCTAGCGGCTAAGCGGGAATGAGAAGGAGGCAGAAGAGGGTCCAAAGCAACACTGTCATCCTTAGAGGGGTTACCAAGAGACATCGGACCCCTCAGGCCACACGCACCTGATATACCAGCCTGCAGCGCCCTGCCCCATGTACCATAACACTAGGGTCATCGATTTCAAAACCAAAATCGCAACCAGGCATACATTATAAGCTGGACTACAATTTTCATTGCCTTGGGGCGTAGAGAGGCTTAAACGATAGAGCGGACCAACTTACAAACAACCTCGAGGCACTCAGCGGCATAAATAAAATACCTCTAATACCCAGACTATAATAGGCCGCCCCCTTGAACGGGAGCCACCGGACCGGTGCCGCGCAACTGCCTTCGTCCCCCCCGGAGCTCGCCTTAACCGCCCCCAAGCGTCGCCGCATCTGCCGCCGCTGCACTAAACCCCACCTGTCCCGGCGCTCGCCAACACTGCAATCACCACCACCCCCCGGCATCCGTCACAACCTGCTCTCCACCAGCATCACCAAGACCTCCCCCTGTGCCTCCACCCCCAACCTTTGGCCTCCAAGGCGTGCCCAAGCCACTCCCCACTCTACCACCACCATACCTGGCGTCAAGGCTGGTGTCCGCATGGGAACCCGCCGCCCAACCAGTTTTGCTAGGGGGGGCCGTCCCTCTCGGCGCTCTCGGGTCTCCCTTTGATGCCGAGACCCCCTTGTCAAACCTTTTTAGGGGTAAGGACCCCCTTCCGACAAAAGTTTCTAGAAACTGGTACTCCTCATCATCATCTTTTGACAACCATAAATGTGCCTGTTAGACCTCATCACATCCATCCATCATTAATCCACCCACACTTTCATACATCCATCCATCCTTTCATCCTTCTATCCATCCATCTATCCTTCACCATCCACCCTTTCATCTTTCCATCCATACATCCATCCTTTACCCATCTACCCTTCCATCCATCCACCCATCATTCATCCGCTCACCTTTTCACACATCCATCCATCATTCATCCATGCAACCTTTTATCCATCCATACATCCATCAACCCTTTCATCCATCCTTTCATCCTCCCATCCATACAACCTTCATCCATCCACCCTTTCATCCATCCATCCATCCACCCACTCTTTCATCCTTCTATCCATCCACCCTTTCATCCATCCATCCATCCATCCTTCATCCGTCCACCCTTTCATCCTTACATCCATACATCTATCCTTCATCCATCTATCCTTCACCCATCCACCCTTTCATCCTTACATCCATCCTTCATCCACCCTTTCATCCTTACATCCATACATCCACCATTCCATCCATCCACCCATCATTCATCCACCCACCTTTTCACACATCCATCCATCATTTATCCATGCAACCTGTTATCCATCCATCCACCCTTTCATCCTCCCATCCATACATCTATCCATCATCCATCCACCCTTTCATCCATCCACCCACCCTTTCATCCATCCATCCATCCACCCATCATTCATCCCCCACCTTTTCACACATCCATCCATGCATCATTCATCCTTGCAACCTTTTATCCATCCATTCATCCACCCTTTCATCCATTCATCCACCCTTTCATCCATCCATTCATCCTTCATCCGTCCACTCGTTCATCCTCACATCCATACATCTATCCTTCATCCATCTATCCTTCATCCATCCACCCTTTCATCCTTCTATCCATCCATCCTTTATCCGCCCACCCTTTCATCCATCCATCCACCCATCATTCATCCCCCCACCTTTTCACACATCCATCATTCATCCATGCAACCTTTTAGCCATACATACATCCATCCACCCTGCCATCCGTCCATCCATCCTTCATCAGTCCACCCTTTCATCCTTCCATCCATCCACCCTTTCATCCATTCATCCACCTTTCATCCATTCATCCACCCTTTCATCCATTCATCCACCCTTTCATCCATCCATTCATCCTTCATCCGTCCACTCTTTCATCCTTACATCCATACATCTATCCTTCATCCATCTATCCTTCATCCATCTATCCTTCATCCATCCACCCTTTCATCCTCCCATCCATCCATCCTTTATCCGTTCACCCTTTCATCCATCCATCCACCCATCATTCATCCCCCCACCTTTTCACACATCCATCATTCATCCATGCAACCTTTTAGCCATACATACACCCATTAACCCTGCCACCCGTCCATCCATCCTTCATCAGTCCACCCTTTCATCCTTCCATCCATCCACCCTTTCATCCATTCATCCACCTTTCATCCATTCATCCACCCTTTCATCCATTCATCCACCCTTTCATCCATTCATCCACCCTTTCATCCATCCATTCATCCTTCATCCATCCACCCTTCCATCCATTCATTCACCCATCATTCATCCACCCATCTTTTCACACATCCATCCATCCATACATCCTTCATCCATCTACCCTTTCATCCATCCTTTCATCCATCCATTCACCCTTTCATCCATCCATTCATCATTCACCCACCCACCTTTTCACACATCCATCCATCCTTTATCCTTACATCCATCCATCCACCCATCATTCATTCACACACCTTTTCTGTGCCTCTCTCATGGGGGGGGGGGGTCAGTATCTCTCTGCGTCTTCTTCCTTCTTTCCCGATCATGGGAGGGCATCTCTGTGCCTCCCTGCTGGGGGCGGGGGGACGTGTCACGGGACCCACAGCTCCAGGCGCGCAATATCCATTGACCTCAAAGGGCTACACTACAGCCTGCTCACCCATCCCCCCCACCCCCCCTACTTCCCCTCCTCCCCCAGCTCGAAACGGCTTCAGGGACACACACACAGCCACACCCGAGTACTTGACAGGTCTTTAAAAGACCTTTTACTTGTTAATGAGGCGTTGATGTTTTTCACACCTCGGTGTGAATTAGGCCTCCACCGTTAGCACCCTCGATCAGCCCAAGCCAGGAACTGCACTCTGACAGAATCTGCGACCCCCTTCCAAGGACTCCACGACCCCCCTGGGGATCGCGCCCACAGATTGAAGACCTCTGCTTTAGAATGACAGTATTCATAAGGTTTGGATATCATTAGAATGCATTGCAATTATAGTGCCTAAGGCATCACAGGTTTAAGTACATACAGTCAGAAACCCTAGCAGGAATGTCTAGCCACTTAAAACCACTTTGCGTCGCCTTGCACCAGCACTTCACAATAAACAGGTGAAATAAATTCAGTCTAAAAAAAAAATAACCACTAGTAAACAAATTTCAGTGCAATTACACCTCTTCACCTCCAGGGGATGCCCTTCTCTCCTGGATGCAATTAGCAAAACATCCTCAGCTGAAGAACAAAAGTTCCAGCCCAGAAGGTGTTAAATGCAGGTTGAGCCTTGGAGGGGTTGATTCCTTTAAATACCCAAGACACTTAGGGGTGGACTGTTCTTCTTTGGACTGTGGGAGGCTGCGTTGCTCCTGCAGCTCCCCCTGCCCCTCTTTCCACAAATGAGGGTGACCCCCTCCTCTGGGGCCACCAGTATCCAAGACTGCAGAGTTCCTAAGCCTTGCAAGGCATTCTGGGGCGCTCCCTGCCGATTTCCCTGCATATTAAATGAGCGGCTCTCCCGCTGTGCCAGGGAGAGCCGCAATGTGTGCCCCACGCTGCTGCGGACATTGGTGGGAGGGTCCGGACCCTCATGAGAGTCATTCGGCTCGGGGAGCCTACGCCCGGCCGATCCTCTGATTTTCTGGGGCCCGGTCCCACCCAGGCCCCTGGCACCTCTCTCGCTCCTCTTGGGGGGCCCGGTCCCCTCCGCGACCCCCGCTTGCCCAATCATTGGAGGGCAACCTGGGGAGCCCACCCCGGCTGCCCCCGCTGACTCCCCGCCCGGCCAGCACCCTCGCGTGCTGCCGCGGGAGCCGGCCACCGCGTGCTGCCGCGGGAGCCGGCCACTAAGTTCTGGTCTGCCCGCTCCGGCGTGCAGACGCGCGAGGCTTCTCCGGCTCTCGGGGGAGTGCGGGCTTCCTCCGTGTCGGAACCCAGGGATGGGGTCCCGGGCCCCCTCTATGACTTTGGGGCCCAGGGATGGGGCCCCGGGCCCCTGGACATCTTTGGGGGGGTGCGACGGCGCTCCCCCCATCCCATGTTGGAGGGGCACCAGGGTGGGCTCCTGGCGCCCCCTGGGGGCAATTTTCACAGGGGCAGTGCGACGGCGCTCCCTCGCCCCCCTCCTTCACATTACCGGGGGCCAGGGTGGGCTCCTGGCACCCTTCTGGCATCTTCACGCGGAGCGCGATGGCGCCCCCGGCTTTGCTTCCTCCTGGGGCAGTCCCCAGGACCTGACCCACCCCGGGGGCATCTCTGAGACCGGCAGCGGAGCCCCATGTGCATCGTCGTGGGTCTTCTTGGGGGTCAAAGGTCGCCTACCTTCCGGGGGCCATATCTCAGCCCCTGGGGGTCCGATCTGCCCCATTTCTGCGTCTTCTTGCTGCTGGTGGCGTCCGCCAGCCACTAGCAGCACTCTCCTTTGATTTCCCAGTCTCCATGAGGGTGCATTCTGCAGGTGGAGGTCTTCTCTGGCTCCCTGCTCCAGCCTTTCGCCTGGCTCTCCTCCAAGCCTCTCTCCTCCTTGCGCAGAGGCCTCTGCTTCTGCGCACCGGTTCTGGGATCTTCTTCTGGCACTGTTAGGGCCCTGGGGGGCAGTCAGGGGGTACTTCCTTCCAACTGCCCATTGCCAGGCTCCAGCACCTTTCGCCTCCGCAGAACACACCCCAGAGAGAGCTTCTCTTCCTGTGCAAGTACTTTTTAAAAGCTGAGTAGGGGGCTGGCAGGAAGTCTCTGTGAGTCCTATCAAACAGCGACACATCACTTCTCTGCACCTGCTCCCTCCTTCTTGTCCAGCCCCTGGGTTTTTCAAACATGGCGTCGTCCAGTGTCTCTGGCCACATGACCTCTGAAACCCAACTCCTTTCCCCCTTACTGCCTTGGTTCAGCTTGGTGCCTGGCACCCAGGGCCAGCAGTTGATGGATTGGCTGGTAGCTCCACCTATCTTTTCTCCTTGGAGGGCAGTTCTTCGCTCTGGGAAGAAAGGTCATTAATCTAACCTGCCAGACCCCAGCCAGTTACTCAGAGAATGATGACGTTTCTGGATGAACCAAAAGCAGTACAAATATGACGTTGGACTCTGCAGAATACTTATTTTCACAACTGCTACACTAGCCTTTAGTGCGTGTCTGGAATCTGTAGGCCTTGTGGAAGTCATTTTAGCCATGGGCCCCACATCCCCATAGGGGAATAATGAAGTGAAAACACAGTAAAACACACTGACTTTCCCCCTGCATGTTTCTTTCCAGTGCATAAAGCCTTTTCCATGTCACCACCCAATTCTGCATAAGTCCTGCCACACCATAAACTCTGTAGCTGCTCCTGGACTGCGCACGCTAGTAATCTCCCCTGCGCAGCCCCTACACGTGTGCACATGCATGTACACCCATGTCTGCATGTAACCAGCGAGGTGCCCCATACTCCAGCTGCTGCGCAGCGGCCTAGTCAAGCCAGGGGAACACCAGTAAAATCTCCATGCAGTCTCATTCATTATGAGTTCACTGTGGGTGAGTCCCAGATTATGAGGCTCCCCCACAGTGAAAGCTCAACATTTAGGTGCTCAAAAAGCGAAAAATCCGGACGGCCCCTAGTGTCAGAACTACCTTCTAACAATAGTGCCTTGTCTTCGAACAGGTACTGAGGTGCTTTACACAGAGTATATCAAGAAACACAAAGAAACGAGGGAGAAGTAAACAGCTAAATAGAAGTCATACAATCATTTCCGGTTTCACAGAAAGAAAATACATATGGACAGCGAAGAAGATGTTGTTCTATGTGGGTTGCCGAGAAGCTTGTTTATTCACTGTAGAGGTAAGAGTTGAAATGGGAAGACTGGAGGCCTTTCTTGATAGATAGGATGTTGTGGCTGCCTCTTAGGTCAAGCAGAAGGGAATTCAAGGAACTTGGTGCTACTTTAGAAAAGGAATGGATTCATTTCATGTGCATCCTTCCCTCATAATTCCTATTGTCAATTATTGCAACATCTTTGCTGCTACAAACTCCCATTTTTGTGCCCTTTCATTAAATTTGCTCTTTCATGTAACATTTCATTATCTCTCTCAATCCTTTTCTTGCACAATGAGAGATGGTTATGGGTAAATAAGATTTGATTATAGTACCTAAAAGGTTAATAGCGGGCATTTAAAACACCTCCCTGTTGCTCTCTTCTTCAGACAAATAGCAAAAATGTTGTCAATTAATATTTTCTACATACGACATGAGATATATGTAGGTGGGTGATCGGTACTCAGAAATTATAAGCTAGAGTCATTCTTTCCTGTTCTTTGCCTTTAGAGATACCACAAAAGCCAATCAGGCTATTAAAAGTATTTTTGGTGTCTGATCGGGGGGGGGGGGGGGGTGGAGAGGGAGCTTACTAGGATATTATTATATGCATACTGTTACCTATATGGAACTTGGTGACAGAAAACTCTGCTGCTGTATGAAGTAGCAACTAAAGTATTGCAGAAGCGCAATCGCCACTGGCATTTGGAGTTCTCAATAGCAATTAGCATTAAGTTTATTTTACATTGTTGGGCCTTGACTGAGTGATTTCGCAATTATTTGAGTAACTCTGTGCGCTAATTATTGTACTAACCATGTGGGTAGGTGTATGTTTATTTAAAGCAGTGCTGGACTGTGTACCTATCAGGCATTTGTGAGGGTTTCACAAGCCACTTTACCTTTGTATTCTATGCAGAGAGCACCTTAATAATGCATTTATTATCTGTGGTGGAAATAGCAAGCTCAGTTCAATTTGCAGCCATTAAATATGATCACAGTGTTTTGTGCCTGTGATATTGCGTAGTGTCATGCCTTGTTTTGACACTTCACTTCCAAGCTTGTCTTTGGCATGCAGGTACAAGGAATGAAAGTTTCATTTAGTTATCCTGAAGCTCTATATAGACCAGTGAACAGGACCACAACAGCTCCATGCTCCTGTTTTGGCTAAATCTGCTGCACACACTAGGAAACTACTAGCTGTACTGTCTACAGTTCATGAACTAACTCATACTTTTTCTGAATTCAATTATGCGCTAAAAGCCGCACTCAAACCAGCTCAGGGACCTCTTTTCATGTCTCATTGGAAATGAACATGTTAGTGACATATCCCCGGATCCTTCGGTGAGAAAGAATAGTGTCATGACCCAGTTGTCCTGTTCCACCTGCTCGTTCCTGTCTTGTCCCTAGTGTGACCTCCCTCCCCTATTAAGACAATACTTGGTGTAGGAATTCTTTAATAGCAATGGTGGTGTACCCGCAGGTAGGTCTGTGATTTTTTTTATTGGTGCTTTTGTTGCCCCTACCATTGCTCTTGACCTTTGGGAAAAGAACAAGGTCTTATGAGGGATTCATGTATTTACAGATGATATTGTACAGTCCCCACACTGGTAATGATTGCTGATTACTCACTAATTGTTTCCTGCCATTAATTGCTGATGACTCACTGAATGTTTCCTGCCATTAATTGCTGATGACTCACTGATTCTTTTCTTGGTGGAAATTACTGCTGGCTCACTCATTGGTAATTACTGATGACTTGCTGATTTGTTCCTGCAGGCCCCAATCTCATTTCTGATGACTCATCAGCACCACACTTTGCACCTATTTTCTATTAAACCCTTCCTAGCTCTGGAATGAGTGCTTGGTCTCTCGCTTAAACACGATCAACTGAGCTCCCAATTTTTCCTGCTTCGAATGCTCCTCACCTTCTTGAAGCAGGTCCAGCTCTTCTCATTGCAACACATCATGTTGTTGCCTGTCACCCAGCCCAGCATCTTCCAGGCCCCCACAGCAACCACTCAGATCTTGGATCTTCTTCCGGCTGCGCTCCTTGTCCCTACGCTGACTCAATCTTTCTACAGACAAAGACAAAGGAGGAAAGAAAAAACAAGAATAACTCACCATGGAGCTGCCACCTGATGACCAGATCTCAACCGACGTTCAGGTAAACCAATTCCCTTTCTAAAGGCAGGCGCAGTAAGAATGTGCACAAGTTTGAAACATTGTACCTAAAGACACAAAGCGGCAGTTCATGAGGTTTGGGAATCGTATTTAAATTGTAAGAAGCAAATAGATAAATTGACAGAAGTGTATTGCATCTCACATACACTCCTGGAAGGCACTTATCTCTCAGATTCATTTTGAAAAATACATTTTTATGCTCGATAGAAAAAACTCCATCTAAGAATTTTTTAAGACAGTTTGATTTCAAATATAAAGAACTCTGGATTCAACGAGACCCAAGTTTAGTTTGGACTAAGGCTGAACCTTTTGCTACATCAGCAAAAAGAACTGTTTCACATGTGGCAATGACAACCCAAAGGCTCTTTTCAAAGGGAAATCAATTATCCAGGTAGAAAAAGTAATTGCTCAATATCTGTTTTAACTTAACAATTGTGTATTAACATAACTTGTTCTTTACAGAGTTCAAGAGCATCACCCTCCAGCCAAGAGAGTCCAGTGTCCTGAGAGACGTGCAGAGCCTGTACGATCAGTTTGTATGTCTGTCTCTCACTCATTCCCATTCCCCCTTGAATACTTTCACTGGGGCAGTGTGAATACCATTCATTACTACCACGGAAAGGTCCTTAACAGGAGTCAGGTTCCATTGTCACCCCATCAGTACTTCCCAATGCTCAGGTGAGTGGCTTGTGACAGATAGAGTTCCAATAGGTCTCTCTCGGGGAGAGGATGGGTCTCATGGCTAGACTGATACATTTGAAACTGGGAAACCAAGTTTCGAGCCTCGGGTCATCTCCACATCCTGTGATTCTGGTCAAATCACTTAATCACTCCGTGCCTACCAAAAAAATGAATGTGTCTTGTATAACGTAGCTGGTAATCATGTAAATGGCTCCAATACCTTCAGGTTGATTTCGCGCTATATCAATCTGCAAAAAAACAAAAACATTTTCGACCATCACAATTCATACTGAACAAAATGGGTGTTGAGTGTGGTGTTACATGGTGGTCTAAGAGAGGACATTGTTTCTGAAGGCCTCCATAGTCACAGTTGTCTTTGTTAACGCACACCTGTCACCCGGGGATCCCGAAAACAAAATTCTGCCCACTCTCAATGAAGGAGGATGGAATTGTGAAGGCGCTCCTTGCTCTGGACTAAGACACTGCTCACAGTTCAACTGCAAACTTGATGCCTACTATGCAGTAACATGCACCAAACAGTGGAGAAATTTCTATATGATGTGAGCCATGTTCCCAAAATTGGAGTAGAAATTGGGCATAGGGGTCCAGGGACCTTGTAGATGTCTCCAAGGATATACTAAGTGGACTAGAAAAGCCCAGATGGGTCATAACTTGAGCACAGAAAAGTGCTCGAGATAAGGGCTGTTTGATACCAAAGTATGCCAAGCAGTAAAAGTCCTGGAAACTGGTGTTTTATAGTTTCACAGTATTTTCTTTTCCTTTGTTTTTTTTTTTAAATCTGTTGTTATTGGTTGAAACTTTAACTATACATTAGCACATCCAAGGTACTCTAATCTCTGTCGATGGTGCTGGCAGGCAAGAAAAGTCTGTATTATGTCACCCTAGTCTTCTGCTTTATTGGAACTGCTCTATTGCAGAACTGTTTTAAAAGGATGCTGGGCACTCACCCACACCAAGGAGGCATGCTCAATTCTGGGTCTGCCCCTGCTTTCTTACCATTCATTCGCAAAAGACCTCATCAGTGTTCTGTGGCAAGAATGTGTCTTAGGACTCACCGGAGTTCAGTATTCTCACAATCAAACAGGGAAGGAGGGTTAAACGGATAAAACTTTGTGCTTAAGTAAAAATACTCTTTATTTCTACCTCATTTTATCCCATCCCAAGATTATAAAAAAAGAGGGTTACAATGTCAGCCTTTCTCTTGCACACATGAAGGCCACACTCACCAAACCAGACAGGGCACCTCTACTTTCAAAGATAAGAGATTAAGACATTTTTCTTACCATGATAGTGCATTATGCCCTGGTGAGGTGTTGAAGAAAGTGGAGGAAGCCAGTCCCAACATTGAGCAGCAAAGCCTCAGCTTAAGTAGGTATGCCACTATCTGACAGAGGCCAGCCTCGGAACATTATAAGATCACCTTGTGAGGCATCTCACATAGAGGTAGCAAGCAAAGGACCCTTGATCACACATTCCACAAAGAAAAAACTATAAAGTACCATTACCATAGAAGGCGACACCATTAAGACATCACTACGACCAGCTGCATTAGAAGTTACCAGCAAGTGTGTACACCCAGAAAAGTCCAGTTATCCAGCCATATGGGAGTAAACAACATGACAGACTATACCCTAGCATATGTTTATCTGGGCCCAAGTGAAATATGTGCAGCTGCTCTGTCATTTTAGCAAAAAACAGAGGGGCATATTATCAAGAACGTCGATAAAATTATCACGGCTTTAGTGGCAGGAAACTGCCGCTAAAGCGGCGATAATGGGCTTGATAATATGCCCTTGAGAATTCCCATAGCAAGTTTCAAGTTTAAATACTTTATTCGACAACATTGTCATAAAAGCTTTCATCCCTATCTAAGCATAATAAATACTAATCTAATAGTAAAAAAACATATTAAATGACATGCAATATTGCATTGTTGGCGAATAAGAATCTTTAAAATTTACACATTAAAGGTATCATCACAGTCCAAAGGAAGTTCATGTAGTTCATGGGAGTTTTAGAGTGCGCGTGCGTATTATCCAAGCCCATGGTTGGATATTCCCATAGCAGCCCAGGTTCAGGTGTTAAACTGGGCTGCTATGGGAATTCACAAGGACATATTATCAAGCCCATTATCGCTTCTTTAGCGGCAGTTTACTTTCCGGCCGCTAAAGCGGAGATAATTTTAAACGCCGTTCTTGATAATATGCCTCCATATTTGCAACCGAATCAGTGCCTACGCATAACACTGCGTAAAGGTGTAACAACAGAAGGTGAAGTATAGCAAGATAAGATTTCCATTGAAGAAACACCTCAATCAAAGACTGTCAACAAAGATGGCCACTGGGACAACACTCCTGCCCCTAGTGGCATGAAGCAATGGAAAAACATGATGAACACAGAACCAATGAATGAATGATCAAATTGCAGGGGTTTCATGGACTGATACTGACCAACTATGTAAGCACATGCATGGGTATCCATCAACGTCTTAAACATACGGGGAATGGGTGGGTAGCCGGGCAAACGACACTTGATGTGGGAGGAAAGTTGTAATTTACAATGCATACTGGTGAAAGGCTGAGCTGGGACTACTCATCACAAGGTAAAACAACGAGGGAGCCTTGTTGGACTCGTACTACTTACTCAGTGACATGTGTTACTCGCTTAAGTTAAAGGGCTGATTTGTGAGTGTTACTGATATATTACTGGACAGATAGGGACGTATACCCAGCTGAAAGCCACATTGCTGTTACATTGTCTATACCCTCCATGCCCGACATTTGTACAGCGAGACAATCAGCGCTAAACAAGTCACATATAAAGCAGCACTATGAAGGCTTAAACGATGCACCGAAAATAAAACTGGGCGCAAGAGCACACACATGACATTAATTGGAGGAAACAAAGGATAAACCTCATTTTTTAAAACAAAGATGTAGTCTTTTTGTTATGCCAGAACGTATATGATGAAAAAGGAATTGCCTGAAAATAAATTGATTTTGATCAATATGTAGCGAGCAAAAGGGAACTAGTATGTCTGATTTCATTTATAAAAATGTAGGAAATAAAAAATAGAATAAACATGTCATTAAAAGAATTGGTATTGGGTATATTTGTCAGGATTGTGACCTCCAACACACACACAAACACACACACTCTCACCTGTTGGGGGCACCCGTAATCTCAGTAATGTTACTATGCACGTCTGGATCTATGGTTTGATCACGTGAATGGGTCGCTGTGGTTGTATGATTCACTATTAAAATGGGGTTTAAAAATTAAATATTGAGCCCAGGCAGACTCTGTAAACAGTGACATCACTGTAGAACGTGGTATCTATCTCCAAGGCAACCATCTCCTTCTTTGACAATGGGTCACTTGTTTCCATAGTACTTGAATGCCAGCACAATAGTACTTTTAAGGATCACCAACAGATTAAAAATGTGACCTGGGACTTTCGAGATCGCCCTCCGAGACAGGCCAGTTGCCGCTGAGCGATGCTGCTCTCCAGGAGAAGCCTTGGCCTCGTAGGTGCTGACATCACCGCTCGGACCAGACAGCTAACTCGGAAGCCGCCGCAGCCCCCCTGCGCCCCAGGGTTCAGCTCGATCCACGGCAGGGGCGGCCCCTGTTGATGGGGCCTCCCGTCACATTGTTAACTATGATTGTCCCACTCTTTTGGCTCGTGCATGGATCTGCTGATCAGTGTGAGTACCCTTAAGGGCAGTGGTCGAAGTGGGGGGGGGGGGGGGGGGGGAGGGGAGGGGGGGAGTAAGGGAACTGTGGGCGTAGAATCCGAGGGCGGGAATAACCCAAGGAATGGGTCAGTGGACAGAGTCAGAGGTGTGGCCAGGAAGAGCAAATCATTCTAATTGTTAGTATTTGTTTGGCATTTCACTACCCAGTTACAGCTTATTATGTTATTTAATTCACCCAATGCATACACTTTTGTTTACGGTTTAATATGAGGTTTTGACATTAAATTATATTCACAGAGTGGGATACGTTTCCAATCACAAAATGTCCCGAATACACTTAAAAGGGGAAGCACACGCAATTTGTCTCCGAGCCATGCAGTTTCTGTCATCAGCACTTCTCCCTTTTTCCACAAGAGCAGTTCAAACATCAATGGCAAAATATCCTAGTTGGCATATGTTTTCTATATAATTATGTCTCTGCAATATTTGCCACATAATGCATCATCAGCTGCATAATTTGAAGATTTTAACTAATAAATTGTGTGTAGCTCGAATGGATCAAAAGTTTAAAAAAAATGTGACTTGTGTTTCTGTGAAGAGGATAGCCCTTTGCAAATGTTGGCTGATGCCTTTCTCACTGCATCATTTGTATGTTACACTGGTACTAATACGGCAAAATCTTCGCAGAGACTGTTAGCAGGTGTAAAAATGTAAAAATAATACATTATCAGTAAATATAACGCATTACGCAGCAGCCTTTTTTTTGCTGTATAATTTAGGCAATACTGCCGCATAATTTTGTCCTCTAATGCGACCTAATTCCAGTGGCTCCAAAGCAGCCAGCACAAGTTAAAAGTGCTTGTGCATGAAGCAGAGACCTTGAAGTTTGGTGTGTGTACAAATCCTGCATTGCCAACCCTTGGTGAGTTGTAACCACAACTGCTGAAACAAGGCCAATGGAGGTTCTGATGGGTGAGGCGGACTGGCCTCAAGGGCAGGGCCAGCTTTAGTGCTGGTCAGCCACAGCCCATGCAGGTAAGAGCGGTGAGGCTGTGGGGCCGGTTGGGGGGGGGGGGGGGGCTGGAGATTGACAGACGACGACAAGGGAATAATTATTATTTATTTCATTGTCCCCCATGGTCGTATGTCGAAAACTCCCCAACCTGTCCCCACCACTTTTACCTGCACAGGCCACGGCTAGTGCTGGTGGAGCCCTGTGCAGCAATTTTTGTTGGTGCCCCCAAATGACTCCCTCTGCCATGGATTCCATCAATACCACCCTTTAAGAGTGTCCCTCAAGTCTCCACAACCCCACTCGCTCAGATACACTTAATTTGATTTACAGCACCAGTGATACCAGTGTAGGGTGTCAGAGCACTTTACATCACACACATTACACATAAACAATCATACATGTGTAAATCACTGTATAAGAAATATTATATAAGACTAAGGACTACAAGGTGTAGGAGTCACAAGACAACCACACTAGTAGGCAGTATAGTTTAACAGTAATTGGTCTGGAGAAACACAAACTTTGAATTTAGAACGTAATACCATTATTGGGGGTTCTCTGTAATAAGAATAATTGATTTCTATCCAAATGAACCCTTTGTGCAACATTTGAATAATCAAAGACTGGGGAAAACCATAATGCTCTAATTTATACCTTGCAGTTTTCAAGTATGCATGCAGCTCTTAGATGATAGTTAATTGCTCACTGTTTTATGTTAGGAATTTGGCTTATAAACTGCAAGTAACAAAAGGATCTCACTGACCAAGGCAGTAACCCACTGACCTATTTACATTATGTGCACTTTGTGACCTGCATGGTATATGTTCTTTGCAACAAGCATATTAACCCTCTGCACTACCTTTCCACCAGTAAAAACTTCCACTTGACAAAATTCCATCTCTCTATAGGAAGAACATTAATCACTGGCATTATTGTGACATTTTTATTTGTTTCCAAACATTGCTGGAGGGCAGGAAGAAGCCAGCAAGTGCTTTTAGTAACATAATATACTTGCAAACATGACGCCCCTACCCGAAGTCAGCGCCCAGTGCGATCGCACCCGTAGCAACGCCCTAGAGCCTCCCTGCTCAAGGATCCTGTGACCTCAGTAACAGAGTCACTCTCGCTCTAGGGTGCTTCATAGGCCTCCCCGCAAGAATGGAGGTGAACTTCAGCATGGATTGTGGTGGACAGGCCTTCTAGGGTCCACCTGCTGGTGCTAAGACACCAGGGCTTCTATGGTCTAGTGGGGCCATCTAAGGTCTAGCACTGGAATCTGCTCCTCAGGAGAGTGGACTGGTAAAGAAAGCTGAAGCTGGTTCCCCAGTTCCAAATTTGGAAGCTCTGACCATAGTGCCACATCCTCTCCTCCAATGAACACCATACTGTCCCACTGAGAGAAACTTGTACTGCCTTCAGCTACAACCCAATAGTGCCCCACTATAAACACCTGGATGCGACTCAATTCAAATTATGCACTAGACAAGAGTACTATGCTGCCTAAAAAAAAAAAAGCTAACACTCGTGGGAATGCAGGATTAAGTAAAGCATGTGAAATGTACGCAGAACAACATGGGTTATCTTAGCTCTTTTACACTCATTCAGAAATCAGTGAGTGCATTTGCATGAAAAGTTAAGGACATGACTACAGGGCCCAGAAGGGACCTGTTAATTGTCCATTGTTTATATCCTTACAAAACATATCAAGTTTGTTTAAAAAGACCACATCCCTGAACACAGAGCCACGGTGCACAATTTGTTTACCCATCAAGCATGTATTGCACAGTACCTTCAGGCATGGGGCACTTCCCCACCCAGGGAAAGACGAGAAAACAAAAGTAGCGCTTTACACAAACTCTGTAAAATGGCGCTAATGTGTTTGGGTCTGAATAAAAATCAATCTTGCCACTTTGCGACCACTCTATATTTCTTTCTTTAGTTTTTCACATTTAGGACCTTTTATTTCACTCGATCTCAAGACTGCACTTTGGAATATAAAAATGTACGAAAAAGGCGACATTTCCAGTTAAAATATTTTTCAGTCAGCTGCCAGTGATAGAGCAGAAGTGGACTCTGTCCTTATCTTCTCTGGGCAAGAAGGAAAAGGCAGAGTCCTTTTCCTTCTCTGCCCACCCCGCCTGTCCCGAAACGCTGAGCCTCAACCCTAGGCCTTGTATATTTCTGCCGTCCTGGGACACTTTAAAATTTTTTTAAAATGGGGGAACGGAATCAATGAAATTCAAGAAGGAGGGGCACGCCGTGCCCTGCCGATCCCGCCCACTTCTACCACTGCTTAAGGGTCTGTAGACGTGGGATGCAGGTGCAATCGTCATTAAGCTGCTAATAACAGACATATGACAGCAGTCTGGCCTACCCAGTTATGTAGGTGACTGTTGTTAGCGATAGCACCGCATGACGTGTCTGGATTGCTTGGGACGGTCATGAAGGTATTAGGAAGACACACACACACACACACACACACACTGTGGGCAGATTTACAAGCGACGCATCTAGTGAGATGCGTCACGTTGTAAAGCCCTGCGCTATATTATACCTGCGTCAGGTATAATGTACGTAGGGCAGTGGTAGAAGGGGGCGGGATCGGAAGGGCACGGCGTGCCCCTACTTTGTTAATTTATTATAGTCCATCCCCCTACTTCTTTATATTAAGCGTCACAGGATGGCACCAAATTGTATGGTTATTCCTTCCCCCTAATTCCCCCTAATTCTCCGCCCACAGTTCCCCTACTTTTTTCCCCCACTTCGACTACCGATGTAGGGTGGGTCTTCCATTGGAAGGAAGCCCCGTAAAGGTGACGCCGTGAAATCTACAAGATTTCACAGATTCACTTTTACATTCCGGTTGCGTCAAAACATTACGCCTGCTACAAGCAGGCGTAAGGAGTGACGCAGCATTGCACGTATAGGATGCCCTGAGCAGAGCTGGAGTTGCATCATGCTTACGACACAACTCCAGCACTGCATCACCTATACGCTGACAGATGCGTCACGCAGCTGTCTCTCCTTGCGCCACGGTGTGCTACATTGTAAATGCGGCACACCATGGTGGCGCAAGGGGTTCCTAATGTCACGCAAAATAACGGGCCCATCCCTGCTGATCTGCAGGGATGCACCAGTTATTGTAAAGATGCCCCTAAATATTAATGGTAAAGGGTGAGAAAGTATATATCTGAACGTCATCCTCAAACTTTTAAAACATATGTGAGATAAAACTTTGTCAGACCCAAACGTGGAGAGACCGACCTTGTGTTGATGAGGTCGAAAACAAAAGTAGTGTATTTAATTCGTAAGATCACTGAGCCTATGGGTATAAGGATATAATGTGAAATATATTCACTTGCCTTTCCTTGAAACCACCACTTTTAAAGCAGTCACAATATCTTACCTCTGACTCGCTTTCCAACCTAGCACACACCAAGGAGCGTTTGGTAACAATGTCAAGAGCCATTATAGGCTTAAAATTACATCATGGAAAAATGATTAACAGAGACCTCCCGAAAATATTGCACAAGAATGAGGGTGTGTAAGTTATTGCCCCGAGATATGCAGTTTGCTGTAAGGAGCAAGAACCAAAACCAACTACTAGGCATTTGATTCTATTAAGTGAGACCGAGGTGGTGTTCTCAGACAGTCAGCGTTGTGAAATGAAATCCAACAACCATGAGGTTTCTGGCCTGTGATTTTCCAGAAGCCCATAAATGGGCCCTGGGTAGGGACTGGTTGAGTAAACCCTGAGCTTCCCAACCCAAGTCAAAAAGAAAGATCATCCTGGAGTCATCCGATGACTTCAGCTGGGCTATTCCTGTAATTATCTGGGGATGTCATCCCAAGCCATCCTGAAGTATCCCTACAGGGTGACATATTTAAATGAGATTACTGCAGAGTCATCACAGTATCTACTTCAGGATGGCCTTCTGATTACTTCCTTGGAAATGTGTGATTATCTTTAACTACTACAGGATGACAGCATGACAACCAGAGGATGAGAACAGATGACTTCACGATGACTACATGGCAACTAGAGGATAGGAGCAGATTACTTCATGATGACTCCATACAACAAAGGGATGGGAGCAAATTGCTTCATGATTACTCCATAACAACAACGGGATTGGAGCAGATTACTTCATGATGACTCCATACCAACAACGGGATGGGAGCAGATTACTTCATGATGACTCCATGACAACAAGGGGATGGCACCAGATTACTTCACGATAATTCCATGACAACAAGGGGATGGGACCAGATTACTTCACGATAACTCCATGATAACAAGAGGGTGGGGTAGATTGCTCCATGAGGACTTCATGATCATGACTAAATCTTTCCTCAGAATCAGCTGCCATTAAATATACAGACTGACTCAGTGAAGCAATTAAGGTCTCAGGTCTCAGTACTCAATGGGAAAACCTTAGGGAAACAGAATTCACCATCGGCCCCTTGGGTTACCGATGCCCTGCGCAAGGAAAAACAAAAGTGCTTTACAATGGCGAGACGCTGGAGAGTGAATTACGACACAGCAGAAAAAGAGATGTATAAAACTGTCTTAATCCATTATAAAAATGTAAGGATGGCTGAATAAAAGGACTTTTTTACTAAACAGATCGAGAAAGCTAAAAACACCTGTAAAGAATTGTTCAGGGTAGTAAATAAATTGGCGTTGTTACCGAAGTTTGAAGAAATTAAATACAACCAAAAATTTGTTTGCAGCCGACTTTAAATCCAAAGTTATGGGTATCTATGACGCTTTTGTAGCCACGTCAGATCACAGCCCCATCAAATTTTCCATCTGTTCTGAATCTAAGAGGAACCATTTTTGTTGTATCTCCCCAACCTCACCTGAGGTGGTAGAAAAGCATATAAAAGAAGCCAAATTCGGGTCGCCAGCTGACCCCTCCCCTCCTGAAGTTCTTAAAGAGATAGTGGAGGTGGTGAGCTCTGAACATACAGAGATCTTCAACACCATGTTCAGCTCAGGCAACGTTCCATCTATATGGAAAGATTGCTCTATTCTCCCTCTGGTAAAGAAAACTAATTTAGATGTGTTCAATCCATCTAATTATCATCCTATAGCCCGTCTGCGTCTTCCGGAAAAAATAGTTGAAAATATTATGAATAAACAACTATCTCAATTCATTCAGGACAATGATCTGCTTGATCATTCCCAGTTCGGATTCTGACAGGAGCACAGTAAAGAAACGGCACTGATCAACGTCACTGAGGAAATCAGGGCTGTGATGGACAGAGGGGGTACAGCCGCCCTGGTTCTCCTCAATTTATCAGCCGCATTCAATACTGTTTACCATAATTTTTTGCTACAGCGGCTGAAATCGATGGGTGTCAAGGGAATGGCATTGAACCTACTGTCCTCCTTTCTGAAGGAAAGGAGATTAATAGTTACAATGGACAGGTACCAATCAGAGCCATATGTTTTACCATGAGGAGTCCCTCAAGGATCTTCTTTTAATCCAACTCTTTTTAATGTATATGTCTCGCAACTCGCCCCTTTGATCCGAGAATTTGGCTTCATCCTGACGTCCTATGTTGACGACACCAAGATAGTCGTGGCAGCATATAGGCAACAAGCCTCACCCACCCTACAGTTTCAGAACTGTATGAGCGGAATAAAAAGATGGATGGGAACTCATTGTCTTAAGCTCAACTCTGAAAAAAGTGAGGTTATAATCTTCGGTAACTTGCAACCTAGATGGGACAATCTTTGGTGGCCGGCAGAGATGGATGAAGCATCTAAACCAGTGCAAAAGATGAAAAATTTAGGAGTGTGGATTGACAACAAATTAGCACTATCACACCAGATAAATGCTATTGTCTCTACCTCCCACTTTCTGATAAAGAAACTTAAGAAGATCCTGCTATACATCCCTATGGACTCTAGAAATATGGTGGTAACAGCACTAGTCCAGTCAAAACTGGAATATTGCAATGGACTCTACCTAGGTATGCAGAAGCAACATCAAAAAAAGCTTTGGACGGTTTAAAATACAGTTGCCCTACTGTTGGGAAATATTCCTAAGTATGACTCAATGTCCAAGGAGATTCGTAGACTCCACTGGCTCCCGGTGGCACAGCAAATTAAATGTAAATCTCTTTGTTTAACATACAAGGCTTTGAACAACACAGGACCTCTTTCTCTCAGAAATCCCTTTGCCTGGTACCAACCGTCCAGACAGCTGCGCTCTACAGGCACAAGACTGATGAAAGTGCTGAGAATACAATCTACAGGTTGGGTGGCCGATGTTTATTGTACAGCACTGCAAAACTGTGGAACACGCTACCTGTTAAGCTTACAGGGGTTGCCTCCCTAACCATTTTCAGGAAGAAGTTAAAAACATGGCTATTTCAGAATTGATTACCGGGCTGGGCTGACTGCATTCATAGCGCCTAGACACCCTCGGGTATTTGCGCGCTCAACAAGTTTCATTAACATTAACATTTACATACTTTTGCGTTAATACTACAATTCTAGTAACTATTGCAACATCTACTAAATGTGATAACTGTAAACTTCAAAATAAATTTGGAATAACATGTATAAATTACATTTTCATAACATCATTCCCAATTTAAAGGGATTCACAGCAGCTTTCAGTGATGTATACATTTTTTTCTCTAAACTGAAACTATAATGTTAGTCTCACAGATGCAGTAGAGCAGCACCGATCAGCTATGGATGAGATTGTGTTGCTAAGTATAATGAGTGGACTTCATACAAAGGATGCAAAATGCAGCAGCCCAGACGTTACTTGGTCTGCGGAGAACATGTCCTACAACCAGCGCCATTCATAGACTGCTCTGGCTGCCAATGGCAAATCGAATTCAGTTTAAAACCCTCAGCATTGCTCACATAATGTTGAATCTCCAGGCTCCAGATATCCTGGCAAATCTCCTCTCACCCTATGTACCCACTCGCCGCCTACGCTCAATGGACCAACACTTGGCTGTGGTTCTAAGGATGAGAAAGGTCCAGACTGGAGGATGCATTTTCCGCGTTCTCGCAGCTAAACTCTGGAACTCTCTTCCTGTGAGCATTCGGAGCATCAGCAATCATGCTCAATTTCGCAAAGTCATTAAAACCTATCTTCTCCCCGTTTGAGGGGCCTCTGGCACTCGCTCTACAGTCTTCATAGCAGTCTGCAGTAACAGCGCCGGGATGCCCCTTTGCTGGGGCAGCTGTGCGCTATATAAATCTGCTAACATAACACAACATATGAGTTCCAAGTGAGGTGAGTGGGCAATATACTCAATGCAGTAAGGTGACAGCTGAGAGTTTTATTGTGAATGGATTTGGTGTATATGGGATTGCACATTTATGGTGCATAGCACAGTGGGGTGGTGATTTAATGAGTGGGTGTTAGTGGGCGAGGAAAATAGTGGTCTTGTAAAAGGCTGTGTGTTGTTCGGGCGAATAACGGGTATGAATAAGTAATATGAATGGTTGTCGCTGCGTAGTGGGGGTCCCAAAGGGTATTCTAATAATCTCTTTGCCATTGTTCGTGGGAGTGGTTTTTTAAGATGTGCTGTGAGTGGCTCTGTACTGCAATTGCGCGAATGGCAAGCATATGGCTTAAGTTGCTTTCGGTGACTGAGTCTACTATAAGTGAGTGGGGTGATGGATTGTGGAGCTATAAGTAGTGACAGAGTTACATGTGTGCAGTGAGAAATATTCTAAATCCAAGTTGGCAAATGGTATGATTATTGTTATGACACTTTGATTAAGAATGGGTTTTAACTGCAAGTTGATGTTGAATTAGGCAGCTCTATAGTGTGAGAGGATATTTATGTGGGCATTCTTGTGGACAGCAGATGCTGACTGCGGAGAGGAGATATTAACTTATGTAGTGTGGAACAAAAAAGCAGTGGAGTCCTGGTTGTGCTTGATAGAACAGTGTAGCACTGGATAGAAGAGTAAGGATATGGTGTGTGAAAGTGTTGTGCAGAGAAGATTTGGATAGGGGATGTGAAGAGAGCTTGTAAAGAGCGCAGGGCAAGGTTGATGTTGACATTGGATATGGAGAGCTTCTGTGAAGAGCATATTTGAAGATCACATCTGAGGTGTGGGCTAGCAGATAGACAGCAGTTCCAAGAGAAAAATAGAGAGTGCTTTGGAAGTTATAGATGGGTAGACGTGGAGAGTCAGTGGAAATCTCATATCGTGGGTGAAGAGTGGATAGAGGATGGATTTAAAGGCTAGAAAATTCCCACGGAGGGAACTTAAATGGAATTAGTAGTGGTTGTAATGAGGCGACAGAATGAAAATGGTTGGAAGTCGGTGAGTTTAGTATATAGCAGATAAGGTGGTGGAGAGTGGATGTTGTGCACCGAGAGCAGGAGTGGTGTTTGGAGTGGCTACAGCAAATGTAAAGAATAGATGTACAGAATTCAGAGAGTATATGGTACTTTGGGAGTGGATGCAGAAGGCTTAGATTGGATATGTGAGGTGAACAACAGATGTAGATGGTGGATACTGAGGGTGAGCAATGTATATACCCTAGCAGTGCAAGTGCTGGGCAGAAAACAAATGTGGATGGTGGAGAGCGAACATGAAAATAAAGTGTGAATGTGGGAGCTCATGAACGCTGTGCAGCACGCATGTGGAGGGCAGATATGTGTAGATACCTAATGGAGAGTGGATGATCAGGTATACCTTATGGAGAGTGGATGATCAGGTATACCTGATGGAGAGGGGATGATCAAGTGTGAAAGCTGATATAAAGTGCAGATAGGTAAAGTGACATTGGAACATGGATAGAAGATGCAGGATGTAGAGTGCAGATGTACAGGGCAAAAAATGGATGGAGAGTCTGTAGAGCTGATATATTGCAAGAAGGATGTGACCCATGGACAATAGATACAGAAGGAAGGGGGTAAATGGGCAGAGGAGAAACAGATGGAGGTGAGTGAAGGGGAACTAACAGGTAGAGAGTAAGTAAATGGTGAAGATAGCAAATGATGGGTGGAAAGAACAAGGAGGGTAGAACATTTATTTGGAAGGTAAAGAGCGTATGCACATGGCGGCAAGCAAAATTGGAGGTTGAGAGAGCATGTGCAGAGTACTATACGAGAGCAGATGATGAGGGTAAAGGTGCTAGGTAGAGAGTGCATAAGGCAGACAGAGTGTTTATGTATGTCAAGGGTGAAGAGACAATGTAGAGCTGTAGGATAACCAGTGTGTGTGCAGGAAGTAGAGGGCCAAGGGCCATTTGTATGGTATTTCCAATTTCTACAAAATTTGTATTTCTTAAATAGCGAATCCCAAATAATCACTATTTAGGAAATGCAAAACAGAATGTACAAACAAAAGATTTCCTAATAGAGATTCCTACAGAGGAATTGCTATTAGGAAATGCTAAACAATTTGTTCCTTTTGGTCTTAAGGCCCCTAAGTACAAATCGTTTTGCATTTGCAAATCAGTAATCTCATTACAGGAAATCGCAAACTAGGAAACGCAAATCAAAGGGTGCCTATGGGCCTAAGGCCCCTCTTGATTCTCCCCCCTAAAAGTGGTGCACTTTGGGTACATTTTTTAAAGTTTGACATGGTTACCATCAACTTGGAGTCGATGGTAATAGCATTTCCTAAATGCCAAATTCACATTTAGGAAATGTTTTGTACATGTGCTTTGAAATCACGAATAGGAAATCTCTATTTGTAATTTCTTATTTAGGGATTCACAAAATGATATTTCTTCTGGATAGAAATCAAATTTTCTGATTCCCTATTTGCATATGTACACATGGAAAGGCAAATTAGCATGTCTTAATGGACCGAAAGTGCGATTTGGTCCTTTAAGAAATGCTAAATCCTTTCATTCATATGGCCCCAAGAGCCCATGTAGTTCACTGAGATAGGTTCTGATGTGCAGAGAGAGGATGGGGGAAATAGATCATAGATATGGCAAGCCAATGTGTGTGATGGAAAGCAAAGGTTGGGCTTGGAGAATGGATACAGAGGGGTTACAGTGGATTTGCAGGATGGAGAACACATATAGAGGGTTGAAATAGAGAGTGACAATGAATGTCCAATGGAAAGAATACATGAAGGGTAAAGAGCACACATGGAGAGCTGATATACAGTTTGGCAAGGGTTTTTTGAAAGTGGAGCACATTTGGAGGGCACTTTCAGTGGGTTGAGAATAGAGGTGCAGCAAGAGAGTATATATGGACAGGGAAGCCAAAGTAAGAAGAAAATGTATAGGGTGGAGAGTTAATGTCGTGCATGAGGAGAAGAAAGAGTGTACATGGTGGATAGTGGAGGTGGACTTGGAGAGGGGATGCAGAGGGCTTTAAATGGAGGTGAGGGGTGGAGAAAAAATTTAGAGAGCGGATGTAGAGTGTACAATGGATGTATTGTTGAAAGTGCATGTGAAGATCACACAGGGAGGGTGAAGATAACATTTAAAAAGAGTAGATATGTAGCATGGAGTGTGCTTGTATAGAACTGACACCTATCATGCAAGGTGAGGCAGATAATGAGGTTAAATGCAGCTATACAGCATGATGAGAGTGTTAGGAGAGTGGATGTGCAATGTAGAGAGAGGATAAGGACCATTGAGTGCGTATATGCAGGGTAGTGTCTTCACAGCAATTGTCAAATGGGGTGTAGAAGAGAGAGAGAGTGGGCGTGGACAATAGAGATTTTAAAAATAAAGGGTGGAGTGTGGATATCCAGGGTGTGCATGGATAGGGTAGACACTAACGGCCAGATGTATCATTGTTGCCGTTTGTGATTTCTTAATTGCGAAAATTAAGGAATCGCAATTAAGAAATCGCAAAAGGCTATGCATCAAGATATCGCAATTTTCTTTGTGATTTCTAAAAATTCTTTAATTGCGATTCACAATTTGCGAATTACAATTAAGGAATCCCTTCCCAGCCAAGAGGCCCATAGGAATCAATGGGAAGTAATTCTCAATTTGCGATTAGCAATTTGCGAATCGCAAATTGAGAATGCAATTTCAAGGGTGCAGGGGGGTCCAAAGGACCCCCCCTTGCACCCCTGAAATATAACTTTAAGTGCATTTTTCACACACACATGCCCCAAGGGCATGTGTGTGTGTAAAATGAAACTTTCAAAAGTGCACTTTTGTGCATTTTTGAAAGTTTTCGCAAATTACCATGAAGGTTAACTTCATGGTAATTTACCTCTCCCTATTTGCGAATTCGCAAATTTAAAATGTTCATGCATTGCATTTAAGAAATCTCAAATTGCGATTTCTTAAATGCAATCGCAATTTTAGAAATCGCAACATGATTGAGATTTCTAAAATTGCGAAAACCATGATGCATTCCAATTTTGTCAATTGCATTCGCAAACGGGCCAAAATTGCGATTCGCACCGTTTGCGAATGCAATCCACAATGATGCATGTGCCCATATATCTAGTGGATGGAGAGCAGACAAAGGGTGGACTATTCAAGTGAAAGTCAAGAATTGAATGTGTATTTTGTAGAGTGGATGTGAGGGACATATGTATAGGGTAGAGAGTGGATGCGCACAGTGGACAGCAAATATAAACGGTGTAGTGCATATGTATTTCAGATGTGAAGGATGGAGAGGAAATTACTGCATGGACTGTCCACTTGGAGTGCAAATGTGGCGGGTGGTGGACACATAAAGTGCAAAAGTAGACTTGGTTGGCAGATAGCGTATTTGGAGGATAGAGAGCCTTTTCAGGAGGCCGATATAGAGGGTGGACAAAGAATGTAGAAGGCAAAGTGGATATAGTACATAACCAGGAGGATATGGTGTGCAGAGAGAATAGAGCAAGGGCAGAGAGAGGATGTTGAAAGCAGAAGTATGTGGTGTACAGTGCAGGTGGGACTTAGAAATGAGAACAATGGATGTACACTGGAAGGAGTATATGAATGGCACACATAAAGTGGGTAGAAATAACACATAGAAGATGAAATCAGTACAGGGTGAAGTAGATCATCAATGGTGAAAGCAAGTATACAGGGTGGTGACAGGGACTGGAGAGTGAATGTGCAATGGAGACAGAGAATGTGGACAGTTGAGTGCGGATGTGCAGGAAGGAGAGAGGAGCTACAGCATGCACTGCTGATATGGTAAGGTGGATTGAAGAACTGATATTGCTAGCAGGTGAGGACCATAGACATAAAGTGTGAAGGGTGCTTGTGCAGTACGGATTTGAGCAACTATCGTAAAAGCAGGTAGACACTGCAGTCGTTTTAATTAGTTTGAAAGGGAAACATTTACCAGCAGTTTTATAGAGTGCAAACTTGACCCAAGTGGCATCAAAGTGCTTTAAATGAGAACAAGATATTTTTGCATTTGAGAGTCATTTGAGAGCCAGACATTGCGCTTTTTTTAGGCACAGGGAGCTTAAAGTATTTGCCTAGATTTACAGAATCTTGAGTAGAGGTCAGGATTCGAAACCTCAAAATTGTTTCAAGGCTTCACTTGGAATTATATAATTTAAATAGAACAGCCATGCATATGATTTCTATAAAAGACACATATGTTAGTTATTAATATAGCCATTGGAAATATGCAACAATGGAAAGCCTAACTGTTGAAAGTATGAACCACACAGGAGTCAGGAAAGGTTCATCCACTCTCCACCAAACTGAGTCATCTAAACACTCTACTGTTAACTCTAAAGCGGAGAGTCCAAGGGGAAAGAGGGAGTGGGGTGGAAAGAATGTACCAGGTGGGGTCAGGTAAGGCTCAGTACTTCTTTATTGGTCATCCACTCTCCACCAAACTGGGTCATCTCAACATTCTACTGTTAACTCTAAAGGGGAGAGTCCAAGGGGAAAAGAGGGAGACGGGTGGAAGGAATGTACCAGGTGGGGTCAGGTAGGAGGAAGGAAGATTACATCACTAACATTGGCAACATTGACTAATTTATGTGGCAAGAAAAGGAAAATTATACTGCACTATATGGCACTTTCTGTGACATACATTTTTTTTTAACCACACTTTCCTAGGGAAGACATTCGAACAATTAAAAAACTACAAAGGTTTTTTAAGGGACACAACAAAATACATTTTATTTAGCAGGTCCTATTAACATTTTTATTTACAATTAATGCTTCTGTCTTGCATCAAAGTAAAGAAGAACCATTCTATAAGACAAGGAAGACAGAGGCTACTTTTCTACAGTTGTGGTAGTTGGGGTTGTTTGCCGTGGTGTCCTAGGGAGCGTCCGTCAGAAAATTTGGCAATTTAAATTTCAGAATGCTTGCAAGAACAGGGAGCGACCCCACTACCCAAGAAAAGGGGTACCACAGGTAAACAAAAGTTTAGAGATTTCTTGGGGTAACCAAAAAGGTTCACAGCTAATACCAATATCCTATGACACCCAATGCTGGATGAGCTCGAGGTACACACTCCTTGCATACACAATATAAGAAAACGGACCCTAATTGGCAATTATAATACACAAAATATTACTACCAATATTGCAAACAATATATATATATTTTTATTAAAAATAAGATTACCACTCCACACATATCTCATAGATTAATCCAATTCACTGCAATACATAAAAAATCACAGTACCACACAAATATAATTAATGAGAGACAAAGACAAAAATGCAAACTAATGGTCACATCATTTTTGGGTTGTTCCACATGGAATTCATTCCTTTTGCTTGTTCAAATGTCCATCAACAATATTATCTATTGGGCATGAACATGTTCCTTTGGATACAACCACATATATAGACACAAAGGTGTCGACGCGTTTCCGTGGTACCCAGTGATAACAACCATCTTCTTCAAGATAAAAAGTGATAATAGTCTCTCTTGTATTAAAGCACGATAAAAACCTTGTCAATTCTAGAGGTAGGTTTCCTTAATTTTCAATATGCGGGGCTCCTTAAGGCTTCAGCGCAACATAATAATCTAATGAGTGATCACAAGCGGCACCTCCACTGTATTAATTCTGATGGTCCAGTCTTTCACCCCACTCAATGGTCTTTCCTTTCATAAGGTACTATCTGTGAGTGAAATGGATATGAGCTCTTGGAAAAAAAGATGAATGATACGCCTATTCGTTCTGATAAATCCCATATATTGGACCTTCAATTCCGTCTATATGCGACAAGACCAAGTTATGATCTCTAGGTGTAATGGGTTTCAGCTTTAAGGTTGAAAGGAGGAGCGACACGCTTAATCGTCCTGATTACTCCCTTGTGTTGGCCCGTCTATTCCGTCCAGTTGCAGCGGGACCTCGCAGAGTGATACAATGCAATCCTCTTCCTTGCGGCAAATGCAGCACCTCCGAAACACGTTCATAAATGTTTTTACAATTTACAGTTAGCTAAGGACAAGAAAAGGAACAGGGAAGAAAGGCAGATGTCTGACTTCATGTTTTACTAGAAAGAATAAAAGAAACTTAAAGGACTTCCTTACTAGTGCCTGGAGTCTTTTCCTGGTGCACCTTCCAGTATAAAAAATAATATTAGAAATTCTGTCGAGCTAGAGGAGAGTAACTTTTTAAAGGATGTATATACATTGATCTATTATTCACTCACCTATTTGTCAATATTTTTCTAGTGTGGCATTTCTACTTTGATATACACTCTCGAAATAGTTTTTTTTTGGGGGGGGCCTGTGTGCTAGAACTTGTTGAGTAAATAGTAAGGCTCTCTATACCAATCAGTTATGTGGGTTACTGGTGGTTTATCTCAGGTGACATTGGCTAACAGAAGTAGTATGTAAGCCAGGTCTAAAAGTGGGGGTGAATCTAACTGAGACATGTTAGTTGAACAGCTCGGCTCCCTCCAGTTTTCATGCTATGTGCTTTCTAAGCCTCCTTACATGATGGCCGGTATTTGGAGGGGGAGATATGAAGGCCAGAATTAATAATTCTGGCTAAGATGTCCCTCCACATATCATTGGCATCATGAGCTTTTCATGAGCTAAAGTACCCATAATGAAGATTAACCTCCTGTACCTGGAATTATTGGGAGGTAACTGCAAGTTTTGCCCAGTCCTTGAGACTTTACCACTCATATTTGTTACCTGTTTTTAGCCAAGCAGGCCCTCTGCATTCTACTTAAGGCCTGAAGCCTCAATGGTTCTACCAGGTGCATTTTTTCCACCGGGTGAAACCACGCGTGTGTTCCTGCACCCAGTAATCTTTGATGCATGAATACGGGAAATCTTAGAATTGCCCGGAGAGGCATCCCCACTGGGGATACAAATCCAAGTGAATGCTAATGTTGCCTTATCCCTGAAACAGTCTTCCTCTCCATGCTAGTCTGCTATCTCCAATGATATCCACCAATGCCTTTATGATGGGACATTAAAGCCCTAGGATTTAGTCAAAGGATTATTAGTCGTCATTTTGAATCAGGGTGAAGCTAAAACTCTCTACATAGATATCCGATGAACATGCTTTTTAAATTGTCCAAACAAGTTTCCCTGAATTGATTCACTGAGACAAGTACAAAGTGGTCATGCCTTGTGGAGAGTCCTTTAGAGGAAACTAAATATAAAGCCACTCCTCATATTTCACATGGGCAGTGTTACTGCATGTTGAAACTATGAGTAGTAACCCTTATTTCTAACTATAGATTCCATTTTAAGGATACAGCTGTGGACCACCTTAACTCTCGGGTGGAGTTAAGATGACTCTGTCTGTTAATGTCCAGCCACCTTTGGCAAGGAAACACTACTTTGGAAGTCACTGCACAATCTAAGCAGTTCTTGCCTTTGTCGGATCAGTCATAAAGTGGCATAGTTTTTGAGCTGCTTATGGGTTACTGCTTGTCTTAGCTTTCTTAGGCAATAATAAGGTGACTCTCTCATTGGGGTTTCGTGAACCTATGTTTGCTTTCATGCTCTTAGTCAGTGATGGTATGATTCTTCCCTGGAAGTCTATGATTGCCTGATTTTATTATCTAGAATAATGACACTGTGATTTTGTCTTGGGGTGTCCCTTAGCCCTTAGAACAGCGATTTCAGTGAATCTGGTTCTGGGCCCACTATGGCTCTCTGGGACAGTAATTAAGTGACCCTGTCATGGTATTTCATGGTTTCAAATTTTGTTTTTTCTGGGCAATGATAGGTGCTTTAGTGCTATGAGGTTGGGAGTTGCTGGCTAACACGGGCTGCCTGTGGCAAAGACAATGGACACTGCAAGTGATAGATATCCTTTGGGAATGAGATGGGGGACTCGGCTTTGGAGTGACAATGATTATCTGTTTACTCTAATTCTTTAACAGAGTACTTTTGTGTCGTTCACGCTAAATGGCTTGTCTCTTCGTCTTAGTCACAGCTTGTGGAATGCGCCCACTGATCGAGAACAAACAAACTGCTGATGTGCTCAAGACAACTGAAGACGTCCAACCGGGAGACTGGCCCTGGCTAGTGAGCATCCAAAAGCCAATGAAAGAGGGTCTCGCCCATCTCTGCCAAGGAATCCTGTTGAACACACACTGGGTCCTCACGGCTAGTCACTGCTTCAAAGACAGGTAATGGTAAGGGTAAAAATCGTCTGTTTTGCTGTACCCACTGTCACTATCTACCACGTCTTGTGTACAGAAGTGAGAGGCTCCAAGTGAGTTCCCAACCTTACCTTGTAAGGCAGAGAGAAAGGGGGGGGCACTAAAAATGAATGGGCAGGAATTGATAGAAAATTAGACTGCGAGGGACAGAAGGCATTGACCGCGTGGGTCAATAGGAAGCCCCTAGAGAAAGAGGAGCAGATAAAAATGATGTGAGGTAATAAAGGGACAACACAGAGAAAGCTAGAGGGAGAGAGAAGGAGAGAATGTATGAGATATGTAGGAGAGAAGAGGCTATAAATAAGAGAAGACCTGTGGAGAGGATGAGCGGTGAACCAAGAAAGTAAAAGTGATGTGCAGAGATGAGGGAGACTGATAATTTAGAGGTACCAAATAAAATAATATGAAACACAAACACAATTATTGAAAATACGGGAGGCGATGTGTAAAAAGGATATGGAAAGATATAGGAAGCACTGCAAGAAAGGAGTCAGGTTGAAAGGGGTGGGTCTATAAATGCCAAAACAAGCAATGTATTGCTGATGCAGCTCCTTCCTGACAGCACTTCCTCTGAGCCTACTTTTTCATCATCATTCTGACCTAATCCAAGTGATGGTGGAAAACAGTTTTCTACAGTTCCTCCCATTTCCACATGTTCAACAAATGCAATCTTGCAGGTCCCTATCACCATAGTGGTGATGTCAAGTTCTTGTACACAGAGGTATCTACCTTCTCTCGAGCTTTGTCCTGCCTTTACTGATACCCAAGAGTGGCATACAACCACTGTACCTCATAAAGCATGCAGCTTAAATAACTCTGAGTAACTACCTGGTTCAGAAGCAAGGACCTCCTGCCTGAGCAAGGTTGGAAGTTAGGAAAATATATAAATTCAAGAGTAGCTCTCTCATTTCCTTGCTTCTCCAATAGCTTATCCCTTTAGATTTGTGGATTGTTTATTCTTTGTGCGAGGAAACTCCTTCTCGGGATCAAAATAAACAGTGGTCTGACCCTCTGGTGTTTAGAAATGTTTTTCAATTTTCATGCAGCAATCTTAGTCTCTATGGGCCATATGTATCAAAGGGTTTTGCCCATTCTGTGTCTATGGGGAAATGTGTTGATACATATGGCCCTATATGATCCTAAAGTGGCACCGGTGTGTAAGTGTTTGGAGAGTAGGAGGGGGCTGACAGAAACTGGGGAAGGTAATCTACAACTTTCAGAATTTCAGCATCTGGATGTAAGTATTTAGAGCAATCAATGATGCAAAGTGTGGCATGATTTAAAAATGTTTTGCTATAGAATACGTTTTAGAGGGAGTGAGCAACCCGGAATACCCTTGAGGGCTTGGGTAATGAAGTAGAAAGGGTAAATTTGCCTTCAAGGGAATTTGTTCAAACTATATTTTGTTTGATTGAAATTATTTCCAAAAAGGATCAGTTACTTATCCTTAAAATGAATCCATCAACAGTTTGATAATTCAGCACGAGCAATGCATCAACATATAACATGTAAACATGAAAACAAAAACACAAGGTGTATACGAAAAATATAATTTTATCAAAATAGCTCAATCAAAGAAATCAGCTACATATACAGATCAATAAGTAAATAAAATTAGGGCTGTAGGTACACATATAAGTAAATTACAGAGTGACACAACAGAACCTAAAAAGACACCTATCCCGAATCACATTGAACCAAACAAAAGAAAGGGATAAGGTGTAAAGTCGACGTTTCGGTTTCTCTGACGTTAGTTTGCTGAAACCATCCTCAGGACTGTTTTTAAGTTATGGTCTGTATAGAGATTGTTATCTGTACAACAGGAATGACTGCATCCCCTGGAATCCGGTATGTATGAAGTTGTAGTATCAGATTATCCAACTAGAGCAAACATGGATAGGGGTCGATGATAAATGGAGCAGTTATCAATCCTGCATCACCTAATATTCGGTGTGGAGCAAAATCAAAGCACGTCTCGTCTGTACGGACCAGACGTGCTTTGATTCTGCTCCTATTGTTTTTACGTGAATGTCGATGAGGGACAACCCGTCGCAAGCCTTAATTATCAAATACAGCTCCCCACTCAATAGCGAATAGATTCGATAAGTCATTTTTTGACGACCAGTTACCCAGGGGATGCAGTCATTCCTGTTGTACAGATAACAATCTCTATACAGACCATAACTTAAAAACAGTCCTGAGGATGGTTTCAGCAAACTAACGTCAGAGAAACCGAAACGTCGACTTTACACCTTATCCCTTTCTTTTGTTTGGTTCAATGTGATTCGGGATAGGTGTCTTTTTAGGTTCTGTTGTGTCACTCTGTAATTTACTTATATGTGTACCTACAGCCCTAATTTTATTTACTTATTGATCTGTATATGTAGCTGATTTCTTTGATTGAGCTATTTTGATAAAATTATATTTTTCGTATACACCTTGTGTTTTTGTTTTCATGTTTACATGTTATATGTTGATGCATTGCTCGTGCTGAATTATCAAACTGTTGATGGATTCATTTTAAGGATAAGTAACTGATCCTTTTTGGAAATAATTTCAATCAAACAAAATATAGTTTGAACAAATTCCCTTGAAGGCAAATTTACCCTTTCTACTTTGCTATAGAATACAGCAGTTGTTTCTGAAAGACTGATCTCTCTGTATCTAGTAACTTGTGTAGCAGATTACCTTATTCCTGGTGAACTAATACTTGTTAAGTGGACTACCAGACTCTTGTCTCTACTGAAAGAGTGTAACATCAATATGAACAGATGTCCCTGTCTCCGGAGCGGTGAAGCTGTCTTAGTAAGCAAACATTAGATGTTGACATCTGACATCTGATGCAGCGCGGCTCCAAACATTATTCAGAAAGCATCACCTTAACCCACGGAGCTATTCACTAATTTCTCACAAATGGGCCCATAACTTTTACCATTCATTCACACATTTATTCTGCTCCGAGGATTCAGTGAAGACTAAAAGGAGAGCCGGGGGACTATAGCGGAATGCCTAAACTTAAAATGTATATATTATTTACACCTGCAGTTTTAATTTTAATACCATGGTTTTCTCTAAAGGAAATAATTTAAAACGCCCCACTATTAATTTTCGATGGACCAGCTAGTAAAAGTTAACTAAAGGACAACATGACCTGCTTAATTTTCCATTTATTTAATTTTTATTTAGAGAATACATCTCCCAGCATGATCTCTATGTTCTATTTGAAAGAATAATTCAATTATACATTAATAATCCTGAAAGAAAGGTTAAATTCAAAACATTCATTTAATAACATGGCAGTTTAGAAAATAAGTAAGGACTATATTACCAAGATGGAGAGACGCAGACATCAGCAATAAGACAGAATAGTTCCCAAAGAAAACCTCTCTATCTCCCTCGATGTTCCCCTCTCATAGGACTTCCCACCCATTCAAATGTTAAAGTTCAGAACATTTTCAAAGTCCCTGTGCCATAAGAAAAATTGAGCAGACCGACAGCATCTCGCGTTGCAAAGATTAAGTCGAAAAGCAAGCTCCCTTCAAAGTCTCAAATGTCCTCTTATATACCCTTTTTCACTAACTTATCGATTTAAATTCATAACTCTTATGTCCTAGAATGTCCATGATTGGTCAATTTAGAGTTGGATATGCATCACCTCATCGCTTTACTGTTCAATTTATGCAGAGTCATCATTATGACAGAAAAAATAGTGGTGCTTTTGTTCAAATTTAACTTCCTCCGAAGTGTCCTTTAAATTGTTATTCGGTGTCCCATTCCCACGAGTCAACTTGCTGACTTCAACAAACTTGGCATGTACTCCATGCTGCAGGCCGCTCTGTCTTGACCCATACTGCTCAGGCACAGGCAGCTCGCGCTTTCAGTTGGCGCATGCGTACTTAGACCGCCAGCTCGCAGTCATAGTCAGCTTCTATCTTTCTTTTAGTCACATAGGCCTCAATTTAGGAACTATTACAGAAACAAACACAAATAAATGTACATTTACGAAATAAAGCCTTTCTATTTACCTCCCCCCTTTCTAATAATATCCCAGTTAATATTTACTTAGCTTTAAGCAACACATATGCATGAATTTACTTACCAATCTTCATGATTTATGCCACAAATAAACAGACAAAAGCACATTCATGCAATTTTCAGTTAGATTACAAATAATGCATACCCATTATGACACAATATACGACAAATTAGTAAATTATGCTTGGCAATTTCACGCAGATTAATATCCCACGTGCATTTGTGTGTGTGCATTCTATTCTATGTTGGTTAATTTCAAAACCACACGTTTAGTACATATTATTGTTATCGAAAGTTACTTTCACAAGGGGTATACACACATTTTTGTTTCCACCTTGCTCCATCAACTTCCCCCATTGGTGATTTGGGGCCATATGTATCATCAAGCTGATTTGCGATTCTGAAATAGCAATTTTTAAGAAATCGCTATTTCAGAATCGCAAATTTGTATGTATGTACAAATTCAAATTTTTTGTGTGAATTCTTAGTATTCCTTAATTGCGATTAGCAAATTGCGAATCGCAATTAAGGAATACTTTCCCATTCATTTCTATGGGCCAGGAGGCCCATAGGAATGAATGGGAAGTTATTCTCAATTTGCGATTCGCAATTTGAGAATCGCAAATTAAGAATAATTTCAAGGGTGCAGGGGTGTCCAATGGACACCCTGTTGCACCCCTGAAATAAGCATGGGTGCACATGTGGCGCACATACATGCCCTAAGGGCATGTATGTGCGTCACATGGCACTTTGAAAAATGCAAACATTTGCATTTTTCAAGGAATTTGCAACTTACCACCAACTTGAAGTTGGTTGTAATTTGCGATTCCTTAAGGACAATTTGCCTTTTTTTTGGGCTCCATACATTGCATTTAAGGAATCGCAAAATTTGCGATTCCTTAAATGCAATTGCACAATAAGGAATCACATATTTTGCGATTCCTTGTTTTGCACCAGATTTTGCTTCATACATACCATTTAGCAAATTCGCATTCGCAAAGGCCGAAATTCTGCGAATTTCGGCCTTTGCGAATTTTCTTGATAAATATGGCCCTTAATCACCAAATATCTCCCAAAATGTAGATTTTTTTTATCTCAACATGTTTCAAATTCTTTTAATTAGTATGTGTTATATTTCTGTTTCTTTTAATTTCTTTCTATCTTGATAAAACGTCTCTTTAAATTGTTCCATCTCAATATCACCTTTTTCCCTTTCCCTGTTTTGTTTTTCTTGAATTTTGTTCCTCAAGGACCTTTTGACATTCCTTCTCTGCCCACATTGACTACTTATTCTCAAAACTAAGATCACTATTATTATTATAGTTATTGGTATTAGTACTTTCCCTATAATAGATCTACTTATTTCATAAAACCAGTTTTTAACTGCTGTTAAACTTCCACCTAGTTTCTCAAGAACACTTTCAACTTCCAGTGGTTCTATTTCTTTATGCAAATGTGTAATATTTGTAATATATCTCTCAATGTTCTGACTTTTATCAGGAATGTTGGTACAACAGTGTTGCACCTTTGAAATTCCACAAACTCCTCCTTCTTTTGCCAATATTATATCTAAAGCAAGTCGATTTTGCATTACCCTACTTCTCATAGCAAACATTTCAGTGTTAAACATTAAAAATCCTCCAGCTGTGTCTGTTGACAATCGATCTACTATTGTTGACAATTTTCTAATTCAGTTTGCATTAAATGATATGCCTACTGCTGGTATTAGTGCCCCAAAAACATCACTGATTATTTCAATTACACTTTCCCTTCTTCTTCGGCTTAGTGGTGTACCTATTTTATGAATCCCATTCGTACCTCTATCAACATGGAACATTTTTGGAAAGACCAAACCAAGATAACACGACCCTTACCAGTGATCCGATAATTTATAATAAGCTTTGTTCCCACACAAAAAGTAAATTCCCGGAAAAACTGGGTCATTTCCACCTTTAAATCCCCATCCCCCTTTGATAATATAAGTGTCTTCGCATTGACTTGCACCCACAAAATAATTGTCATACACAGTGTTATCTCACTGAATACATAATTTCCCTAACAATGGTGTATCTATATTTATAGCCACATTTACATCGTGTCCTTCAATATTATCATCTGAAATTGCCCATTTTTTATATTTAGTCTGTTTCACTTTTTCTTGTTGCTCATATTGTTGTCTCCTTTCCTCAACCATATTCAGAAAAACTTTCTCTTCATTTCTCATTTTACAAGTCGAATTAGGTTTAAAGGCATAAACATGTGCCAATTTTCGTGTTTCTAAGAAATATTCTCGAAAAACTTTAGCAGGCTTAATTTGATTTAGTTCTGCAACAATTTTCAATTTTGCAAATACATCATCAGAATCAGAATAATAATACTCTAATTTCCCAGTTCTATAAAATAAACTTGTTATTACACTACAGGTTACCCTATATGTTAACGGTAAATTATGGTACGTCACCCCTTCGGAGACAGAATCTGGCAGCTAAACACAGACATAACAATCGCTGGCATCCATTGTCCTCACATATTCAGACAATAGTCTTAAAATAGTATTTTTAGAAAAATCGCTGATCGATTTATCTTGATGAATTTCGGGCCTATATAAATTTAATTTTTCATTTTTCAAATCATCATTTTTATCTTTCAAACTCTCATTTGCTTTCAATTTTTCAATATCAGGTCTGAAAGGAATGATAATAGCAATAATTAACTATATTAACATTAATATTCCAGTACAAATTAACCAGATTCCACACTATTTTCAAAAAATAGAACATTTAGATTTAGTCACTTCATTAGTAGCCATTTTTGTTGACACACAATTGTCTCCTACTTCTACCTTGTTTTCACTTACAATGTTCCCTTCAAATTCAATTACAGCTTTTGTTTGGATATGTATATATTCCTTTCTTTTCACTGTTACACTTGGAAATCCCTTTCCTTTCTTTGTGTTAGAGTTTACTCACTTTCTTTTTCAACACCATGACAATGCAAGTTCTCATGGCTGCTGTTTACTTCTTTTATTGGAGGCAGCACCATATAGGTCCACTCAGGCGATTTGTATTTTTGAGTTGGCCTCCTCACTCTTTTTGGCCTTTGCACAACCTCTATTTTCTTTCCAACAACTCCTTTTGACTGGTTATTTCATTTACTTGATCCTCTTGTACTTTTGCTTTGTTAATCAGTTTGATTTTCAGTCCATCAATTTCTTTAGGCCAATTATCTCCTTTTCTTACTCTTTTTATTTTAGGTTCAGTAGCGTTTTGCCCCACTCTCCAAGTTTGTTTTCTTGAACTTCTCCTCAATGGAGTTTCATCACCACTGTCATCTGCCACTGTTTCAGATCTTTCTATAGTTTAATTTATAATGAATTTTACAGAGTTTGATTCTTTTTCGGAATTTAAATTCTCTCTGGTCAGTTCTTTTACTCTGTTAGGAACTTCTCCATAGCTGGTACTTGGAAGCTCATCCTCATCGTGAGCTATTTCCTTTTCACCAGTTTTGAGATTTCGGTTCCTGCTTTCAGAGCTTTTAGACTGTTCTTCACTATATTCCGAATTACAAGTTTTATTTTAACTTAATTCAGTGTACTTACTGGTATCAGTTTTGCCAAATCTCGACTAACAGGTCGATCTTCATTAATTGGTATTTCATTAATTTAATTTTCTCCTTCTGATGCAGATCTAGTGTCTGATATCTCCAGATGCCGACGGACAGGTCGAGTTTCAGTATCTGGATCTTTTTCCAGTTCACCCTCAGTGTCTGAATCAGTGGTGCTTTCACTCTCCTCCTGCAGATTTTCAAGCTCCGATACACAAATAGTGTGACTGGCGTGCACCCACCTCTTGATTCCAGCACACTTAACTGTAGTGGTACAAACCAGAATAACTTGCTGAGGTTTTTGCCAACGCAGCACTAGACAATTTCTTCTCCTGTGAACCTTTATCCGAACCGAATCTCCAGGGACTTGATCATGAGCTGGATGTTTCACTTTCGTTTGTGATTCGGTTCGCAGCTGATGGAACACAGAAGTTACTACTTCAGACAGATTTTTGCAGGAATCTAGTATGATATCATCATTTATGCTCAACAGTTTATCAACTGGTACAAATGCTTGTCTCATTACTCTTCCCATTAAAATCTCATGGGGACTTAATCCTGTCAATGTTAATTTTGTCAGTATTCCTCCGCAGGGTCATTAGAACAAGTGGCAGTGCATTGGGCCATTTTAGTCCTGTGGCCAAACACATTTTTGCAATTCTGTTTTTTATTGTTCCATTTACTTGTTCAACCACCCCTGAAGCGTCTGATCTGTAAGCACAGTGCAACTTTTGACAAATGTCCAGTGCTTCACAAATCATTTGCATTAGTTCATTGTGAAAGTGAGATCCATGATCTGTTTAAATTGTTACTGAGAAACTGTAACGTGGTACTGTCTCTTGTAACAGGAGTTTGGCAACAGTCACTCCATCATTCCACCCAGTGGGGAATGCACCAACCCATTGTGAAAATAAACAAATGATCACAAGTACATATCTAAGTCTGTTACATGGTGGAAGTTCAATGAAATCTAACTGCATTCTTGTGAAAGGACCTCCCTCCCGGTACACAGTCAAAATATTGAATCTTTAATTTCGACTTACACTTATATCGAGTTGCTAATATCGAAGGGACAGAATATCGATGGCCAGAATATCGATGGCCAGAATATCGACCCTAAGGTAAGTAATATCGAAATTACTTATATCGATAGCATATATATCAATGTAAGTAATTTCGATTTACTAATATGTGTTAGAAATTTTAGTTAAGTATTTAAATTAATTGTTATAATATGTGTTTAATATGTTTTTATAAATAAAAAAATATAAAAGTAAATTATATGTTTTACTACCAGAGCGGGTTGTGGGTTTTTAGGGGAATAGGGTGGGAAGTAATTTATTTGTAATTAAATAATTATTTTTTAATGATTAATTTATTTTGCAATTAAATATTAATTGGCAATGAATTATTTTGATTGATTAATTGATTAATTAATTGATAATTTATGTATATTTTTAAGTAAATTATATGTTTTACTACAAGAGCGGGTTGTGGGTTTATAGGGGAATAGGCTGGGAACTAATTTATTTGTAATTGAATAACTATTTTTTAATGATTAATTTATTTTGAATTAAATATTAATTGGCAATGAATTATTTTAATTGATTAATTGATTAATTAATTGATAATGTATGTATATTTTAAAGTAAATTATATGTTTTACTACTGGAGCGGGTTGTGGGTTTATAGGGGAATAGGGTGGGAAGTAATTTATTTGTAATTAAATAATTATTTTTTAATGATTAATTTATTTTGCAATTAAATATTAATTGACAACGATTTATTTTAATTGAATAATTGAATAATTAATTGATAATTTATGTATATTTTTAACTAAATTATATGTTTTACTACTGGAGCGGGTTGTGGGTTTATAGGGGAATAGGGTGGGAAGTAATTTAATTGTAATATTAATTAATTTTGGGTAAAGGAGTATTTTTAGGGTTCAGGGTCAGTTTTCAGTTCTTGGGTAAAGGGGTATTTTTAGGGTTCAGGGTCAGTTTTCAGTTTTTGGGTAAAGGGGTATTTTTAGGGTTCAGGGTCAGTTTTCAGTTTTTGGGTAAAGGGGTATTTTTAGGGTTCAGGGTCAGTTTTCAGTTTTTGGGTAAAGGGGTATTTTTAGGGTTCAGGGTCAGTTTTCAGTTCTTTGGTAAAGGTGTATTTTTTGGGTTCAGGGTCAGTTTTCAGTTTTTGGGTAAAGGGGAATTTTTAGGGTTCAGGGTCAGTTTTGGGTTTTTGGGTAAAGGGGTATTTTTAGGGTTCAGGGTCAGTTTTCAGTTCTTGGGTAAAGGGATATTTTTTGGGTTCAGGGTCAGTTTTCCCTACTGTTGCACCCACTGGAGTGGGAATAGTAATTTTAACCCCTACGCTATCCAACACTTTCCCTACTGTTGCACCTTCTGGAGTGGGAATAGTAATTTTTACCCCTACGCTATCCAACACTTTCCCTAATGTTGCACCCTCTGGAGTGGGAATAGTAATTTTTACCCCTACGCTATCCAACACTTTCTCTACTGTTGCACCCTCTGGAGTGGGAATAGTAATTATTGTTAAGTAAGTATATATTATATATGATTTGTTATTATTTTTTTTTTATTAAATATGTATTATTTTTTTTTTTACCATTATTAAATATATTTAAATATGTTTAAGTAATTTATAAGTATTATTTACAGTATTTTTCATGTTATTTTAAACCAAAAAAATCGATATATTTGACAACGATATTTTTAACATCGATATTATTTTTTCAATATTTTGGTACTTACCATGTTGTACATAGGGCGTCGATATTCTTGCAATCGATATAATTACACCGATATTTGTGTAGGTCGAAATTCTGTCTGTCGAAATTCTGTCATAGATCCCTCCCTCCCGTCCTATGGTTCCCAAACTCACAACAGTTTTTCTTCTTGGGTTCAGTTGCTGACACACAAGGCATCTCTGACAAAGGCTCTCAGCAATCATCCTACACTTAGGATTGTACCATGTCTGTCTAAACATTCGAATCATGGCGTCTCTTCCAATATGGGCTAGACCATGATACATTCAGGCAAATTTTGAGATCATGTTATCAGGCATTACTGGTCTTTAATATTTGTAAACCCAGATTTCATCCTCTTCTCTTTGTCTTTGTCTACATCCTGCCTTTAACCAGTTATCCTTTTCTTCTTTACTGGCCTCTTCCTGCATTTATTTTACCTCCTGCCATGTCTAGACTACTGTGGTTAGCATCAAAGGACTTGAAACATGTTCAGTTTGCCTATCCCGATTAATAGATGCAAGATTTTTGGCACAGTATTTTGCAATTGAATCCACATATTTGTTACCACGAGTGATAGTTCAGAACCAAGCTGCCCGCCTCATTTATAAATCCCCCAAATGGCAATCGGCAAAACAAACCACTGCTGCACAAACTTCATTGGCTGCCTATAGAGCAGAGAGTGGCTTTCAAGGTGGGCTGCCTTACGTTCAGAGCACTTCACGGCACCTGCCCCGCCTTCATAACCTCACTTATTCATCCTTATCGCCCTGCTCGCGACCTACGCTCTTCCCACCTTCACAAGCTTGTCGTGCCCAAAATCAGAACCAATAAATTAGGTGGACGAAGGTTTGCCTCCCTGGTCCCAAAGCTCTGGAATCCCCTCCCTCTGACCATTAAATCCAGCAGCTCCCTCCTCCATTTCAGGAAGCAGCTTAAAACCTTCCTCTTCCCTCCACCCTGCTAATATTGTAAATCTCCCAGCCTGCATCTTGCCTCTGTCCTACAGCGCCAGGAAACTCATGGTGTCAGTGCGCTCTATAAATGTCACTTAATAATAATAATATAATCATCTCCTTTTTTCCTGGCTGCACATTTTACAACAGCTATCTTATCTGGCATTTGAATGGCATCAATTAACATTTTCACAAATACAGCATTTCTAATGGGGGATCCTGCCGAAGTCATATAACCTCTTTGGGACCACAGTTGCCCATAATCATGGACAACCCCAAATCCATACTGACTGTCAGTCACTATGGTAATCCTTATTTCTTTTCCCAACTCACATGCTCGAATCAAAGCAATCAATTCTGCAATTTGAGCTGAACAGATTCCTTTCAGACAAGATGCTTCCAAGACATCTGCTACTGTACAAACAACATACGCAGCACTCAGTTCACCTTCATCTGTCCTCAGACATGATCCATCAACAAACATCACATAATCAGATTCAGGTAAAGGTACATCTTTGATATCAGGTCTTGGTTTAGTGCAGTATTCTAGAACATCTAAACATTTGTGATCCACTTCATCTCTTACTTCCACATTCATGACATCAGGTAATTACGTAGATGGATTCACATTTACACATCTTGAAATTGTAACGTTGTCTGCACCTAGAATTGTCTTCTCATATTTTGTCATTCTATTATTGGTAAGGTACTGTGTCTTAGTTCTAGTGAGGAGAATGTCCACCGAATGAGGTACATACACTCTCGAAGGAAATCCTATCACTATACCTTCACTTTGTTCAATACTAATACTTGTAGCAGCTACTGCTTTTAAGAATCCCGGCAACGCCCTTGCAACAGAAAAGTATGCAATTGGCTTTCTCAGTTTTCCATGCCTCTGTATTAAAACTGACAATGCACATCCTACCCTCTCACTGCAGTATAGTTCACACTCTTTTTCATAATCTGGCATTCCCAATGCTGGTGCTTCACATAGACTTGTTTTTAGCTGCTCAAAAGCTTCCAGATCTGCCTTATTCAGTATTATTGGGTCTTTTACGTCTGCTTTTGTCAGTCTCTGTAAGGGTTTAGCTATTAGTGAATATCCACTAATCCATTGTCAACAGTATACAACCATTCCAAGAAACATTCTCACCTGTCTCTGTGTTTTTGGAGGTTTCATTCCTTGTATCATTTTTATTCTTTCTAAGGTGACTTGTCTGATTCCCTTAGCAATCTTGTGGCCCAAATATTGTACTTCTTTCTGACAAAATTGTAACTTTGATGGTGACACTTTATGTCCTTCATCTGCCAGGTGATTTAACAATGTAACAGTGTCTGAAACACAGGCATCTTTTAGAATTGACGCCAGTAATAAATCATCAATGTACTGCAAAGATGCCAGTGTTTCAGACACTGCTTTAAAAACCCTTCTCTTTCAGCAAGCATATGTGTAGGGTTTTATGTCTTTTTCCTGATCATTCTCTGATCATTTGGCTAGGCGCCTTGATACCTGCGGGTCATTGTTTTGCGCACTATAAATCTCCTTTCAATTCAATTCAATTCACTAGAACTGACTCTCCAGGTAGACTTACATTTTCTAATGATTTCTTTAACAATTGATTAAAGATTGAGGGACTTTCTGTATACCCCTGAGAAATTCGGCACCACACCAAAATACGGTCTCTGAATTGGAACGCAAATATTGGTTGGCTTTCAGGGTGTAATGGAACCGTGAAGAACGCATTACATAGATCAATGACAGTATACCATTCTGCATCATGTGGAATTTGATATAAAATTACTGCTGGGTTTGGCACAATTGGACAACATGGAACAACTATCCTATTTACTTTCCTCAGGTCCTGCACTATTCTGAACGCTCCGTTAGGCTTTTTCAATCCCATTATTGGCGAATTACCACATGGACTGCTTTCTATTTCTCTCAAAATCCCTTGCTCAATCAATTTTTCTATTACTGGTGTTCTTCCTTCAATAGTTTCAGCTGTCATTTTGTACCGAGGAATATTTAGATAACTTATTCCTTCTTTCACAGAAACTTTCACAGGATCTACGTTTTTCATCAGCCCAATATCTTCTCCTGTGAAACCGCACACCTGCTCTCTGTCTATCTCCTTCAATTCGTCAGGTATTTTCTCTCGATCAAACACAGGAAACATACTATTCTTTTCTGCTTCAATTAGTGTCATTGTCATTTTATACACACTATCTTCATCTGGAGTTTGAAGCTCAATGCCATCTGGTGAGCAATAAATGGCACCGTTCATTTTACACAGTATATCCCTTCCAAGAAGATTTACAGGACTACGGTCACACACTACAAATCTATGCATATCTTTGAAATTTCCAATTTCTATTTCAATTGGTTTTATTAAGGACGTTTTAATCTGCTGATTAGCTACACCTACAACTTGAATATGTTCACCTGAGAGAGGAAGATTTTGAAGTTCCACTGATCTAACAGTAGAACGGGTAGCACCTGTGTCCACTAGGAAAGTCTCATCTACATCATTCACCTTTCCATTCAAATATGGACCAGACTGATCTACCTCTAGAGTAGAGCCAAGCACACACTCTTCTCCCCCTCTCAGGCACCGTCAGAAACTGTCATCCGATTCACTTCCGTCTTCTATCATCCAATATTGCGGACTCACATGCGCTCTGTTATTTCTTGTTACCTGTTCTCCTGCGCAGAATCCTGTCTCTGTATTGTATCGCTGTAGGTTTACATTGTGAGGAAGTGGAGGTTGTGGCACCTGACACTGTGGATTAACTACCTGTTGCTGTGGCGATGGCTGCTGAATTATCTCATTCTGCACCTGTGGATTCAATGATGTATTTTCTGGATTAACTTTCGGTGGATACTTACACTCTTTCCTCCAATGTCCCATCCTACCGCAATTATGAAATGGATATTTCTTTTTTAATTCTTCTATATTTCCAGTTAATTTTGGCTTACTAAAATTTCCTTTTACTCTATTTTGATTCCCTTCTATAATTTTATTTTCTAATTGAGCTACTTGATGCTCTGCAACCTTCACTTGTGCCCACATTGCTTTCTCTTTGAGTTTTCTTTGTTTTACTTCAATTTCATCACTACAGTATTTTGCATGTCTTAGGACTTCATCCACAGAACATGGCTGCCATCCCATTAAATTATGCTTAATCATATTATCTACTTCTGGTCTCAATCCAAACACAAAGCGGTATAGAAAATGACTCATATCCTTTTCATTCAATTCCTCATATCCACTATACTGTTTTAACACTAATAACAGTCTTTCATAAAATGCGTGAACTGACTCCTTGGCTTCTTGTATTGTCCTGTATCTTTTTACCCAATCTGTTTCTTTTGGTGGAATTTTATTTTTCAGAAACACTATTACTTGCTCATATTTTCGCATTAATTCAAGTCCAGGAGCACCTGTCACTTTATCTCATGGATATTCTTCTTTTGGCCAGTTCACCGTAATCTTACACTCTGACCATAGATCGGCTAGTACTACTATGTCAAATAACCCATCCAAGTCTTCCCACAAAACTTTTGAAACTTTCACAAATCGATTTACTTGCCTATACCACTCTACTGGCTTCTCTCTCAATTTTGGAAAGTCATTTGTGAATGATAAAATATCTTGTCTACTCCAAGGCACATGTCCATATCCTCCTCCAGGTATTTCTCTCATAGGAAATTCTTTTACCACTTCTTCCTTTTCTCTTATCGGAAACGGTAGGGTGGATTTGTTACTGCTTTCCTCTCTTTTCTTTGTCCAAATCATTTTCCACTTATCAATGTCTCCCCATTTTCTCAATAGCACAATTAATTATTTGATTTGAGTAATTCTTCCTGCTGTATTCATGTTTTCTATATCTTTGTCGGTAAAATCCACTCTGTAAGGTTTCTGCAATACTTTATATTTTGTAAAATCTACATCCATCTCACTTGCTAAGCTTTCAAACCGATCATTCATGCTTTTGGTTTTCCACGTAATACTCTTACACATAAATGTGATCTCATCATTCTGATAATGTTTCAATCTATCTGTACCAATTTTTCCAATTATTAATTCTTCCATATCAAATTTTAGTCTTGCACCATCTAACAATTTTGGTTCCATTTCTTTCAGTTTTAAAGTTTTGATTCAATCACTTAGTTCCTGTTCTGTTGGCCCTACTGGAGTTTGTGTTAAATCTATTTTCTTTACACTTTTCTCTGGAGTTATAGAACCAGATTCCGCTCCTGTTGGACTCTGATTAAAATTCAAATCTGGTGCTGTCATTTGATTAGTACGTTTAATTTCGGACAAGTCTGGGTAAACTTTTTTTAACTTTTTGTAAACTCTGATTTAAAGGAATAGTTAAAGATGGCTCTTTTACTTTCTGATTTTCAAACCCTGGAATTACAGGACCTATTGTTACTGGAATAGTTACGGCTTCTATATTTTTAGTAAGCTCCTGTATCTTTTCAGGAAATTCATTTGTTAAACGTATATATTCAGAAGTACTCTGTTGTGCTTCAACTTGTTGTTCTATTTTATTTCCAATCCTCTCTGTTCCATTCCCTTGTTTAGGTGTCCCAGTATATCTAGTTCCTATTAATGGAACATCTGAATCATATGTCATTTCTACTCTTTCCGGGACATCTCTGAAGTTTGAAAATCGTTTTGGAGTTTTTGCTGTTCTAGCTCTTGGAGTTGTACCCATAGAATTTGCTTGGTATGGCGGTGGTCTCCTATTTAGGATCTCCTCCAACACTGCATCCTCGGACCCACAATTCTCATAACTTCTTTTTCCTGCTTCTATATTATTCCTTTTGTCTGTATATTTTCGCCCTTTCTCCTCATCCATCAATCTAACCGGATACATTCCATCGCACATGTTAGCATTTCTCCACCTTCTCATTCTAGTCTCATGCGTTTCTCTCCAAAATCCACGACCTCTATTTCTTGGTCCTATGTAATCTCTAAACCTTTCCTGCTCGAAATCATGCATTTCATCATCCCACTCAGCTAAAGCTTCAAATTGAGTTGGTCTAGGTCTTGGTTCAAGCTTCATCAACTTGTCTCTAAAATTTCTTAACACCGCAAGACTGAAAGATCCTTCTTCTGGGAAAGCTAATGCTCCATCATTTTTAGTATTTCTTGCCCAATTTTCTAACCATATACATGTATGGTAGCCATATTTTTTCATCATGTATGATCCAGGCGTTTTCGGCGGAGTACCTACTTTTCCCTCTCTTGTTTCAATTACTTTATCCTTTTTAAACACACTTTTACAATTTTGAAACCATGAAGATTTCTCTTTCTTCATTCCTTAATAAAATTCCATTTCACTATTAATCTCTTGTCTTTTCAAAAGATCGCGCACTCTTCTGTAAACTGCTTCGTAACACCAGCCTATCGCAGTGCAGTTCACACTATCGCACCAATTAGAACAAGATACGTTTCAGTAGTGCTCAACCAATTATTTCACTGCTTTAGCTGATGCACCAATCAGCCCTTACTCTGTCTTGGTCACACGGACCAATCCCAGCGCAACATTTTTGATGTCAGCCCTGCTCCAGTTTCTGCAGCTTCGACTGACCCCTCCTTTACAAAATGTATCGGTACACCGTATTTACACTTTTATACAGCAAAATCAGTTGGTAACTACATAAAACAACTCCATTCGTCTGTTTCGCTAAAACCAAAAGGATAGTTCCTCAATCACACAAGAATTCTGTACTTCCAGTAGACAGGGCTTACCTCTTCTCTACCACAGAATGTTACTTTCGCCGATAAAGTAGCACTTCCCTCTACCTTACCCTTCTCTCAAGCTTAGGTTAAACTTTATTACTCTCTACGGGTAGAGGTTTAGCCAGAATTTGCAATGATCCCTATGCTCAGACCCAAGATTTCACAGGTTGCCCTTGCTATACATTCACCACTTTTACACGTAAAGGTCCCTAAACTTGTAACATACGACGATGTCACCACTTTGAAACAGACTATGTGATGTGCGACTTCACTTGCCACACTTCCTCTTCCTGCAGACAGAGTGACCAGCATCCCCCACTTTCCGGAAACCTTTTCCAGACTACATAAAACGTAATACAAACTCAACAAATGTTAGTCCAAATTTTCTGTACATCAAAATTCTATATATTCTACTCTAGACATCATGTATCCTAGTTAACCTATGGAAACCAATGCTCTGCTACCAAGAATTACTGATGCAGCCCGGCTCCAAAAATTATTCAGAAACCATCACCTTAACCCACAGAGCTATTCACTAATTTCTCACAAATGGGCCCATAACTTTTACCATTCATTCATTCACACATTTATTCTGCTCCGAGGATTCAGTGAAGACTAAAAGGAGAGCCGCAGGACTATAGCGGAATGCCTAAACTTAAAATGTATACATTATTCACACCTGCAGTTTTAATTTTAATACCATGAATTTCTCTAAAGGAAAGAATTTAAAACACCCCACTATTCATTTTCGATGGATCAGCTAGTAAAAGTTAACTAAAGGACAACAAGACCTGCCTAATTCTTCATTTATTACATTTTATATTTAGAGAATAAATCTCCTAGCATGATCTCTATGTTCTATTTGAAAGAATAATTCAATTATAAATTAATAATCCTGAAAGAAAGGTTACATTCAAAACATTGATTTAGTAGCATGACAGTTTAGAAAATAAGTAAGTACTATATCACCAAGATGGAGAGACGCAGACATCAGAAATAAGACAGAATAGTTCCCAAAGAACTCCTCTCTATCTCTCTCAATGTTCCCCTCTCATAGGACTTCGCACCCATTCAAAAGGTAAAGTTCAGAAAATTTTCAAAGTCCCTGCGCCATAAGAAGAATTGTGCAGACCGACAGCATCTCGCGTTGCAAAGATTAGGTCGAAAAGCAAGCTCCCTTCAAAGTCTCAAATATCCTCTTATATACTCTTTTTCACTAACTTATCTATTCAAATTCGTAACTCTTATGTCCTAGAATGTCCGTGATTGGTCCATTTAGAGTTGAATGAGCATCACCTCATCACTGTACTGTTCAAATAATGCGGAGTCATCATTACGACAGAAAAAATAGTGGTGCTATTGTTCAAATTTAACTTCCTCCGAAGTGTCTTTTAAATTGTTATTCGGTGTCCCATTCCCACAAGTCAACTTGCTGACTTCAACAAACTTGGCATGTACTCCATGTTGCATGCCGCGCTGTCCTTGACCCATACTGCTCAGGCACAGGCAGCTCGTGCTTTCAGTTGGCGCATGCGTCCTTAGACCGCCACCTCAGAATCATAGTCAGCTTCCATCTTTCTTTTAGTCACATAGGCCTCAATTTAGGAACTATTACAGAAACAAACAAAAATTAACGTACATTTACGAAATAAAGCTTTTCTGTTTACCTCCCCCTTTCTAATAATATCCCAGGTAATATTTACTTAGCTTTAAGCAACACATATGCGTGAATTTACTTACCAATCTTCATGATTTATGCCACAAATAAACAGACAAAAGCACATTCATGCAATTTTCAGTTAGATTACAATGAATGCATACCCTTTATGACACAATATACGACAAATTAGTAAATTATACTTGCCAATTTCATGCAGATTAATATCCCACGTGTATTTGTGTGTGTGCATTCTATTCTATGTTGGTTAATTTCAAAACCATACGTTTAGTACATATTATTGCTATGGAAAGTTACTTTGACAAGGGGTATACAACATTTTTTGTTACCACCTTGCTCCATCACATCTACACTGACCTGAAGGTTATGCATTTGAATGGAGACAAAGCAAAATCAGCCCTACAAGTCAATAAACTGGGTATACCATTAAAAGAGATTAAAGCAACATCTTTTAGTTACAGTGCATGGAAGCAGGTTTTATCAGGACAGCTTGGAGCAGTGGAGACTGCCTTCGATACATCAGAGGACTGTTTATAAGACCATTTTGGCATTGGAGCACATATACTCTCAGCACCAAGTGGTAAACTTTCTCCTTTGTGAGCTGGGTACCAAATAACTATAGTGATGTCATGCCTAACATTCTTTCAACTGGGCTACATTTACAGATGTAAATTAACTCGCTGCAATTAACAATCCTTAACCATTTCTGATTGAGTAAAGGGGCCCTTAAATCCCAGGCTGATAAATGTGAGACTAGTGTACTATTCATGTCTGTGACTTAAAAAGAGAAGAAATTAAAATTGGCTGCCCTTGATATTGGGAGAGCGCAATTCACACTGCTGGATTATCATAGCGAGGGTTACCATCAATTTTCACATAATAGCCCTTTTTGTAGTGATAGTCCTCGAGGTCTCTTTGTTATTTAAACATATGCCATCATTGTCTTAAGATAGCACTCCATTGACTCATCTCCTATGTAAGGATAGCTTAGCATTATTTCCTATCTGTATCCTATAACTTTTCAGAGTAGGTGGGTGAAAGGCTGTATGTTATGTAAGGCTATATTATGTTATATAAATTTTTAAGGCACTGGCAGAGGGGGAAGAGGGTCGCATGAGGGGTTCTAGCTGTTGAAAAGGTAGGTTTTGAGCTTCTTCTTAAACAGAGCGAGGCTGTCTATCAACCACAGGTTACATGGGAGTTTGTTCCAAGAGAAAGGTCCTAGATAGGAAAAGGATCTCACACCCATTCTGAGACGATTATTTCAGGGCACTTTTTCCATGCGTGCTGAGGAAGAGCGAAGGGTGCAGGCGGGGGTTTAAGTACTAATTCTCTTGTTAAGATATGATGCCCCTGTCCCATTCAAGGACTTGTACATGAGGACCATGGCTTTGAACGCCACCCTCTGTTTTACCGGGAGCCAGTTTATGGCCCTTAGGTGAGGAGTCATGTGGGACCTGGGAGAAAGTCTGAGCAGCAGTCTTGCTGTGGAGTTCCGTACCACCTGTAGTTTATTGAGGAGATAGTCAGGGAGGCACAAGTAGCATTCCCATAGTTCAGTCTAGGTGTTATCAGGGCCTGCACTACCTTTCTGCCCACAGCCTTAGGTAGGAGTGGAAGAAATCTTTTCAGCATGTGAAGCACGCTGAAGCAGGACCCAGCCACAGCTTGAATCTGCAGAAGGAAGGAGAGGACACTATCAAATTTAATTGAGAGATTCTTGATGCAGTTTTGCAGTGGGCCAGGGTGCGGTAGATTATTCGGTCACCAAACTTCCACAGTTGTTTATTTATTTATTTATTTAAAGAGTTTTATATAGCGCTGGTTAGACCCGAAGGCATCAGAGCGCTTTACATGAGAATCAACAATGTAACAGAAAAAGTTCAACAATTACACAATGCATAAAAAAAAAATAGGCAATACAATTAGGAGAGGAGAGAAAGGAGAGAGAATTGTAGTGGGGGGCAGGGGAGGTGAGAAGGGGAGGACAAGGGAAGAGACAATAAGGAGAGACGAAAAAGAAGTCTGCCTAAAGATACCCTACTCTTCGGTCATCACCTACCGACTGGGTAGGTGACGACCAAGGAGGGAATCCACGGCCCATCTTCCCTAAAGCTAAACCAGGTAGCTCCATCGGGCATCAGACAAAATAGTTCAGTCTCAATACATTGAGAGGGGAGAGAAGGAGAGACATAGATAGAGGAAGGATGCGGGAGGAGACGACAGGAGAGACGAAAGGAAGTGCAACAATGTGGTTCAACAATATAACAGATAAAGAACAACAGTTACACATTACATCAAACAATCAGCAATACATTAGGAAAGGAGAGAAAGGAGAGAGAAATGTAGTGGGGGGTAGGGGAGGTGAGAAAGTGAGGATAAGGGAAGAGACAACCGTAGAGACGGAAGGAAGTCTGTCTAAAGACCGACTGGGTAGGTGACGACCAAGGAGGGAATCCACGGCCTATCTCCCCTATAGCTAAACCAGGTAGCTCCATCGGGCATCAGACAAAATAGTTCGGTCTCAAGTGTTGAGGGAAGAGGTTCACAGAAAAACAGGGTGGGGACAAAGGGCAGGGGCAGGTGAGGGCAGAGGACAGAAGCTGGAATGAGTAGGAGCAGAGAGGGGAGAGGGTTGGGGGAAGGGAGAGGGGGAAGATAAGGTCAGGAGAGACGCAGGAGCGTTTGCCCGAAGTCTGGCTGGGTAGGTGATAGTCAAAGGAGGGAGTCCAAAGTCAATCTCTCCTATAGCTTGTGAGATAGCACCACCGGGCATCATACAAAAGTAGCTAGGTCTCAGCTGTCTAGGGAAGTAAGCAGGGAAAAGGACCAGATGGGTGTCCTTTCTGCCATGGTTGCGTTGTTTGGGTGCCTTCCGGTGTATACCAGAATTGTACTGGGTCACGGAGACTCTTTATATTGTTGTGTCTTTGTATTGCTGCACTCCTCCTTCTTGTTGCTGTTAACCTGGCGGCATCCTGTAGTCCGATTTTAAGATGGTTGCCTCCTGTGCCCCCCTGTGTGACCTGTGGAGTATGTCTCCTTCTGGTGTCTCTAGGGTCCTGGTCGGATGTGTTGCGGCGGGGCCCGGCAGCCTGTTATCTCCCCTCCCTTGGTATTACTGGGTGTCTGGCAGTCTTGGGTAGTTTTGGGCCTCAGCAGGTTTATGGTCTTGGTTGAGCAGTGTGGAGCCACGTCCCAAGCCCTGGGGCGCCCACCAACAAGGGCCTGGCTTGAGCCGTAAATGGTGGCAGCCAGACTTCGTGCGTCCGTCTGTCCAGGAAAGATGCTAACCAGCTGAAGGCCAGGTGTTTGATCCCTAACTCGTGTAGGCACTCTAGCAGCAGATTGAGATGGGGCACAGTGTCAAAAGCTGCTGTAAGGTCAAGCAGTATCAGCATTGCTTTGCCTCTCCTATCAAGTGAGCTTCGGATGTGCTCAGTAACTTCATGGAGTGCGGTCTCAGTGCCAAAGTGGGGGCAGAAGCCGGATTGCGTAGGATGGAGAATACAGTTGGCTTCCAGATATATGGAAAGTTGGTGATTAACTTCTTTCTCCAGAATTTTAGAGAAGGCGGGCGAAGGAAGATAGGCCTGTAGTTTACCGCTTGCTTAGGGTCTGTAACCTCCTCTGTAACCAGCAAGTTATTGAAAATGTGGTTTACAGATTAATTGCGGGTGCCACCATATTTAGCAGCTTTTATATTCCAGGGATCAAGGGCTAGCCGGATTTGAGGCTTGTTACCGCTGCTAGAGACTGAGCATGGAGATGTGAGTGAAGACGTCTAAGGTGGCATACCTCGGAGAGGAAGGAGATAGCCACGGCCCTAGACTCTGTAGTTGGGGTGCTGGGTTCAGGAAGCTTTTTTAAATAGACAAAGGGGCATATTATCAAGAAACAACGTTAAAATTATCGCCGCTTTAGTGGCAGAAAACTGCAGCACTGCACTGCATACAAAAACAGGTCGAGTTCCTTGCACCACTCCACTGTTGGGGTGCAGGATCTAGAGGTGACCACTGGGCACAGGAATTAATCTACAATTTTAAAGATTTCCTTCGCTTTGTTGTCCGCTTCCATAATCCTAGTGTCGTAGAAGCTTTTTTTGGGGGAGGTGCAGTATCCCCTGATACAACCTTAGTGCATTCTTGGAGGTGGCTTTGTCATCTGTGAGATACTTTCATCTCCATATTCTGCTCGAGCTTCTTGCATTGGCTTGTACAAGTGCTAAGTTCAGCATTAAACCATGGGGCATTCGGGCAATATCTTGCCTGATGTATCTTTATAATAGGTGTTAGCAAGTTAACTGTCTCACTGATCCAGCTACCAAGGTGGACGGTGTCACACTCTTCATCGCGTCGGGGCTATGAGTAGTAGCCTATGAACAAGGGCCAGGAGGCATGAAACACATTAAGCATTAATCATTTCTGAACACGAATGGCCAGTTTTGCTCCTGCAATGAATAAACTCGGTTCAAGGTTTTTGCTGTGGAGTGCGCTTTCTTTTTTGTAAAAACTTGGAGAAGATTTAACGGCTGTCCTGCCGTGAAGGTCGCACCGCCACTAGAATGTGCAGTGGAGTCTCAGGGTCACAGAACTACTCAAAGCCCCGAAGTGTAAATAGCAGATTGAAATTGAACTGGGCATTGTTTTCAGAGGCCCACTGGAGGGCTCAGCATAATGATTACGAAATTGATGAAAGCGGAGTACACCCGCTGGAGGGTCACAAAAAATAATCTTTTATTAAAGGATTAAATTATTCATCAGCAATGGTAACTTCCACTTCTACCCCTGGCTCTATACTGATGGATGTAATTTGCTTCACAATTTCAGAAGGGCTTTGGAGGTCAATCAAGCGCTTGTGAATACGCATCTGGAAACGATCCCAAGTCTTTGAACCTTCACCACAAGGTGTTTTTCGAGTAGTAATTCGCAGAGTCTTGGTAGGCATGCGAACTGGCCCCATTCACTTTCAGGTTTTTCTCCTTCGCACCTCTAATGAGATCTGCACACACTTTTTCAAGTGACTTCACATTGCGACTAGTCAGGGTGATTCGAATACGGTGGATAGCTACTTCCTGTTCCACAGGTGCTTTGCCGGCGTCTTTAAATGCCATAGCCAATGTGCTTCCTGGCCGACTTATTCGTCCTCAAATAAAGATACGAACGAACAGCGGTGAGCCAGGAAAGAAGATCAGCAGGCCTCGCTGTCTGAATTCAAAAGGCTGGAGGGTCAGTTATTTTATTTCGAGGCACTACAGGTACTATAATGCACGGAGACAAGTCAAGTCACATGGGGGACCCCACTGGAGGGTCAGATATTTTATTTCGAGGCACTACAGGTACTATAATGCACGGAGACAAGTCAAGTCACATGTGAGGGAAGATAAAGGCTGGGATATGTTGGTGGCGCTCCGTTTGTCATATAAGTCTGTGAACAAGGGCCTGGAGGACTGAAACGCGTTAGGCATTATTCATTTCTGAACACGAATAGACAGTTTTGCTCCTGTAATTAATACACTTGGTTTGAGTAATCTGCTGTAGAGTGCGTGTTCATTTTTTGGACAAACTTGGAGAAGAATAAGTATATATATTCCCTGAAAAAACCATAGGTTTCACACACGTTATAGTTAGGAATTAGCATTTAAAAAACCATAGAAAGTCCCTGAAAAAAACATAGGTTTCACACGTTATAGTTAGCTGGACATTTCACTCATACAAAACCATTGAAATTCCCCCGTTATAGTTAGTTCAGCTAACTATAACTTGCGCGCCCGCAATGCATTTCTGATGACGTCACATATTACATCACTCATGACATGGTCAGTGATATGACTCATGACATCACTGATGACATCTCAAATGACATCACTGATGACATCACTGATGACATCATCCAGTGAATGAGTATCTGTCTGAAAAATACATATTTTTCATATATGTATATCTAAAGGTCGATGGAAGAATAAATGGGTAAATAGGTGTCTAAATGGATGTTTTTTTTGTAAAAATGATTGCATAACTGACTTATTAAGTGTATCTTAGGGAATGCATGTATTAGCGAGTAATGTTTAAATATGTAAATATCTGTATCAGTGTCTCACTCTGTTTATAAGTGGCTGCATGGGTTGGTGAGTAGCTACATGAGTGTCTATATGGGTTATAGTTGTTTTTTTGAGTATCAGTATGAGTGTCTGTATGGTTCGGTGGGGGTTATTACTTAGCGCATAGATGCATGAATGAGTGACTCACTGTTTGTATGTGTTTTGAAGACAGCATGTGTGCAGGACTGTATGGGTGGATGAGTGTGTGTATGGGTGTGTTAGTGAGTGAATCACTGTCTCAATAGTATCTTTATGAGTAACTATATATGTGTTAAACTAGTATATGTGAGCATTGATGTATATAAGTGATGTATATAAGTGAGTTTATATGAGAGTGAGAGATTGTAAGAGTTCCTGTATAAATAAGTATGTGTTTCTATAAGTGATTGTTTAAGAGAGTAAGTATGTGTACGATTCTGTAGAAGTAAGTGTAGTGGTGGGTATATAGCTGTATATGCAAGTAAATGGATGTTTGAGGGTTTATTTGCATGTGTGAGTTTGTGTGTGAGTAACTCTATAGATGAGTGTCGGTGTGTAATAAGATGTATAGGTGTATGAGTACATATGATGAGTGAGTACATGTATGAGTACCTATATAGAACTGTTATTGAATGACTAGATGTGTATGTAGATGTTAGAATTTCTGAATAAGTTGTTCTAACTAGAATTGGTATTTCCATTTTCTTTGAAAATTTTAGTTTCTATTTTTGAATGTGTGTATCAAAGGTTATATTACGCTATTACGCTGAGAGGAGGTCTGTCACTCTTTCACAAGGATGATGTCATCAGTGATGTCATCAGTGATGTCATTTGAGATGCCATCAGTGATGTCATGAGTGATGTCACTGACCATGTAATGAGTGATGTAAAATGTGACGTCATCAGCAGTGCATTGCGGGCGCGCAAGTTATAGTTAGCTGAACTAACTATAACAGGGGAATTTCAATGGTTTTGCATGAGTGAAATGTCCAGTTAACTATACCGTGTGAAACCTATGGATTTTCAGCAAATTTCTAAGGTTTTTTAAATGCTAATTCCTAACTATACCGTATGTGAAACCTATGGTTTTTTCATTGAATTTATATGGTTTTTTAAATGCTAATTCCTAACTATACCGTGTGTGAAACCTATGGTTTTTTCAGGGAATTTCTAAGGTTTTTAAAATGCTAATTCCTAACTATAACGTATTTGAAACCTATGGTGTCTTATAGTCAATATATGTATATATATATATATATATATATATATATATATATATATATATATATATATATATATATATATATATATATATATGCACAGTAAAACTAAACAGGCACTTCCCTTACAAAGAAGTACAAAGTTTGAATGTCTGCAGCCTTTCTTATTTTTCACCTTATTCATCTTCTGCTCAATCAACACATCTTCCACACATACACACACCTCCTTGCTCCCTTTCTTGGCTGGGGTTATCAATCATTCTTCTTTAATTCAAATTCAAAGTACAGGCCCTTTATCAACGCTTTTTATTATAACAACTACCCCGGCCGAAGGCACTATGAAATTTGCACACTTGCTCCCTTTCTTGGCTGCACTTACCAATTATTCTTCAATTTCATATTTTGATTCAAACTCAAGGCCCTTTATCGAGCTTCACACAGGTTTACTTAGTTTCCAAACACCCTAACAGACTAGCAATAAGTGACTCAATGGTTCTTCCTCCTATAGCAAAAACACCAATTATTAATCAACCCACAACATGCGACTTAGGTTACCTCAGATAAGGTAGATAACAAGAGCACTCTTTCGTTACATTCTTACGCCAGTCCAAAACAAGAATTTAATAAACACACCTGCAACTTTGAAATGTTTCTAACACCGTAATCTCATGCCCAGTACCTTACATAATACAAGCAAACATATTATCAGAAACAAAGTTGTCAGCATTGTTACTATTTCATAAAATACAAAGGGAGAAAGCATCCTATAATGCAAAAGGGAAACAGATTTAAAATATACCGAAATTTCACCCTCCCTACTTAGAAGGTTAGTTTATAACTACAGAAGATCTCATACGACTACATGGGCAGACCCATACCTCTGTTACTCAGCAGTAGTGGATCACATTGAGTTCTACACAAACTGTCAAGATACAAAAGTTCTCAAACTCTGTGTAATCATGCCTGCACACTTCATTACTAAACACGCAAGTATAAGAGATGCCACAGCTGCATATCTCTTATGGCTCGAATGTGCGAACATAATTCCGAATAACACACACAGTATCCAACATAACCTTGATGTTTCATGCTCTCACTATAAACACTAAAGTAGCTAGGCAGTCTACAAATGTAGTATATCAAATTATTCTCATATGAAGCAAAATACTCACCCTTCTCGAAACAATATTGCCAGTGTGTGTTGTGTGCAAAGCAGAGCAGGAAAACAAAAATGGTGTTTAAGCTTCTAATAAACCCATGCTAACTTAACACGGTGTGAGTGCAAGGCTCAGCCCACAACAAATTTCCTTGACCAAAGCACATAATATAAACGTGGGCAAATTACGAACGCACAGTCCAAGCCTAAAAAGCAGAGTCAAGTTCAATTGTGCAAAAAAAATTATTCGATCTTTGATAAAATGCAGTAATTATATAATAAAGAATAGGTAGAAAAATCAAACACTCTTATTCCACCAGCGTATAAGTACAGTATGTAGTAACAGCCTCCAACAGGAAGTCATTGTTCTCATCTGAAAACATTTCAGCCATCCAATTCAATAGTGAGAATGAACACACATGTTCCTGAGTGACTGGAGCCTCTATCACCATTGGAGGTAAACTCGGGTCATCTTCAATGTAACTGCGTGCCAAGAAGTCATGCGCCGCTGCAAAAACATTCCAACGTCCCATTGTTCCATGTGTCGCTGCTAAGGCCATAATCCCGCCGCCAGAACAGAGCAAGTCATGAACCACTAAGGGGCTCATCAGCTTGTCCTAATCCGCGTTGGGAGACACCGTACTGCAGAGACACAAATCCAGGGCCCAGTCGAAATCACAGCTCAGGCAATGGAACACAGGTTGAACGCATGTGAATCAAAACGATAATCCATAAGCTGCACTCAATGTTGCAAGAGGCAGTGCTTCATAGTAACTAAGCATTCAGTTGCGGACCAGCAATAACCGAGAAATATTGTCGTCGGCTAAAAGATGTGCATCCATATTTAACTAAACAAATTAATACAAGCACACCTGCAACTAATGTGAGCATTAAGCACAATTCACCAAAGATGCTGGAAAAAAATCAAATGAAAAAACACTGACAAGACACCAAATATAGTTTCTACAGAAGTCACAAGGCCAATGCTTATAACTTTTAAAAAGTAAGCTAACCCCCTACTCGAGGACGCATTAAAGATAGTCTAAATTAACTCCCTAAAGTTCCAGGGCACGTCTGTATTTAATAAAGCATACACTTCTGTGTGGGTGTTTGCTACATGAAGGACAAATGTTTCTGTAGCAGATATAACAGCGACCTCTTTTTGAGACAATAGCGCTCTTGTACGGCTCATTTGGTTGACTCTTCTTTCAAGGTCGGAATCAACGGCCAGATGGAAACATCCAGCTACCCATGCAGAGGAGTAAACACAACTTTTTTATAGCAAACCACACGCTCAGTTACCGTAATCATGTAAGCGATGTCTGCTTACATCGTACAATAAGCCACACAGCTGAATCGGATTTCCAATAAGTGACCACTTCTAACTATTCTCATAGCGCATCCTGTGCTCTGATTTGATAGTGAGAGAGTGATTGCACCATAGTTTCTACTGCTAATCATTCTCAGCATACCCTACAAATACGATAAAACAGAGATAATTTTAACACCGATCTTTGATAATATGCCCCGAATTTCATAGCGCCCCCTGCATCGCAAAATGCGATGCAGGGCACGGAACATAGGGGCATATTATCAACATCATAAGGCAATACATTATCGCCGCTTTTATCGGCAAGAAACTGCCGATAAAGCGGCGATAATGGGCTTGATAATTGGCCCTTGTAAATTCCCATAACAGACCAGGTTCTGGTGGTAACCTGGGCTGCAATGGCAATTCACAAGGGCATATTATCAAGGCCATTATTGCCGCTTTATCAGCAGTTTCCTGCCGATAAAACCAGCGATAATGTACCACCTTATGTTGTTGATAATATGGGCCAAAATTCGTTTTATTAATTTAATTGTTTACTCACCTTTCAATCATCCAGATTACGTTGTTTATCACCCCCCACCCTATTTTTGGTCCTACTCACCCTTTCTAGCGAGTAGGAAAACAAACCAACTTTTGTTCTCTGTCTGTGAAAACTGAACAAATGTGACAAGATAATAAGATTTAAAGACATTTTTATTGCTCACAAAGTTAATGAGCAATAAAGATGCCTTTAAATCTTGTTATCTTGTCCCATTTGCTCCGCTTTCAGAGACGCAGGGCAAGTAGGTTGCAGTAGGGTCGAGGACATTTTTTTAAAGTACTAGTCTGGCAGGACTAGTACCATTTTTTGGTACATAGAATACAAAATAGAAAAAATATATATATACTTCTACACTCAACAAACTCGTAACCAGAGTACACAGTTTAATTTAAAAAACACCCTACCACAACTAGTTTTTCAAACGCATTGTACAATAAAATTTGTCACAAAATAGGTTATATACACGGTGACTCTATAACGTCACATAGAAAAAAGAAGGCCACTCTTACACTACCAGGAAAACACAACAAAAGTAAAAAGGCCCAAACTTCCATTATAGTGATTTCTTAGTTGCAGGTCTAGTTGTCAGATCAACACACACACTCCCTCATGGCTGGTATACACCCACACCACACCCATTCAGGGCATCCGTCACTACACACGTGACTCTATCTATAAAAAAGACGGAGCGCACGTGTTGTATGCCATTTTAGAGTTGTTCCCAAAGCACCGAACAAAGGGCCCACTACCACATGCGTGGCCACTTTGGTCACTGAGTTAGTAGTGCCCGAAGCACTGAGCGGGTGAAGAAACCTGCGATGATGATGATGATGGGAGCCCGAGTATGTCGTGAGCCATAGAGGTATCAAGACTCGGAAATACGTATGAGACTTCTTTGTTGAAGATCGTGACTACATCATGAAGAAACTCGTTTCCACAAAAGGTGAGCAGTGACACTTGAGTACGTATCAGAAGGAGTCAAAGAGTTGTAGCTGCCTACATACAAAAATGCGACTTAATATTTTAGACGAACGCACTCCTATATAATGTATTAATTTACATATTTAATGTTTTTCCCCAATAGCAGTAACATTTTTATAATCGCTGAAATGTCCGGAATATATTTAGAATACAAACAGACATAATATCAAGTATCCGTGTTCAAATTATCGCCGTTTTATCTGCAGGAAACTGCTGAAAAAGCGACGATAATGGGCTTGATAATATGCCCTTGTGAATTCCCATAGCACCCCAGGTTCTTGTGTTAACCTGGGCTGCTATAGGAATTCACAAGGGCATACTACCAAGCCCATTATCGCCGCTTTATTGACAGTTTCCTGCGGATAAAAGTGGCGCAGCTGCAGCAGTCCAACTACGGAATATTAAGAACCCACATTAAAATTCACTTTTGACAGTAGTAACGCAACTCAGTTTACGATGACTAATCAAAATGTCCTTTTGTTTCCTTCACCAAACATCCTTCAGAAGCAACTACGGCCTTTCGACCAACAGCAATGGAATTGTCTGCAACGTATTGAATATACTTTGACGTATAGAAGCAGAGTTCAAGTCGAGTGGTGAACTCCAGTGGCCGCACTGTTTATACAACGTAAGCACAGCAGCCTACATATACAATGCCTTCATAGCAATGCATTAGAAATAAATCGGCATATTTACAATGCCGTTATGCTACTTTTGCGTCAGTAACGCCGTAGGCACTTCCATATATACACCGCTTGAACGCGGCACTATAACAAGTGAAATGTACCAGGTACACTACACTCGTAAAACTGTAGTGTTACCTTTATTTGTGAAAGGAGAGAGGGCCATATTATCAAGCCTGGGCGACAAAATTATCACCACTTTATCTGCAGGAAACTGACGCTAAAGTGGCGATAATGGGTTTGATAATATGCTCTATGGAATTCCAAACGAAGCTCATGTTAGATGAGAAGGACATCTAACATGAGCTTTGATTGGAATTCCACAGAGCATATTATCCAACCCATTATCGCCACTTTAGCGGCACTTTCCTGCCGATAAAGTGGCGATAATTTTGTCGGCCAGGTTTGATAATGGTACACAGTCAAAATATCGAGTTTTTTTATGTCGACTTGCACTAATATCGAGTAAAAAAAATCGAAGGTAAGAAATGTCGATGTAGGAAATATCGTAGTAATAAATATCGTTTTTGTGTATTGAAAATATTATCGAGTTAAGTAATGTTGAGATAAGAAATATCAATGTATAAAATATCGAAAAGTCAAAATATCGACATGTAAAAAAGTGTTTGTTAAATGTTAGTTAAATAATAAATGTGTTAAATTGTAGCTATAATAGTTTGTAGTAGCAATGAGGAGTTTTATAATGTATTATATATTTTTAGGAGCGGGATGTTGGATTTATAGGGGATATGGGTGGGGAGTGTTTTAAAAAAATATATTTATATTGTAAAAATAATTCAAAAAATTAAATAGAAATATGATTTTGAAAATAGAAATGTAAAAATAAATTATCATTTTAGGAGCAGGATGTAGGGTTTATAGGGTATAAGGGTGGGGAGTGTTTTAAAAATATATATATAGTATTTTATATTTTTTTTAACAATTAAATAGAAATTTGAATATAAAATTAGAAATTCGAAATTTTTTCAAAATTCGAAATTTGATAATAAATTGAAATTTTACGTTCATTTTAATTTTTTAGAGCGGGATGTAGGGTTTATAGGGGATAAGGGTGGGGAGTGTTTGAAAAATATATATAGAGTATTTTATATTTTTTTACAATTAAATAGAAATAGGAAATTAAAATTTGAAATTTTAAAATATTTAGAAATTAGAAATTTGTAAATATTTTGAATTTTAAAATTATTTTGAATTTTTTAAATAATTATATTTTTTACTAGTGGGATGTAGGGTTTTTAGGGGATACGTGTGGGAGTGTTTTAAATATATATATATATATATATATTATTGTACATATTCATTAAAAAACTTAAATAGAAATATGAAAATAAATTAAGAAATTTGAAAATATTTACAAATTTTTAATTTCTACATATTTTAGAATTTTGTATTATTTTGAAAATTAAATTAATTATAATTTTTATGAGTGGGATGTAGGGTTTATAGGGGATAAGGATGAGAAGTGTTTAAAAAATATATATAGATTATTTTATAATTTAAAAAAAAAAATAGAAATAGGGAATAAAAATTAGAATAGTTAAAAAATTTAGAAATTAGAAATTTGTAAATAATTCGAATTTTTTAATTATTTTGAATCTTAAAAATAATTATATTTTTACGAGTGGGATGTAGGGTTTATAGGGGATAAGTGTTGGGAGTGTTTTAAAAATATATGTTGAGAATTTTATTTTTATTAAAAAACAAAAAATTTAATATGGAATTAAAAATAGAAATTAGAAAATATTTCTAAATTTGAAATTTGATCATAAAATGAAATGTTCAATCAATTTTAATTTTTAAGAGCGGGATGTAGGCTTTATAGGGGATAAGGGTGGGGAGTGTTTTAAAAATCTAGAGAGAACTTTATATTTCAAAAAAAGAAAAAGAAAATAAAATAGAAATTAACATTAGCAATTTAAAAATATTTTGAAATTTGAAATTTGAATATATTGTTAATTTTGCTAAAATACAAAACATTTTAGGAGCGGGTTTTTGTGTTTAGAGGGGATATGGGTGGGGAATGTTTTATAAATATATAGTGTGATAATAATTAAATGTAAATTGGAGTTGGAATAGTAATTTATATAGTTTCAGTGTCCAGCATCTACCCTAATTAAATGTAGATTTGAGTTTGAATAGTAAATTAAATAGGTTCAGTGTCCAGCACCTACCCTAATTAAATGTAGATTGGAGTTGGAATAGTAAATTCAATAGGTTCAGTGTCCAGCACCTACCCTAATTAAATGTAGATTGGAGTTGGAATAGTAAATTAAATAGGTTCAGTGTCCAGCACCTACCCTAATTAAATGTAGATTGGAGTTGGAATAGTAAATTAAATAGGTTCAGTGTCCAGCACCTACCCTAATTAAATGTAGATTGGAGTTGGAATAGTAAATTAAATAGGTTCAGTGTCCAGCACCTACCCTAATTAAATGTAGATTGGAGTTGGAATAGTTAAGTAAATAGGTTCAGTGTCCAGCACCTACCCTAATTAAATGTAGATTTGAGTGGGAATCGTACATTAAATAGGTTCAGTGTCCAGCACCTACCCTAATAAAATGTAGATTGGAGTTGGAATAGTAAATTAAATAGGTTCAGTGTCCAGCACCTACCCTAATTAAATGTACATTGGAGTTGGAATAGTAAATTAAGTTGGTTCAGTGTCCAGCACTTACCTTAATTAAATGTTAATTGGAGTTGGAATAGTAATTTATATAGTTTCAGTGTCCAGCATCTACCCTAATTAAATGTAGATTGGAGTTGGAATAGTAAATTAAACAGGTTCAGTGTCCAGCACCTACTCTAATTAAATGTAGATTGGAGTTGGAATAGTAAATTAAATAGGTTCAGTGTCCAGCACCAACCCTAATTAAATGTATATTGGAGTTGGAATAATAAATTAAATAGGTTCAGTGTCCAGCATGTACCTTAATTAAATGTTGATTGGAGTTGGAATAGTAAATTAAATAGGTTCAGTGTCCAGCACCTACCTTAATTAAATGTAGATTGGAGTTGGAATAGTAAATTAAATAGGTTCAGTGTCCAGCACCTACCCTAATTAAATGTAGATTGGAGTTGGAATAGTAAATTAAATAGGTTCAGTGTCCAGCACCTACCCTAATTAAATGTAGATTGGAGTTGGAATAGTAAATTAAATGGTTTCAGTGTCCAGCAGCTACCCTAATTAAATGTAAATTGGAGTTGGAATAGTAATTCAAATAGGTTAAGTGTCCAGCATCTACCTAAATTACATTTTGATTTATGTTGGAATATTAAAAGGATCAAAATATTTTACTTAATTTATTTGATTTTTTATATCTATATATATATATATAAAGTTTATAATAAATACATTTAATATATTGTTAGTCATGAATTTATAATAGGTAGTAGACAAAAATCACACAGTTTTTTGAAAAAGAAATTTCTTTATTTGTTCATATAGTACATAAATTAAATTATAAATGTTTTAGAAATGCATGTATAATATTTAAACAAATAAATATAAGTACATTGTAAAATAAAATTATAAATTTTAGGATAGTTCAGTAAAGTACATTTTAGGTATATCAAAATAATATAGTAAATGAAAATAGAAGATTACAATACATAGAGTACATACATTATGAGATAAATAAAAATATTTATACATTGTTATTAAATGAACTTTTCTTACATGTTTAACATATTAATGTGCTGTACAAGTTATGTTATACACGTTTATATATTTTTATATTGCAACATTGATATTAAATATTTTTAATATCATACAATAAACATATTTTCAATAACAATTTTAAATAATAATATCAGTTAAATTTTTTAATTTATTATTAATTTTATATTATTAATAATAATAAATTAAACATATTTACATTTATTTTCACAATTTTTAACACAACATGTTTTATAATTATAACCTTAAATATTAAACAGTTCGGGGGCGGATTCCGATCCGGAAAAAAAAAACGCCGTACGATTCGTATCTCGTAGCAGAATCCGTACGAATGGGAAAGAACCGTACGACCTGCGTAGTACGATTCATTACCGTCGATTACCGTACGAAAATCATCGCACCGTACGAATCAAAGTCGGTGACCCGTACGAATTAGATTCGGAAATCTTTCCGTACGATCACTAAACATGCCGTACAACAACACTAGTACGATCCGGTGCGGAAAGCCTGCACGCGATTCATACGGGCCAAAGTAGTCGCACATGAAGACTAATTCGTACAAAAACATACCAACTGTGTACCTCTCGATGAAGCGAACGCGACCCCCAATGGCCCGTACAAGTCACCCACACGCACGCATACCACACGTACACCCCCCTCAAGCGAACGCGACCCCAAACACCCCCAACGGCCCGTATAAGTCAACCGCATGCACACACACCACACGCACCCCCCCTCAAGCGAACGCGAGCCCCAACACCCCCAACGGCCCGTACAAGTCACTCGCATGCAGGCACACCACACACACATCCCCCCTCAAGTGAACGCGACCCCCAACACCCCCAACGGCCCGTACAAGTCACCCGCACGCACGCACACCACAAGTACACCCCCCTCAAGCGAATGCAACCCCCAATGGCCCGTACATGTCACCTGCATGCACTCATACCCCCCCTCAAGCGAACGCGACCCCCAACACCCTCAACGGCCCGTACAGGTCACCCGCACGCACGCACACCCACTCTCAAGTGAACGCGACCCCTAACACCCTCAACGGCCCGTACAAGTCACCCGCACGAACGCACACCACACGCACACCCCCCCCTCAAGCGAACGAGACCCCCAACACCCCCAACGGCCCGTACAAGTCACCCACACGCACACCCCCTCTCAAGCGAATGCAACACCTAACACCCACAACGGCCCGTACAAGTCACCCGCACGAACGCACACCACACGCACACCCCCCCTCAAGCGAACGCGACCCCCAACCCCCCAACGGCCCGTACAAGTCACCCACATGTACGCACACCACACGCACACCCCCCCTCAAGCGAACGAGACCCCCAACACCCCCAACAGCCTGTACAAGTCACCCGCACACACGCACACCACACACACCCCCCCTCAAGCGAACGCAACCTCCAAAAACCCCAACGGCCCGTACAAGTCACCCGCACCCACACACACCACACGCACACCCCCCCTCAAGCGAACGTGACCCCCAACACCCCCAACGGCCCGTACAAGTCACCTGCATGCACGCACACCACACGCACACCCCCCCTCAAGCGAACGTGACCCCCTACACCCCCAACGGCCCGTACAAGTCACCCACACGCACGCACACCACACGTACACCCCCCTCAAGTGAACGCGACTCCCAACACCCCCAACGGCCCATACAAGTCACCCGCATGCACGCACACCACACGTACACCCCCCTCAAGCGAACGCGACCCCCAACACCCCCAACGGCCCGTACAAGTCACCCGCACGCACGCACTCCACACGCACACCACCCTCAAGTGAACGCGACACCCAACACCTCCAACGACCCGTACAAGTCACCCGCATGCACACACACCACACGCACACCCTCCCATCAAGCGAACGCGACCCCCAACGGCCCGTACAAGTCACCCGCACGCACGCACACCACACGCACACCCTCCCATCAAGCACACGCGACGCCCAATGGCCCGTACAAGTCACCCGCACGCACACTACACGCACACCCCCCCTCAAGCGAACGCGACCCCCAACACCCCCAACGGCCCGTACAAGTCACACGCACGCACGCCACACGCACACCCCTCCTCAAGCAAACGCAACCCCCAACACCCCCAACGGCCCGTACAAGTCACCATCATGCACGCACACCACACGCACACCCCCCCTCAAGCAAACACGATCCCCAACACCCCCAACGGCCCGTACAAGTCACCCGCATGCACGCACACCACACGCACACCCCCCTCAAGCAAACACGACCCCCAACACCCCCAACGGCCGTACAAGTCACCCGCACGCACGCACACAACATGCACACCCCTCAAGCGAACACGACCCCCGACACCCCCAACGGCCCATACAAGTCACTCGCACGCACACACACCACACCCCCTCAAGCGAACACAACCTCCAACGGCCCGTACAAGTCACCCGCATGCACACCACACCCCCCTCAAGCGAACGCGACCCCCAACACCCCAACGGCCCGTATAAGTCACCCGCATGCATGCACACCACACGTACACCCCCCTCAAGCGAACGCGACCCCCAACACCCCCAACGGCCCGTAAAAGTCACCTGCACACACGCACACCACACGCACACCCCTCCTCAAGTGAACGCGACTCCCAACACCCCCAACGGCCCGTACAAGTCACCTTCAAGCACGCACACCACAAGTACACCCCCCTCAAGCAAACGCGACCCGAAACGGCCTGTACAAGTCACCTGCATGCACACACACTCCCCTGAAGCGAACACGACCCCCAACACCCCCAACGACCCATAGAGGTCACCCGCATGCCCCCCCTCAAGCGAACGCAACCCCCAACAACCTCAAAGGCCCATACAAGTCACCCGCACGCACGCACACCACACGTACACACCCCCTCAAGCAAACGCGACCCCCAACACTCCCAACGGCCCGTACAAGTCACCCGCATGCACGCACACCACACGTACACCCTTCTCAAGCGAACGTGACCCCCAACAACCCCAACAGCCCGTACAAGTCACCTGCACGCTCGCACACCACACGTACACCCCTCCCTCAAGCGAACGCGACCCCCAACACTCCCAACGGCCCGTACAAGTCACCCGCAAGCACGCACACCACATGTACACCCCTCCAAGGGAACGCGACCTCCAACACCCCAACGGCCCGTACAAGTCACCCACACGCACGCACACTACATGCACACCCCCCCTCAAGCGAACGCGACCCCAACACTCCCAAAGGCCCGTACAAGTCACCCACACACACGCACACAACACGTACACCCCCCCAAGCGAACGTGACCTCCAACACCCCCAACGGCCCGTACAAGTCACCCGCATGCACGCACACCACACGCACACCCCCCTCAACCAAACACGATCCCCAACACCCCCAACGGCCCGTACAATTCACCAGCATGCACGCACACCACACGCACACCCCCCTCGAGCGAACACGACCCCCAACACCCCCAACGGCCGTACAAGTCACCCGCACGCACGCACACAACACGCACATCCCCACAAGCGAACGCGACCCCCAACACCCCCAACGGCCTGTGCAAGTCACTCGCACGCACACACACCACACCCCCCTCAAGCGAACACGACCTCCAAAGGCCCGTACAAGTCACCCGCATGCACACCACACGCACACCCCCCTCAAGCGAACGCAACCCCCAACACCCCAATGGCCCGTATAAGTCACCAGCATGCACACACACCACACGTACACCCCCCTCAAGCGAACGCGACCCCCAACACCCCCAACGGCCCGTAAAAGTCACATGCACGCACACCACACGCACACCCCTCCTCAAGCGAACGCGACCCCCAGCACCCCCAACGGCCCGTACAAGTCACCCGCAAGCACGCACACCACAAGTACACCCCCCTCAAGCGAACGCGACCTGAAACGGCCTGTACAAGTCACCTGCACGCACGCACACCCCCCTGAAGCGAACGCGACCCCCAACACCCCCAACGACCCGTACAGGTCACCCGCATGCCCCCCTCAAGCGAACGCAACCCCCAACAACCCCAAAGGCCCGTACAAGTCACCCACACGCACGCACACCACACATACACCCCCCCCTCAAGCAAACGTGACCCCAAACACCCCCAACAGCCCGTACAAGTCACCCGCATGCACGCACACCACACGTACAACCCCCCTCAAGCAAACGTGACCCCCAACACCCCCAACGGCCTGTGCAAGTCACTCGCACGCACACACACCACACCCCCCTCAAGCGAACACGACCTCCAAAGGCCCGTACAAGTCACCCGCATGCACACCACACGCACACCCCCCTCAAGCGAACGCAACCCCCAACACCCCAACGGCCCGTATAAGTCACCCGCATGCACACACACCACACGTACACCCCCCTCAAGCGAACGCGACCCCCAACACCCCCAACGGCCCGTAAAAGTCACATGCACGCACGCACACCACACGCACACCCCTCCTCAAGCGAACGCGACCCCCAGCACCCCCAACGGCCCGTACAAGTCACCCGCAAGCACGCACACCACAAGTACACCCCCCTCAAGCGAACGCGACCTGAAACGGCCTGTACAAGTCACCTGCACGCACGCACACCCCCCTGAAGCGAACGCGACCCCCAACACCCCCAACGACCCGTACAGGTCACCCGCATGCCCCCCTCAAGCGAACGCAACCCCCAACAACCCCAAAGGCCCGTACAAGTCACCCACACGCACGCACACCACACATACACCCCCCCCTCAAGCAAACGTGACCCCAAACACCCCCAACAGCCCGTACAAGTCACCCGCATGCACGCACACCACACGTACAACCCCCCTCAAGCAAACGTGACCCCCAACACCCCCAACGGCCCGTACAAGTCACCTGCATGCACGCACACCACACGTACACCCCTCCCTCAAGCGAACGTGACCCCCAACACTCCCAACGGCCCGTACAAGTCACCCACACGCACGCACACCACACGTACACCCCCCTCAAGTGAACGTGACCCCCAACGGCCCGGACAAGTCACCTGCATGCACGCACACTACACGCACACCCCCCTCAAGCGAACGTGACCCCCAACACCCCCAACGGCCCGTACAAGTCACACGCACGCACGCCACACGCACACCCCCCCTCAAGCAAACGCGACCCCCAATGGCCCGTACAAGTCACCAGCATGCACGCACACCACACGCACACCCCCCCTCATGCAAACACGATCCCCAACACCCCCAACGGCCCGTACAAGTCACCCGCATGCACGCACACCACACGCACACCCCCCTCAAGCGAACTCGACCCCCAACACCCCCAACGGCCGTACAAGTCACCCGCACGCACGCACACAACACGCACACCCCCCAAGTGAACGCGACCCCCAACACCCCCAACGGCCTGTGCAAGTCACCCGCACACATGCACACCACACATACACCCCCCTCAAGCGAACACGACCCCCGACACCCCCAACGGCCCGTACAAGTCACTCGCACGCACACACACCACACCCCCCTCAAGCGAACACGACCTCCAACGGCCCGTACAAGTCACCCGCATGCACACCACACCCCCCTCAAGCGAACGCGACCCCCAACACCCCAACGGCCCGTATAAGTCACCCGCATGCATGCACACCACACGTACACCCCCCTCAAGCGAACGTGACCCCCAACACCCCCAACAGCCCATAAAAGTCACCTGCACACACGCACACCACACGCACACCCCTCCTCAAGCGAACACGACCCCCAACACCCCCAACGGCCCGTACAAGTCACCTTCAAACACGCACACAACAAGTACACCCCCCTCAAGCGAACGCGTCCCGAAATGGCCTGTACAAGTCACCTGCACGCACGCACACTCCCCTGAAGCGAATGCGACCCCCAACACCCCCAACGACCCGTACAGGTCACCCGCACGCCCCTCCTCAAGCGAACGCAACTCCCAACACCCTCAAAGGCCCATACAAGTCACCCGCACACACGCACACCACACGTACACCCCCCTCAAGCAAACTCGACCCCCAACACTCCCAATGGCCCGTACAAGTCACCCGCATGCACGCACACCACACGTACACCCTTCTCAAGCAAACTTGACCCCCAACACCCCCAACGGCCTGTACAAGTCACCTGTACGCACGCACACCACACGTACACCCCTCCCTCAAGCGAACACGACCCCAACACTCCCAACGGCCCGTACAAGTCACCCGCACGCACGCACACCACACGTACACCCCCCCTCAAGCGAACGCGACCCACAACACCCCCAACGGCCCGTACAAGTCACCCGCACGCACGCACACCACAAGTACACCCCCCTCAAGCGAATGCAACCCCCAACGGCCCGTACAAGTCACCTGCATGCACGCACACCCCGCCTCAAGCGAACGCGATCCCCAACACTCCCAACGGCCCGTACAAGTCACCCGCACGCACGCACACCACACGTACACCCCCCCAAGTGAACGCGACCTCCAACACCCCCAACAGCCCGTACAAGTCACCCGCACACACGCACACTACACAAACACCCCCCCCTCAAGCGAACGTGACCCCCAACACCCCCAATGGCCCGTACAAGTCACCTGCATGCACACACACCACATGTAGACCCCCACCCTCAAGCGAACGCGACCCCCAACATCCCCAACAGCCCGTACAAGTCACTCGCATGCAGGCACACCACACGCACATCCCCCCTCATGTAAACGCGACCCCCAACACTCCCAACGGCCCGTACAAGTCACCCGCACGCACGCACACCACAAGTATACCCCGTGCAAGCGAATGCAAACCCCAACGGCCCGTACAAGTCACCTGCATGCACGCACACCCCCTCTCAAGCGAACGCGACCCCCAACACCCTCAACAGCCCGTACAGGTCACCCGCACGCACGCACACCCCCTCTTAAGCGAACGCGACCCCCAACACCCTCAACGGCCTGTACAAGTCACCCGCACGAATGCACACCACACGCACACCCCCCCTCAAGCGAACGAGACCCCCAACACCCCCAACGGCCCGTACAAGTCACCCGCACGCATGCACACCACACACCCACTCCCCTCAAGGGAACGCGACCCCCAACACCCCTAACGGCCCGTACAAGTCACCCGCACACAGGCACACCACACGCACACCCCCCCTCAAGCGAACGCGACCCCCAACCCCCCCAACGGCCCGTACAAGTCACCCACATGTACGCACACCACACGCACACCCCCCTCAAGCGAACGAGACCCCCAACACCCCCAATGGCCTGTACAAGTCACACGCACACCACACATAACCCCCCTCAAGTGAACGCAACCCCCAACACCCCCAACGGCCCGTACAAGTCACCCGCACCCACACACACCACACACACACCCCCCCTCAAGCGAACGTGACCCCCAACACCCCCAACGGCCCGTACAAGTCACCTGCATGCACGCACACCACACGCACACCCCCCTCAAGCGAACGTGACCCCCTACACCCCCAACGGCCCGTACAAGTCACCCACACGCACGCCCACCACACGTACACCCCCCTCAAGTGAACGCGACTCCCAACAGCCCCAACGGCCCGTACAAGTCACCCGCACACACGTACACCACACGTACACCCCCCTCAAGCAAACACGACCCCCAACACCCCCAACCGCACGTACAAGTCACCCACACGCACGCACTCCACACGCACACCACCCTCAAGTGAACGCGACCCCCAACACCTCCAACGACCCGTACAAGTCACCCGCATGCACACACACCACATGCACACCCTCCCATCAAGCGAACGCGACCCCCAACGGCATGTACAAGTCACCCGCACGCACGCACACCACACGCACACCCTCCCATCAAGCGAACGCGACCCCCAACGGCCCGTACAAGTCACCCGCACACACGCACACTACACGCACACCCCCCCTCAAGCGAATGCGACCCCCAACACCCCCAACGGCCCGTACAAGTCGCACGCCACACGCACACCCCCCTCAAGCAAACGTGACCCCCAACACCCCCAATGGCCTGAACAAGTCACCCGCAGGCACGCACACCACACTCACACCCCCCCTCAAGCAAACACGATCCCCAACACCCCCAACGGCCCGTACAAGTCACCCGCATGCACGCACACCACACGCACACCCCCCTCAAGCAAACACGACCCCCAACACCCCCAACGGCCGTACAAGTCACCCGCACGCACACACACAACACGCACACCCCCCAAGCGAACGCGACCCCCAACACCCCCAACGGCCTGTGCAAGTCACCCGCACGCACGCACACCACACATACACCCCCCCTCAAGCGAACACGACCCCCGACACCCCCAACGGCCCATGCAAGTCACTCGCACGCACACACCACACCCCCCTCAAGCGAACACGACCTCCAACGGCCCGTACAAGTCACCCGCATGCACACCACACCCCCCTCAAGCGAACGCGACCTCCAACACCCCAACGGCCCGTATAAGTCACCCGCATGCATGCACACCACACGTACACCCCCCCTCAAGCGAACGCGACCCCCAACACCCCCAACGGCCCGTAAAAGTCACCTGCACGCACGCACATCACACGCACACCCCTCCTCAAGCGAACGCGACCCCCAACACCCCCAACGGCTCATACAAGTCACCTTCAAGCACGCACACCACAAGTACACCTCCCTCAAATGAACGCGACCCGAAACGGCCTCTACAAGTCACCTGCACGCACGCTATTGGACAGGCCCCAGGAAGGGCTCGCTCCCTCCCCGCATGACAGAGCCCGGACACCGGCTCTCCAGGTGCTACCCACAGAAGCAACCCGCAACCCGTCCCTTACGGGATGCCTGCCCCCGAACATCTCTGTATCACTGGCCCGGGCCACCGTCAGCACCATTGCCCGGGCCCAGCCTCCATCTTGGACACTGCACCACGAGGCCGCGTGGCCTCAGCTCGACCCCAACCCTGGGCCTGGCCAGGCCCCGACATCCCGGCACCACCATCCACCCAGGAGGTGAACGGACCACTTGGCAGATCAATGGGAGAGAGGAGTGTCGATGGCTATCCCCCGCCAGGTGCCGATCGCCCCCAGCCTCCCCGGGCGCTGGCTCCACCCCCCTGCTGGGTGTCTGGACTCCCTCATCCCGGACCTCCCGACCTCCAAGTGCGAGGGTCCGGACATCAAAGGGCGCCAGACCTATAACTGAGGCAGCTCCAAAGCAGGAAGGCAGTTGTATCCTGGAGTCGAGAGACACCGTGAAGAACTCATCCTTGATGGACTGCTGGCGCTGCCGCAGCCCTGCCTTGTGAACTGTCGTCCTGCCTGCTGGCGCTGCCGCGGCCTTCTGCAACCTTCATCTTCGTTGGGACCTGCTGGCGCTGCCGCGGCCCACTGCAACCTACGTCCTCGTCGGGACCTGCTGGCGCTGCCGCGGCCCCTTGCAACCACCATCTTCGTCGGGACCTGCTGGCGCTGCCGTGGCCCGTTGCTACCTACGACCTCCTCGGGACCTGCTGGCGCTGCCGCAGCCCGACCTTCCAGAACGCCGAGCTCGAGGATTGTGAGCTACCATCATTCCATCTCAATACCAGATTGGTAACAAGACTGTCCCGCTACCCCCTTTCCCTTCCAGAGACTAGAATTGAGAGGATCCCCGTATCCTGATCTCACTGTACCGTATTATCTTACTTCAAGAACTGCATATAAAAAGCGTTAACCCTATCTTTGTGTGGTGTCCATCTGTGGGGGGGAAGTTACTTGTCTGTACGATCGCTGGAGACGGCTCTCCCCGGAGGCCTCTCCCCTTGTCCCCGGCCGACCCTCCAGGTCCCCGTCTAACATTGGTGGCCAGCGGCGCGATCCGAACCAACGCATAATCGTACAGAGAGTAACTCACCCCACGACTAAACCACAATGACAACCAAAGAGAGCGGATCCACAGAGAAATTCCAGATGGAAAAACTAGAGGAGTACAGCCATCGAGAGCTAAAACAATTTTGCATAGAACTAGGCATTGCTACCACCGGTCTGAGCACGAAAGAGGACTTCAAACACGCCCTAGAATCTTGGGCAGAAACAGGTGCCGCCAGACCCCGGGACCAAAACGTCGAAGCACCAGAGACAAACACCACTCCGACCGAAGAAAGGAGAGCGGGTCTCTCCCGGGAAGAGATCCAAGAACGAGAAAAAAGCAGACTCCACGAATTAGAGTTGGCACGGCTCAAGTTAGACGGAGAGCTGAAACTGGCAGAACAAAAGATGAACTTAGAACACTTACTGCTCCGAGAAGAGCGGGAAGAGAAGCAAAGACAAAGAGAACTCGAAGAGAAAAGACTGGCATACGAACACGAGCGCAAGCTCGCAGAGATAGAAATGCAGAAACAGAACAAAGAACTAGGGGTGCCCGAGCAACCGTGCACCCCAGGCGCTACAGAACAAAAGGTCCACATCCCCAAAGATGTCGTCCGAGAATATTATCGGAACGACGACATACAACAGTGGTTCAAGGCCTACGAGATCGCCATGACCTCCCACCGGATCGATCGAAGTGACTGGGGAGCCGGTCTATGGGGGAGGTTCGTCAATGAAGGCCGCGATGCCCTGCTACAGCTCCCGGACCATCAGATGACGTCCTATGACCACATGAAGGCCGCCCTCCTCACTCGATATGGGCTCACGCCCGAGATGTACCGCCAGAGGTTCCGCGACTGCACCCGGATCCCGGGTACGACTTGGGTAGAATATGTGAACTATTTCAGCCGAGCCTTGGAGGGATGGATCAAGGGGAGCCACGTAACTACCTACGAGCAACTCTTCAACCTCATTGTGTGGGAGCACCTCTCCAACAACTGCTTTATCGAGCTCAGGCAGCACCTCCTCGACAGTAAATTGACTGACCCTCGGCAGCTCGCCGCTGAGGCTGACCGATGGGAAAGCACCCGAGTGGCCCGGAGTGGGCCAAACGAGCAGAACAGAACCAACCAAGGTCACCATCGTCCCCGAGGAGGAGGAGGAGGCCAGGGCCGGGGCAGAGATGCTGTCCCGGCAGCTCCCGCCAACACCACCCCGCCCCCGGCCGGTCAGGGAAACCCCCCGATGCGCCCAGGGTTCCGAGCCAACGTTACTTGCCACCGGTGCCAGCGAATCGGCCACTATGCCAGCGACCCGAACTGCCCAAAGAACCAGACTCCCGGGCCCCGCCAGGTCGTTGCCGCCGCCGTGGGAGCAGAGCAAATCTCCGAAGAGCATGAAAAGTGCGAGCAGGAGCAGCCCGAGTGGGAACCTGCCGCCATGGTCCTAGCTTGCCTAGGGGGAAGAGACATGATCCCGCGGGTCCCCCTACCCGCCAACACCAGAAAATACAGCCAGTGGGTGAACATAAATGGGCGCAAGGCCGAAGCCCTGCGTGACACGGGGGCCAGTGTGACGGCCGTCCGCTGTCACCTGGTGACCCCAGAACACCCAGAACAAATCCTGCCAAACATTCTTTGCCCCGTCCGATCGGCCGACAATTCTGAGACCCTGTGCCGGATGGCCTGCGTCCCCTTCGAATGGGGAGGAGTGTCCGGCATGCTAAAAGTGACTGTCCGCGATGATGCCCCCGTGGACTGCCTCCTGGGAAACGATCTCGAGAGTTCCCCGTGGGCGGCCGTTGAAAGAAGAGAGCACCTGGGGATGTTGGGCCTCCCGGACTGGGCGTGCGTAACAACCCGGTCCATGGCCGCCCGCGCCATCCCCAGACCCGAAGAACCCGAATGGCCAGCACCTCCTCCCCGATCACTCCAGAGGAAGACACCGTCCATACTGACCCCCCAGAACAAACCCAAGAAGGGCCCGCTCAGCCCCAAGACCTTCCAGACCTGGCTCAGTGGCGTCAAGAGGGGGGGCCACCCAGGAACAATTCCGGCAGGAGCAAAAGACCTGTCCCTCCCTTGAGGGACTCCGACAGCAAGCACTCGCCCAGAGCACGGGAGACACCGCAGGGGCCCACTGGATCTATTGGGACAATGACCTACTGTACAGCGAGCAAAGAATCGCGGAATTGGGGGCCAGTCGGGTGCTGGTGGTGCCCCTCCGCTTCAGAGACTTCCTTTTGAACTTGGCACATGATGTCCCCCTGGCTGGGCACCTGGGGCAAGACAAAACCTACAACCGCCTGGTAACCCACTTTTACTGGCCAAAGATGCGAAATGACGTCTCCAACCACTGCCGGGCCTGCCCCACCTGCCAGTCCAGCGGGAAGAGAGGCCGAAAACTCAAGGCACCCCTGCAACCATTCCCCGTCGTCACCACCCAGTTCGAAAGGGTGGGAATAGACATTGTGGGGCCCCTGGACCCCCGAACAGCACAAGGGCACCGATTCATCCTGGTCCTGGTGGACCACGCCACCCGCTATCCTGAGGCCGTTCCCCTTCGAACTGTGACAGCACCAGTGGTAGGCCGAGCCTTAATGGGGATCTTCTCTCGAGTGGGCTTCCCCCGGGCGGTCGTCAGCGACAGGGGCACAAACTTTATTTCCAAATATATGAAATCCCTCTGGCAGCAGTGCGGAGTCACCTACCGATTCACAATCCCCTATCACCCGCAAGGAAACGGACTGGTCGAGCGGTTCAACCGCACTCTCAAGGGGATGATCATGGGGCTGGAGGAACCCCTACGCCGCCAGTGGGACGTGCTACTCCCGTGCCTCCTCTTCGCCTACCGAGAAGTTCCCCAGAAGTCCCTCGGCTTCAGCCCCTCCTCCCCGATCACTCCAGAGGAAGACACCGTCCATACTGACCCCCCAGAACAAACCCAAGAAGGGCCCGCTCAGCCCCAAGACCTTCCAGACCTGGCTCAGTGGCGTCAAGAGGGGGGGCCACCCAGGAACAATTCCGGCAGGAGCAAAAGACCTGTCCCTCCCTTGAGGGACTCCGACAGCAAGCACTCGCCCAGAGCGCGGGAGACACCGCAGGGGCCCACTGGATCTATTGGGACAATGACCTACTGTACAGCGAGCAAAGAATCGCGGAATTGGGGGCCAGTCGGGTGCTGGTGGTGCCCCTCCGCTTCAGAGACTTCCTTTTGAACTTGGCACATGATGTCCCCCTGGCTGGGCACCTGGGGCAAGACAAAACCTACAACCGCCTGGTAACCCACTTTTACTGGCCAAAGATGCGAAATGACGTCTCCAACCACTGCCGGGCCTGCCCCACCTGCCAGTCCAGCGGGAAGAGAGGCCGAAAACTCAAGGCACCCCTGCAACCATTCCCCGTCGTCACCACCCAGTTCGAAAGGGTGGGAATAGACATTGTGGGGCCCCTGGACCCCCAAACAGCACAAGGGCACCGATTCATCCTGGTCCTGGTGGACCACGCCACCCGCTATCCTGAGGCCGTTCCCCTTCGAACTGTGACAGCACCAGTGGTAGGCCGAGCCTTAATGGGGATCTTCTCTCGAGTGGGCTTCCCCCGGGCGGTCGTCAGCGACAGGGGCACAAACTTTATTTCCAAATATATGAAATCCCTCTGGCAGCAGTGCGGAGTCACCTACCGATTCACAATCCCCTATCACCCGCAAGGAAACGGACTGGTCGAGCGGTTCAACCGCACTCTCAAGGGGATGATCATGGGGCTGGAGGAACCCCTACGCCGCCAGTGGGACGTGCTACTCCCGTGCCTCCTCTTCGCCTACCGAGAAGTTCCCCAGAAGTCCCTCGGCTTCAGCCCCTTCGAGCTCCTGTACGGGCACCCTGTCCGAGGGCCCCTCAGCCTAGTTAAAGAAAAATGGGAAATTCCCCCCCTGAAAACCCCTCTAGACATCTATAAGTACCTCCTGACCCTCCGCAATCAGACCAGGCGATTCAGGGAGATCGCTAAAGCCAATCTTGAGGCCAGTCAGGAGGACATGAAGAAATGGTACGATCAACATGCCTCCTCTATCGAGTTCGAGCCTGGTCAGCAGGTATGGGTGATGTCCCCCATCGAGCCTTGTGCCTTGCAGGACAAATGGACAGGACCCTTCAAGGTGGTCGAACGTAAGGGCCCCGTCACCTATCTCATCGATATGGAATCCCCCCGGAACCCCCTCCGGGTCCTCCACGCCAACAGACTCAAACCACACTTCGTGCGCTCGGAGCTCAGCCTACTGATGGCTACGGACAGCGGGGCGGAAGAAGACTCCGAGCCCCTCCCTGACCTACTGAGGACCCGTGAAAAGATGGTTCGGTGGACGGGGTCCGACTCTCCGATGCCCTGACCCCGAAGCAGCGCCAAGACTGTCGGGCCCTCCTGCTGCAATTTACAAACCTGTTTTCCCTCACCCCCGGGGTTACCCCCTGGTGCCTTCACGACGTGGACACGGGGGACAGTCCCCCTATCCGACACCGGGCGTACCGAGTACCAGATCGGGTGCGCGCCTGCATCCAAGAAGAAGTCTCCAAAATGCTCACACTCGGAGTCATCGAGCCCTCAGACAGCCCCTGGGCCTGCCCAGTCGTACTGGTCCCCAAAGCGGCTGCCCCGGGCACCACCCCCGAGCTCCGATTCTGCGTCGACTATCGGGGTCTGAACGCTGTCACCCGAACCGACGCTCATCCCATCCCCCGAGCAGATGAACTGGTTAAGCATCTTCGACCTGACAGCGGGCTACTGGCAGATCGGCCTCACCCCCAGGGCCCACGAACGATCCGCTTTCTCCACTCCGGATGGACACTACCATTTCAAAGTGATGCCATTCGGCATGAAAAACGCTCCAGCCACTTTTCAACGACTTGTGAACCTGGTATTGGCGGGCCTCGAAGAATTCAGCGCCGCCTACCTGGATGATATCGCGGTATACAGCCGCCACTGGTCAGACCACCTCCGCCACCTCCGAGAGGTCCTGCAGGCCCTCCAACGAGCCGGCCTTACAATCAAGGCCAGCAAGTGCCAAATTGGCCAGGGGTCTGTGACCTACCTCGGACACCAAGTGGGGAGCGGTCTGGTGGCCCCTCTCCAGCTCAAGATCGCTGCCATCCTGTCCTGGCAGCCCCCCGTCACCCAAACCGAGGTCCGAGCCTTCTTGGGGCTCACCGGATACTACCAGCGGTTTGTGAAGGACTATGGCAGCATTGTGGGGCCCCTCACGGAAGTCACATCCAAGAAACACCCGAAAACAGTCAACTGGACCCCAGACTGTCAAGCGGCCTTCGAGAAGCTGAAGGCCGCCATGTGCACCGCCCCTGTGCTCCAGGCCCCCGACTACAGCCGTGAGTTCATCGTCCAGACTGATGCCTCAGACCATGGCATTGGGGCCGTCCTCTCCCAACTGAACCCCGAGGGAATCGACCAACCAGTGGCCTTCATCAGCCGACGCCTGCTGGCCCGAGAACAACGCTGGAGTACCATCGAGCGGGAGGCCTTCGCAGTACTGTGGGCCCTCAAGAAGCTCCGGCCTTACCTCTTCGGTACCCACTTTCGGGTACAAACAGATCATCGCCCCCTGCAATGGTTAATGCAGATGCGGGGGGAGAATCCCAAACTGTTGCGATGGTCCATCTCCCTGCAGGGGACGGACTTCACTGTGGAGCATCGCCCTGGCCAGGACCACGCCAACGCGGATGGCCTGTCACGCTTTTTCCGCCTCGACGAGGAGAGTCCCCAAGAGGATGGGTGACTCTCCCCGCCTTCAGCTGGGGGGGACGCATGTTGGACATGCGTCCCCCCCAGCATGGCATGACAGAGCCTGGACACCGGCTCTCCAGGTGCTACCCACAGAAGCAACCCGCAACCCGTCCCTTACGGGACGCCTGCCCCCGAACATCTCTGTATCACTGGCCCGGGCCACCGTCAGCACCATTGCCCGGGCCCAGCCGCCATCTTGGACACTGCACCACGAGGCCGCGTGGCCTCAGCTCGACCCCAACCCTGGGCCTGGCCAGGCCCCGACATCCCGGCACCACCATCCACCCAGGAGGTGAACGGACCACTTGGCAGGTCAATGGGAGAGAGCAGTGTCGATGGCTCTCCCCTGCCAGGTGCCGATCGCCCCCAGCCTCCCCGGGCGCTGGCTCCACCCCCCTGCTGGGTGTCTGGACTCCCTCATCCCGGACCTCCCGACCTCCAAGTGCGAGGGTCCGGACATCAAAGGGCGCCAGACCTATAACTGAGGCAGCTCCAGAGCAGGAAGGCAGTTGTATCCTGGAGTCGAGAGACACCGTGAAGAACTCATCCTTGACGGACTGCTGGCGCTGCCACAGCCCTGCCTTGAGAACTGTCGTCCTGCCTGCTGGCGCTGCCGCGGCCTTCTGCAACCTTCATCTTCGTTGGGACCTGCTGGCGCTGCCGCGGCCCACTGCAACCTACGTCCTCGTCGGGACCTGCTGGCGCTGCCGCGGCCCCTTGCAACCACCATCTTCGTTGGGACCTGCTGGCGCTGCCGCGGCCCGTTGCTACCTACGACCTCCTCGGGACCTGCTGGCGCTGCCGCGGCCCGACCTTCCAGAACGCCGAGCTCGAGGATTGTGAGCTGCCATCATTCCATCTCAATACCAGATTGGTAACAAGACTGTCCCGCTACCCCCTTTCCCTTCCAGAGACTAGAATTGAGAGGATCCCCGTATCCTGATCTCACTGTACCGTATTATCTTACTTCAAGAACTGCATATAAAAAGCGTTAACCCTATCTTTGTGTGGTGTCCATCTGTGGGGGGGAAGTTACTTGTCTGTACGATCGCTGGAGATGGCTCTCCCCGGAGGCCTCTCCCCTTGTCCTCGGCCGACCCTCCAGGTCCCCGTCTAACACACGCACACTCCCCTGAAGCGAACGCGACCCCCAACACCCCCAACGACCCGTACAGGTCACCCGCACGCCCCCCTCAAGCGAACTCAACCCCCAACACCCTCAAAGGCCCATACAAGTCACCCGCACGCGCGCACACCACACGTACACCCCCCCTCAAGCAACCGTGACCCCCAACACTCCCAACGGCCCGTACAAGTCACCCGCATGCATGCACACCACACGTACACCCTTCTCAAGCAAATGTGACCCCCAACACCCCCAACGGCCCGTACAAGTCACCTGCACGCACACACACAACACGTACACCCCTGCCTCAAGCGAACGCGACCCCCAACACTCCCAACGGCCCGTACAAGTCACCCGCACGCACGCACACCACACGTACACCCCCCAAGGGAACGCGACCTCCAACACCCCCAACGGCCGGTACAAGTCACCCGCACGCACACTACACGCACACCCCCCCTCAAGCGAACGCAACCCCAACACTCCCAACGGCCCGTACAAGTCACCCGCACACAACACGTACACCCCCCAAGCGAACGTGACCTCCAACACCCCCAACGGCCCGTACAAGTCACCCGCATGCACGCACACCACATGCACACCCCCCTCAAGCAAACACGATCCCCAACACCCCCAACGGCCCGTACAAGTCACCCGCATGCACGCACACCACACGCACACCCCCCTCGAGCGAACGCGACCCCCAACACCCCCAACGGCCGTACAAGTCACCCGCACGCATGCACACAACACGCACACCCCCCCAAGCGAACGCGACCCCCAACACCCCCAACGGCCTGTGCAAGTCACCCGCACGCACGCACACCACATACACCCCGCCTCAAGCGAACACGACCCCCGACACCCCCAACGGCCCGTACAAGTCACTCGCACGCAAACACACCACACCCCCCTCAAGCGAACACGACCTCCAACGGCCCGTACAAGTCACCCGCATGCACACCACACGCACACCCCCCTCAAGCGAACGCGACCCCCAACACCCCAACGGCCCGTATAAGTCACCCGCATGCACACACACCAGACGTACACCCCCCTCAAGCGAACACGACCCCCCACACCCCCAACGGCCCGTAAAAGTCACCTGCACGCACGCACACCACACGCAAACCCCTCCTCAAGCGAACGCGACCCCCAGCACCCCCAACGGCCCGTACAAGTCACCCGCAAGCACGCACACCACAAGTACACCCCCCTCAAGCAAACACGACCCGAAACGGCCTGTACAAGTCACCTGCACGCACGCACACCCCCCTGAAGCGAACGCAACCCCCAACACCCCCAACGACCCGTACAGGTCACCCGCATGCCCCCCCTCAAGCGAACGCGACCCCCAACACCCCGAAAAGGCCCGTACAAGTCACCCGCACGCATGCACACCACACGTACACCCCCCTCAAGCAAATGCGACCCCAAACACCCCCAACGGCCCGTACAAGTCACCCGCATGCATGCACACCACAAGTACACCCCCCTCAAGCAAACGTGACCCCCAACACCCCCAACAGCCCGTACAAGTCACCTGCATGCACGCACACCACACGTACACCCCTCCCTCAAGCGAACGTGACCCCCAACACTCCCAACGGCCCGTACAAGTCACCCGCACGCACGCACAGCATACGTACACCCCCCCTCAAGCGAACGTGACCCCCAACACCCCCAACGGCCCGTACAAGTCACCTGCATGCAGGCACACCACACTCACACCCCCCCTCAAGCGAACCCCTACACCCCCAACGGCCCGTACAAGTCACCCACACGCACGCACACCACACGTACACCCCCCTCAAGTGAACGCGACTCCCAACACCCCCAACGGCCCGTACAAGTCACATGCACGCACACCACACGTACACCCCCCCTCATGCGAACGCGACCCCCAACACCCCCAACGGCCCGTACAAGTCACCCGCACGCACGCACTCCACACGCACACCACCCTCAAGTGAACGCGACCCCCAACACCTCCAACGACCCGTACAAGTCACCCGCATGCACACACACCACACGCACACCCTCCCATCAAGTGAACGCGACCCCCAACGGCCCGGACAAGTCACCTGCATGCACTCACACCACACGTACACCCCTCCCTCAAGCAAACGTGACCCCCAAAACCCCCAACGGCCCGTACAAGTCACCTGCATGCACGCACACTACACGCATACCCCCCCTCAAGCGAACGCGACCCCCAACACCCCCACTGGCCCGTACAAGTCACACGCACGCACTCCAAACGCACACCCCCCCTCAAGCAAACGCGACCCCCAACACCCCCAATGGCCCGTACAAGTCTGCCGCATGCACGCACACCATACGCACACACCCCCTCAAGCAAACACGATCCCCAACACCCCCAACGGCCCGTACAAGTCACCGGCATGCACGCACACCACACGCACACCCCCCTCAAGTGAACACGACCCCCAACACCCCCAACAGCCGTACAAGTCACCCGCACGCACGCACACAACACGCACACCCCCCAAGAGAACGCGACCCCCAACACCCCCAACGGCCTGTGCAAGTCACCCGCACGCACGCACACCACACATACACCCCCCACTCAAGCGAACACGACCCCCGACACCCCCAACGGCCCGTACAAGTCACTCGCGCGCACACACACCACACCCCCCTCAAGCGAACACGACCTCCAACGGCCCGTACAAGTCACCCGCATGCACACCACACCCCCTCAAGCGAACGCGACCCCCAACACCCCAGCGGCCCGTATAAGTCACCCGCATGCATGCACACCACACGTACACCCCCCCTCAAGTGAACGCGACCCCCAACACGCCCCATCGGCCCATAAAAGTCACCTGCACGCACGCACACCACACGCACACCCCTCCTCAAGCGAACACGACCCCCAACACCCCCAACGGCCCGTACAAGTCACCTTCAAGCACGCACACCACAAGTACACCCCCCTCAAGCGAACGCGACCCGAAACGGCCTGTACAAGTCACCTGCACGCACGCACACTCCCCTGAAGCGAACGTGACCCCCAACACCCCCAACGACCCGTACAGGTCACCCGCACGCCCCCCCTCAAGCGAACGCAACTCCCAACACCCTCAAAGGCCCATACAAGTCACCCGCACGCACGCACACCACACGTACACCCCCCTCAAGCAAACGCGACCCCCAACACTCCCAACGGCCCGTACAAGTCACCCGCATGCACGCACACCACACGTACACCCTTCTCAAGCTAACGTGACCCCCAACTAAGCATCGGCGAATTTTGCGAATCTCGCGTTCGCGAATTTTGCGGATTTGCGAACTTGCAATCCGCAAAATCCGCGAATTCTCGCGAATTTGCGGATTTTTTTTTGTGTTTGCGCGGGTTTCTGCCAGTTTGCGAGGGTTTTGTACAATGTCGCAAATTGCGAACTTACCTGTCGGGTCGCAAGTTTCGCGAACTTGTTGTTTCTACGTGTCCAGCCTGTTTGGGACACTCTTCTTCATCACTGCCACTCTCTGTCACCACTGCCACTCTCTGACTACTCATGCCACCCTCTGGCCCACCCATGCCACCCTCTGTTTCATCACAGCACCCTCTGGTTGTCCAGTCAGTGTACATTATTGTGGCAACGCAAGCACACCTTCCCTGCCTCAAGTGACCTGAATTAATTTGGGGCTGATTAATGTGTCACAGAATATTTTTTTAGCTGGCACCTGCTTCCTTAGTGCTTCCTGATTAGTGATCTTTTGCACTTGCTAAGTGTTTCATTGTTGCAAAATTAGTTACAACACCTGCCCTGCCCCAACTGACAATTAGGGGCTGATTAATGGATTTGAACCTCCAGCCTGGCTCCTGCTTGTCTCCCTTAGCTGTAATTCAGGACCTTTGTGGCATATGTGTAACTATTCTGAGGTTCAGAGCAGGGTCACATAATAGTTGCAACTGGCAACTGAACTCTGGAGGGGCCCCTCAGGAAGCACTACAGGAAATGGCTACTAATGATGAGCCTGAACTTTTGAACCTGGTAAGTAGTTTCAGTTTTGCTAAGATCGTATTTCTGCAATTTTGCACTTATTCGCGGGGCGCGAAGTTGTACTGGGAAGCCGCGAACTCACGCGAACAGTGCGAGCAGTGCGAGCAAAATCCGCTGCTCGCGGATTTGCGGATTTTGCGGGAGATTCGCGAATCTCGCGGATTGCGAATTTACCGAAAATCCGCAAAATCCGCGAGCGAAACGGATTTTCCGCCCATGCTTACCCCCAACACCCCCAATGGCCCGTACAAGTCACCTGCACGCACGCACACCACACGTACACTCCTCCCTCAAGCGAACGCGACCCCCAACACTCCCAACGGCCCGTACAAGTCACCCGTACGCACGCACACCACACGTACACCTCCCAAGTGAACGCAACCTCCAACACCCCCGACAGCCCGTACAAGTCACCCGCACGCACGCACACTACACGCACCCCCCCTCAAGCGAACGCGACCCCCAACACCCCCAATGGCCTGTACAAGTCACCTGCACGCACGCACACCACACGTACACCCCTCCCTCAAGCGAACACGACCCCAACACTCCCAACGGCCCGTACAAGTCACCCGCACACACGCACACAACACGTACACCCCCCCAAGCGAACGTGGCCTCCAACACCCCCAACGGCCCATACAAGTCACCTGCATGCATGCACACCCCCCTCAAGCAAACATGATCCCCAACACCCCCAATGGCCCGTACAAGTCACCCGCATGCACGCACACCACACGCACACCCCCCTCAAGCAAACACGATCCCCAACACCCCCAATGGCCCGTACAAGTCACCCGCATGCACGCACACCACACGCACACCCCCCTCGAGCGAACGCGACACCCAACACCCCCAATGACCCGTACAAGTCACCCGCACGCACGCACACAACACGCACCCCCCCCAAGCGAACGCGACCCCCAACACCCCCAACGGCCTGTGCAAGTCACCCGCACGCACGCACACCACACATACACCCCGCCTCAAGCGAACACGACCCCCCGACACCCCCAACGGCCCGTACAAGTCACTCGCACGCACACACACCACACCCCCCTCAAGTGAACACGACCTCCAACGGCCCGTACAAGACACCCGCATGCACAACACACCCCCCTCAAGCGAACGCGACCCCCAACACCCCAACGGCCCGTATAAGTCACCCGCATGCACACACACCACACGTACACCCCCCCTCAAGCGAACGCGACCCCCAACACCCCAACGGCCCGTAAAAGTCACCTGCACGCACGCACACCAAACGCACACCCCTCCTCAAGCGAACGCGACCCCCAGCACCCCCAACGGCCCGTACAAGTCACCCGCAAGCACGCACACCACAAGTACAACCCCCTCAAGCGAACGCGACCCGAAACGGCCTGTACAAGTCACCTGCAGGTATGCACACCCCCCTGAAGCGAACGCGACCCCCAACACCCCCAACGACCCGTACAGGTCACCCGCATGCCCCCCTCAAGCGAACGCGACCCCCAACACCCCCAAAGGCCCGTACAAGTCACCCGCATGCACGCACACCACACGTACACCCCCCCTCAAGCAAACGCGACCCCAAACACCCCCAACGGCCCGTACAAGTCACCCGCATGCACGCACACCAGACGTACACCCCCCTTCAAGCAAACGTGACCCCCAACGCCCGTACAAGTCACCTGCATGCACGCACACCACACATACACCCCTCCCTCAAGCGAATGTGACCCCCAACACTCCCAACGGCCCGTACAAGTCACCCGCATGCACGCACACCACACGTACACCCCCCCAAGCGAACGCGACCTCCAACACCCCCAACGGCCTGTACAAGTCACCCGCACGCACGCACACTACACGCACACCCCCCCTCAAGCAAACGTGACCCCCAACGGCCCGTACAAGTCACCCGCACGCACGTACACCACACGTACACCCCCCATCAAGCGAACGTGACCCCCAACGGCCCGTACAAGTCACCCGCACGCACGCACACCACAAGCACACCCCAACTCAAGCGAACGCGACCCCCAATGGCCCGTACAAGTCACCCGCACGCACGCACACCAGATGCACACACAATGAAAACCCCAAAACCAACACAGGACAATTCAAACTAGTCGCACAACCACACTAAACATGTCTCCTGTGTACACATCATTGACAAACAAAGTTCTGGCCACAGCCAAACAGAGGGCACAAGTCACCCCCCCCATATAACACACACCCCACCAATTCAAACTAAGCCACACCCACAAATGGACCAATAAAAGTGGACACACATACAACCCAACATCCCTTGCAACATACCTACTTGTAAAAAGAAGAGCCTGCCAGCACATCACCAACTGCACCCATTAATCTTCACACATACAACCTATTACATATACACCCACATCACCCCTTCACAATCAGACACACACACCCTCTTACATACACACCATCACCCTCTCAATCACACACACCACACACCATGACCACACAAAAGAATCCAAAGTTCACCAACCCGGAAAATGAGATCCTTGTAGATGAAGTCATCCGAGTCGAGCCCCAGCTGTTTGGCGCATTGGTCAGACAGACCAGCATTGCTGACAAAACTTGCATGTTGGAGAGGATCGTTGACAAGGTCAATGCTGTTGCACCCATCAGGCGCACCAAGGCAGAATGCCAGTCCAGGTGGTATGATCTGCTGAGGATGGTCAAGAAGAAGATGGACCAGGACTACGCCAATGCACACTACACTGGAGGTGGTGGTCCCTGCAGACCTCCAGTATACCATCCCTGGGAGGAGAAAGTCATGACCCTGCTGCCACCGGTGGGAGTACACGGAATAGAAGGAGTCATTGAGCCTGGTGAGTACACAACAACCACATGTAATATGGTAGAACTCAACACAGTGCACAGCAGTATGGGGGTGGGTGGCCATGAGTCACAGCTCTGCAAGACTGTATGGGGGTAGTTGCAAGGGGGAGGCAGAAAGGGAGTAAGTCATAGGATAGGAGGCTGCTCCCATCCCATATGACCCAGGTACACGCACAAGCATCATGCTGAATGCACAGGGAGTGTGAAAGGTCAGACAAGACACCACACCACACAAAAATATTATTTTCAATGTCCTTGAGACATGTTTTGTAGACGCATCATTTGGTGACACAGTAAGGCAGTGTAGCAAGCGAGTGAGGCCAAACTACCTGTCTCCATCCCTCTGTTGCCCTCTTACATCTGTCTGTCTCCCTCCCTCCGACAGTCTCCCTGTGTCTGGCAACCTCTGTCTCCATCCCTCTGTCTCCGTCCCCCTCCAACTCCGTCCCCCTCACTCTCCCTCTGTTTGTCTCCCTACCTAGGTCTGGATTACACACCCTGTCACCCTCCTCCCTCTGTATTACACCTTCAGTTATCCTCCCACGGTCATCTCACCCCAGTGACCTGTGCACACACTGTCACACCCCAGCACTTCATAGGTCCATTAAAGAACATACACCAGATTGTCAAGGGATGTTACTCAATTACCAGCAGTAATGTGCCAACTGCCTTGGACACACCCAGCATTTGCAGGTAGCACGGTACTGTTACAGGACACACAGTCTCTAAAGTTCTGTAGTAGAGAATGGGCCCTGGTGTAGTCAGAACAAGGCACTCCTGTGAACATTGCAATCAAAAACTCCAGGACAAGGTCAGACATCCTGTGTAGGAACCCTCAACCACGATCAAGGTAGCATGTCTCATGAGGGCACAGCCAAACCACAAAAAAGATGTAAGATTGCTACTGACATACCAACTACTACCATGGCCCGTCACACACCCCGTACAGAAAGTAATCCCATGGGGACAGGCAATGGAGTGCTACACTGTCACAATGGTCATGTACCACAACTAAACAGTTTCAGATATGAATACACATACAACAATAACATGCACAGTGCAGATGCTCAAGTCCATTGTGCCTCTCACACAATGCACTTGGCCCATCATATGAACATTGCGTATTGCCAAAGTGATGCCTCTAGGACAAGTGCCACGTCCTAACGCCATGATGCAGAAGTGGTTGTGCAGGTCCTGGGGAGTTGGCATTGCTTGGCCATCACGGAACAGCAACAACTATCCAAAGTACTGGAATGTATCAGTAAGAAATAAACTCAGTCTCCTACAAGAACCTGCTGCATATGAACTCTGTGCATGCCTGACGCAGCCATAAGGATTGACACTGTATCCTGAATGTGGCATGAAACAGTGCAATGCTGTATATGTGTTGTGGTGGCAAGACAAGACACAGCAATGGCTGGGTCACTCATTGTCAAGAGAATGGAAGAAGGAAAAAATACTTAACTACATGTCAATTTGTTAGCACTACATACACAACTGAATAATGACAACAATGTCAAGCTTGTGGAACAGTGATGCTGATAATGGATAAAAAATAAATATGTTTCCTGATAGTGCATTAACTGTGTCTGTCTCTCACACACACAGGGCAATGTGTGGAAACCACCCCCAACCAGGGGGGAGAAGGATCCCAGTCCCAGGCTGAGCAGGACTCTCACCCCACCGACAGCAATGCCACTCAACGCACTGTGGATGACCCCAACCAACCTGGCCCCTCTGGATCCCCCAACCCCTGCAGCAACTGTACCAGCTACATCCGTGCCAACTACTGGACCCATTCCCACCACATCCCAGCAGACAGGTCAGAGCCCTGCCCATGATCCAACAGACAGCCAGTCTGAAAATGAGGGACATTCTTTGACGGATACCCTTGAGGTGGCAGACAACATCCACCCTGCCAGCACTCGGGGGTCCCGTCGATCGGATGGCCCACAAGCGCAGGCCGTGCTCGTTTGGGTCAGGGTGGTGGGAGTGGCGCAAGGCTGAGGCGAGATTCTGGCCAGTCAGCTGCAGGGACCGTTCTGACTGAACTGACTACCATTCTGGAGGCATACCGGCGGGACACCAGGGATGTTAGCCAGGTAGCGGAGGCCCTCACCGAACTCAAACAACAGCAGGCTGAGCAACATGCCAGGCAAGAACAACATTATGGACGGGTGGAGGCAACACTGGCTGAGCTCTTGACGGTGCATCGGGACATGAGCCAATCACTACGTCGGATTGCTGGCAACATGCAGCACCCTCCCTGTGTCACCAGGCCAGGAACATCAAGGCAAAGTGCAACACCAGCCACAGGGAGGGAGGAGGAGGAGGAGGAACTGTCTGACATAGCGTCCCATGCATCGCCCAGGCCTGCGCCTGAGGGTCCCCCAAGGAAGAAGGGTCGTCCACGGCTAAGATGTTGAGAGGCAGTAGGTCATGCACAACTCCCAGGGCACCTGACCTGGCATATTGGCCTTGGGTGCAACAGCATCACCCATCAGACTCTCCCACATGGACTTGCTGGTCACAATCTGCCCAATGATGCCAAGCACTGTGTGCTGGACTCTGTTGACTTTAAGGGCAAGGCATCTCATCCCCAGCAGTGAACTTTGGATTCCCCCCCTTTCTCTACAGCACCTACTCACGTTTGCTGCACAAGATCACCTAATAAATCAAAATTTCAACACACACATTTGTGTAGTCATCCTGTAACCACAGTACGAATAATATGTGTTTGCAAATGTATGAAATGCAAGAGTACGCAACAAACTGTAGCCATCCACACACTTGGATATGAGTCTGGATGAGGACACACATAGGTAACAATATTCCAACAACTAGATACATGTATGGAAATACACACCTGTGACGATTTATAAATGCTGGAGGGTGGTTTGCCTCACATGACTGCTGTCAATGACAGGCACAGGAAAGTAATTTGTAGGTGTATAGATCAGGGCTATAAAGCTAGGTGGCCATGTTGGTAGTACCCACAACTGTGTCCTCAGGTATGTCAACTATCATCATCATGCTGCTGTACTGTGGATGTGATGAATGGTGCACAGGCAAAGGGTGGCATCACAGACTGTGGCCTACGGTCTGTATTAGTCTACACAAGCTCACCTGATCATGTGACATCCCCCTGTAGAGTTACAAGTACACAACTGATGTGATGTGTGCAACGCCTACAGAACACCTAGCCATGTGTGACAAGTATCCTCAGCAGAACGGCCACATCACACCACACCCATGAGACGTGGGAATGGTGTGGGTACCTGGTAGCTAATCCACTGGCTGTGAGGGAAATGTAGAATAGGTCTGCCAAGGGAGTGTACTGCCACGTTACTGTAAGGAAGGTAAGGTGTGCTGCTGTGGTGCTGACAAGGTAACACTGTCCATATGTTGGTGGAAGGAAGGTGTGTGTGCCCTACGAGGCACCTTACCTGGTTGCACGTGGACACACTGTCATGTGTCTCTGCATAGTCTTGCCAGTATGAGTTGCACATACAGGCAGATGATTCGTCATGTGTGAGGTTGAGGTCTTCAGATACCAGGTGGATGATTGTCTGGTGTTCCTTGTGTGCAGGATGGCTGGAGTATGCTCTCCTAATAGCTTGAAGGAGGGGTAATCTGTAGGTGTGTGTGGTCCTGGATCTGGGTACTGTGCGCAACATAGTGGCTGTGTATGCAGCAGCAGTAATGATTGAAGAGATTACGGCTGAATGTGTGCGTCAACTTCCAAAACAAGCGCATACAACAAGGGCATTGTCAAGCCACTAACTCACATGTGTATGTGGAAGCAGGAGTGTCTGCGTCACTCAGGGTCACTGCATATTAAATTACACAGTAATCAGCAAAGATGAAAGTCACCGGACCTGGGCCCTTAGGGACAAGTGGGGCACAGGACACACACCATTAGCAAGTGTAGTCTACATGTACTGTGTCCAAAGCAAAAAAGCAACTACACACCCATCTACCTCACACACAATACTGTACTTAAGCCTCAACCTACTCCATCCATGTTGTCACAGTACACGTAAACACCTATCATCAATAATCCTACAATAGTTCATATATCATACATGCACATTAGCAGGACATGTGCATTGACATCAAGGATGCACAATATTAGTTTGTGATTACATGTCATGCATTACATGATGATTTACCTTGTGAGGCCATGGAGCAAAATCCAACATACATGGTCAGTGCCATTAACCAGTAGACAAAATAAGTAATTGAATGATCTCACCTGGAATGCAGCTGAAACATTTGCCACTAGACTGCCAGGGACTGGCCATAACTTACTCCATCAGAGTGCTGTGATGCTCAAAGGGTTCCACCTCCAAATAGCCCCTTGGTCTGAGTACAAATGACAGACACAAATGGGTGATCAGGCGAGGGAAGGAGAAGATGGGAACTGCAGGGAGGGAGACCTGTAACAGAGGCACACAAGCATTAGGAGTATAACCTCATGTCACAGACACTACAAATACCACATGATATTCACAGTACCAGTCACACCTGTAAAGTATACCGACTGCAGCCAATTAGAGATCAGTCATCATGCTATCACATAAAAGCAGATGCCGTAATTAACCCTGGGCGGAGTTGGCGGAGTGGGGCTTCGCGGAGCTACGCGAAGTGGGCAAGAAACTACGCCCACCTCCGCACTCCACGTAGCCCCACTCCGCAAACACCACTGGCCACCCGCCTCCCTCCCGCCCTCCCTAAATACTTTCAAATAAAGCAATCAAATAATTTAAAAAGCACTTACCTTGCCGCCGCTGCCCGCCGCGTCCCCGGGGCTCGCTATCTTCCGTCTTCTTTAGTAATGCGCATGCGCGGGCGGCCGCGCATGCGCATTTTCTCATGAAAATGCGCATGCGCGGCCGCCCGCGCATGCGCATTACTAAAGAACACTGAAGACGGAAGATAACGAGCCCCGGGGACGCGGCGGGCAGCGGCGGCAAGGTAAGTGCTTTTTAAATTATTTGATTGCTTTATATGAAAGTATCTAGGGAGGGCGGGAGGGAGGCGGGTGCCGGCCAGCTACGCTCCGTCTGCGGAGCGTGCGTAGTGCCGCCTGGCTACGCCAGCTCCGCAAAATGCGGAGTAGGCGGCACTACGCACACTCCGTGCACGGAGCGTAGCTGGCCGCCCACCCCTAGCCGTAATACGGACACAGGAAACCTAGGACAGCCTGTCACCTATTTCAGACTTGGGTAAAGGTGAAGAGTCTGTTACGATGCAATGAGATTTGTGTTCACAAATAATCATTCACAATCTATGATGATGTGTCCCCTGCAAACACATGTGAACATATGGAAGTGGTACTTACGCAAAGTAACATCTGTATATGTTCATGTGTACCCGTAAGGGCCATGAGGGCAGACTGTACATCACCCACAACAGCTGTCAGCATCACATATTATGTGGAAGCTAATCACCTATTTGCAATACAGGCACTCAGTAGCAGGTATTTTGCTATAGTAACTGTGCCTCACCATGGTAAACATGACAAGCTGGTGGAATAATAGTCAACAACAATCAATGAGGAGCCAAGCCACATAAAGAACCCGACTGTCGCACATAAATGCTGCACAGGACTAGAGAATCATGGGAATTACCACACCCCACTGGTGGCACAGAATATTGAACATGTGCATCAGCACACCATTGTGATGTCATCAGCCCAACATACATGGCATCAGGTCAATGTAAACAGAACTCATACTCACAGTGAAGGCTGGTGTAGCGGTAGTCACAACCTGCAGTGAGGTAACGACACAACAGCGACATGACATACTGCAACAAGGGGTGATGCATCCATGCGAACAGAATCATAGGACAGTTGTCTTAACATGTGGAACTTTCGCTGGGCCACACCTACACAACATGGTTGTTATGTACCAAACTGTACTGGTCCACAAGTTGGAGGTGATGATCTTGATACATTGTAATGCACACAGTGAGGCTGCAATCCCCCACAGAGTCTGTGGTTGAGACCTCCCACACAATGTCAAACCATGGTATATGCAATGCCTCGGTGTCAATGTCAACCCACATTGATGCTGCCATCAGAGTCTAAAACAAGTACATATGACTGTCAGGTGGGGTGACTATCCTGTCATGGGAGTGGGCCTACATGTAATAGGAAACATGATGTGGTTACATGTATGCATGGTCAAACAACATGCGAAAGAACATGTACCACACTATTGAAAACATACCAACGCTAAACAGCCTTACATGAGTCCTTACCCAAATAGACTTTTCCACATGTCCATGCATGCTCCCTTGATTCGGCTGACGTTGCAATCATGATGAGCAATAGCAGGATGACCAAGATGGCACCAGCGGACAACAGGCAGGGCGAGCTGGGGATGAGAGGCACACAAGGGGTCAAGTCCTGTAGAATGTCATTCTGACATACTCATGTTAATTACGCTGATGTTGTAGTACACTTGTACATTCCAAGTACACACATAGCACATATGTGTGTTCCATTACATCTGCACCTGTGTGACACTGCACATCAAACATAAAAATGACATTTCATACAGTCAGCTGCATAGACAGCATGCTACCCATGCAACTCTGAAGTTTAGGTTTGGACTATATTCACCTATGACTCACCATCATGAAAAGAATTTGCGGATGAGGTGACTCCGGATATCATCTTCAACCTCCTCGTCACTTGCATCCTGGGCAAGGCCTTCATCCTCAACGGGCGGATGTTCCAGCTCATCAGGATCGAGGATGAGTGGCACAGCCTTCTCCACTGCCATGTTGTGCAGCATGCAGCACACAATGAAGATGTTACACACCTTGAGTGGGGTGTATTGGAGTGCACCGCCTGTCTTGTCCAGGCACCTGAACCTGCTCTTCAGGAGTCCAAATGTACGTTCAATCACCCGCCTGGTCTTCCCATGAGCATTGTTGTACCGCTGGTCTGTAGCTGTCCTGGGATTGCGTAGCCTGGGATTGCGTAGGGGAGTCATTAGCCACGGCATGTTTGGATATCCTGCGTCTCCTGCAAATTGACATCATGGAAATGAGTGTGTAATATGATGCCGTTCATGAAGTAATGACATACTGACATACATGGCTAACAGAGTACACCCACCAACTAGACATGACCGATGGTTGTGCAGCTGCAGCATCATCTGTGGTATCCTGCTACGCCTCATGATGAAAGCATTGTGGCACGATCCTGGAAAGCGAGCACAAACATGTGAGATAAGCATGTTGGCAAGACACACCACCAGGGCATTTATCGAGTGGTAGTGTTCCTGTTGCGGTATGCTTACTCCTGAGCCTGTGGTGGCACCATAGTAACATGTGTACCATCAATTGCACCAATTACATGTGGCATGCGGCCCAGGGCATAGAATTCCCCCTTGATATCTGTCAACTGTTCAGGAGTAGGGAATGTGATGAATTCATCAATGTGCAGCAACATTGCATCCAATACATCACTTAATACCCGGTTGAAAATTGTCTGTGACATCCCTCCCACATCAGCTATGGTAAATTGGAATGTACCTGTTGGAAAGAAATGTAGTGCCACCATCACCTGTACCTTGGGTGTCAGCACAGTCGGATACCTATGTCGTGGTAGCAGGTGTGCTTCCAGTCTGTCCGTCAGGTCCTGAATCAACTGTGCTGGGAAGTGGTAACGCCGTATGCAATGCCGTTCCCTCCTGGCATCCAAGTCTGGCAACGGCCTTGGCAGAGGGGGTGCCCTGCAAAACATTTTCCAGTTAAAAATTGTGTACAACTGTCAGAACAATGAAATTACAATGTACATGGCACAAGCAACAATACTAAACACATCAATACAATTGTGAGTGTGGCGTGGGCTACACACACATGAAACATGTGACAGCTCCAAGCCACTCCTACATGTAAAGTACAAGACCTGTGGTTTGTGGAATGGATATAACATGCATACAAATGATCTAATCGGAAGGTCTGAGTGAGTGGGAGAATGTATCTTGTCAGTCGCACACGTCACGTGATTTTCATTAGGAGGTTGTCTGCACCTCCAGACAGCTGACATCAATGCACACACCCACAACACATGTTCCATCATTTGCAATGATCAGACATATTCTCTTAGCAGTGTGACATTTCCAATAGTCAAACATAGGCCTCATCAGACAGCCTACATTTATCTTATTGACTATTTGTGTATGATGCCATCACACATATGGATGGATCATTGGCAAAAGTGGAATGGTGTGTGTACATGGGACACCCTCTCATCACAGCAAGGACACATCATCTATGCTCCTAGAGCAGATATACTTAACAGTATGAACAAGTTACTTACCTTTAGTAACGAATCATCTGTAAGTAACAGTAGTCTGCATCAGATTCCTACCTTGGAAAACATACCCCAGCAAGACCAATGCCTGTGGTGGGTCTAGAAAACAATTATCACACAAGAAAATCCAGGAGGACGGAGCTGCCAAATAGGACATCCCTCCGGACTTAGCTGTCCAGGCAGTAGTGTTTTCAAAATGTGTGCATTGAGGCCCACGTAGCTGCCTGACAAATGTTCTGCAAGGGGACTCCCCGACCCAGGGCAGTAGTAGCCACCGTGTCCCGAGTGGAATGGGCCCTCAGCCCAACATGAGTCTAGGTATTTGGGAAGGGGTACCAAGCCTTCATACACCAGACAACACACAGAGAGATGGTCTGCTCGTGTACCGGCCTTCACTTTACAACATACACGTGACTGTTTAAAAGGTGTTCATCCACCAGGAACTGTTGTGTGCGATCCACATTGTATGTGAGCACACATTTTGGGTCCAGACGGTGTAGCTGCTCCATTTCCTTTGGGGGATGCGTAGGCGGGAATAAGGTGTACAAGGAGAAAGAGTGGCTGATGTGGAAGTCCGTGTCAAACTAGTGCTGGAAATAGGGTGTATTCTGAAACGCAAACTGGTCCGTATGGATTGAAAGGTGAGGAGGTTATGTAGAAAGAGCCTGAAGCTCACTCCCTCTCCTGGCAGTGTTGATGGCAAAGAGAAAAGCAGTCTTCAAAGTAAGGTGGAGAAGAAAATTGTGCTGTTGCTCAAAGGGAGCACACTACAGAAATGTAAGAACTATGTTGAAGTCCCACTGAGTCATCACATACGGAACATGATGACACGTGTGTCTGATGCCTTACAGAAAACAATCACAATAGGGGACTAGTACAAAGAAGGTTGATCAGTCAGCATTAGTATGGGTGTGAAGCCATAAACGTAGCCCTTGACAGTGGCCAGAGCAGAGCCCTGCTGGCCATGAGGTAGAAGGAAGAGATGAAATTCATGAAGAGGTGCAGAATGAGGGTCCACAGCCTTTGGTGTGCACCATGCCACAAATCTTGTCCACCTGCAGGGGTATTCCAACTTTGTGGAGTGACACCTGGCAACATGGATGAAATTACATACTTGAGGATGAAAGTCAAATGGCCACTACATTCGCCGCTCAATCTCCAAGCATGGAGGCGGAGACTGTACAGGTACGGGTGGTGGACCGTCCTCTGATGCTGCAACATAGGGTCCTCCAGGAGAGGCAGGTGAACCGGCTGGTCAACTGACATACTGAGAACTCTGGATACCAGTACCGACATGTACATCCGTGTTGCGCAGCTAAGGCCAAAGTGCAGCTGGAAAACTGTAAGTGCTTGTGGCCTGACGTGAACCGCAGGTAGTGCCGGTGTGCCAGCAGGATGGGGATGTAGAAATATACATCCTGGTAGTCCACCGCTACCATCCGGTCTACTTGGTCCAGGGCAGGTAGGACCTGGGCCACTATCAGCATTTTGAGCGTCTACTTCCGGAGAAAGCCATTGTTATTACTTGTGTCCAAGAGAGTGGGTACGCCCCCATTGGCATTCTTGGGTAGCAGTAAGTAGTCAGAGTAGCAGACACACCCTATTTTGGGCCCAGGAACGGGGATGTAGGCCCCCTTGGCCAAGAGGGCTGTAACTCCTGCATGCTGCAGTTGCCAATGATCTCCAGATACGCTTTTGGATAGCAGTGGCATGGCTTCAGTGGTTGCATCAAGGGTGAGGGAATAGCTGCTTGGGATGATTTCTGCACCCACCTGTAAAATGTGACAGTGCGCCAGTGGTGGAGGTGTTGGCGAACCATGCCCCCCACTGGTGTCACATGGCCATGAAAGAACAGAGTAGGGGGGTGTGTAGGCAGATGTTGCAGGGGAAGTGTGGACTGACCTCCCGTTGTCCACGAACGCCACCACAGCGGTTACCTCCGCCGCCACTGCATTGGATGTTAGTCAGCGTTGTGTGGCTGGCAGCACATGTGTGTGTGCCACTTCCTTGGCCACAAAAAGAGCAAAAGGTATCAGTTTGCTGGTGCATGGGCAACAGGCCCATGGACCTGCCCGTAGCCCTGGAGTCCTTAATGTGCTCCAGCGCATGGTCTGCCTTGTTGCCAGAAAGGCAACTTACATCAAACGGCATGTCCATGAGTGTACTCTGGACATCAGGTACAAATTGTTTGGACTTCAACCAGGTTTTGCTACAAATTGCCTCTGTGGTTGCCATCGCCCTGCCCAGTGAGTTAATGTGATCCAGCCCACACCGGATCAAATGCCATGCTGCAGCTTGGCCTTCCACAAGGGCTTGTTCAAATTTTGCCCGTACGGACAACGGGCAGCAGTTCCGCAACCGTGCCCCGCAAAGAGTGGGTGTAGCGGACAAAGAGGCATGTGATGTTGGAAGACCGCAGCTCCAGACTCAGGGAGGATGATACCATCTTGCCGTACTGCTCATACCTCTTGGATACCCTGTCCGGCAGGGCAGATGGGAATGCGGTCTGTGAATTGGAGGCCTGGATGCCCAGGCTCTCTGGGGTGGGGTGGGAGGACAGGACACATGGGTAGTCCTGTGGCGGGTGCTGGCATCTGCCCACGTGCCTATCCACAGCCAAACCTGCATCGGGCCTGGACCTAGAGCCCAAAATAGCATCAGGCAATGCCTCGTGACACGGCTGCAGAGGCTCAGCCGAGCCTGACTGCACTTTAAGAACGTCAGTGAGGAGGTTGGTCCTCACAGCCGCGACAGGGAGACGAAGGGGCAAGGCTTTGGCCGCCCGCGTTACCACCACACTGTAGGTTGGGCCCTCCTCCGAAGCCACGGTTGGATTTGTGACAAACCCGGTGTGTGACGAGGTGTGCAGACCACTCGCATCCCCCAGTCCACCTGTCCAATCGTCTTGGGATTGACACTCATGTGTCAGTGGGTCTTTAGACCAATCACAATACTCCTTATCACCCATTCCATGATTATCAGGGTTTTCGAGAGATGTGGCCGGCTCGTCTACTTTATACTCCCCATGCGGCATCTAATGCGCTGTTTGGCTGCGCCGTTCTCGTGCAAGAGCCGTTTAGAGTGTGGTATTGTGGACGGCACCACCCGAGGACGGCGCCGAGGGTGAAGCCTGGGGGACTGTAGATGGTGAGTGTCCCAGCGGCACAGGGCCGAATGCGCCTGCGCCGTCTGAGCCAAAGCACCAGTCAGCGTCATGCCCGGAGCACAAGACCCACTAGGGACCCCAGACGTGTCTGCTGGGCCCAATGCCGTGGCTTTGCCCGTCGGAGGAGTGAGAGACCGCATGGCCATGAGGAAGCGCTCAAACTCATCCAGCGTTGCATGCTGGCCATGGACCGGAGGATGTGGGGCAGGTTACGACGCCCGTGACTCTGACGGAGCCGTGTGGGCGGTGTTACACAAATCCCCTGCTGCATTGTACGTGCATCGTGGGGATTTGGAAGAGCGATGACCTCTCTGACTTCTTGTGTTTTGCAAATGACTTTGCCACAGAGGAGTGATGTTGACACCCGGGCCCCTGATGGCTCAACCCCACGCCCAGCCCCTCGACATCCGTCCACACCATGACCTCTTGCAGTGCAGGGCAACTGCTGGAGTTGGAGCCGCTTGCGGGACCACTACCGCTTACATTCCAAAGTCAGGCCCCAGCAGTAGGAGCAGCTCTTTGTTGTCGTGTTTGACGTTGAGACAGTGTAGACACCGACGGTGAGGGTCAGTCACCGACATCAGTCGGTCGGAATCCTCACAGGCTTGACATCGGACATCCCTATTGGCACCGTCCACATTAGAAAATTGAAGTCTAATCAGCAAAAGTGATTGTACAAAGTTTCTAATGCAAATAACTAAGGTGACACTTATACCAGAACTGCGCTGCTGGGGTTTAAAATTCAGACCTGACGTCAGCACACGTAGGCAGCATCTGAGTACTCAGACAACGTCATGACGGCGCACACAACGCCAATGACACACACAGAGCCACAGCCGTTGCCTACAGACGCACAAGGGTACTGCTGGGCACAGATTTGCAGATCCTGTCTGACGCTTGTGGATATTGTAAAGGGAGGAATATGATACTGACATGTTAATTTCATATGCATGCACAGTGTCGCACATGGCACACACATGAGGTGATCACACAGGGTCATGCTGTGCGTCAATTTCACATCTGTGTAAGTAGGCATGTCAATGTCATGATGTGACATTTCCATGTACTGAATGGTGTGCCCTTCCAGTGTTGTTGTGCATCACAATATGTTGCAGACGTTACTCAGCTGATATGTGTTGTATGTATGTGAGACACATGTGCACCGTGATCATTGACATGTCTCAACAGCTCTTCACACATCAAGTGAGCCACAAGATGATATTTCCTGTGCTACATCACTGTCTGCCAGACCTAGGGCCTCCTGATGGAAGGATGCCATGCACATGTATACATCCACATGCTCAACAGGAGTGTACACTACATCCCTGCCATGTGATTTACTAGGTGCACTCTCCCAATGTTGACATGAATGAGGTCATGGATGCAGCCTACACAACCATTCACTTGAGCATGTCTGACGCTCTGTACGGGACATGCTTGTGTAGGTCTCTTCCTCATTTCCCCAATGCATTGTAGCCATACACGAGCAGAGCGTAACCCACTCGTATGTGCGTGTGTACGCCTCGTTTCCACAATGCATTGTAGCCATACGCGAGCAGAGCGTACCCCAGTCGTACGGGCGTGTGTACGCCTCGTTTCCACAATGCATTGTAGCCATACGCGAGCAGAGCGTACCCCATTCGTACGTGCGTGTGTACGCCTGGTTTCCACAATGCATTGTAGCCATACGCGAGCAGAGCGTACCCCAATCGTACGTGCGTGTGTAGGCCTTGTTTCCCAATGCATTGTGGCCATATGCGAGCAGTGCGTACCCCATTCATACGTGCGTGTGTACGCCTGGTTTCCACAATGCATTGTAGCCATATGCGAGCAGAGCATACCCTAACCGTACGTGCGTGTGTACGCCTCGTTTCCACAATGCATTGTAGCCATACGCGAGCAGAGCTTACCCCAATCGTACGTGCGTGTGTACGCCTGGTTTCCACAATGCATTGTAGCCATACGCAAGCAGCGCGTACCCCAATCGTACGTGCGTGTGTACGCCTCGTTTCACCATTCAATGAGTTGCATTTGCGATGGCAATCGCACCGCACTTGTGTGTACTTTCAAAAATGAAACATACTGAACATCTAGGGGAAGAGTGGTAGGATTAGAATGCAGCCAGGTTGTCATGGTTACAGAGATTTGAGAGTGTCCTACAGGTGATCTTGAAAATTCAGTTGGGCAAAAGTATACAATGTTGCAAAAGTTGTTGTTCAGCTCTGGCTCACTTTTCAAACCATGCATATGTGTGTCATGGCCTTTTGTGTGATCGGATTGGATGGAACATAGGATGCTAACTATTGTGGCCTATCACACACTACTCATTGGACTCACAGACCCTCAACAGCACAGATATAAGGCGGCATGTGGCTGAGGGAGGGCACTTGCCTGCACAAAATTGGAGTGGTAACCACAGCTGCTGTCTCTGTATCCTCTGGACCCTGATTAGCTGACCATGGAGAGGGCACCTGCATTCAGTTAGGGGAGAACAAGGCCCTGCTGGATGCCCTCCTGCCTAACTACAGCAAGCTGTATGGGAGACCAAAGGATCAGGTGAGTGATGTGGGCATTACCTTGGAGTGTGCACCTGTTGTGTGTGTGTGTGTGACACTACAGCCATTGTGTATGCATATTTCTGAGATGCAATGTTGTTTTGAGTGAGTGCCGGTGTGCACAGTATTGTCTGAAGAGGGTTATTTGTTGTAGTGGGGTGTGTGACTGCATGTCACGTGCTGCAGTGTACCCTCATGTGGCAGATATTGCTCAGTGAGTGCCATGCAGAATGAGTGGTTTGCACCCCTTATGTCATCTGTAGCCTTTCAATATCATGTAGTGCTTTTCTGTTTGCTCACAGGCCACAAACTCCTGGACAATGATGCAAGTGTGTTCATCATCCTATGCCCTGTTGTCCTCAAGTATTTTGTGCATATGTGTGTCTTTGGGACATGGACCGGGTGTACTGATGTTCTTTATCTTCGTGACAGGTATCTGCCTATGAGAAGGCTGACATCTGGCTGGACATCGCCAGGGCTGTCAGGAGAGAGGGGGGGCCTCGCAGGAGGCTCAGAAACATCAAGAAGAGGTGGCAGGACATCCGGTGCTGGACCCGCCGCATCCCCAGAGTACAGCTGAAGCTGGAAGCTCCACGACGGCATGGCGGCACCCGCCACCTCACCCCCCACATGCTCCGGGTCCTGGAAGTGGTGTTCCCAGACCTCCATAGGCAGTTGCAGGGGAGACAGCAGCAAGAAGGGGGTAGGTACATGTCTGTTTGTTGTCATGTGTGTCACATGCTAACTGCAGTGCTCCCAGGCATGCTAACACTCCCACAGTTGGAGTGGTGTTGTCAGACAGCCACTTCATGCATTGGCATGAGAATGGCCAAGTTTCAGCTGATGCTTGTTTACATGCCTTGCCCTACTCAACATTTCCCCTGCTCTGTGCCCAAACTTTTTCTTTCACAGGTACTCGTAAGGTGCTATGTGTTAGTATGCATATTCCTTAGCACATCATAATGTTGGAGGGAGGTCTGTGACACCTGTTGTTACCTTACATGTAGCACCACATGTGCACTGTGTCTGCCCTTCTACATATTGTCGCTATGATCTGGAGTCTCAACATGTATTTTCAGCACGAGTCTGCCTCAGGGGCCTTTGTCCATGGTTTACTTTCTAACTGTCATGTGTTAGCTACAGGTGCACACTGTACATGTATAATAATTTTGGGTTGTGCATAGTCACACTGTGCAGTGTGTGTGTGCATATACTCAAAATTAGTTGCATGTTGTTAAGAAATCTTATAGATAGACAACCAGACAATGTGAAATTGGGTGTAGACATCTGTAATGCCAGTGTGAGGTGAAGGTAAACTTGGCTCCAGGTCCAAGGATGGCATCATAAGGGAGTTTATGAAGGAGTTTTACCATGTGGCACGGGGTCACAGCAATTCAACCATGACCAGGTCTGGTTTTGTGTGTCAATGTGGGAAAATGAACAGTGAATGATCATCAGCTATCCAGTTGTAATGCAGTCGGTCATCAATGAGTCCCTCTCTCATACAAGTTGTTGCCTTGCCTGTTACTTCTACCCTACTATACATTGTACGTAGTTTCTCTTCAGATTGCCCAAGAGTAGGCTTAGCATTGTGCATAGTTCAGTGTATTGGGACTCATGATGCATGCCATGTTCAGAAATGTTGGCAATTCGTTACTAGCTGATTTGTCAAATGTGTACAGGTGACTGATATGTTTTTCTTAATCTCCTGCCAACAGCATCATCACCACAATCTGGAGGAGACACAGACACAGACCAGACAGAGGGACCCAGCGACAGTGCCACCTGCTTTGAGGAGTCGGAGGGAGCCAGTGGCACGGAGGGTGAGGAGAGTCTGCAGGCCGGACCCCATGTGACCGACACCTCCTACAATGCGGACGGGTCTGCATCAGACTCTCAGGAGGAGGGGGAATATGCAGAAATGGCCTCTTCTTCATCTTTGGCTGGCCTCTCCTCCTCCATTACCATCTCCACCCTCCCAGTTGTTAGGGTCCCTAGGGTCCTTGCTAGCCCCTGTGTCTCCTTTGGTCCCGGCACCGCAGCACCTGCCCCTGTGTCCCCTGCTGCCCTCAGTGCTGAGTCTGTGGACCTACTCCGGCAGCTTGTTGTAGGTCAGACATCCATGTTGACTGTCCTCCATGGACATACACAACTCATTACACAGTTGGTGTCATTCATGGATGGCATGTCATCTGGCATGTCTGATCTACGTCGGAGTGTGGCTGCCATAGAGTCAACACTGACGGCAGCTCTGTCCACCCAGCAGCATCTTCCCCCCCATCCTTCTGACCCATCCACCTCAGCCTCTCCCATACCTTCCCAAAGTACACACAGACGCCACAGGTCAGACACAACAACAGACACACCCAGCACACCCACACGGCAGAAGAAACTCAAATCACCACACACCAAATCTCAAGGGGATGTAGGCACACCCACAGGGAGAGGGGACACACAACACACACGCATTCACAGACCCGCAACCACACACTCACAACCCTCTACCTCCACCCTCAATGTGTCCCCGGGTTCAGGTGGTAGCTTTACAGAACTGGCTGAGGTGTGCAGCCAAGTTTATGTTGCTACTTTCTGAAATGCACCGGCCAGTGTGGATGGATCCACGCCACCTGCACCCACTACACCTGTCCTTCCCTCTCCTGTCCCTGCGGTGCAGGGGGATTCCACAGATGATGCCACCACTGTTACCATTGAGGATTGAACTCCATGTGCAGGCAAGTTTGGGTGTGTCAACATCCATTGTGGCCCAATCTGTTTATCTCACTTGTTTGGACTGGCCATTGGCCTTCATTGAGCAAGGACTCTTATTTGCATTTGAATTTTGGATCCAGCTGAATAAAGTTATTTATTTTCTTTCTGTACTTTTGTTAGTCTGATAATGTCTTTGACTGCTGTGTGCCTGGGAGCTGATGTGAAGTACAAATTTGGGTATGGTGACATGTGTCTGTTTCCTGATGGTGATGAGGTTACCAATGGTATGTTCCGGCTTTTACTGCTCGGGGTCTTAGCCACACACACACACTCTGTTATGCTGGGCACTGGTGGGGGTCTTAGCCACATACACTCTGCTGCTGGGCACTGCTGGACACTGGTGGGGGTCTTAGCCACACACACACTGTCATGCTGGGCACTGCTGGGCACTGGTGGGGGTCTTAGCCACACACACACTGTCATGCTGGGCACTGCTGGGCACTGGGTGGGGTCTTAGTCACACACACACTGTCATGCTGGGCACTGGTGGGGGTCTTAGCCACACACACTCTGTTATGCTGGGCACTGCTGGGCAAAGGTGGGGGTCTTAGCCACACACACACTCTGCTGCTGGGCACTGCTGGGCACTGGTGAGGGTCTTAGCCACATACACACTCTGATGCTGGGCACTGCTGGGCACTGGTGGGGGCCTTAGCCACACACACACTGTCATGCTGGGCACTGGTGGGGGTCTTAGCCACACACACACTGTTATGCTGGGCACTGCTGGGCACTGGTGGGGGTCTTAGCCACACACACACTGTCATGCTGGACACTGGTGGGGGTCTTAGCCACACACACACTGTTATGCTGGGCACTGCTGGACACTGGTGGGGGTCTTAGCTACATACACACTCTGCTGCTGGGCACTGCTGGGCACTGGTGGGGGTCTTAGCCACATACACACTCTGATGCCGGGCACTGCTGGGCACTGGTGGGGGGTCTTAGCCACACACACACTGTCATGCTGGGCACTACTGGGCACTGGTGGGGGTCTTAGCCACACACACTCTGTTATGCTAGGCACTGCTGGGCACTGGTGGGGGTCTTAGCCACACACACACTCTGCTGCTGGGCACTGCTGGGCACTGGTGGGGATCTTAGCCACATACACACTCTGATGCTGGGCACTGCTGGGCACTGCTGGGGGTCTTAGCCACATACACACTCTGATGCTGGGCACTGGTGGGGGTCTTAGCCACACACACACTGTCATGCTGGGCACTGGTGAGGGGTCTTAGCCACACACACACTGTTATGCTGGGCACTGGTGGGGGTCTTAGCCACATACACACTCTGATGCTGGGCACTGCTGGGTATGTTTTCTACACATCACTTACACTTGCATTGAGACTGCAGACTTATGTCCCACACGTCTGACTATTACACTGGTGAAATGCGGTAGCGTACTGTACCCCGAGATCGATGATGTTTGTGCAGCACGTCTGACTGTGACACTGGTGGTATGCGGGAGCATACTGTACCCCGAGATCGATGACGTAGGTGCGGCACGTCCGACTATGACACTGATGATATGCGGTAGCGTACCGCCCCCCCGAGATCGATGACGTAGGTGCGGCACATCTGACTGTAACACTGGTGGTATGCGGGAGCGTACCGCACCCCGAAATCTATGACGTAGGTGCGGCACATCTGACTGTAACACTGGTGGTATGTGGGAGCGTACTGTACCCCGGGATCGATGACGTAGGTGCGGCACGTCTGACTGTGACACTGGTGGTATGCGGGAGCATACCGCACCCCGAAATCTATGACATAGGTGCGGCACATCTAACTGTAACACTGGTGATATGCGGTTGCGTACCGCCCCCCCGAAATCGATGACGTAGGTGCGGCACGTCTGACTGTGACACTGGTGATATGCGGTAGCGTACCGCCCCCGATATAGATGACGTAGGTGCGACACTTCTGACTGTGACACTGGTAATATGCGGTAGCGTACTGTACCCCGGGATCGATGATGTTGGTGCGGCACGTCTGACTATGACACTGGTGATATGTGGTAACGTGTGTCGCTACGTACCCCAACATTACAGGCGTTTGATGGGGTTGTGCGCGTGTGGCACCACGGACAGGTAAGTATGAGTTCGTTGTACTCACCGTCTGTGCCGTTGTTGGTTTCTATGTACGAGGTGGTGGGCGTACAGGACTGGTATGACACGGACGATGGGGTTCATGTCGTGTTTGTCGCGTACCGGAGTGCGGGTCGGGCCGGACTCTGTATTTACAGCAGTTTTTGACTCTCGTAGCACGAGAGCCGTACAGAGTGTCTTCAACACGGATCGTACTTCCTGGTACGAATGATGCGGTGTATTTACGTTCAGACGTAGCGTCAAGCGTCAGCCGTATGCCATTCATATGGACTTTCGATTTGTATGGAGGTTTTTACGAGTCATACGGAGTGTTGCTTTGGATTGGGATCGTACTTGCAGATTCGTACGGAGACGTGTACGGGTACGATTCGTACGGGGAAAAATGCTTCGTACCGGAATTCGAAGTGCTTTTTTGCGGATCGAAATCGAGCCGATAAAGATAAAAAATATGAATATAATAATATAGTTATGGAACAAACATAAATGAATTGTATAAATGTTGCTAAACAATTTATAACAGTTTTACAAAATTTTTACTAGTAAAATAAATTTACTTGACATTTATTTCACTATTTCTTTGATTATACTATTATTTAGGTCTTTTATTTTGTAACTGCTCATAGTCTTTTGGGGTCATTTTTGAAGATTGAAGCTCGAGGTTGGAAGCTACTTCACGTCTGAGCAGGTAAGAGTGCTTTTCGTTATATTTTATCTATTTTAAGTAAGTTTTTAAGGTAGTAATTTGTTATTTAGGGTTTGTGGACTACTCTATTGGGATTTAGGTAGTATGTAGTTGCTTATGTACGTATTTCCGTTTTCTTAGCGTTTTCTTGTTTCACGGCCTTAGAGTAATTGTGTTTGTGGCTGTTTATTTAGTTTTGGTTAAAAATATGTATATTATGGTCATTATTAATGTATCGTTCTAAGTTTTTTGTGGGTGGGAATGTTTATTTTTCTATTCTAGGTTTTTGGATACAGCCTTTTCCGTTTCCGAGCTGTTACATTTTTTTTTTAAAGGAAGTGTGTTTCAGTTGTTTTAACTGAGATGTATTTTAGACTTCCTTTATTTTTCGGGTTTCCTGGAGGGTTTATTAAATTTTTTACCATTTTCGGGTTTTTGATGGATTCGGAATTATCGATTTATTTGGGTGTCGGATGGATTTAACACAGTTGTATTTTTTCATTTTATTGGGCCATTTTTTTATGCTGTGGATTTATTACTACATGGATTGTCATGGATAATTGGATTTGACTATTATGTTGCTGTGAAAGGTAAGTGATTTAATATTATTATTTTTGTGGGTTGGGAAATGTGCTATTATTAAAAAAAAATTGTTTAGTTACATATTTATTTTGTCTACATATTAGAAATTATTTAAACATATTAGATAAAATAAATATGGTATAATTTGGTATGGAGATGTGTGGTGTTATATTTCAGGCTTTTTTAGGATTTTGATCATTTTATATGGTTAGTGGTTTTAGTTTAGTGTTTTGGCTATCATTTTTAAGTATTCTAGTCCTCTTGTTGTAGGGTAAAGTTGTACTTGTTGTTGTAAATATTGGTACATTTGGGCAGTTTGTCTTGATAGTTTGGGTTTTAATTGTAAGACAGATTGCTCCATTCTTAATTCTTGAAATTTTTGCTCTTTTTGGATTGCTGTTAGGAGTTTGTGTAGTGTGGGAGTTGTTCGGCCAGTTGAAGATAGGAAGGCATTATGCAACCCTCAACTTCGTTGTTTGTCTTGGCTTCTTGGTTTAGGGTTGGTAGATATACATTCCACAAAGGTATTAGGAATTTAGGTTGGCGTCTGTGCCCTGACCTGTGTAGTCTCCCAAAAGTGGAGCTAGTTTTTGTTCGTTTTTTGTATAGAAAGGACTTTCTATTAAAAGGTTATAGTGTTCAGCCACATCGGTGATTGGCACGTATGCTAGGGCTATTAGGTGTTTTATTTGGTATGCAAAGGTAATATTGGTTGCATAATCAACACTAAGGGGTCCTTTAGGATGACGGGCGGACTTTGCCCGCCCGTCATCCCATCGTAAATCGGGACCGCCCGCCATAAGGGCGGGGGTCCCGGGGGTGCCATTAGGATGTGCCCACCACAGTGGTGGGCACATCCTGTATTTTCAGCATTGTGGAGGGCGGTGCTCTCTGCACCGCCCGCCACAATGCTGAAAATGCACTTTAACATTGTCATTTGCAAGGCGGCAGGCACCGTGCGGTGCCTGCCGCTTTGCAAATGACAATGAAGGGGGGTACCACAGGTACCCCCCACGTGCACCCCCACCTGTACTTCACTCTGGGGGCCCACAGGGGGCCCCCAGAGGGAAGACCGCATGCCTTTCCGTGGCGGCATTGCTGCCGCGGAAAGGCACTGCACACTACTCATCATAATATGTCTGGCGGTGTCTATTGGACACCGCCACCATAGTATTCCTTTTCCGCCCCGGCCGAAAGGCGACCGGGGCGGAAAATAGGCGGGCGGTGTTTCCCTTCGTGGCGGTCCCCCCCCCCGCCATGGTAATGTGGCGGGGGAGAAGGAAGGCGGGCGGGCATTTCTGTCGGGCGGATCGCCACCGCCACCATGGCTGTGGCGATCTGCCCGACGTCGTAATGGAGCCCTAAGTGTTGATTTTTGCAAATGTCTCCATAGATATTGGTTAAAATGGAAGTAACATCCTTGTATGGATGTGTGCGGATATGTTTTAAGAATGGAATTAATCATTGCTTGTTTGAAGTCTATTATAATTTTTAGGGGAAAGAAGTCTGATGTTTCTTCTTTTATTTTGTTTAATATTTCTGTGTAAGTAGAGGTTTGTTTGTTTGGTAACAAACAATAGATGAATGCAATGCAAGTATCATGGTATTGCCCATGTATGGTATATAATTGATAGAATGGTTTAGGGCATATGGTAAAAGTGCCATCCATCATCCATGTTAGACTTTCTTTTAATTTTTTTAGGTTGTTGTTTGTAGCAAACATTATTATTCTTTTATCTTTGTTGTTGTTATCGTAGAAGATAAAAGGTTCATCATTATGAGTTATGGTAAGCTCAGGTGGAATTATGATCTCTTCAAAAGTTTTAGGTATTGGTATTGTTTATGTTTATCTCGCACCTCTGGCGAAGGTGGTGGAATCTTGGGGGGTCAGAGTGATCTCTTATGCTGGTGATACTCAGCTTGTGTTCTCATTTAGAGATCACTCTGACATTAATTTTACCAATTTTCGCCACTGTCTCAGCAATATCTTCTCCTGGATGACCTCTAATCATCTTAGACTTAACACTGATAAGACAGAGGTTTTATTTTTTAATCAGAAAACCGTGCTGCCTGCCATTCAGTGGTGGCCGACTGTACCTAATCCTCCTCCTGTCCCAGTCCAGACAGCTCGAAATTTGGGCTTTAAATTTGATAATGCACTATCCTGCAAATCATAAATTAATAAGGTCACGGCAGCTTGCTTAGGCAAACTGCGCATGATTAGGAAGATTTTTCCGTACCTCCCACTGGATTCTCGCAGAACCATCATTCATGCCCTGATCACCTCGCACCTAGATTACGCCAACAGTCTCTATGCAGGTGCCCCCTTGTAACAAATTGAACGCCTACAGATTGTACAAAATGCGGCGGCTAGATTGATTGGTAATATTCCTTACCGCCACTCGGTCGCATCATATCGGAGGAAGCTACATTGGCTTCCCATTGCCCGTCGCATTCAATTCAAGGCTCTGATTTTTGCTTTTCGTGCCCTCAATGGGTTGGGCCCGGGATATTTGAGAAAGAGGCTCAAACTGTCCCAGTCTGTTAGATCTCTGAGGTCGAATAACCTGCGCCTCCTGGTTGTTCCTGATTTTCGTCGTTCCAGAATTGGTGGCAGAGCATTTAGCGTAATAACCGCTAAGCTCTGGAACAGCCTACCATTGGATCTTAGGTTTATCTCCTCTGAATCACTGTTCCGTAGCAAATTGAAAACCTGGTTGTTCACGATCCCTTAAGTGTCATTCTTCTTTTCCAGCCTGCAGTCTACAGCCCCGGGACAGCCCTTCGGGGGTAGCCGTGCGCTTTACAAGCTTCATAATGATAATTGTTGGTCTAGTGGTTTTTTTGGTCCCTAGCTATGGTTCTTTTTATAGCAGCTATTGATGGTAACTGACCTCTTGCCTCTCTAGGTACTCTAGGTAGTAATTCCTTAAGTATTACACTTGTTGGTAGGTCAGAGGTGCTGCTTAATTTCTTAATATTTTCTAGAGTAGATCTAACCTTTATTACTGAGATATTAGGTGGATTGTTATGTTCAGTTGTATTAATTACACTTGTTTCTCTGGTTGTTGCACGCCCATAGCATTTGTTACAGTAATACTTAGTATATTTCCAGTTAACTTTAAGGTCTTTTTGTTTTTCTGAGTATAAGTATACCCCATGTAGCACAACAAAAATGTTCCTTTCTGAGATGTTACAAATCTTACTTCTTCTGTCATTTCTGTTTTCTTAAATCTAGAAAGAGTGTATTAAATATTATTAGGAAAAGTATTTACTTTAAAAGAGTAAATAATTATTTATGTACAATTTTTAGGTACTTACCAATTGTAAAATTGTAGATTTTGAAAGTAGATGGCTTTTTTGCTTGATGCATTTATAGATTTTACTGGTCTGTTGAAAGAAAGTGAAGAATATTTTAGGGAATGTTTAAATGTGTATTTTGTTTACACATTTGGTAGGGTGCTATCTTTTATTATGAAAAAGTTTAGTTTATTTAATGTAAAATAGAAAACATTTTTTTTAAAAACATTTATAAATTTTAATAAAGTCAAGCACTAACTTTGTGGATTTTTTTAAAGCTAAATAATAGTACATGTGTATGTATTCTATACTTACCAAGTGTTCATTCTTAGTTGTTGAATGTAGAATCTTTGTTGATATATTGCAGCTTTTCGTTTTTCAGTTATCTGTTGAAAAAAATAAATGAATGAATAATAATTTCTTCAGTATTTACAATTGAAGTTGCATTTTTTAAAACAAGCATTTCACTTTTTGTGTCTTTTAAACCTGTGTTTACTAATTAAAAAAAAGTAGAAAGTTAAGTAGGATTTTCTTACATGCTTATATCATTTTAGATATTCATTTAGCTTTTCTTTAGTGTTTATAAAGGATATTTCATATACTTACATTATAAGTTGGTTGTAGTAGTTTTGTAGAAAATGTTCATCTGTTTTTTAAAGTAGAATCTGTTGTGGAAAAATGTAGAGATAGAAAGAAAAATCAGTTATAAAGATTTGACTATGAATAGTAGGTTAAATTTGATGTACATTTTATTCTGACCCATAAAATTACTTACTTTTTGTAGTTTGTAGTATTTTCTTTCACAGAAGAATCTTTAAGGTAGTTGAACATTTTGCAGTGTATCTTGAAGCTGAATATTTTCTGCTGGTTTTAGAGTATTATTTTAACTTCTTTATATAGGGTATGTTTAATTAGTGTTTGTTTGTGATTGGTTACATACCTTGAAATGTGTTTGTGTTGGTTAGTTTGAATTTTTTTAAGTTAATTTATTAAGTTAGTTTTCTGTTAAATGTTTATCCAGAGAAGTAGTGTATTTGTAAGTATTTTATGAATACTTTATTAAATTAGCATAGCTTGTAAAAAAGTATATTTATTTTAAAATTTGTATATATTAAATGTGTGTGTATAATTTTTATTTATTGATGTAGTTATTTTTAATAATTGTTTTAGAGAGATATATTGATATAAATGTGTTTTGTATGTAAAAACATATTTATATGGGTGTATTTTTTAATACTTTTAATGTGAAGTGTGTTTAAAAAAATATTTTGATTCATTTAGAGCTATCAATATTTAGATAAAGTCGAAATATTTGCAGTTGATATTTGTGTAATCAATATTATTTTATTGTGCTATATTTAATTACAAATGTCGATATTTTCTATTTTGATAAATTTGCTATCGAAATTTGTGTAGTTAATGTTTTTGTATATCGATATTGTTTGATCGATGTTTTAGTACTTTGTTAAATAAATATAGGGTGTCGATGTAATTGTAATCGATATTAGTGACACAATATTTGTGTAGGTTGATTTTAGTGAAATCGATAATTTGTCAGTGATTCCTTGATAATATGGCCCAGAGTGCGTAGTGTACAGCAGCTTCTCTGTAAAATCAGGTACGATACAACTGTCTGACAAACAGATCCACAACGTTATTACGCCACTTTTGAGTCACTTTTAACATGGGTAAAGTGACGCAAGGAGCTTATAAATCCACGTCTGACTTTTCAAGAAAAAATCTCAACTCCAGACTCTGCAACACAGTTTTAATGTTGTTTTCTCTCTCTCACTCTCTGTGACATAATTTCTCTTTCTCTTTTAAACTTATAGCCACTGCTGTCTACTTGGACGTGTAGAAGAACAGCCAACTGAAGTTGTGAATTCCACTGTCTGAAGTGTTTGGCCGCAGTGTTTATACAACGGTAAGCACAGAGGCCTAGATTTACAAAGCCTTCATAGCAATGCATTAGAAATAAGTCGGCATAACGGGCGTCAGTCACGCAGTAGGCACTTCCATATAGACACCACTTGAACGCGGCACTATAACAAGTGAAATGTACCAGGTACACTGCACTCGTAAAACTGTAGTGTTACCTTTATTTGTGAAAGGAGAGAGGACCATAATATCAAGCCTGGGCGACAAAATTATCTCAACTTTATCGGCAGGAAAGTGCCGCTAAAGTGGCAATAATGGGTTTGATAATATGCTCTATGGAATTCCAATCGAAGCTCATGTTAGATGTGAAGGACATCTAACATGAGCTTCGATTGGAATTCCATAGAGCATATTATCAAAACATTATCGCCGCTAAAGTGGCGATAATTTTGTCGCCCATGCTTGATATTATGGCCCAGAGTGCGTAGTGTACAACAGCTTCTCTGTAAAATCTATAATTACCTCCGAGCAGTGACAACAGATAGGTTACAACAGTCTGCCAAACAGATCCACAACCTTATTACGCCACTTTTGAGTCACTTTTAACATGGGTAAAGTGATTCAAGGAGCTTGTAAATCTACATCTGACTTTTAAACAGAAAATCTCAGCTCCAGACTCTGCGACACAGTTTTAATGTTGTTTTCTCTCTCTTTATCTCTCTCACTCTCTGTGACATCATTTCTCTTTCTCTCTTAAACTTATAGACACTGCTGTCTGTCTGAATTCAACTGGCCGAAGAGTTTGTCCGCAGTGTTTATACAACGGTAAGCACAGATGCCTAGATCTACAAAGCCTTCATAGCAATGCATTAGAAAGAAGTCAGCATAACGGGCGTTAGTAATGCAGTAGACACTTCCATATAGACAACACTTGAACGCAGCAGTATAACAGAACTGAAATGTACGAGGCACACTGCACACATAAAACCGTAGAGTTACCAAAACTTGTAATGCTTCATTGCTTTCCCGGCAATTGAAAGTAGTGATAAGCCTAATTTTAGTTTTCTCAGCCCCACTTTCCTCTATTTCTGCTGGCATAATGGTAGTGACCGCAGTGTTTACTGAGGCAATAGGGGTTTTGGCCATCACTTTCCTCAGGGAATTAGTCAGTTCATTTTTATCATAACCCCTAACTAAAAATCTTTGAAAAGAATCCTCCAGACCGATGTTCAAATCCGCCTCGTTATTACAAATTCTCTGAATTCTTAAAAATTCCCCATATGGAATACTTTTAATTAAATGCCGAGGATGATTGCTCTTGAGATGCAAAATAGAATTCCCTGCTGTGACCTTTCTGTGCATTTTTGTCTTAATCTCATTATTGGCAATGTACACTTCAACATCAAGAAAATCAACTTTGATACTACTTATAGTGGCTGTAAACTCCAGATTCAATGCGTTGCTATTAATTTCTTTAACAAAATCTTCAGCAGAAGCCTCACAACCCTGCCAAATTATAAAGACATCATCTATGAATCGCCACATGTTGATGATCCCTGTCTCTGTTTCATTCAGACACCCCCGGGGTTGACCCAGAACATGCTTCTCCCACCAGCCCACGTGTAAACACGTGTAACTAGGGGAGAAGCGTGCTCCCATGGCCACACCCCGCAGCTGCTGATACACCTCGTTGTTGAATAAAAAATTATTATTATTCAGGCATAAATCAATCATTTTAATCAACATCTTACTGAGTTCATAGAATCTAATGTTCTTATCACACAAAAAATATTCAATCGCTCTTAGACCATCACTATGATTTATAGATGTATAAAGAGATGAAATGTCCATTACCAGGAACCGATACTCAGGTTTTCAAATGATTACATTCAATTTATTCAAAAAGTCACTCGTGTCTCTTATATAAGTCGGAAGAGCTTCCATAAAACTGTGAAGAAAAAAGTCCACATACTTAGATATTGCCTCCAATAACCCATTCTGGGCTGAGATAATCGGTCGCCCCGGTATAGGAGAAATACCTTTGTGGATTTTAGGCAGCAAATAAAGTGTGGGAGTTATCGGATGATCTTTCTTTAAAAATTCAAACTCCTTTTTGCTAATTAATCCTTCTCTTTTCCACTGTGTCAAGTTAGCGTGGACTAATTGTTTCACTTTGTTCAGTTCATTAAAAGAGCCTTCCTATAACCAAATGGATCATTGAGCTGCCTCTCAGCCTCTGTAATGTATAGATCTCGTGGCCATAAAAAACATTTCCACCTTTGTCAGCCTTATTCACTATAATGTTTCCATGATTGTTGATTTTGCTCATGAGATTGGAGTACTGCTTGTCCTTGTAACTCCTATGCTTTTAGTTTTTTGCCACAACATGATTCAACTTCTTCAGATCCCCAATCATTCGATCACTAAAAATGTCAATGGTGTCCCTAGGCATCATTGGGACAAACGTAGATCGAGGACAAAAAGGACTTTTTGCAGCACTGCCACTCGTGATGCCCATGGACTTCAGCACTATATATATATATATATATATATGTATGTATGTATTATATATATATCGAAAAATACCTTCCTCTTACAGAAAAACGAGTTGCACTCACAAAGTGGTTGTGAAGAGCTTTTACTTGTTCTATTGCACTGGAAACTATAACACTTTTAACTCTCACAAACGTGTTCACAGGTGTAGATACTGACAATGCATTTTTGGCCCATAGTTGACTGATGGTTACAAACAGTACACATATATATACTCAGCAGTTCTCCGTTAATTTTACAGGTATTACCCTATTCGATTTTATGTCAGTGATACTATAACACTTTTTACAGTTAGATGGGACAATGCAATGACAAAAAGAATTCCATTTCTAGTCAATCACAATTACTGAGTACAGTGCACGATAGAATAGTAATTTTGCCACAAAGAAAGTCAGGTTCTTTGAGTAATAAATATACATTTTCAGGAAATCATTCTTTCACGTATCCATTGGGGCAGGCCAGTAATAACACCTGGAGGTCCTATGGACTGATTAGCATGGATGAACTAAAGTTTTTGAAAAATGATAATCCGATCATGCCAGTTCTATATTTGATTCCAAAAGTTCACAAGAACCCAGCTAACCCCCGGGAAGACCTATTATTGCAGCGTGTGGGGGACTACTGGAAAAAACAACTGTTTATGTGGATTCGTTTCTGCAAGAACATGTACAAAGTTTACCATAATTTGTCCAGGATTCCAGTGATTTTCTGCGTAAAATCGAGGACATTGATTGGGATCCTTGGTGGCTCTTGGTAACGCTAGACGTTACATCTTTGTACACCAGCATAATCCACCAAGATGGCATAAGAGCCAAAGAGTTTCATTTGGGTCAGAGACCGGTTATGATGGCAGAACACAACCGCATGCTTCTATCCATGATTGCTTTCTGTTTGAATCACAACTTTTTCATGTTTAATAACAGATACTATCAGCAGGTCAGGGGTGTAGCCATGGGGGCCTGTTTCTCTCCCAGTTATGCCTGTCTGCATATGGGCTAACGGGAGAGACAGGTCCTCTATGGTGAACACTCTGACATAGCAACACGGTCAATTGTGCGCTGGTATCGTTATATTGACAATGTGTTTTTTATTTGGAGAGGTACAGGCACAGAAGCAGAGCATTTTATTGAGACACTTAATTGCAACAATTTCAATCTTGCGTTCACGTCAGGAGCAGGTACATTTTCTCGATATGACCATTGAGATCTGCCAGGATAAGCTAGAGACTAGGCTATACAGGAAGCCCACGGCAGGGAATACAGTACTCCATGCCAGCAGCCAGCATCCCTCCCACCTTATACGCAGCATCCCCTATGGGGAGATGCTGCGTATAAGATGGTTGAGTAACACGGATTTCCAGTGCCAATTGGCGCAGGAGGCCAGTAAAATCAGATTACTTGCCAGAGGGTACAAGCCGGGTCAGATTGATAAGGCTATATCGAAAGCTAATGCTTTATCTCGCAATCAGACCCTAAAGCGTAAAGTTAAACCTAGACCCTCAACCTCTCAAGACCAATCAGGTAGACTGTTTTGGGCCTACAATAGGCAACATGGCGCGCTTAGAAAGATCATAACTAAGCATTGGGACCTAATTAAATGTGACCCCATCATAGGTGATAAAATTCCGGTTAAACCGTCAATCACCTTTAGGAAAGCCTATTCAATGCAGGACACTCTGGTTAAGTCCAGTCCTGAGGTGGTGACGCATAAAAACTGGCTGGATAAAAGCAAAGGCTTTAGGAAATGTGCGAACTGTAAGGCCTGCCTACATGGGATCAACAAGTCAGAATATTCAATTCCCTTTACTGCTACTGCATGCAAGATCAATAAACAACTGACTTGCAAAAGCGAATACGTGGTGTATGTGCTGGAGTGTCCGTGTGGCCTGCGGTATATTGGGAGTACCAAACTGCAGGTGCACAAAAGGATACTCCAGCACATAAGAGCCATCAACACCAATGACACCGCGTATCCAGTAGGACGCCATTTCAAAGAGTGCCATAACAACAATAGTGCTCTACTGAAATACTATGCCATAGATTGTGTAGGTCCTTTGGGAAGAGGAGGTGACAGGGAGGGGATATTGAGAAAACTAGAGACAAGGTATATATTAGAGATGGACAAAATATCCCCGGGAGGGCTAAACTCCATGGAAGATTTTTATACCTGCCTCTAAACAGGTAAATTTCCGATCGATTCCCGTGAATAGCGATTACATCTCAGCTACAACCCTATAGCTTACGGCTTATCTGTGTCATGAAGACTGAAAATGTCCTGGGTAACAACGGAGCTATATACTGTTTCAAAAAATAAAAAGCCCCGATTCTGATGAGCATTGTGGACAACCCAGCTGAGTTGCATAGCCTAGGCTTAGGCTATGCGTTACAAATAAATGAATGATTGGTCAATTCAATTTGGGGAAAAAAAGAAGAAAAAAACAATGAGATTCACGTATCACTGGTTCACTGTCACTAGTGTTGTAATATCACATGCTCTATAGGTAGAGTAGTCTAATACGTTCTACCATAGTATGTAAGGGGGAGGCTGCGATAATGTATTGAAACAGATATTATCTCCTCCCCACTACTGTTCAATAGTAATAATAGACTTCCATCAATGTGCAATATATTTATTTGTAATCAGGGAGCATTTTCTACTGTTTTTAGCAATTGCATTCATGCAGTTATAAACAATATTAACAACTATTTGTATCCAGTTTGTATATAGTGATATGTAATTACTGTAAATATATTTATTGTTGATGGTATTATATAGTTTTGTATATGAAATTCAAATCTTTAGTTGAATAATATATTTAATGTTATTTAATGAGTATACAGTAATATGTTTGGATGAAATTGCTAGCACCTTGTCATTTGCACATGAACAGCTATTTTAATGGGGATTACCCCGCGATTTCCGAAGTAGCTGAGCAGGATATTGTCTATGTTCATTACTTTTGTAAATAGCATGTGACTATTTTCAACCAATCACAATTTAAATTTAATGGCACTTGCACTTTAAATTCTGCCTTTCCTCTACATGCGTCATGTGACCAAGGCCTCTGTGAAGGCCGAAACGTTATGCTGAGGTGCGCCTTCCACTTGATTGAATAAATCACTGCACCTGCACTTGGGTCTCCTTCTCTTCTTCTGCGCCGCTGGTATCCGAAAATTGGGCTCCTGGCGAGAGAAAGCTGAGATCATGTTTATATATATATATGTATGTATGTATTATATATATATCGAAAAATACCTTCCTCTTACAGAAAAACGAGTTGCACTCACAAAGTGGTTGTGAAGAGCTTTTACTTGTTCTATTGCACTGGCAACCATAACACTTTTAACTCTCACAAACGTGTTCACAGGTGTAGATACTGACAATGCATTTTTGGCCCATAGTTGACTGGTGGTTACAAACAGTACACATATATATACTCAGCAGTTCTCCGTTAATTTTACAGGTATTACCCTATTCGAATTTATGTCAGTGATACTATAACACTTTTTACAGTTAGATGGGACAATGCAATGATAAAAAGAATTCCATTTCTAGTCAATCACAATTACTGAGTACAGTGCACGATAGAATAGTAAATTTGCCACAAAGAAAGTCAGGTTCTTTGAGTAATAAATATACATTTTCAGGAAATCATTCTTTCACGTATCCATTGGGGCAGGCCAGTAAACTCCTTCACTTCAAAAATTAAGGTAAATAAAGTTATAGCAAAAAAAACATTTTGGGATCGTATCATGCTACAAGCATTAGGAGATATTGTAAATGTGGTAATGCCTTACAATGAAGTTTTTCCAGAACAATACATAAGTAATAACTATAAGTGTTTGTTTATACTCACTCACATATTTTTATATGCAGAGTTCGTCAATAGTGAATACCACAATGTACAGCAATCGAAACCCAAGTGACACTCAACTTGGTATGAACACGTGATCTCAATTAGCTATGACAAGAGCACATAAAAAATTAGATTTCTAGAAGTAACTTTCCTTCCGTTGACATTTTGGTCAATCATAATGATAGTCACCTTCATGAATTCTCCTTATTAGATTTAGAGGAGCTCCATAGAATTGCCAGTAAAATAAAGCTGTGCTATTCTTTAGACCCCATGCCCTCCATCTGTTTTGCTTCAACTCTGGGCCCACCTGCCCCCTCATTCAAAGTCAAGTGCCATAATCCTTTAAGCAAGTGGTGGGCGTATGCGATGTCTATTGGCTCGATCAATGGCTTTCGGGTTTGTTGTGCAGCAGTGCGGTCTGCTGTGCAGCATGGCATAAAGTTAAAAAAAAACATGCATTTGTATAGCCAAAAGGTCTTGGGACCTTATAAGTGTTTAGCTATACAGCACATTATCCTGGATGCTGTGCCGCCAGGGATTGAAGAGCTTTTCAATCACTGCACACTGGGTCATGCAGTTTGAAATAAAACAGACATAGAAATGGGTCTCTTTTTCTCCTTATATGCTAGTCTTTAAGTTTACAGGCAAAAACACAGATTGATTTCTCAACAATGAATTACTCTAAAATACTTTCAGGTAATCAAGGGCAGCAATATATGCAAATCCTCTGCACACATTCAAACGTAAATACATAAAGTTTCATTAAATATCACAATGATGCTTTTCTCTATATTTTCAGAAGTTTTTAATTCATGATCAAAGCTGAACACACATCCACAGTGTAACATGAGCAGGAAATAAATAAAAAAATAGTCCCCCAAATGATAAACAACCAAAGTTAAAGATCCAGTACTTGGTCCCTGCTTTGTGGGAGAAAATGAAAGACAAAAAAGAGGGACAAAGAGGAAGGATTGACCACTAGCAAGAAATAATTTTTGGAAGGACACTGAAACAAACAATTGAAAAGCATTGGGTGGGTTTTAAGCCACTAAACAATATACAGCAGGTCTCAAAAGCTCGACCTAAAAAAAGTTTTATGATGCAGCCAGCAATGACCACATCACAGTGCTGTGCAAAATGTAAAAAAAAAAGAGGCAAGCAACACAATAGAGGTATGGGGGAGGAGGGAGGAAGCAACAACATCGGACTCGGGGAACAGAGGGGTAGAAAGAAAGATAAGGAAGACGAGAAGGAGCGGCAATAACAGACAGCGTTAGGAGGGTGGAGGGAAAAGGGGCAAGCAACACAAGGGATGTGCAGAAAGGAGGGAGGGAGCAGTAACAAAACGGACAGCATGAACAGGAGTGGCAAGCAATACGAAATTGTTGGGGCGAGGGCCTGGACTGTGGTAGGGGGACGGACCACAGAACACATGCACTCTTATTGAGTGAATAAAAAAAAGTTTTTAAAAAGCACCTGCATCATCACGGGACTAGTGGAAGGACATTGACCGCAGACAGAAAGCTGTATTTGGTACATGCTTCACAACAGGGACAAACACTGAAACCTGAGGAGGAAGCACGAGGCACTGTCCAATTGGAAGCAAGGAAACAAGAGTGATGTTGAAACCAAACAATGGTAAGTTATGGTAGGGCTCTAACCTGTTTTAAAGTTTTTTTGGTTACAAAATATTTTGCTGACAGTGCATGTAATGTCTCAGGCAAAAACTAAAAACCTAATGATGATCTTTCCACTATGGAAAACTATAGACCAATGTTGCTAGTCCCACACTATGACAAACAAACAAAAATGCATGTGGTTAGATTTTATGCAGCTTCCTTCAGAAATCCAACTTTTGGGACAACATACCAACAAGTTTCCACCTTAAACACAGTATAAAAATGGCTTTGCCCGCCGTATTAGATGATCTTAGAAGAGATTGGCCTTCGACCTCGCCAACTTAGGCTGCAAGTTTTACATATATGCAGATGATTAGTGGATTCTTGTGAGACTTGAAAATCAACTGTTTACTTAGTCCTCTTTCCAAAACAGAATGCGAGTGAACCCTTTGAAGCTGAATCCTGAAAATGCTGAGGCTTTGATAAGAAATAATAAATTAATCTGTGGACTCAGGAGATTTGCTGACCTAACTGGATGCTAACCATCCCTAAATCTTCTGTTAAGAGCCTGTGTGTGATCATCAATGAGAAACTCAGTATGCACGATCCTGAACAGTCTCAAAAAGCTTTAGTATACTTAGATGTTCTTAGATCGGCCATTGCTGCTTAGTCGGATTGCAGATGGACCATGCCAATGCACTTTGGGGCAGATTTACAATAACTGGCGCATCCCTGCATATCAGCAGAGATGCGCCAGTTATTGTGCGCTGCAGCTCCGCCTCCCTGGATGCGCCGCATTTACAATGTCGATTTACAGAAGGGGGTGGTGATGAACAGAGTGTCTGAATTGAGCAGACCACTCTTACCCAGTCCAAAGATCAGGGCTTGATCCATCACCGTTATTTATCTCACTGCCCCATCCCAGCTCAGAATCTGGCTATATGCAAATCAGTCTGTCCCTGGCCCAGTGCATCATGGGAACAGGGCAGACTAAACTACCAAGCCAATTCTTTACCAGAAAGGAGACAAGCTACCGGGGACCGGTTTCTGGCATTTCAGCCTCTTCGGCCCGGCTTGCTTGAATCCTGATGGAGCAGTGAGAAAGGGACTCATGTCTGAGTATACCCTGCCACACCTATAGTGGCCAAAATCGATTTACAGAAGGGGGTGGTGATGAACAGAGTGTCTGAATTGAGCAGACCACTCTTACCCAGTCCAAAGATCAGGGCTTGATCCATCACCGTTATTTATCTCACTGCCCCATCCCAGCTCAGAATCTGGCTATATGCAAATCAGTCTGTCCCTGGCCCAGTGCATCATGGGAACAGGGCAGACTAAACTACCAAGCCAATTCTTTACCAGAAAGGAGACAAGCTACCGGGGACCGGTTTCTGGCATTTCAGCCTCTTCGGCCCGGCTTGCTTGAATCCTGATGGAGCAGTGAGAAAGGGACTCATGTCTGAGTATACCCTGCCACACCTATAGTGGCCAAAATCGATTTACAGAAGGGGGTGGTGATGAACAGAGTGTCTGAATTGAGCAGACCACTCTTACCCAGTCCAAAGATCAGGGCTTGATCCATCACCGTTATTTATCTCACTGCCCCATCCCAGCTCAGAATCTGGCTATATGCAAATCAGTCTGTCCCTGGCCCAGTGCATCATGGGAACAGGGCAGACTAAACTACCAAGCCAATTCTTTACCAGAAAGGAGACAAGCTACCGGGGACCGGTTTCTGGCATTTCAGCCTCTTCGGCCCGGCTTGCTTGAATCCTGATGGAGCAGTGAGAAAGGGACTCATGTCTGAGTATACCCTGCCACACCTATAGTGGCCAAAATCGATTTACAGAAGGGGGTGGTGATGAACAGAGTGTCTGAATTGAGCAGACCACTCTTACCCAGTCCAAAGATCAGGGCTTGATCCATCACCGTTATTTATCTCACTGCCCCATCCCAGCTCAGAATCTGGCTATATGCAAATCAGTCTGTCCCTGGCCCAGTGCATCATGGGAACAGGGCAGACTAAACTACCAAGCCAATTCTTTACCAGAAAGGAGACAAGCTACCGGGGACCGGTTTCTGGCATTTCAGCCTCTTCGGCCCGGCTTGCTTGAATCCTGATGGAGCAGTGAGAAAGGGACTCATGTCTGAGTATACCCTGCCACACCTATAGTGGCCAAAATCGATTTACAGAAGGGGGTGGTGATGAACAGAGTGTCTGAATTGAGCAGACCACTCTTACCCAGTCCAAAGATCAGGGCTTGATCCATCACCGTTATTTATCTCACTGCCCCATCCCAGCTCAGAATCTGGCTATATGCAAATCAGTCTGTCCCTGGCCCAGTGCATCATGGGAACAGGGCAGACTAAACTACCAAGCCAATTCTTTACCAGAAAGGAGACAAGCTACCGGGGACCGGTTTCTGGCATTTCAGCCTCTTCGGCCCGGCTTGCTTGAATCCTGATGGAGCAGTGAGAAAGGGACTCATGTCTGAGTATACCCTGCCACACCTATAGTGGCCAAAATCGATTTACAGAAGGGGGTGGTGATGAACAGAGTGTCTGAATTGAGCAGACCACTCTTACCCAGTCCAAAGATCAGGGCTTGATCCATCACCGTTATTTATCTCACTGCCCCATCCCAGCTCAGAATCTGGCTATATGCAAATCAGTCTGTCCCTGGCCCAGTGCATCATGGGAACAGGGCAGACTAAACTACCAAGCCAATTCTTTACCAGAAAGGAGACAAGCTACCGGGGACCGGTTTCTGGCATTTCAGCCTCTTCGGCCCGGCTTGCTTGAATCCTGATGGAGCAGTGAGAAAGGGACTCATGTCTGAGTATACCCTGCCACACCTATAGTGGCCAAAATCGATTTACAGAAGGGGGTGGTGATGAACAGAGTGTCTGAATTGAGCAGACCACTCTTACCCAGTCCAAAGATCAGGGCTTGATCCATCACCGTTATTTATCTCACTGCCCCATCCCAGCTCAGAATCTGGCTATATGCAAATCAGTCTGTCCCTGGCCCAGTGCATCATGGGAACAGGGCAGACTAAACTACCAAGCCAATTCTTTACCAGAAAGGAGACAAGCTACCGGGGACCGGTTTCTGGCATTTCAGCCTCTTCGGCCCGGCTTGCTTGAATCCTGATGGAGCAGTGAGAAAGGGACTCATGTCTGAGTATACCCTGCCACACCTATAGTGGCCAAAATCGATTTACAGAAGGGGGTGGTGATGAACAGAGTGTCTGAATTGAGCAGACCACTCTTACCCAGTCCAAAGATCAGGGCTTGATCCATCACCGTTATTTATCTCACTGCCCCATCCCAGCTCAGAATCTGGCTATATGCAAATCAGTCTGTCCCTGGCCCAGTGCATCATGGGAACAGGGCAGACTAAACTACCAAGCCAATTCTTTACCAGAAAGGAGACAAGCTACCGGGGACCGGTTTCTGGCATTTCAGCCTCTTCGGCCCGGCTTGCTTGAATCCTGATGGAGCAGTGAGAAAGGGACTCATGTCTGAGTATACCCTGCCACACCTATAGTGGCCAAAATCGATTTACAGAAGGGGGTGGTGATGAACAGAGTGTCTGAATTGAGCAGACCACTCTTACCCAGTCCAAAGATCAGGGCTTGATCCATCACCGTTATTTATCTCACTGCCCCATCCCAGCTCAGAATCTGGCTATATGCAAATCAGTCTGTCCCTGGCCCAGTGCATCATGGGAACAGGGCAGACTAAACTACCAAGCCAATTCTTTACCAGAAAGGAGACAAGCTACCGGGGACCGGTTTCTGGCATTTCAGCCTCTTCGGCCCGGCTTGCTTGAATCCTGATGGAGGAGTGAGAAAGGGACTCATGTCTGAGTATACCCTGCCACACCTATAGTGGCCAAAATCGATTTACAGAAGGGGGTGGTGATGAACAGAGTGTCTGAATTGAGCAGACCACTCTTACCCAGTCCAAAGATCAGGGCTTGATCCATCACCGTTATTTATCTCACTGCCCCATCCCAGCTCAGAATCTGGCTATATGTTTAATTCAGAGACTCTGTCCCTCACCACCCCTTGTTGTAAATATTTTTGTCCACCCTAAGCGTGGAAGGGTATACTCAGATGTGAGTCCCTTGCTCATTGCACCATCAGGATTCAAGCAAGCCGGGCCGAAGAGGCTGAAATGCCAGAAACCGGTCCCCGGTAGCTTGTTTCCTTCCCAGTGTAAGAATTGGCTTTTGTAGTTTGGTTTGCCCTGTTCCCATCATGCACTGGGACAGGAACAGACTAATTTGCATACAGCCAGGTTCTGAAACTGGGATGGTGCAGTGAGCTAAAAAACGGTGTTGGATCTAGCCCTGATCTCTTGACTGGGTGAGAGTATTCTGTTTAATTCAGAGACTCTGTCCCTCACCACCCCTTGTTGTAAATATGCATTTACAATGTGGCACACCATGGGGCAAAAATGGCACAGATGCGTGACGCATCTGTGCCGTAAAAGCGGCGCATTGCTGGAGTTGTGTTGCAAGCGCGACTCAGCTCCAGAAATGCTCTGGGGGGCCCTATCTCAACAATGCTGCGTCACTCCTTACGCCTGCTTGAAGGAGGCACAGGGTTTTGAACCAGCATGGGCCCAAAAGTGACTGAGTGAAATCTTGTAGATTTCACTCAGCCACTTTTGGGAGGAGTTCCTGCGCCGGAACGCCCCCCCTCCCTTCCCCCCCTGCGATGGAACCCCTCCTTCTGCCGCAGGGCTTTACAACGTGACGCATCTGGGAGATGCGTCACGTTGTAAATACCCAGCACCATGGCGCATCGTTTGCGCCGCCGCTGCGTCACAAAAGTGACGCAACAGCGCCGTAAAAGAGGCGCAGGGGGCTTGTAAATCTGCCCCTTTATTTGAATCTACCTGCCAAAGAGTTGAAGCGTCTTCATTCTATACAAAATACAGCAGCATGTCTGATTACCAGCTCATATCATGCCACTGTTTAAACTATTGCTCTGACTCCCCACTTACTATCAAATTCATTTCAAGGCTACTTGCATCATTTATAAAGCATGATTAAGCACCTGCTTTTAGCTCGAATACATTTAATAAATATAACCCAATTCAGGAGTCAGTCAGTCAGTCAAAATACTTTTATTCGATTTTAGAAAAAATCATAAAAAGACATTGCATACAATAAAAATCATAAATACATTTACAGTTAATTCAAATACAATCATGTTAAAAAAGAGATTAAAATACATGTCCAGGGCATTACGATACATCCTTAAGAAAGCAGTTACATATAAAATATCTGGAACAGCAGAGACAGTGCAAATAGACAATATGATCTACAGTAAACGAAAATCATTGTATACTGTCGATGGATACATGTTTAACTTTGATACGCACTGCTGCGGCCAAGAAACTTCCCATACAGAAAATTATACGAATGGTACTCATCGACTGTAAATAAAGGAGTGCCGGTTTAACTTGTTTAAAGCCTGCCTCCCTTAATATTCGGAGCAAGTAATTCTTTCGGGGCACTGACAACAGTGTGCAAAACAAGACAAAATGCGTGGTATCCTGAATTGAGTGATTGTCACAAGAGCACGGGGGGCTGACTCTGGCTTGGCCCAGGATGGATAATTTCCCAGTTGGTAAGGGATCAGATTTAATCTAAATTTTGTCAAGAGGAACCTATGGAAAGGTCTTGTGTCTATTGTAAGATAAGGTTCCATGGCAGTAGAGCATTTTGTTAAATAATGAGACCTGACCGAGGGCTTCTGCAGTTCTTTTTCCTCTCAGTTAGATCTTGCCGGGGACAAAAACTGCCTCTTGATTAAAACTACATCCTTATTTCTTATACTTTGGGGGGATTCAAAATGTTCCAATCTACCTAGCCGATAAAAAGTCTTCATCAGATAATCCAGCCAAGGAATCTTTTGTAGTGCTCCAGTGACATAACATCCTCCATAATAGAGTGGTTCAAGGTTACCTCCTTTTAAGCCACGTCTTTAGCCAATAAATCAGCGGAGCCAGGTTTAGCCTGTCAGTTATATAGTCCATGCCCACCTCCGAGTGGATGGGGTTGATGGGGGGGACTGACAGTAATGAGCGTAAGAACTTGTTTTCTGCTCTCTGAATAGGTTCAAGCTGTGCGTAACCCCAAATTGGGGCACCGTACATGGCAATTGACAAACATTTTGAGGTGTAAACCTTCAGTAGGGCCTCCATTGGCCTGGCCCATAATCTTTTGGAAAAAGCCATGAGGGCTGCCGATGACCTGGTCACCGATAGGCTTTTTGCCCTAACCTGTGGGCCCCACGTCCCCCTCTCGTCGAAGAGCACCCCCAGGTAGGGAAAAACTGCCGTTCTGGAGACCTCCTGACCCTTGCATCTGAAAGTTTTAATTGTACTTTTACGCCTATGTGCTCCTACTATCATTGTATGCGATTTGCCCACGTTAACCTTCATATCCAGATCATCCATGAAGCTACCATATGCGTCAAGCAAACTCTGCAGGGCGTTACCAGTGCGGGCAATGAGGACTGTGTCGTCCGCGTATAGGAGTGCGGGGATCTTAGCTTCTCCTACATGCGGAACGTCGCCCCCGGTCTTCTCCAGGCACTTCCCCAAGCCATTGATGTATATAGTGAACAAGAGGGGTCTAATATGCAGCCCTGCCTTACCCCACGCCTGGACTTAAAATGGGCACTGCATCTTCCCTCCCTGGTGACCGTGACCTTAGCAGACAGATCCTGATGTAAAGAGGCCATGAATCTAACCAGGGCCCCGTCTATCCCAATCTTCAATAACATGGCCCAGAGCTTAGTTCTGTTCACCAAATCGAAAGCCAAGGAGAGGTCCATAAATTCTAGAAATAAGGACCCCTCCTTGGCGACCGTATATTTGGCGATCAGAAGATGTAAATTGGAGCACTGTTCCACTGTGCCCCTCTTTTCCCTAAACCCATATTGTATTTCGGCTATCCCACCTCATTTCTATATCCTCTCCCTCAACTTGGTTAACAAGACTCTGCCTAAAATTTTCACGGCAGAGTCCAGGAGGGATATGGGCCTATAACAGCCTGGGTCGTCCCGATTACCTTTCTTAAAGATTGGGACGATGATGGAAGTTGCCCAGGAAGATGGATAAAAGCTGCTAGTGGCCGCATTAAATACATTGGTCAGAACGCCTGCCCAAATACCAGGGGAAGATTTATACAAATCGGCCGGCACCCCATCTGCGCCTGGTGCTTTGTACTTTGAAGTTTCATGGATGGCTTTTTCCACTTCTCCTATATTGAAGCTCAGGGGGATAGGCTCTGGGGCGGCAGATGGATTGGGGGTACTATCCATGCCCTCTCCACCATATACTGTGCTAAAGTGACTGATCCATTTTTCATACGGAATCACACAGTCCATAACTGAATTAGGTGTATCCGTGAAAAAGGGCTGATTTATTATGTTCCAAAATTCTTTACAGTCCCTTAAAATATCTACGTTCAATAGGTTATTCCAGGCTATTTTCTTGATCGTCTCTTTCCTGGATTTGATGGCCGACTTATACTGCTTCCTAAGATGTGCTATATTCCTCTTGTCCCTTGGAAGTTGCTTTAAAGCAAGCATCAGCAATCTGTGGGCTTTGGAACAACTTGCATCGAACCAGCGATGGAGTTTGCTGGTTCCCCGCCTCGTACTGGCCGTAAGATCCGTCACGATTTGGTTGCAAATTGCTTCAAAGGCCCCCTTAATGTCATTGGCCGGGGACAAAGTGTTTTGGCAGACCTCTAGATAACAGTTGATTTTGGGTAGAAGTTCTGCATGAAAAGTATTGGGCACTACATTGGCCCACTTGAGCCTTCTCCCCTGGTCCACTGGACGTACTATGGTGAGGGCCTCTTGTGGTTGGGGCTTAAGGCCCATATGCTGCCCCCAGGCTACCTCCGCTACTACCAGATTGTGGTCACTATATACAGACACCAGCGTGTTATATGACGTTACCCTATGCAGGATCCCTGGGGTCATAAATATGTAGTCGATAGTGGACCCCGGGATAGCGCCTTTGTAGGTATGAGATCTAATAGTGCCTTCGGGTGAGTTAGGTTCATAGAGATTATGGTAAGCCAATAGATCTTCTAACTCTGCCCCCTGAGTAGAATGCTCAAAATGTGGCCCTACTGGCCCTGCAGGGTCAGCCCCAATCGTTAAACCACAAAGACCGTTGTATGGGTGAATATTAAAATCTCCTAAAAGGATAATTTCATAGCTAAAACGTGTATTTTGACTGACAAAAACTAAAAAGGAATCTAGACTGGCAATACTAATATTTCTAGTATCTTTATTCATCTATACTAATATAATAAAGAGAGAGACCAAACCTTTGAGGCGGGTAATCTCAGGAACCACAGCACCAATCACAACACCCAATACAGCGTTGGAAAGGGAAGTTGCAGCAGAAGGACATAGGCTATGCAGACGCCCACCATTTACATTTAAAAGGTAAAAGAACCGTGCCAGCAAAGTAGTCCCTTGTGGGCGTGTCAGCGTTGTGCTGGGGGCGTGACAAACGCTGGGGGCGTGTGGTACGTTCTGCCCTTCATGCCATGTCTCATATCGTGTGCTGTGGGCATGGACGTGTGCGGGGCGCGGGATTACGGAAAAAAAAGCGAGCATAGTGCCCAATATTTCATTGTTTTTTCTTCCCAGGTTCTGTACATTCCAGCTCCGGGTGTCCAGCCTGCTCCCTTTCAATACCCCTGCACCCCATAATCATAACCCACCCTTACTCCTTAAAATACTCCAACACCCTTAAACACTAATCCATATTCACCCTATAAATATACCCTGTACCCCAAAACCCAAACCTATCCCTAAAAATACCCCAAACCCCAAACCCAAACCTAGCCCTGCACCCTATAAATACCCCTGTACCTCAAAACCCAAACCTACCCTTGAACCCTAAAAATACCCCTGTACCCCAAAACCCAAACCTAGCCCTGAACCCGAAAAATACCCCTGTACCCCAAAACCCAAACCTACCCCTGAAGCCTAAAATGCCCCTGTACCCCAAAACCCAAATCTAGCCCTGCACCCTTAAAATCCCCCTGCACCCCAAAACCCAAATCTACCCCTGAACCCTAAAAATACCCCTGTACCACAAAACCCAAACCTAGCCCTGAACCATAAAAATAACCCTGTACCCCAAAACCCAAACCTAGCCCTGAACCCTAATACCCATGTACCCCAAAACCCAAACCTAGCCCTGAACCCTAAAAATACCCCTGTACCCCAAAACCCAAACATAGCCCTGAACCCTTAAAATACCCCTGTACCCCGAAACTCAAACCTACCCCTGAACCCTAAAAATCCCCCTGCACCCCAAAACCCAAATCTAGCCCTGAACCCTTAAAATCCCCCTGCACCCCAAAACCCAAATCTACCCCTGAACCCTAAAAATACCCCTGTACCACAAAACCCAAACCTAGCCCTGAACCATAAAAATAACCCTGTACCCCAAAACCCAAACCTACCCCTGAACCCTAATACCCATGTACCCCAAAACCCAAACCTAGCCCTGAACCCTAAAAATACCCCTGTACCCCAAAACCCAAACATAGCCCTGACGCCTTAAAATACCCCTGTACCCCGAAACCCAAACCTACCCCTGAACCCTAAAAATACCCCTATACCCCAAAACCCAAACCTAGCCCTGAACCCTAAAAATACCCCTGTACCCCAAAACCCATACCTATCCCTAAACCCTAAAACAACCCCATACCCCATAACCCAAAACTATATCTGAACCCTTAAAATACCCAAACACCCCAAAACATATACCTCAGTACCCCAAAACTTATACCCCTATACCCATACTTACCTTATCTAAACATTAAAAAAACATGCTTTTACCATTCATGCATTTACAACAAATTTTGTTGTAGATGTATGCGTGGTAAAAGCATATAAAATGTAGTGCCATGCGTTATAATGGCATTGCGGAGTCATGGTACTTTCGTAATGAAAGTATGCAGAGTGATGGTATGCGCAAAGAAAGTTGCAGAATAATGGATGTTTACCCTCCCCCGGTAAGTACATTGGTGGCACGGCGGCCCACATCTCCAGCAACATACTCATATTTTTTCACCACCGATTGGAAAAATGCACAGGTCTCTCTCATTGATGGCCAGCACCAACATACACTTTTAGACACACCTCCCGCCAGAAGTTCTAGAATTGAGAACTTTAGAGCTGGGGAGCTACGTTCGAATTTCGGCATCAGCTCAACATCCTGAGATTCAAAGGAAAATCTCTTGGTCTCCCCGTGTCTACCACAAATGAATGTGTTCTTCTGTAATGTAAATTGTGCTCATGCCATGTTGTCGAGTTCGCGCTATATAATATTGCAAGGAAAAATAAAGTAGGGAAACTCGAGTTCACACACTACTGACCGCGCACTCCTAAGTGCATTAGCACTGCACTGTGAATCTGAGCATTTCACAGGCCTGTCACAGATAAGAAATGCTATCAAAACGAAATCCTACAAAACAATATACTACTGGCCGGCAGCAATTCATACCCGGACAACGTCGGGAAGGGCTGCTAGTTGAATTATAAAAATGTATATAAAAAGTACTCATAGAAGGGGAAACTAACCTTTCAACTATTAGCAGGTTTGGGCAGGGATTATTGACCAGTTTCAGGGAGCCTTTGAGTTTCAGGGAAAAAAAGGGTTATAAGACCACCCCTAGCTCTACCTGAACTACTTGGGGATGCAGCCCTAACAAAGCTAGTAAAGCCGTCCAGCCAAAAACTATCTGCTGTATCCCAAGTTTCCTGCATGGCAAGAACTTCGTATCCACGGACCAAACCCACCCAATCCTCGTTTGTTACCTTACTTATGATACCTGCCACATTCCAACTAGCGAGTTTGCATACCATGACCACCCCCTGCTCACCGGGTCCTGTTGGGAGGGGTCGCCCAGGAGCTAGTGGTCAATCGACGTCCTCCGTACCCTTCAAGCCCTCCAGGCCTGATAGGGGTGCAAAGCGGTTACTGATAGATATCCTGCTAACTGATGGTGCAACACCCACCCCTTGGACTGGCAATGACAATGATATGGGTTCTGAGCTTTGAACAAGGCATTGGGAGGAACCCGTGGTGGTACACGCAGTGATACCTGCCCTTGGACGTGAGATCAAGGTTGAGCTCGTGGTGCAGTGACGGTGTCCAGCATGGATTCTCTTCAGAGGAGGATAAAAGAACCCCAATGGTACGGGTCTCACATGATCTTTAACAGTTATGGCAGAACCGTCCCAGAAAAGTTTATCTGCCACATTGGGCCTGTTGAAATTTATTACCACACAGCCCCCCTTAGTGATTTTGGGTCTTTTCCCAACCCACCCCACCCTCCTTGCAAAAATAAGCGAGTCTGATGGGTTCTCCCCACTGGAAGAATCAGCACACCAAGGTTTTGCTTTACATAGAACGTTCATGGTGGATTCAAATTCACCCTCTTTAAGCGGTGGCACTCCTATAAACACTGCCACCAAAGGGGCAGCAGCCGGAGGTAAGTTTAAGTTGAACTTGAGTTTCCTGATCGGGGGCGTGGGTGATAACAATCGTGGGGGGGCAATAGATGTTAGGCCCGCCTGGCTTGCAGGTGTGATGACTTGGGAGCACTTCCCTCTAAGAGCTATGCCCTCTCCCATCTGAGGCGGGGCTGTGGCGCTGAGACTTGGCCCTCCTGACGCACCAAGATCTTGGGGCTGTGTGCCCCTCTTAGGCAACTCCATGGACGCAGGGTGGGAGGTAATGATTTTGTCCAACTGAGCACATTTCTTAAGGAGATCGGACAAGCAAGAATTCAATGTATCAACAATGTCTTTTGCGATCCCTACTAACAATGGTTCGATTCTGGTAACAAAAAGAGCCTCCAGTTGGTCCCCAAGGGGCTCAGGTGGTTTGTTGACTGTGCCCGCCACCTTGGTTTTTTCCCTCTAGCCCCCTTTGATGGTTGGGCTGCCTGGTGACAAGGCTGCGATGGCTCGACAGGGGTGCTGGGCTTGGTTGCTGTTGTGGCCAGGGGAGCGGAATTAGTATTGATAATTACCACGGGGTCCAGAGGTATAGGGGGGACCACTGTCGTTGTGCCCGCTGAGCTGATGGAATGCAGCTCGGGAGTAAGAGACTCCAATACCACAGGCAGTGTCAGACCCAATTCTTGTTCAGCGCTAGCAATTTCTTTAGTAAGGGCCCCTACTGCAGATGATAGATATGACAGTATGGACTTAGAGTGTCTGGGCATTTTAGCATTTTTCCCCTCATCCTCACAAGTCGGTGTTTTCTTGCGCTTATCCATTGCACGTGGTTGAAGTGATGTTAAGGGGGTGGCCCCGCCCCGCCTCCTTCTGCCTTGGAATGCCAAAGACTGCCCGCCCTTCTCCCGGGCAGCTCCCGCGCGCTACTCGCGGGGCGAGTGAGGGACGCGAGCTATGAAGCGCCTCCGGGCGTGCTGGTGATGCCTGAGGTGTGCACCGGTCCCGGGGCTGCTAGGTAGTGTTGCTCCCGGATGGGAACTACTGCTGTTTCCCTCACCGCTCTCCCGGTCTGCGTGGCCGTTCACCTCACGGCGCTGGAGTCTGTGTTGCAGCGTGCCCCTGCCAAGGGCTGTGCAGGCAAGTACGTACTGCCTCTTTTCATCTCGTGCTAGCCCCGAAAATGTAAAAAGATGACCTGAGAAGGCTGCTGCTTCTCTATGATAGGGCCCAATCTTTTAAATTCTATGCTTCTCCATCTGAAACCTTACACAACAGCGCTCTCATTTAAGTGGGCTCTTTAAACGTGGCTTTTTAAACAAGCTTTTGCTGAATGACTTTACTCTTCTCTCCACCTGCTTCAGTGTCAAGAAACCAGTAATGTACGTGCGTTTTAATCTATACTACTATAATAAAGGAAGAACTTTGAGGCTTTGAGGCGGGTAAACTCGGGAACCACAGTGCCAATCCACACACCCGATACACCGTTGTAATCGTCAGGGTGTGCAGATGGTTATAAGCTATATAAATTTAAAAAAAACGTTATTTAAAAAATGTACATTAAAAAAAAGTAGTCCCTTCGAAGTAGCGCCTGCCGCGACGTGCATGCTCACGTCAGGAGCGTGGGGAGGAGCGGCGTCCAGGAGCGGGACGAGGAGCGGTGGACATGGCGCGGGGGAGGAGCGGTGACGTGAGGAGCAGCAGACAGGCCGGAGGAGCGGTAACCAGCGGCGGTGAGGTGACGAACAGCGGACAGGGCGGTGAGGTGGCGAGCAGCGGACAGGCGGGAGGAGCGGTGACCAGCGGCGGTGAGGAGCGAGGAGCGGTAAACCGAGGAGCGAGGGGGATGAACGGCGGCTGAGGTAAGGGGACCCACGGACAATGTCGGGGCAGGCGGGGGACGGGCCGGGCGGGGGCCCGGGCTTCTGGACAATGTTGGGGCGGGCGGGGGTCGGTGAAGCCTGATTGCTCCCGGACAAGGTTGGGACGGGCTGCTAGTATATTATAATATAGCATAATATAATATATTATAATACAATATGATATAATATAATTTAATTTAACGTAACATAATAATACATAACATAACAATTTACTTCCTTCTCCATGACAAATAAAAAGAGGGCTACATCCCACGCTATAGGTCGTGTGCGTATGACCCTTTTCTCTTCTCTCTGTAGGTTTGTGCTCTCTGCCATGGCTCATTTCTTCACCAATTGAGACCAATTAGCCAATTACAGTGCTGGAGGTTTACAGGCCATCACAATTGCCCTTTTTTAGCCAGCAGGCCCAAGGCTTTAAACTTGCTTCTTGCTACGACAAAGCATTGGTGAGTAAAGCCATCTCTACCCTTGGCTGTCCTTAACTTCGCAGTGATTTCCTTCTGGTAGATCCCAATTATGGGGCAGCTCAGATCATATGACATAATTCTGCTTCTGAATGTGTGCATTAGGGGCATGCAGTGGATTTTTCCCATCTTGCTCGGTATGTGCCGGTAATCCCCAGAGCAAATAACATGGTTAATAGTGGCCATCATCGTCTTGTACCTCAGTAATTTCCAAACGCCACCAATATAATTCCGCCTGACCCTATTCTAGTCGTGGGGTTAAAGTACAGCAATGGGACAAAGTCAGCCATTATTAACACTTTCTTCGACACAGCTTTCAAGTATTGCCAGTCCAGGGAATCAAACGCCTTTTTCAATCTACCGAAACGTGTCACCTATTCACAAACTGCCTTTTGTAGTACGCAAAGTAGCACTTGTTGGACCTGGCCCTCTCTGCAGGGTTACCTGAGATGTTTTCCTTTCTCTGCGTTCCTTTGCTGAACTTAGTTTTGTTTGCTTTCATAACCCGGGTCAATATTTCCCTGATAACCAGTGGTAAAGTCCTTGTGCAATCTACTTAAAACATGGAAAATTGGCTTCACCTCATTAGTACATTTAATTCACTTGTAAGTCCCTAGTATATAGTATTACATATACACAGTACCTGTAAATTAAATGCTTGCTACTTGGCTGTAGCACTCATTATGCCGTCCACTAAACTAGCCTTTTAAAACATGCTCAGGCCTGCCACTGCAGTCTGTAGAGCAATTTTGAACTGCAATTTCAACTTAGCAGAATAAGTCTTTTGCTAGGACTAAACCCAGTAGCAGCCCGTGGAGGGAGTTCCGTGGGGCGGAAACTCGGGGCGAGGGAGGGGCAGGGTGGAGGGTAGTAAATTCGTTTTATTTACTTAATTGCTTACTTACCTCTGATCATCCATATTCCGGTGTTTACTACCCCCACGGGCCGCTACTGTCTAAACCTCCCTTTTTGGTACTTATATGTAATTTTTAAGTTTAGCCAAAAAGGCTCATAGGGCAGGGTGCACGGTATTTAAAAATCAGGACACTTGAGTTTAAGTTTTACATGTCCTGGCACTGACAAGTCTTTTTCCACTGTTGTTTAACGCTGGGTTACCTTATTACCAGTGCTTAGTTTGAAAAACAAAATAGGTGCCAGGGCCCTCATCAGGAGGCCACTTCAGCTCATACCACCCCCTTACCCCTGCCTTTGCTGTTAATGGCAGTACAAACACAACAACTAACAATCACACTCCTACAACTGTGACAATTCAAACTATTCCAAGCCCCTAAAGTTATAAGAAATGCTTTCTAGCCGGTATTAGTAATTTTTAATGTATATTGAATCATTAAACAACTGCTGTTGTGCTCATCTCTAAATAGGAGTACAGCGCCACCACGTGGCAGACTGTCATAGGTGCGGGTACTGACAATTGACAAGTGTCTGTGTCGAGCACCAGAAACTACCAGCTTGAGTTCAGCACTGTTTATTACAAATATTAAGTACTAACTTCAGTTTAGAACCAGATAGAGATATGCAGTTTACATTCAAATGAATTGTAATTAAAATCCTCTTTATTGGTAAAGTTGGTTGTTAAGTAAATATTCTCAAAATGCAACTTTTAGAAAGTTTATATTTTCTGCCCTAAACTAAATGTGCGTTTCTGGCTGTGTCCACAGCCACATGACTTTGAATGGCTCTCCTGTTGTGGATTTTGTATTGCTTCCAGACATTGAGACCAAAAAGGCTTAGGTGTGAGGGGAGAGGGTCCTCCTGGCAGTATGGCTGGGCAGGAGCTGTGCCCTGCCCTGATTGCACCTCAAAGGACACTAGCAGCAGCATACACAAAATAACCTAAAATAACCTAATAACAGGCTTGCCCTTGTCTGCCTAGACAGTTTGGAGCAAGACTAGGGGAAGGGGTAAAACTGACTAGAACCAGTTTGGGGAGTAGAGCAGGGAATTCCCCCACACAAAGGTTGGCAATAGGTATAAAAGTGGGACCTTCAGAACTTCTCATCAGAACATTGCTGGACCTGTTGAAGATTGAGAAGAAGGACTGCCCTCCTGTCTGAAGGAGATTCAACCTGCTTACCCTTTAGCATATACACTCCAGAAGTGAACCCAAGAGTCAGTTGGCGGACCTCCTGTTGAGCTGTAGGGAGAAAAACAAGCTTCCAGAGGCCTCATTGCAACTGCCCAGCTGACCATCGCCAACTGGACCTGCCTGAGCCCTGTTGCTGGCTTGCAAGAGCAAGACCTGATCTCCAAGAGTTGCCCGCAGGTCCTAGACCCTTGGCTGGCATCAGACTCATAGCATACTCCTCCTGAATAAAAGGTACAAACATGAATGTTTTGGGCTCCTTGTAACTACAAAGGGACCTCTTCACACTGAGAATCGGCCAACCGTGACAACCACTACTGCAAAACTCCAGCGGGACCTGCTCTTCACACTGGCAGTAACCATCTATGACAACTGCCAATTCCAGTAAGATCAGCTCTTTGAACCAACAGCAATACCCCACGTCAACCGCCAACACTAATTTGCAGCGATGAAGGGATCTTGGCCCCTAAAGTAGAAAACGTCGGAGACACCAAACTTGCTCCTCGCACCAACAATGTCCTCATTGCAGCTCCTGCCAACATGAACGGGCTTCTTCGCGCCGACTTGAGAAGGTAACATTTTAGCCCGATGAACTGGTCCCTATTTCCGACCTCCAGTCCATCGCAGTCCAATGTGACCAGATGACCACAAGTGGCACTAGGTGCTTTTTGGCACTATTTTCTCCAGAAACTTTAAGAACTTATTTTAAAAAATATATATATTATTGAGTACTGCAGATAATATACATGTGTACACAGTCGATAGTAAGCATTTGGTTACATTTCCAATAACAATTTTGCATTAATCCTGCACGTGTCCTCGAGCAAAGCATATATTGAGTGAATCCACTCTACATAAAGTGCAACAATATTCACAGTGTGAATGTATGAACTGTATACTTGTATACTGAATGAAACTCCCACCCAAAATATCCCATCCACAACAACCCCCAAACTAAACAAGTAACCCATTTGCCGCCACAGAGACATTAAACCCAGCTGATGTTCTTGCATCTGGTGTTTGTCAGGTCTGATATCATCAGGGAAGGGGGGTTGGTGGGGGGGGAGGGGCCCCCGAAGAGGAAAAAGCAGAGAAGGATAGGAGGGGCGGAGTAGGAGAGAAGGGAAAGAGATGGGAGGCACAAGGGTAGAGTGAGCATAAGCATTATACCATTAGCAATCAGACACCTGTACCATTTTCTTGAACTGCAATCTGTGAGTCCTCAAACTCATCTCCCATGGCCACCACTAGGTGCGCCCAATACAGAGAAATAGGGCGTTTTTGCAGTTCCCTATACTCCTCACTCTGTAAAGTCTCCCTCTCGGCAACCGCCCATCTGATCATCTCTTCACGCCAAGTGCCTGCACGGTTGCTGAATTAGACTTCCAGCACTGCGTGATCATACGTTTAGCTAGCATCAAAGCCAAGCCTGCAAATCGACGTAGCAATTTTGCCTTCCTAGGGAGGGGGAAAACTCCCAGGAGACAGTCCTCAACTGTGTCCCATGGTGTGCGTTCTGTCAGTACTACCAGACTCTGGACAACCTCTGATTAAAACCCCGGCAGCACCCGACAATATCACATCATATGAAGCTTCAGGCGCCTTACACCTTGGACATGCCGAGACGCCGTAGGAAACATCTTTCGTATCGTTGCCGGGGCAAGGTATGCTGTATTCAATATGAACAATTTAATCCTTTTTAGTCGACAATTACGAGAGACTCGCCGAGGGTGCTCTAACACTTGGGCCCATTCCCTGTCCTCTAGTTCCCGCCCTAATATCACGTCCCACTTCTTCCTGAGATGCAATAATGGAAAATGTAAATGTTCCCTCAAGCCTCGCCAGAACCAGCACACCAAGTGTCGGCCGTGCCCCATAACGTGCAGCGATTTCAGCAATTGAAATGTTGGGGGTTCTCTCTGATCTATGTACCAATATCTCTGCAATAAAGCACACACTTGCAGCATGAGTGAGAAACAAGGTTTCAGGCACCGAATAAGTAAGTGCAAACTCTTTGTGGGCATCAAGTGGCCCTCCAAGAAGAGATCACCGTTTGTCTCCACCCCCTCTCACGTCCACCCCTGAATTTGATTAATCAAGATTATCCAACGCCTAGTAGGCAGCCCCCAGAGCGGGGAACATCCATTACAACGCAACTATTACAACGTAGTGCTATTACAACGCAGGTATTACAACGTAATTACTATTACAACGCATGTTTTTACAACGCATGGTGTTACAACGCTAATGCTATTACAACGCATGTTTTTACATCGTATTTTCATTTTTTAAATTTATTTTGGGTATTTAGATAGATAGTTATTTATATAATTATTTTATAAAATTATTATTATTTTAATAAAATTAATTATAATACTTAGTGATTATTAGTAGATTTTGGGTATTATAGATATATAGAGAATTATTTATTTATTTATTTATTTAATTATTAATAATTGATATATATATATATATATTGAATTAGTGTATTAGTATTTCATAAATGTAGGAAGTATTAGTATTTAGGAAATTATGTATTATAAATAAAAAATTAAGTATTAATACTCAGGTACTTTTTACAAGATAAATAACATGTTTGTTATTACATTATTTTTTATTAAAATTCATTATAATACTTAGTGATTATTAGTAGATTTTGGGTATTACAGATATTTAGATATTTATATATTTATTTTTTTATTAATAATTAATATGGGGGTATTAAGATAAACATTTATTTTTAATAATTTCATTAATTGTTTTAGATATATATATATATATATATATATATATATATATATATATATATATATATATATATATATATATATAGTGTATTAAAATTTTAAAAATGTAGGAAGTATTAATATTTAGGTAATTATTTATTATAAATTAAAATTCAAGTATTAATACTCAGGTACTTTTTACAACATAAATATCATGTTTGTTAATACTTTATTTTTTGGTAGTTTAAATTAAATATTAAATCATTAAAAAAAGTAAAGAAGATTAAAAAATCAAGTATTAATACTCAGGTTTTATTTAAAAAAAGAATTTAATATTGTAAAATGTTACATTAGTAATAAGTAAATCTATTTAATATTGTTTAGTGTTTATAATATTTTTAATGAAATAATAATATTTTTAAAACTATTTATAGATTCATATTTATACTTTTTCCCACGCTTTTGTATTGATTTCAATGAAGCGTTTTGTCCTTCATTTATTTCGTTGACGTCTTGAATGGGATCCGCGGGACAGTTTGCTATGCTTTTAAAACAACGGATGCAGGAGGGAGAAGAAGGAAATAAGGGTAGGCAAATGGTAAGTGATAAAAAACATAATTTTTTATGTGTTTATTGTAATTATTAACGTTTAAAATAAAAATAATAAAAGTAGAAACCACATTTAGTTCAATTAAAATTTTGTTTATTGATGATATTAAATGTAAAAAAATATATATATTTTTATTTCAATTGCAAATATTTTTATGATTTTTTTTATTAACAAATAAATGAATTTGAAAATAATATAAACATATAATAGATTATAATGTAATTGTCCATTTTCTATTTTGATATTTTTGGATGACGTCTTCACGTTAACGTCGACGCAAGCCGCCATCTTGGATTTTCCGATTGCTGGAAGTAGCAGGAAGCTGATCTGCGCTAAAGGTAGGAAACTTTTCGAACTTATTTTACACTAAAACATATTTAAAAAGATATATATAATGTAATGAGAGGTTAAGTAGAGGTTGCTTATTAAACTAATAGTTGTTTTGATTATATTACAACATGTCGTCGAACATTTCACTGTTATATGCCATTGTCGGGTTTTTTTTTCGGGACAAATAAAGGGTAAATATGTTTAAAAACATAGAGTGATGATTTATATTGTATACATTTTGAACGTAATATGTTTTGTGTAGTGGTAGAATAGTTTGGATTCTTTTCATTAGATGAACACAGATAGGAAATGTTAGAAACAATTTTTTGGAAAACTGATTGCATTTGACTTGTTTTGTATAAGAGAAAACTGGTTTTTTGGAATTTAAAAGACAGTTCGTTGTTTAAATACCATGCAAGGTTTCGTTTATTTGCTTTTTTGAGAATTTAGAAAAATGTTCATAATTGATTGATTTGGTTACATTTTGATGTTATCGATTTGTTTGAGAAAGTTGATATCGAGGTCCGTTATTTTAGAATAAATTGTTTACATATTGGAAAAAAAAGGATTTTCATTGAAAGTAGTAATTATTTTTTGTAAAAATGCCAATTTGAATTTTTTAGTTAGTGAGAAATACTGCAGTTAGGTTGTTTAGTTAGCGAGAAATACTGCAGTTAGGTTGGTGTGAAATAAATAATGAAAAAGTCAAATTTATAGGGGTAAATTTGATAAAAAACAAATAATAATGCTTTTAACTTAAGCTTAGAAATATTTCTGTTTGAAATAGCACAGAAATTTTTGAAAAATATAATAAAGAAACAGATATTTTTTTCTATAATAGTACCAGTTTACTAATATAATTTATCACAAGCCAGCATCAATTTTCTAAAATAAAGGGGTGTCATTTTGTATAGTATAAATTTTCTTGGTACGTTCAGAATGTTTACAACATTTAAAAAAAAAATGGAATGCAAATTATTTCCATTTTAGTTTTCATAAAGATTTTTAACAACTATTATGTTAGGGTTTTCTTCTTTTGAAAGAGATAAGAAAATATTTTTTTCTTATTTTAAAAAGGTGTACTTAGAGAAAAAAAAATCTAAAAAAGGTAAGGGAACCCGACAAGTAATAATTTAAATTTTTTTTTAAAAAATTCAAATGAATTAAAATATTGAAAAATTAATTTAGGGCAAAGCAGGAAAGTAAGTTAAATAAAAAATAGTTAAAAATGTAAAATATTAGCAACATTCTCTAGGTAATCCAAAGCCACACACAACGAAAATTGTTGTAGTACACCCAATAGTCTCTCAGACATTTCCTTTGTTTGCCTTGAAGGACGTGGGTTTGGAATACCTGACAATGCCTGAGCAAGTCTCATTTCTTGAAAACTTTGCTCCTTCTTCAAAGTTTTCAGGAAAGAGTAGAAATTAGGATGGTGTTTGCCAATCGTGTGACTGAAGGAGTTATGCCATCCCTCTATGGCATTATTTGTTTTTGCACCACCTTCTAAGCAGGTTGAGTAGCAATTCCACCACTCCACATGGTAACGTGGCTTCCTCCTGCGACCCGATCTGCCTAGACGTCCAATCCATGTGTCTTCGAAATAATTTAAAATGGGTGCCAATTTTTCCTCATGTTCTACAAAATATTCTGACTCTGAAATTGCTGTGTAGTAGTCATCTACACTATCAGGTGGTACAAAACAAAGTGCAGTTAATTTTTTTAGTTCGACTTGTAATTTGCTATCAGACGAGTAATCAGCAACCAGGGATGTTTTTTGAAGCTTACGCCAATATGCCTGGGAAAAATGAAAAAAACATCCCAGAATTTGGGTATCCGTGTACAATTTGTTGATGACATTCATCATTGTCAATTCCAAATCTAATATGATTTTCCTAGGACTTATTCCTGAAGTTTTTTCTTTAATAACTGATAAAAACTCAGTATAGGTTGCTGATTGCTTATCTGGTAATAAACTGTATACTAAAGGTACTACATTATTATTAATTTGAGCATGAATACTGTAAATTTGGGTGAATGGATGGGGCGTACTTTTAAACGTCCCATCCATCATCCAAATTTCTGTATTTTCTAATTTAAAAAGGTTACGGGGAGTGCTAAATATTAACATGCGTTTGAGAGGGTTTTGGTTATCATACAGTAGAAAAGGTTCATTAGAGAAGGAAAGGGTTAAATCATGAGGAATTACAATGTCAGCAAAAGTTTGAGGAGTAACAGTTTGGGTGTTACTTGCCTGCTTTTTTCTTTGAATAATTCTACGCAAATTTGGGATTGTTGGCATATTACAAGCAACATGTCCAGGGACATGTTGAGCAACCTCTCTCAAAATCTGACCAGGAGTTTGATTGGAGGTGGATGCAATATCTTTCATTTCATTGATAGTATCGCGTATCTCAATCTCCATTGCAGAGGCAGAGTGGTTATGTTCTGTGGTTCTTACCACTATCTCACCAACAGTAACCGCTCTGCCGCTGCAATGGGCGGTATAATATTGTACACACCTCCAATGTCTCCTGGGTTCACTTAGCCTCTCATTACAGTATATATACCCACAATGTTTCAGGAGTCTGTTCCCTTTTCGAGATTTGGTGTAAGTTGCAGTATTTTGGCTTGCCATTTCCTGTTGAAAAAAGGAAATATAAATTATATTCTATTTAAGATACACACATTTTTGAATTTTCTTATTTACACATAATTTGAAAAATATTTATTTGCTTTTACTGTTGATTTTAAGTTTGAAATGTACTTTTTTCTACTTGGAATTGTAAGTGGCACTTTTACACTATCCAGCACTTTCTCTGTATATGCACTCACTTGGAGTTAGAATAGTAATTGGCACTTGGACACTATCCAGCACTTTCCCTACTCATGCACTTTCACAGAGTTGGAATAGTAATTGGCACTTTCTCACTAACCAGCACTTTTTCAGAATAGGCACTTACCTGGAGTTAGAATAGTAAATGGCACTTGGACACTATCCAGCACTTTCCCTACTCATGCACTTTCACAGAGTTGGAATAGTAATTGGCACTTTTACACTAACCAGCACTTTCTCTGAATATGCACTCACTTGGAGTTAGAATAGTAAATGGCACTTGGACACTATCCAGCACTTTCCCTACTCATGCACTTTCACAGAGTTGGAATAGTAATCGGCACTTTTACACTAACCAGCACTTTCTCTGAATATGCACTCACTTGGAGTTAGAATAGTAAATGGCACTTGGACACTATCCAGCACTTTCCCTACTCATGCACTTTCACAGAGTTGGAATAGTAATTGGCACTTTCTCACTAACCAGCACTTCTCTGAATATGCACTTACCTGGAGTTAGAATAGTAAATGGCACTTGGACACTATCCTGCACTTTCCCGTCTCATGCACTTTCACAGAGTTGGAATAGTAATTGGCACTTTCTCACTAAGCAGCACTTTCTCTGAATATGCACTCACTTGGAGTTAGAATAGTAAATGGCACTTGGACACTATCCAGTACTTTCCCTACTCATGCACATTCACAGAGTAGAAATAGTAATTGGCACTTTTTCACTAACCATGCACTTTCTCTTAATATGCACTTACCTGGAGTTAGAATAGTAAATGGCACTTGGACACTATCCAGCACTTTCCCTACTCATGCACTTTCACAGAGTTGGAATAGTAATTGGCACTTTCTCACTAACCATGCACTTTCTCTGAATATGCACTCACTTGGAGTTAGAATAGTAAATGGCACTTGGACACTATCCAGCACTTTCCCTACTCATGCACTTTCACAGAGTTGGGATAGTAATTGAATAATTTTTCTAGTTATTATTCTGCACTTATAATGCGTTTCTCAATGATTTTTAATTGCTGTGAAATATGATACTCAGAAGTGTTTATTTAGGAAAAGTACCTTGGGTTTTGGAAGGATCTTTTAGAAAAACTGTTCTATATAGTTGTGGAATTGGCTGACTTTTTGTGGATATCTGCCTTGCAGTGGTTTCTGGTAGGCTGTGAAGAAAACAAGTTGAAAAGGTGTTCAATGCTTAGAAAATGTATTATTTTATTGGCTGCTCTATATATATGTGGGGGAAAAAGCATTTACCTTTATGCATGTTTATAAATATGGCACATGTTATCATTAAATTGCACTTTCTTTCAATATGCAATGATGTGGTGTTTAAATAGTAAGAGGCACTTTAACACTATTCTGCACTTTCCGACACATGCACTTGCACAGAGTAGGAATAGTAAGGGGTACATTTTCAGTATCCAGCACTTTTTCAGAATAGGCACTTACCTGGAGTTAGAATAGTAAATGGCACTTGGACACTATCCAGCACTTTCCCTACTCATGCACTTTCACAGAGTTGGAATAGTAATTGGCACTTTTTCACTAACCAGCACTTTCTCTGAATATGCACTCACTTGGAGTTAGAATAGTAAATGGCACTTGGACACTATCCAGCACTTTCCCTACTCATGCACTTTCACAGAGTGGGAATAGTAATTGGCACTTTTTCACTAACCAGCACTTTCTCTGAATATGCACTTACCTGGAGTTAGAATAGTAAATGGCACTTGGACACTATCCTGCACTTTCCCGTCTCATGCACTTTCACAGAGTTGGAATAGTAATTGGCACTTTCTCACTAAGCAGCACTTTCTCTGAATATGCACTCATTTGGAGTTAGAATAGTAAATGGCACTTGGACACTATCCAGTACTTTCCCTACTCATGCACTTTCACAGAGTAGAAATAGTAATTGGCACTTTTTCACTAACCATGCACTTTCTCTTAATATGCACTTACCTGGAGTTAGAATAGTAAATGGCACTTGGACACTATCCTGCACTTTCCCTACTCATGCACTTTCACAGAGTTGGAATAGTAATTGGCACTTTCTCACTAACCATGCACTTTCTCTGAATATGCACTCACTTGGAGTTAGAATAGTAAATGGCACTTGGACACTATCCAGCACTTTCCCTACTCATGCACTTTCACAGAGTTGGGATAGTAATTGAATAATTTTTCTAGTTATTATTCTGCACTTATAATGCGTTTCTCAATGATTTTTAATTGCTGTGAAATATGATACTCAGAAGTGTTTATTTAGGAAAATTACCTTGGGTTTTGGAAGGATCTTTTAGAAATACTGTTCTATATAGTTGTGGAATTGGCTGACTTTTTGTGGATATCTGCCTTGCAGTGGTTTCTGGTAGGCTGTGAAGAAAACAAGTTGAAAAGGTGTTCAATGCTTAGAAAATGTATTATTTTATTGGCTGCTCTATATATATGTGGGGGGAAAAGCATTTACCTTTATGCATGTTTATAAATATGGCACATGTTATCATTAAATTGCACTTTCTTTCAATATGCAATGATGTGGTGTTTAAATAGTAAGAGGCACTTTAACACTATTCTGCACTTTCCGACACATGCACTTGCACAGAGTAGGAATAGTAAGGGGTACATTTTCAGTATCCAGCACTTTTTCAGAATAGGCACTTACCTGGAGTTAGAATAGTAAATGGCACTTGGACACTATCCAGCACTTTCCCTACTCATGCACTTTCACAGAGTTGGAATAGTAATTGGCACTTTTTCACTAACCAGCACTTTCTCTGAATATGCACTCACTTGGAGTTAGAATAGTAAATGGCACTTGGACACTATCCAGCACTTTCCCTACTCATGCACTTTCACAGAGTGGGAATAGTAATTTGCACTTTTTCACTAACCAGCACTTTCTCTGAATATGCACTTACCTGGAGTTAGAATAGTAACTAGCAATAGGACACTATCCAGCACTTTTCCTAATCTTGCATTTTCACAGAGTTGGGATAGTAATTGAATAATTTTTCTGGTTATTATTCTGCACTTATAATGCGTTTCACAATGATTTTTAATTGCTCTGAAATATGATACTCAGATGTGTTTATTTAGGAAAATTACCTTGGGTTTCGGAAGATTCTTTTCGAAAAACTGTTGTATATAGTTGTGGAATAGGCTGGCTTTTTGTGGATATCTGCCTTGCAGTGGTTTCTGGTAGGCTGTGAAGAAAACAAGTTGAAAAGGTGTTCAATGCTTAGAAAATGTACCATTTTATTGGCTGCTCTATATATATGTGGGGGAAAAAGCATTTACCTTTATGCATGTTTATAAATATGGCACATGTTATCATTAAACTGCACTTTCTTTCAATATGCAATGATGTGGTGTTTACATAGTAAGTGGCACTTTAACTCTATTCTGCACTTTCCGACACATGCACTTGCACAGAGTAGAATTAGTAAGGGGTACATTTTCAGTATCCAGCACTTTTTCTGAATAGGCACTTACCTGGAGTTAGAATAGTAAATGGCACTTGGACACTATCCAGCACTTTCCCTACTCATGCACTTTCACAGAGTTGGAATAGTAATTGGCACTTTTTCACTAACCAGCACTTTCTCTGAATATGCACTCACTTGGAGTTAGAATAGTAAATGGCACTTGGACACTATCCAGCACTTTCCCTACTCATGCACTTTCACAGAGTAGAAATAGTAATTTGCACTTTTTCACTAACCAGCACTTTCTCTGAATATGCACTTACCTGGAGTTAGAATAGTAACTAGCAATAGGACACTATCCAGCACTTTCCCTATTCTTGCATTTTCACAGAGTTGGGAAGGAATTGAATAATTTTTCTAGTTAATATTCTGCACTTATAATGCGTTTCACAATGATTTTTAATTGCTCTGAAATATGATACTCAGATGTGTTTATTTAGGAAAATTACCTTGGGTTTCGGAAGATTCTTTTCGAAAAACTGTTGTATATAGTTGTGGAATAGGCTGGCTTTTTGTGGATATCTGCCTTGCAGTGGTTTCTGGTAGGCTGTGAAGAAAACAAGTTGAAAAGGTGTTCAATGCTTAGAAAATGTATTATTTTATTGGCTGCTCTATATATATGTGGGGGAAAAAGCATTTACCTTTATGCATGTTTATAAATATGGCACATGTTATCATTAAACTGCACTTTCTTTCAATATGCAATGATGTGGTGTTTACATAGTAAGAGGCACTTTAACTCTATTCTGCACTTTCCTGACACATGCACTTGCACAGTGTAGGAATAGTAAGGGGTACATTTTCAGTATCCAGCACTTTCTCTTAATATGCACTTACCTGGAGTTAGAATAGTAAATGGCATTTGGACACTATCCAGCACTTTCCCTACTCATGCACTTTCACAGAGTTGGAATAGTAATTGGCACTTTTTCACTAACCAGCACTTTCTCTGAATATGCACTCACTTGGAGTTAGAATAGTAATTGGCACTTGGACACTATCCAGCACTTTCCCTACTCATGCACTTTCACAGAGTAGAAATAGTAATTGGCACTATTTCACTAACCAGCACTTTCTCTGAATATGCACTCACTTGGAGTTAGAATAGAAAATGGCACTTGGACACTATCCAGCACTTTCCCTACTCATGCACTTTCACAGAGTAGAAATAGTAATTGGCACTTTTTCACTAACCAGCACTTTCTCTGAATATGCACTTACCTGGAGTTAGAATAGTAACTAGCAATAGGACACTATCCTGCACTTTACCTACTCTTGCACTTTCACAGAGTTGGGATAGTAATTGGATAATTTTACTAGTTATTATTCTGCACTTATAATGCGTTTCACAATGATTTTTAAATGTTCTAAAATATGATACTTTGATGTGTTTATCTAGGAAAATTACCTTGGGTTTCGGAAAGTTCTTTTCGAAAAACTGTTGTATATAGTTGTGGAATAGGTTGGCTTTTTGTGGATATCTGCCTTGCAGTGGTTTCTGGTAGGCTGTGAAGAAAACAAGTTGAAAAGGTGTTCAATGCTTAGAAAATGTATTATTTTATTGGCTGCTCTATATATATGTGGGGGAAAAACATTTACTTTTATGCATGTTTATAAATATGGCACATGTTATCATTAAACTGCACTTTCTTTCAATATGCAATGATGTGGTGTTTACATAGTAAGAGGCACTTTAACACTATTCTGCACTTTCCCGACACATGCACTTGCACAAAGTAGGAATAGTAAGGGGTACATTTTCAGTATCCAGCACTTTTTCAGAATAGGCACTTACCTGGAGTTAGAATAGTAAATGGCACTTGGACACTATCCAGCACTTTCCCTACACATGCACTTTGGTAATTGGCACTTTTTCACTAACCAGCACTTTCTCTGAATATGCACTCACTTGGAGTTAGAATAGTAAATGGCACTTGGACACGATCCAGCACTTTCCCTACTCATGCACTTTCACAGAGTTGGAATAGTAATTGGCATTTTCTCACTAACCATGCACTTTCTCTGAATATGCACTCACTTGGAGTTAGAATAGTAAATGGCACTTGGACACTATCCAGCACTTTCCCTACTCATGCACTTTCACAGAGTTGGGATAGTAATTGAATAATTTTTCTAGTTATTATTCTGCACTTATAATGCGTTTCACAATGATTTTTAATTGGTGTGAAATATGATACTCAGATGTGTTTATTTAGGAAAATTACCTTGGGTTTCGGAAGGTTCTTTTCGAAAAACTGTTGTATATAGTTGTGGAATAGGCTGGCTTTTTGTGGATATCTGCCTTGCAGTGGTTTCTGGTAGGCTGTGAAGAAAACAAGTTGAAAAGGTGTTCAATGCTTAGAAAATGTATTATTTTATTGGCTGCTCTATATATATGTGGGGGAAAAAGCATTTACTTTTATGCATGTTTATAAATATGGCACATGTTATCATTAAACTGCACTTTCTTTCAATATGCAATGATGTGGTGTTTACATAGTAAGAGGCACTTTAACACTATTCTGCACTTTCCCGACACATGCACTTGCACAAAGTAGGAATAGTAAGGGGTACATTTTCAGTATCCAGCACTTTTTCAGAATAGGCACTTACCTGGAGTTAGAATAGTAAATGGCACTTGGACACTATCCAGCACTTTCCCTACACATGCACTTTGGTAATTGGCAATTTTTCACTAACCAGCACTTTCTCTGAATATGCACTCACTTGGAGTTAGAATAGTAAATGGCACTTGGACACTATCCAGCACTTTCCCTACTCATGCACTTTCACAGAGTAGAATTAGTAATTGGCACTTTTTCACTAACCAGCACTTTCTCTGAATATCCACTTACCTGGAGTTAGAATAGTAAATGGCACTTGGACACTATCCTGCACTTTACTTACTCTTGCACTTTCACAGAGTTGGGATAGTAATTGAATAATTTTTCTAGTTATTATTCTGCACTTATAATGCGTTTCACAATGATTTTTAATTGCTCTGAAATATGATACTCAGATGTGTTTATTTAGGAAAATTACCTTGGGTTTCGGAAGATTCTTTTCGAAAAACTGTTGTATATAGTTGTGAAATAGGCTGGCTTTTTGTGGATATCTGCCTTGCAGTGGTTTCTGGTAGGCTGTGAAGAAAACAAGTTGAAAAGGTGTTCAATGCTTAGAAAATGTATTATTTTATTGGCTGCTCTATATATATGTGGGGGAAAAACATTTACTTTGAAGGATGTTTAGAAATATGGTAAATGTTATTATTATACTGCACTTATAATCTTTACTACATTGTTTTTTATTTGCTATGAAATCTGTAAATGCAATATATATATTCATGGAAATTACCTTTGTTTTTTGAAGGTTGTTTTTTAAAAATTCTTCAAAATACTCTCGATTTTGGTTGTTTTTTCGTCGTTCTGTGAGTTTTGCTACTTCTTCAGTTTGGCTATAAACAATACAATTTCACAAGTTTTAATTAAATGTGGTGTTTTTTAATCATTTTAAAATTGAAAAATAATATATTACTGCACATTATCGTACGATTTTGTATTAGTTTTTTAATTTTTTTCGATGGAATGGAACCCTATTTTTTTATATATATATATATATATACAAACTCTTTACACTGTTTTTCCTTTATCGTTTAATCATATTTATTTTTAGTATTTCAGGTTATTTAATGAATTGAGTGGGGGTATATAGACGGTTCTTTTTTTTACGTGCTTTGTTATTTTCGATTAAATAAAATAATTTAAACAAACCATTTATATTTTTATAAGCAGTTATTTGATTACGATTTTTTTTAATATACATTTAATGTTCCAATTATATGGAAAATATTTTTCAATAATCCACTTTATTTAATGCAATTATCAATTTTTGTTTTCCAGTTAGGTCTGGCTGAGATAATATTTCAGGAAACTTTTGAAATGGATTAATAGTTGCGTTGTAATTGATGTTCCCCTTTTGAAATATATGTATTATTTATTAATAAATCGTTTACCATGCATTTGGATGTACGAATTTAAGAAATATTACTTTTAAGCCATCTCTCATTAGTTTAGAAATGTTGGCGTTTCTATAAATACATTTTTTAAAAGTTTATTACTTCACGAAATATTTTAAATCGTTGAATTAATTATATTTTGTTTATCGTTTATTATATACATTTATTTCTCTTAAAATAATTTTTAACTCTTATTACCGTTCACTATGTTAACAAAAAAACCATTCAACCTTACATATTATGTTCTAAGTGTTACTAAATTAATGTATACTACTATATTAATTAATACAAAATTTAAACAGTTTTAGGAAATATTACGCTAATAATATGTTAACCTAAAACATTTTACTAAATCGTTTTAAATAACTTACTGTTCTATGAAATAGAAAAGCTTCTACGGTCGCTTTCGGTGATATTTATCTCAAGAGGTCAGAGGGTCAGGTTTTCACGTCTGATTACTCTGCTAGTTGATAATCAACTGTTTTCAAAATGGTGGGTTACGTCTATTTATAAGTTTTCTTAAATGGCATTATATTTTTCGTAAATTATATTGTTTTCTTTCATTTTTTTGGGGGATTCATTTCATGAGGAAACCTATAATTTAAATTGTTTTATTTAAAAGTATGCTCAACAAACTTTCGTTCCGTTTTAGCATCCATTTTGAATGTCTTGTTGACATTGGAGGGCATTGAAATAGTAGATGGACATTATTTTTCATTGCTGTGTTTAAAATGGCGTTCATTTCTTCGTAAGGTCATTATTTTTGTCTATCGAGTATTGGAAACTCTTATTTCTTCTTTATATTCTTAAAATATATATATATTCTTTTGCGTTGTTAAAGAATTCCATGGTATACAGTATTTTTATAAGTAATCGAGTATTAATTTATTAATGGTCTAAATCGGTATCGTGTTATTATTTTAATTTTTGAACCCATTTTTAAACATATTTAGCCACCCCTAACCTCTATTTTCCATGTAAGCCGTTCTACGTATTATTTAATAAAATTTATGTATTTATTTTTTGGTGTGTCATTACAGTCATCGATGTTAAATAGTATTATTTTTTTAATACTCGGGTATTAATTTATTAAATAAATAAATCGATTTCGTAATATTATAGTAGTTTAATGACCCGTTTTTTAATACAATTACCCACCCAAAACCCCTAATTTCCTTGCATCCCGTGCCAGATTTTATTTTATATAAAAAAAAAAATATATATATAATGGTATGCTTTGAAATGTATTACTTTTTAATACTCGGGTATTAATTTATTAAATAAATAAATATGTTTTTTAATACTCGGGTATTAATTTATTAAATACATAAACCGAAATCGTAATATTATAGTAGTTTAATGACCCGTTTTTTAATACACTTACCCACCCAAAACCCCTAATTTCCCTGCATCCCGTGCCAGATTTTATTTTACAAAAAAAAAAAAAAAATATTTGCAATGGTATGCTTTGAAATGTGTTATTTTTTAATACTCGGGTATTAATTTATTAAATAAATAAATATGTTTTTTAATACTCGGGTATTAATTTATTAAATAAATAAACCGATTTCGTAATATTATAGTAGTTTAATGACCCGTTTTTTAATACACTTACCCACCCAAAACCCCTAATTTCCCTGCATCCCGTGCCAGATTTTATTTTACAAAAAAAAAATATATATGTAATGGTATGCTTTGAAATGTATTATTTTTTAATACTCGGGTATTAATTTATTAAATAAATATACCGAATTCGTAATATTATAGTAGTTTAATGACCCGTTTTTTAAAACACTTACCCACCCAAAACCCCTAATTTCCCTGCATCCCGTGCCAGATTTTATTTTACAAAAAAATATGTAATGGTATGCGTTGTATTAAAATGCGTTGTAATAGTACTTTTGAATCAGTAACACTATTTTACGATGTAATAGCATGCGTTGTAAAAAAACGCGTTGTAATAACAGTTGCGTTGTAAAAAATCCGATGTAAAAGCATGCGTTGTAATAACATGCGTTGTACTGACACCAATCCCACAGAGCAGGATGTTCAGGGCATACGGAAATGGCAATTTTGCCAATTTCTGAGCCTGTTTCCAATAATGTAATGCAAGTTGCAGCAAATAAGAAGGATCGCACAGCCTCTGTGCACTTGGGCATAACTGTGATTGAAGGGTTCCTCGTTTTAAAATATCCAGGGAGTGCCCAATTTCAAATAAATTCCTACCCGCTAACCAATATGCCATCCACTGTAATTGTCCCACTATACAATATGTTTTAAAATCAGGCGGCCCCATGCCCCCTGCAGCACTAGTTAGTTGCAACTTAGTCAGTGCCAAACTGTGTCTGCCCGTCCCCCATATCAAGGATGATAACAGTGTGTCAAGTGTTTTAAAAATCAAGGCGAGGAGGACAACCGGTAGGTTCACAAAATAATAAAGTAGGCAGGGCAACAGCCATTTCCGACACCGCCAAGCGGCCCACCACCGTCAATGGCAACGTATCCCAGAAGGCGATCTGGGAGTGTAGCGATTTAATGGTGCACACTACATTACCATCTATGGTATCGGCGTTGGATCTGTATACATTAATTCCTAAATATTTAAAAGTAACAGGTTCAACTCTGAATGTCATCTGACCAAATTGTAAAAAGGGAGAAGCATAAGTATTATAGAAGGAAAAGGCGATGATTTAGAGGCGTTAAGACACAGGCCAGAAATCTCCCCACAACTAGAAAAGGCAGCAGCTATCGAATGTTTATTAGCATCCATATCTCGGAAATACAACAGCATATCATCAGCGTACAGTGATACAGAGTGTATCACTCCATGCAAGGGGATGCCATAACGGACCATGACCCAGCGCAGATATTGCGTAAAAGGTTCGAGGGCTAACACAAAGCGCATGGGGGATAAGGGGCAACCCTGGTGAGTACCCCGAGAAATTGTATAAGAGGGAGAGATGGTCGTACCCGGTCTAGTGGGCGCTGTAGGACTAGTTACAACAATTTAATCCATGTAAAATATGACTAGGGCAAGCCAAATTCAGACAATACTGCTAGCATATGCGGCCAGATTAGGGTATCAAAGGCTTGGCGCACGTCTAAAGACAAGCAAACAGCAAGAGGTGAAGTTTCTGTTGCTGCGTCCATTAGGGCATGGAGTCGGCGGATATTCAGAGAGGTGCTCCGTTGGGGTATGAATCCACATTGATCCGTATGAATCAATCGAGGAAGGAGTGGAAGGAGCCACAATGCCAAAACCTTACTGAGTATCTTGTATTCTGTATTAAGAATCAAAAGCGGTCTATAAGATAGGAGGTCAGTCGGTTCCTTATCCGGTTTTAATAAAGACGTGACTATAGCCTACCTGGTGGTGGGGGGCAGGACACCGTCCTCCTAGGAGGAAATATAAAGTTGCAACAACCTAGGGGTCAGCATATCAGCAAAATATGAATAAAACTCCACGGGAGACTGTCTGAGCCCGGCATTTTGTTACGGGCCAATGCCTTTATCGCCACCCGGATCTCTGTAATAGTAATCAGAGCTGTCAATTCCTTAGCGATTGCATCAGAAACTGTGGGAAGTTGGACCCTGGTCAAGAAGGAGAGTGTGGGAGCCGAGACATCCAATCTGGGGGTGGTATATAAACGAGCATAATATTCCTGAAACGCAGCATTGATCTCACCCTGAGAGGTAACTAACGTGGTATGGATTGTATTTATAGCTAAAATGGGAGTAGGGCTCACCGTAGGTTGGATCAGTCTTGCCAATAGTTTACCTGCCCTATTCGCCTCGGAGTGTGTGCGCAGTGAATAGGCTTTAAAATCTATCATAAGTAAGCTTTCCAGCAATTCAGCATACTTAATTCTAGCGGACTGCAGTGGCTTTACACCATCAGCACTCCCCTGAGCCACTACTTCCAGAGCCTGCAAGTCCCTCTCTAGGTCTGTTATGTCCCTGATCGTCTCCCTATGCGATCCTGCCAAAGTTCCCATGGCAACCCCACGTACAGTCACTTTGAAGGCCTCCCAATCAATAGATCTGGACGAGGCAGTGCCCTCATTCTCTACAAAATATATAGCTGTAGTCAATGCGGCCCAATATACCTGGTCCTCCAATTGTATAGGTTGCATTCTCCATGTCGGAATAGGAGCAGGGGAGCGGCCCCAAGACAACAATAACTCTATGAGATTATGGTCAGATATAGTCTTGTCCAGGTACTCACAGTGTGTAATAGTAGAGGATAAATCTGGGGAGCCAAGAAAGTAATCCAAACGTGTATGTAGCTTGTGGGGGTAAGAGTAAAAGGAATATTCCCTCATATTCACATGCAAATCCCTCCATACGTCCATTAAATCCCAGCCTTCTGCCCATCGTGTTAAGGCCACGGCCTGCGCCCTCACCGCAGTGTTAAATAAAGGGGGATGGGAACGATCCAGACATACGTCAAACACCCAAGAGCCATGGGACATGGGACCAGCCAGCAAGTGCTCGGGAGACCCATGTTAAAAATGCTTCTTGATCTATATTCGGAGCATTTAGGGACCCCAGCACTACTTGTCTACCATCTAACGTTACCAGTAGGAGGACACACTGGGCTTGTTTGTCAATTTTGCTCTCACTAAGGGAAAAAGGAATCCCCGCCTGAATCCAGATGGCAGCCACCCTAGAAAAGGCCGAATATGCAGTTGCATAAAATTGACCCCGCCATCTCTTGTGTAGTTTCAGAGTTTCGGAGGGAATCCGATGCTTTCAGGAGAAGCATATTTATGTGTGCCTTACAACAATGTAATTGGGCAGCTATTCTGTGCCGTTTAGCAATAGACCCCATACCTCGGACGTTCCATGAGACAAAAGTATAAGAATTAACAGCAGGCACCATCAAAAATAATGAGATATCCCCCCGGATCCAAACCCCACCCACCCACAACCACCAGACCATGCGGCATAGTTACAAATAACTCACCAATGTCCCAATACTTGGTCCAACGCCCAAACTTTGTTCGATCAACCTGTGAAAAAAAGGTTAACATGCTTCACATTCAACAAATGCTAACGCCTACGGGGGAAGGTCGCTAACACTATCAACAGCCACACAATAGCAGCAAACAACACATAAAAATGCCCAGAACGCGGGCCGGGCCAGGGTACCTACAAATCTGTCCCCACCTGTCGTACAAACATGCAAGTTACATGACATACTACCATTTGGATAAATGAGCAAATGTAGAACAACAGCACTTTGAACAGGACAAAATGAGCATATGTAGAACAACAGCACTTCGAACAGGACAGAGAGTCAACAACAGGCTGAGAGTGTCTTACGAGGTTATATGTCATATATCTAAGAAGCAGCTGAGGCTAAAGGATCATTGCTAAGTTGTGTGGTCACAGAAGGAAACAGTGCAACACTGCCATCGGAATCAGTGTCTGTATTCAGTCCTTCAGTTGGACTGGTACTGATAGCCGGTCGAGTGGTGGGGAAGGTTGGAGCAGTATGTAGTGCCCTTCGCCTGCCCTCCATCACTTGCTGGTGAATCAGGGGACTGGGGGCCGAACTTTGAGTAAGAAGCCCTCTCTTACGCCTCCAAGGGGGGCGCTGTGTCTTTGGCAGCGAGAAGTCCATACGTCTCATAGGTTGGACATCGGGAAACGTCTTGTCCAGCCAGTCCCATGCACTGTCAGGAGTATCAAAAAACAGGGAGCGTTGATTGTAGAGGATTTTCACTTTTTCCGAAAATAATAAGGCAAATGACAGGCCCGCTGCCCGAGCTTGTGCCTTCACCTCCATAAAAGAAAATAGTCTGCCCTGAACCGCCAGGGTGTAATCGGGGAATATTGAAATATTTGCATTGTCAATCTGCAGTGGACCATTATCCCTCGCCACCGTCGAGGCAGCCCACCAATGACGACAGATCATCCTCGCTGGAAACACCATCTGACAAGCTAGGGAATGACGGATTATTAAATGGATTCAATGCCCCGGCCCGGAGCTCATCGCTTAAGCGACCACCATCTTGGGCTGCAGACCACATCCCCTCAAACTTTAAGAACGTATATCTCTGGTTCTACTAGTTGTTGTTATTTTGGTGTCATTGTTTTAATTAATTGTATTCTGTAGTTTTAAATAGTTTTTTCTTATGTTGTGTTTTCACTTTAATACTGTTTGAGTGGTACGTAAATACTTTACATGTTGCCTTCAAAGCTAAGACTGACTGCGTTAAGCCTGACTGTTTTTGTGCCAAGCTACCAGAGGGTGAATTCCAGGTTAATTTAGTTACTTTTGTGGTTCACTCCGACAAAGATTATGTTTATTATTTAAGTGAGGCATTATTGTTGTTTGGAGAGGTGCTGGCAAGGTCTGGAGAGGCTGCTGGCAGACTCGCTGTCCCAGAATCTGTTCTGCCACGGATGCTATCCCGCGCTGTGCACTTAAAAGCAAAGGGCGGCCCGTCTGCACCCGTCAGATCCCAGAGGAGGCTGGGCTGGGCCATTCCCTTTGGTCTTCGTGAATTTTCATCGGCTGGTAGGAGCTGATTTAGGACTATGAAGAAGGAAACTTGGACTCTTGGGATCCCTAGTGGAGACATGTAGGGACCCTACATCCTATATTCTTCAACTCAGGCTAACACTGATGTTGTTATGCTATGTTAATGTTATTTGCTATAGGCATCTCAGCGCTGTTGCAGATCCTGGCAGGAGATGCAGACCAGGGGAAGATTATTATAAGTAGGTTTTTAGTAATTTATGTTTTGATGTAATGTAATTAATGTTATTCCATCGCTGTGTTTTGCGGTGTTTCCCCTTGTACAAGCACCTTTTCTATCGTCTACTGGGGGCCTTCTAACCATTGGACGTTTTTCATTGTTGTGCTGTGTTCATGTTATGACTTCTCCTTGCAGCTTATAATCCAGCTTGAGAGTGATTTTTTTAAAGCAATCTGCAAATCAGCCTTATTAGCCTTAGAGGGTTCGCAAGCAGTGGTAGTATACAGCCTGAGCCCTTCGAGGCAAGCTGGGCACGTCATCATGGGGAGGTGTAAACCAGCAGGAGGATTGTCAAAAACGCCTATGAACACAGTGGCAACCATGGATGCTTTTTTACAAAGAGCTCTTGGCGTCTTGGACAAAGAGTTAGAGCTAGTTGCTCGACGTCTTTCACGCTCCCCAGTGAACCAGGCACTTAATTGCACCTTGATTGCCTCCCCCCCCACAACGTCAGTTGATCCTGATTCCATCATGATTTGTGACTCACCACATACTGATTTGGTCGATGGTGGTAGAATCGGCTCACATTTGGACCAAGGTACCTCTCAGCCACTGGACTGAGGGGCAGCCTCAGCAACATCCGCACAGCACTCTGAAACAGGTAAGAGAGTGATAACTAAAAGTAAGTGCCCCCTCATCGGAAGTAACACTAAACTGCGCAATAGTAATGGGGTGAATCCCTGTTCCCTTGACACTGCGGCTATATCTAAACTGGATCTGATTGCCATGCTGGAGCCCTTCATGACCTCTATCACAGCTGTTCTGGACCTTAAATGAGATACTATCGTTAAACGCCTATCTGAACTAGAAATGTGCCTTTCCTCCAGGAATTTATCTTTTCAAGGCAACTCTGGGCCGTAGGTGCAAGGCCCCTGGCTCAAACCGCTCCATTAATCGCAACAGCTTGTACTGCACAGGCGTACCGCATAGGGAACCCACTGGCTCAGTCCGAACTCCCCCTGGAGTCAACATTGGACAGCACCTCCAACCACTATGTTAATCTTTACCTCCTATTCACCTACCAACCTCATCCATAACATCGAAAGAGGTGGTCCCTTCTTACCCCAAGCACAATCCTGGAGAAACTGTGAGCATCGCAGTCGCAACGCTCAGAGGAGAGGCAAATAACCTTGGTCTTGAGGCAACTAACACCATTACTAGATGCATACTCTTCATCTACCACCAGAATCTACTCCCTTCGTAGTAGTCCTAGCAAACGTCCCAGTTCTCCCAGAAGGAGCAAAGGAAGAATTTGACCAACTAAAGAACAAGGCGGTGCATTGGCTGAATTCCAATGCTGTTCCAGGACCAAGAGTGGAAATCAAATCATCATGTTGAGGAGAATAAGCTGTGTGGGAAGGGTTAGGAAGGTGTGGAGTGGTGACTGCATCATTATTAATTTTAACAATCACCATGTTGCAGACAGAATACTCACATCGATCTCGCAGCTCACCAGTATTGGACCCACTCTGGCCATCAAGGCTCTCCCATTGGGTTACTTTTACAGGCCTTTGATCTATTCACTCCTTTCTGGAGCTAGGAGCTTGTGTGGACCAAGCGCCTGCGACTGGGGGGTCACAGCAGGTGTTCGCCACCGGCGTTGATACATAAAACAGGCATGCACCATTGGGATTGCTTGACTGTTGTGATTGACTGCCTGCCAGAGCTTCATCTGAACCTAAGACCTTTTCTATCCAGCAGACAATTGTGCCCTCGGGGCAGGCTAATCTGGCCTCTTCTGAATGAAGGTGTATCTCCTGGAATATCGCAGGGCTGGCGAGCAAGTTTCACGATCCAAGTTGGATACTTTTTATAAAAAGGTACGATGTAATATGCCTGCAGGAAACATGGGCCACTGTCAACAACTTCTTCTTGGAAGGCTTTAACACCTTCCTTGTAATAGCTACTCCCTCAAGTGTGGGCAGAGCCAAGGGGAGTCTTGTCACTTTTGTTTTCCTGGTTGTCTGGAGTAGTGTTGTAGCAGTGCCCACAGACTTTTTCACCACGCAGGCTTTGATGTTTTCATGGGGGCCAACCAAGTTGTTGGTTCTGAAAGTTTATTGCGCTTTATTCCCTCTTGTTGAAGGCTGTAACATCTCCCAGTTGGGCTCCTTCCTGAGAAACTCGTGTTGAAAAAAACAGAGCCACACTAACCTTATGATTGCAGGGGATTGTAACATTAATTTATGTTGAGACTTGAGGCGAGAAGGGATCAACCACATGGGTTGAGCACAGCTGTCTGGGTTGCATATTGAGCATACGTGACAGGGTGATTTACTTACAGTCATTGTTAATGAGTTTGATTAACACTATCCATGAACAAGATGCACCTGGGGACTAAAGATATCAAACCCACTTTTTTACTGGCAGAGGGTGTGAGTCATTTATAGATTTTTTGTCTCTACTCCTTTCTTTGCACATATTTTGGATTTTTCGATTCAGGAGAGTCAGCATAGGGATCATAATCCAGTATGTATGTCTACTTGTGGCCCCGGGCCGCCCAAAGCAATAGAGTAGAACCTAGGGGGTTGCTGTCAACAATGGACGGTGGGAGGAGGTTGACGTGGTTACAGATTTCTCCAGATCACAAAAGTGACGTAACAGCAGCGCAAATCTGGCATAAGGGGCTTGTAAATTTGCCCGTGTATCTTAGGTTAAGCAAATATTTGACATTGATCATTTTCTGCTCCCAAAAGAAGGTAGTGTACTCAAGCGAAAAGCGGAAACAGAAACAGATGGAGAGAGAAAAGTTGCAAAAACAAGGATATATGATGCCTCCTATTTGGACATTGGTTTCACTTGCATTTATGTTAGTGGCGAAAGTAGACCACAGTGTGTGGTTTGTTGCGTGATCTTAGATAACGATAGCTTGAAGCCAACCAAACTAAGGCATGACTTTGAAATGAAACATGGATCTCTATCAGGAAAAAGCTGAGATTCTTTTGCAAGGAAGTTGCAAGAGATAACTCAGCAGAAAGAAGCAGTGAAACATGCAACAAATACTACTGCAAATGCATTAAAAGCATCATGCCAAGTAGCATACCACATTGCCAAAAACAAAAGGCCCTTTCTAGATGGAGAAAAAGTTATTCTCCCAGCATTTCTTGGTGTGGTAGGACAATGCTTGGTGAAAAAGCAGCAGAGAAGTTCAAAAGTAGACCCATTTCAGACTCAATAATTTGCTGCTGCATCTCTGACATGTCAGAAGATATCCAGGGACAGCTCATATCCCGGTTGACATCAAGTTTGTTTGCTTTGCAGTTGAATGAAGCAACTGATCTGTCAAAGGATGCCCATTTAATTGCTTCTGTTCAATACTACTTTGAAATGATATTATTGGAGGATTTTTTTATTTTGCAAGCCAATCAAGAGGCAAGCAACAGGATCCGATTTGTTTGCCATTATCAATAACTTCCTGAGTATCCATGGCTTAAAATTTTTTTGAATCTGCACAGATGGTGCTCCCTCAATGTGTGGTAATAGGGCTGGCCTAAAAAATAATGTATTGAACGTGGATCCACATATTCTGTGGACCCATTGCACTATACACCGGGAAGCCCTTGCTGTTTGAAACATGGACAGCAAACTTGAGGATGTGCTGAATTCTGCTATAAAAATAGAAAATTTTATAATGCCCATCCCACAAGAGCTCGTCTATTTGCAATTTTATGTGCAGAAATGGGAGCTGAGCATGATGGCTTACTGTGACAGAAGTGCAGTGGTTATTCGGGGAAAGTGCTTACTCGCATCTTTGAATTCAGGAATGAGGTACGGCAGTTTCTTCTGTGTTGGGACCCCTGCAAAGCAGAAAAACTATGCAATCCAGCTGGCTTGTGCTTTTAGCATACCTTGCTGACATTTTTGAGAAATGAAATTCCCTGAATCTGTCTCTGCAAGGAGCTGAAATCACTTCTTTTACTATGAATAAAAGAATAACTGCTATGAATAAAAGAATAACTGCAGTCAAGAAGAAGCTTGAATTATGGAGAAGACTAGTTAAAGATGGCCTGTTTGAGCCATTTCCATGTTTAGTAAATACTCTTGAGGAGACTGAATATGAACTACCGAAAGGACTGAATATGATCTAGCAAAAGGACTTTTTTCCACAACAAAATCCTCGCAAACTCCACCAACTCCAAAGAACTCTTCACCGTCATGTGCAACTCACCAACCCCCGCAGCGAAGCCACAGACATCTCTGGCCGTCTCTGGCACACCCGTCACATTAATGTTGGTGGTGTTGTTATAAATCTATGTCTTATGTAAAACAAAGCATTCTAGTAAAAACAATTTGCACATATTTTATCTTGGAAAATAGTTTTTGAACTGAGTAATAAGCTTCTGTCAGTTAACCACACCCACTTACAAATCTGCAGTTTACTTATTGTGTTGAACATTATTTGCCGGATATGGCCTGGGATATGCAGCTGGCAGTCGATTATGTACTGTACCAGATTACATACATTTCTGTTAGGTGGTGGTGGGAGGGGGAGGGCGACATCAAAATAAATTCAGCGGGGGGCTCCACCTACAAAAGTTTGAAGACCTCTGCAGTAGACTCCTTTTCCTCTCCCTGCAGCTGCCTCAGGAGGTCCATAATGGACAGGGTGATACTTGCAGAGAAACCGATAATGCCAGGTCTACTCTCTCCCCAGACGCCATCTTTTTCCCCACTTCCACCTTTAATCCTGCCTGACATCTCTAGTTGCCTTGCGTAAATGCCGCAACGTCAAGCTGCCCTCTGGCTGACCAGGCCGCTGTTGATGTAGCCAGGGGCCCTGTTGACAGCTTACTCCTGGAGCTGCTCCAGCAGACTGGCTTAGGCCCCATCCCCCTTGCCTTCGAATGATGGGATTCCTGCAGGCATCTGCACAGAAAGTGGCATCCCTCATTTTCAGTCACAACTCTCTTTAAAAGAAGAAGCCAAGCAAGAAGACTCATTTCCAGTCATCCATCTGCACAGGAAGCGGCATCGCTGGATTTCCCATCATCCAACTGGAGAGGAAGTGGCATCTCTAAATTTCACATCATCCATCTGCAAAGTGACATCATCATTCATCTGTCCAAGAAGTAACATCACTGGATGTTCCATCATACGTCTGCAAACGGAGTGATATTACTGGTTTCCCGCCAAAGCTGTCTTTAAAAGAAAAAGAGAAGCAAGAGGACTCGTTTCTCATCAGTCATCTGCACAGCAAGTGACATCACTATATTTCCGATCTTCCTACTACACAGGAAAAGACATCACTTGATTTCCCATCATCAATCTGCACATCAAGGGACATCACTGGTTTCCCACCGAAACTGTCTTTACCTAATGGAGGCTGCAGCACGGACGCATAGCAGACACTCGCAACAGGCACGCCACTGGCACACCAAAGACAAGCCCATCTTTGAAGGTTCACAGTCGTCTGTGACTGGCTTGCGACAAGCACCAGGTCCCCTGGCCGTCTTCCACCCACTTCCCCCATCACTACTCCACTGCAACCGTCTGCATCCTGAAACCCGGTCACATCATCCAGTGTTGCTGCCATGTCTTGCCACCCAAAATTGAAGGTACATTCTCGTGCGCCACCTGCCATTTCAGATGCACTCTCTCGCCTCCACCGCAATCCCTCCATGCACATTACACATCCAACACACTCAAAATAAATTACCACACACACCCGATCCCCACAACACTACACCCCTCGCTGCATACTTCTCAACACTTACTCCATCACTAAACATGCCACCGAAATTTTGGATCTGCTACACAACCCATCACCGGACCTGCTCCTTATCCCTTTTTCAGCCCCCATCATCACCATGGTGATCTTCCCCCTGCATACAAGATTTTAAGACAGGCGGGACAAAGAGACCTGTAGGTGAGATAACTATCATCTTAAAAGATTCCATCCAATGCTCAACTACCAGCAGCATGTAAAATGTGACCATTAAACTCCTCATCACAGTCAACGACACCCTTAGCGACATTCTAGTCTACCTCCCTCTTGGACCATGCACCAACTTCAGTAGTACCATTGTGGACTTTGTCACCCCCTTGATACTCAATGCCAATTCCTTCATCTTCCTTGGCAATCTCAACTACCAACTGTAAGACCTCACTCTTACAGCACCCAGCCCAACCAAATTCCTCAAGAACCTGCCCAACCTCAGACTTATCCAGCCAGTGAAAGGTCCTACACATTATGCCTGGACACCTGCTGAACCCCTTTTTCACCAGGGACTCAGACCCACGGCCCTCCCGGCATCCCACGCAAAGAGAGAGCAGAATAGTATTCGACAATCAACTCCCCATGACTGACCCAGTGAATGCATTTTCTGTCTCCTGCTTCCACACTCTAAAGATGCTCAAGAAGATCTTCGAATGTCTCCCCACCAGCACTCCCAGACCGTCACTCAAGCCCTCATTAGCAGCAAGCTGGACTGTGGCAACGCACTCTATGGTGGAATCAACACTCAACTACCCTCAAAGACTCCATACCATACAAGACTGAGTGGCCACCCTCAACATGCCACTTCCCACTTTGCACTCGCAACACCCTGCACTTCAAAGAGCTCCACTGGTTCCCAATCCACAAATGAGCCCTGTTTAAACTCCTCACGCAAATATACAAAGCTTTACACAACACTAACCCCATGTACCTCAACAATCCCTGCAAATACTCTAGATCTGAGCTGGAGTACATTTACTAGTGTTTTGAGTCCTATTTGTCTATAGTAACTTTTCATTTTTAACGATGTCTCAACCCCCTGTCTCAGCAGGTGGAGGCATTGAAGTCTACACTTTGTGGTACATTTACGTTCAGAAATGGTGAGCAGCCAAAAGTAATACATTTATTGCAAAGTGTAAAAGCCTCTAGACTTCTTCACGTTCATCTACCTTTGTGAATAGGCCCCTGAGTCTTCTAGTAATGCACACTGTAGCTTCCAATTGGACATCACTGAATACACTGCCCCCATTCTAATCTGACCAACAGAGGATTGTGGCCAGATACCGTTCTGCCCAAGTATTCTGTGTGTGTGACTCACTCAAGCCCTTCAGTTATAGAACATCATTCTATCTCATCTAAATTCTACATAGTTGAATAAAATAAATAATACCCATGATCAGTGTGACCATTCTACCAGGCATTATGCAGATTTTGCTCAGTGGTCTATTTGTTAAATAATCTGGAGGTTTTGTCACCTACTGCACTTGTTAACTCCAGTCTGAATCTGTCCATGTTGACTTTCAGTACGTTATTATGATATCCTCCTAGAATCAAGGGAATATTTGACCATTCAGATAATTTGCTAGTAAGCATACGGTAGTAGATCTGGTGATCCATATTCAGGGCATATGTACTGCCCTGAATCACCTCCTTTCCTTTAGTTTCTATAAGAAAAAAAAGTGGATATTTTCCATCTGTGTCAATACAGCCATCTAACAGTATGAATGGAAAATCCAGTGCCAAACAACTGATTCCTCCATATTTTTTTGTAATTTTACAATCTCATAGGTGGATAAATTAATTCCTGAATAAAATAAATTTTCATGTACATTTCATGTATGTATGTACTTTAAAACATTTCAGTACTGACCCAAACACCATTATGTTATTAAGTGTCTATGTTATAATTATGCCTAATAAGTCCGAACACTGACCTGGTGCACCATTTCCCACCATGTATGTGTACGATATATCTTTCTATTTTGTCAATCTCTTCATTTAAAGTCAATGGCTTACGCATAAAACTCAAAACGCCCATCACAAGGCAAAAAAATATAATGCATTTCACCAACACACCATTAATTCAACACCTACTTCACAACTTAGGAATTGAATAAAACTATATTCCAAAGAAATCTGAGGAGGTTCACCTGACGTATCTTCACATATTTGTTATACATACACCAAGCCATCCACAAACAATATCACTCAATCTATTTAAATGTCATCAACTGATCCAGATGAGCTATGTGGGGGTACCTAATCCCCAGTATATAATTACTCCTCTAAATCTGAAGTATGATTCAATGTCTGCTTCTATTTACTATTTCGTTCACCAATTAAATTGTTACTTATCCCACAGCTCTTACATGGTCAGTCATGTTTTTCACAAAAGCTCAGCTTATTTTAGTTCTCCTTTTCAGACCCTTTGCACTTTTTGCAGGACCTCTATTATTTGTATGTTTAATACCACTTTGTTCCAAACAGCTGGATGCTTTAGCTGGTCCAGTGAAGAAATGAGCTCGATCTCAGTCTTGTATTGTATGTTCAGCACGAAAAGGAAGCATATACTTCACACCAGCAGCTCTCAAATGTCTCTTTATCACCAGGACAGATTACCTTTATTGCTTTACTGCTGCTGTGTAACCAGGAACCATTCAGATTATGTTATTTACAGCTTGTAATTTTCCCTAGTTTCTGACTTTTGGTATCAAAATATCTCTTTCTTTGTAATAAAGAAGGTGTTTCACCACTGGCCTCAAGTGAGCACCCAGGACAGGTCTACATGCAAGCACTGTGTGTACCATCCATATTGTGCAATTCGTTCCGAGTCCCTGAGCAGTCTTTCGCTATCCATCCAGAAATTAGATCATGTAATCAGCCTCATGCTCCTCTGGCAGCCCCACCACTAAAATATTGTTTTGTCTTGAGCGATCCTCAGCGCCCTTTTATTGATATTCAAGAAGACAAACTCTTCCAGTTAGTTCAGATACAGTAGAATTCAGGCCACTAGTAGTTGGTGCCACTTATGAGAGCTCATCTACTTGTTCCATCCTCTCCACCAACTTCCTATTGTCATCTTTTGGGTAACCAATATCAAAGATGCTTGTGTTCATTTTTGTTCCCTGTGCTCCTCTAGTGGCCACAACTACTTTACTATGGTGTTTCATTCATCCTGTCCATTGCTTGTCGCAGCAGTTGTACATGTACAGGCTGTTTTAATTTGATGCTGCTACACCAGTGAGGGACATTGTGGGAGGAAGGATTCCATACTGTCTATTTTGGTCTTGGTTTTACCCTTTCTTGGACAGCCCTTCTGGCATACAAGTTTACGTATTATAATTAAAAGGCCACTTACTGTGTGCTACATTATATGAAAAGAGGATGCACACCTCCACTGTTGTAGTTAGACTCGCCAATCACAAAGGCCTTCGACTCACCCCACAATTCACATTGTAGTGTCATCCACAGATAATGAGTCAAAAGATGCATGCATCAGTGGAATCAGCATTGGGATACATTTCTGGGGTAGCTACAGATGCTATATTCAACTGCTACTGCTAGAATGACTAATGCAGTTACTCAAGCAGCATTTTCTGGTGGACACTAAAGGATGGCAATATAATGTTGACAAAAAGTAGTTAGTTCAGTTCAGATAAATGTCACATCTCTCGTCGTTCTTTATTAGTGCTGTGGTTTATGCTGTTATCACCCACTATTGACAATGGTAACTGAATAGTATATATGGGCTTGCTAGGGCACTACAAGCAGTGCAACTCACTTCCTAGTGCTGCAGTCACTCCCACCTGATGGTCACAATTCCTCGCAACTTATTGCTGCTCCATCTCAGGCCACTGAAGTATACAAAAAAGTGATGGAGAGAATGCTTGAGTTTATCTCAGTCACTGGTAATGATTTGGGCCACATCCCACTCCATTATTACCTTGCACATCATGCCACCTCAGTTTGGATGCAACCATGTGCCCCTGGCCCCCGCAATTCCCATTCCACCCGCATTACTTATGACGCCGCAACCCTCTCAGCCCTTAACCCCGGCCGACTCCCAAACTGCTACCAAGCCGCCCCAGTTCACACCCATGGACCCTTCACCTGCCACTCCTGCAAGTTCGACTGCATCAGGACCCACACCAAATCCACAAACTCCAAACAGAGCTCCGACACTAGCCACCTAAAATGCATCCTGATCAACACCCGCTCAGTCCACAGACACTCCATTGAACTTTGGAACCTACTCGACACTACATCGCCGGACGTCGCATTCCTCACAGAAACATGGATGAACGCCTCATCAGCGCCCGACATCGCCATAGCCATCCCAGAAGCCTACAAGATCATCCGAAAAGATCGCACCAACCAAACAGGAGGAGGCATCGCCATCGTCCATAAGAACACCATCCGCATCACGACCAGTTCCGATGATAACCTCGCTTCCGCCGAACACCTTCACTTCCAGATTCACACCGACCACAAAATCACACTCAGAGGCACCCTCATCTACAGACCACCAGGACCCCGCACACAATTCAGCGAAGACATCGCTGACTTCATCAGCCCACATGCCCTCCCCTCCGAGAACTACATTCTACTGGGAGACCTCAACTTCCACCTGGAAAAGAAAAACGACAACAACACCACCACCCTTCTGGATAACCTGGCCAAACTAGGACTCAAACAACTTGTAGACACCCCCACCCACTACGCCGGACACACGCTCAACCCTATCTTCACCTCCAGCAAGCACATCTTCTTCGATCACACCACAGCTCTCCATTGGATGGACCACAGCTGCGTTCACTTCAACTACAAAAAGTCCACGACCCACAACCTATTCCTCGAAGAAATTGGAACAAAATCACCGCCGAACTACTCTTCACATCGCTTCACCAAAACCCCCCCACCAAATCATCGGACCCAAACCAAGCAGCCACTAACCTCACCCAATGGATCACCCATAGCGCCGACGAACTTGCACCCTTGAAAAACCATCTAATCAAGCAAGGTAGCAAAAAAGCCCCCTGGTTCAACGATGACCTTAAGATATCCAAGAAGTTCTGTTGTACTCTCGAGAAAACCTGGAGAAAAAACCCAACCACTGATAACCTAGCCACCTTCAAGAAAGCCACCCGCAAACACCACCAACTAATCCGATCCACCAAGAAATCAGCATTCAAGGATCGACTTGACAACAATGCCCAAAACAACAAGGAACTATTCAACATCGTCAAAGAATTTACTAACCCCACCGCCGGCACCAACAACATTTCTCCCTCCCAAGACCTCTGCAACTCTCTATCCTCATTCTTCCACAACCAAATCACCAAAATACATAACAGCTTTGAAAACCAGTCCGAAGACAAGCCCACTCCACCCATTCCCGATCCAACACCGCCCTCTAACAACCTTTGCGCCTGGAACCCAAACACCACCGAAGACACCATCCGCCTGATGAACTCCATCCACTCAGGATCGCCAACCGACCCATGTCCCCACCACATTTTCAACAAAGCAGGCTCCATCATCGCACCCCATCTCCGCGATGTCATCAACTGTTCCTACAACTCCGCTACCTTCCCGGAAATCTTGAAACATGCCAAACTCAGCGCCCTTCTGAAGAAACCCACAGCAGACCCCACCGAACTTAAGAACTACCGCCCCATCTCGCTCCTCCCATTCCCCGCCAAAGTCATTGAGAAAGCCGTCAATAGTCAGCTCGCCGCCTTCCTCGAATCCAACAAATCCCTCGAACCCTACACAATCTGGCTTCCGAGCCAAACACAGCACCGAAACCGCCCTCATCGCAGCAACAGACGACATCCGAACACTACTGGACAACGGAGAAACAGTTGCCCTCATCTTACTTGACCTCACCGCAGCCTTCGACACAGTCTGTCATATCACCCTCACGCAACGACTAAGCAACGTCAGAATACAAGGAAAAGCATTGGAATGGATCATATCGTTCCTTGCCGGAAGAACCCAGAGAGTCCGTCTCCCCCCCTTCAAATCAGAGGCCACCGAAGTCATCTGCGGCGTACCACAAGGATCATCTCTCAATCCCACCCTCTTCAACGTATACATGAGTCCCCTCGCATCCATCGCGCGCCAACCCAACCTCAACATCATCTCCTACGCAGAAGACACCCAGCTGATCCTCTCCCTCACCAAAGACCCGAACACCGCCAAAACCAACCTACATGAAGGAATGAAAGAAGTAGCCGAGTGGATGAAGAACAGCCGTTTAAAACTGAACTCGGACAAAACGGAAGTCCTCATCTTAGGCTCATCCCCCTCGGCCTGGGATGACTCTTGGTGGCCACCAGCCCTGGGAAGCGCACCCACACCAACGGATCACGCACGTAACCTGGGCTTCATCCTGGACTCCTCCCTCTCGATGACCAGACAAGCCAATGCCGTCTCATCATCCTGCTTCAACATCCTACGCATGCTCAAAAAAGTCTTCAGTTGGATCCCCACTGAAACAAGAAAGACGGTCACCCACGCACTGGTCACCAGCCGACTGGATTACGGAAACACCCTTTACGCCGGAACTGCGCATTCACAGATCCACCATGGGGGGGAAGATCCTTCTCCTACTTAGTGGCCAAGACCTGGAATTCTCTCCCCACCCACCTCCGCCTTATTCAGAACCACCTCTCCTTCAGAAAGCAACTAAAAACTTGGATATTCGATAAGTAAATGCACCCGCCTCCCCAAGCGCCTTGAGACCCTCTGGGTGAGTAGCGCGCTATATAAATTTCTGAACTTGAACTTGAACTTGAATCAGACTTCACCCTAGCCCAACAAGAAGTCTAGCCCAAACTGGCAGGCCAGCTCATCCCTGAACCAGAGCACAAACAAGCCAAGACCGGTTTTGCCCTCATTCGGACTCATTCGTTGGTTGCAGAATGGTTCCATTGGAACATTGAGCACGGGGCCCACGTCTGGTCATACTCATCACATTTAAGCATCGCACTGAAGTATACAAAAATATGATAAACCAAATGCTTTAAATATTCTGAGCCACTGGTAAATACTCCAGGCTTCATCACAGTCCATCAATACCTTGAACACCATGCCTCCTCAGTGTGGACCCAGCATATGCAAATTAATCTTAAACCTGCTCCTTTAGAAACAGTCCAGGCCTGCTAGACCTGGTCCTCCTCGAACCTGAACACAAGCAACCCAAGACAGGTTTAGCCCTGAAACTATACTACACGGAGGCCTCTGTGTGCGCCTCAACGGCTCCTGACATCACATCCTCCCTCATCAGGATTCCCCCACAGCCAGTCAACAGTGATAGGAGATCATTTCTGCTTAATCTCCCTGCAACCTTTTAAAGCTTCTGTGCACTCCTCTGATACTCTAAAACAGCAGTTTGGGAGCCAGCCAAATTTCCTCTCACCTTATCCACAACTATAAGTGAGTGCACAGTGGTCTCCCCTACTCTCAAACCAGACACGAAGGTCAGCATCTGATCGCAAAATGGTGAAGGATTCTGTCGGTGGAGACCACTGAATAACAACTCTCTTCCACAGGAAATTCGTAGAATCTCGTACAAGGTTGATTTCAAACTGGAAGCAAAAAGATTCCTCATGAATAAGTTCTTACCTTAACATGAGGGACGATTGTCAGCTCGAATCACGTAGGATATACTACAGTATTGGTTATTAATCCTGTTTAATATTATTGTATTTGCTCCCCTTATGTCATTATGTTTCATCGTCTAGCCCATTCTTCGTTACTCCAGGTTTATAATGGATCTGTTATGTGTGCACTATATGATTCAATGCCTGTTAGATTCCCCATTTGATTCTTGTGATCGGTTTCCTTCCTTTGCCTCAAATTGTAAAGCGCTCCAATATCCTTCGGGATCAAGTTCGCGCTATATAAAACTTTATAAATAAAATAATTAAATAAATAAAAATAAGAAAATGATTTGATGAAGGTTCTTTATTGTTAGAAGTAGCCTTCTATGAAATGGTGTTGTTCATTAATTCTTTGTTGTTGACACTTCATGAGAACAGTCCATTTATTTTCTGTTGTTGAGTCTCCATTGAGTGAGGGTTGCTCTACATTTACTGGTGATGGACATCCTTTGTCTATTGGCCATGCATTGTGAGGTGTTGGCCTCTCCTTGACTAATGATGGTCCTCAGTAATATGATGATAGCTAAAACTTTATAGTAACGCTTCTCCTTCTTCTGGTTCTATGTGCTCACATGTGTATGTATGTATGTATGTATGTGTTTAAGAAAGCAAGTTTGATGATTCTGCAGCAAAGGACAAACTGAGCTCTGTATGTTGCCAAGTTATGAGAAGAATTCTGTATACATTGGTGAAATTAGTAGGAAGATTTCTCCTTATGGGAAAGATGGAGAGAAAGGATCAGTCACAAAGGTGGGTGAAGTGTTACGCAACGTGACAGTTCCTTGGTTTCTATTCGAACTGAAAAAGTGATGATGCAAGCCTAATGTCCCTCCCTGGTTATGTATCTTCACTGCCTGATGTAGCGTTTCCTTTTTTAAGGGTCTATTTTCACTTTTGCTCACTGCTTTTCATTGCAAAGTCATTATTTGGCAATCCAAGGTGGCATTCACTTGTATATAAATCTAATTTTGACCCTAAAAATTGAAGAAAAGGAGAAGCTATATTATTCTCATTGCTGTGAAGGGACATAAGAACCAACACTGGCTCAGTTTAAAAACTGCAAAAAGGAGAGATAAAATATGGACAACTGACATACTAGTAAGGCTGTGTTCATTTTGGATAGGCTGGTAATTCCTACAGTAAGTGTAAATGAATTGGATGCCTCTTCAATTTTCAAATCACAACAGAGTATAATGTTTCATGGTTGTGAGCAACCCCTCTTATTATATCTGCCTGTACTGATATTCTCTCTTTGACCATCTCTATCGTAAAATATTTAATAAAGACAGAACTGGTGCAAAATGCATTGATGAATTACTACAATACTCTTAGTTTTGGGATTCCCAGAGTGGTGCTGGAAACATTTTCTGAGCGGGGGTGTTGCCATCAATGCTAGGTCATTGAAGTCATAGGGACTATGACAAATCCAAGCGTTACACAAACAAAAATGTAGCAAAGGAACAACACTCATTAGAAAGAAAGTGGTAAGGGTGTAGTGTTTTTAAGGGTACACTGGCACAAATATGCTACTAAAACATGGTGTAGTAGTACACATTTTTTACATACAGCACATATTCCATTGAAATAGGCAACACTTTTATGTATGTTAGACAGGAACAAGCATTCTATATACACTTTCCTTTCACATGCCGTACTCCCCAGCAAACTTGGCAGATTGTTCAGTTTACCAAATCCTCTAACTTTTCAGTCAGACAAAGAAAAGTAAACTCCAATCGCCAAGTTAAACTAAAAACCACAAATTTGTCACAAGACACAGAATTACATTTGACCTGTCTTTGTACACACATCTAATGTGACAAGATAAGGTACACTGACAAAATATCGACACCAAAATATCCCTATACAAAAATATCATGACCAAAATATCGATGTCAAAAATATCTACTTCCTATACTTATAATGGTAAGTACAAAAATATTGATTAAAAAAATAGTTGTCATAAATATAGTTGTAAAAACTATAGTTAGCACGAGGTAGTCCATCTACCATGTTGATGATTGTGTTGACGCTATATCCCAGGCAGGTCCTCACAGTGTAACTGACACTGAGGAAGGCGTATTGCTGAAACGCGTCTGTCAACAAGTGTGATTAAACTTTTGGTGTGAGCACTGCAATCTTTTGGTTTCCACAAGTGCGGTTCTTTGGATATCACATTTCCGAGGCTGAGCTGAATATATATATATATAATATCGAAATTAGAAGTCGATTATTGCTCATAAATTGCCGTTCAAGGTGGTTTGGTGAATTAAAATAAGCCCACTTGGGCTGTATTGACTTTACCAAAAACTGTGTGAAAATGTCCTGAATTTGGGTAGAGGAATGACGAATTATAAAAGAAATATGTATTGTTTCTTATTCATTCTTTCACGGTTTTTTCCCACTTTGATCATATGCTTTATTTATGTAAATTGCATTTTTTTAAAGGCTTCTTTGAAAATGACATTGAAAAATAATAAACTCTTGCCTTGATTGTTGTGCACGATGATAATATGTGTAAATAACTTTTCCATTTCTATGAACTTGTTTGTCACGTGATGTATCACGTCAGTACAGAGCACTTTAAATGTATGTATGTGTTAACACAAAAACTATCGTGACCAAGCCTGCTGGGTCAGGCGAAACGCGTCGTAAGCGACTTCGGAAAATAAAGAAAGTTCTATCACCACGCTGTGTCGTCTCCTTCGGAAATTGTTTCGGAGTTTTGAGCGCTTGCATACACACACAGAACTCCTCCACGCCGCTTCCAATCCAACCGGACCAGCGAGGCGTTCACACAGGAGACGGACCACAGGATCAGTTACAGGCTTTATTTATTTTGGCAAAACCAGCTGGAAAAAGTGCATTACGCGTTTCGGGCTACGTAAGCCCTTGCTCACATGCAACAATTGTATGTAACATTTTCATTTTTATTGGTGACCTCCCAGCCCCGCCCTCTGATCAAATCACGTGACCATAGACATAGACAACATCTCAATTGTTGTAGTTCTAACTGTGCAAATACGCAAAACCGCGAAATTAAAGTCAACATTTCTAAATAAGAAGAAAACTTTGACATCTTCAAATATTACAGGATAAATCCCTGAAGATGAATAGCAAAAAGCTTTAAGCAAAGAATTCTTATTCATTTAACATTTGCATACATCACATATTAATAAGAAGGACTTGCATGGGACAGTGCATTTCCAAGTGAATATTTTAGTGCAAAACAATCCATGTCTAAAGTGCAGAACTAGATTTACTAATGTGTGTCAACATTTGAGAACTAAAGTGCTACAGTCAACAATAAAAACACCTGTATAAATATATACATTTCATGCTATTAATATCATCTAAGAATATGATCATATTTCTTTATATATTAAAGCAAGACTAAAACCTTTTACATTAAATACAGAGTTTATCATATAAAACTGTCTAAAAAATACCCTGTGACTAAAATTACGTGATAAAAAAGATCAAATAGTACAAAAATTGAGAACAGGATATTTTATATATAAAAAACACAGGTTGCCCCAAGTGAGGAAATCACACATGAAGAGGTAGCGCACACAGCCACCAACAGCAGGATTCTCAGCCAGCGCTCTGGTCCTCACAGCGTGACTGCCAAACTCGTTTCGAGCATGTAATGCACTTGATCACGTGCTCATTCCAATTAGACAGGGAAGAGCGGATTAAGTGGAAACAGCTTTTAATGAATATGCAGACCTGCCCATGTGGGCGTTAGCAAAACAGGGCATCTTGGTATTTGTAGTGCAGCCCATTGTCGCTATGTCCAAGTTCCATGCAAAACCCGGTTTGGTACCGTTCTCCCACTTGGAATGTCTTACCCCAGTGGGAAAGAAGACTGAAATGGTCGCTTCCAAGCCTGCCAATATGAGTCCAGCAGCTAGGCCCCCTTCATTCCTGGCAGCACTCATCACATCCGAGTGCCATGAAACCGCAAAGCAGCTGCAGGACATCTTCTCTGCCAGGCCAGCCACTAAACACAAGTAACACAGGTTGACCCAAGTGAGGATATCATACATGAAGAGGTAGCGCACACAGCTACCGACAGCAGGATTCTCAGCCAGCGCTCCGGTCCTCACAGTGTGACTGCCAAACCCATTTCGAGCATGTAATGAGATATGAGAACGGAAATTACAAAATGGTGGGAGCACAAATCTTTAACAAAGTATGTGGAAGTGGGAAGCCTCCCACGGGGGCTAAGGATCTTGCTCGCCCTGAGTTTTGATAAACCAAATCCAACATGCTCAGGGAGTGGGGAGAAAGTAATTTTGCAGCCGCCATGAATCTAGTGAACATTTTAATTAAATATGCCGAGATAGATCGTAAAATCATTCTGGGTGAAATTGATAAAATCAATGAAGATCTAAATAAATTAGAAATGACAGAATACATTAAGAAATCAAGTGATGAAATCAAAGAAAGGCTAAGAAAGCATGAAGAAAAAATTAAATTACGCAAAGCCCACAAATTTGCGCCTTATCATGCCGATTACGATAACGGGCAAATATTCACCTTAGCACGCTAATTTGATAATGCCAGAAGACAACAATAGAGTAATAAAAATGAGAAGCAATGTAACAAAGGAGATACAAAAAGTGTCTACTAATGTAGAACTTTCTAGAACTGATATGGAATAACTGACAAGTGAATCTGGCTCAGAATTTGAAAGTTTGGCGGCAACTAAAACAAAATTGAGCCTGGGGGAGGAGTTGGATTTTTTAGTCGAAGAGCAATTACAACCTCTGAGGCCCAGACAACAAAGGAAACCAGTCGAAAAAGAAAAAACGCAAGAAGGCGTGACAGGAGAAAAAGGTGGAAATGCAAAGCAAAATAAAAAACGCAATAGCACAGGAAACAGTAAGAAGCGATAATACCATAAATAATCTATCACCAATCTTACTGACAAAGGCAGAGGAACAACTGTTAGCACTAGGACTGAATTACTGCCCAGAGAGTAGCTTCGACTATGCAAGCACCAGAATTGATGTATTCTGTTTTATCCGGAAACTAAAACTAAAAAAGTTTTTTACAATCAAAACAGGTTTGGGACAATTGAAAATCGCACCGGATGTAGGGGCTGAGAAAGGACAAATACTCAAGATATCTGACATTCCCACCCTGCTGACTTTGCATGATTTGGACATTGAAACTGGAACTCAATCTTCAGTGTCTGGGTTAGAGGATCTAACTCAGACAAGACTACAAAAAATCAATATGGCTCAGAAAGGTGCTGGGAGTTGTCCATTTAAGCCAAAATCAAGCTTCTTCCCTCTTATATCAGAAGATGCCATGGATATCTTCCATGAAAGAGTGACTGAAGACATCAAAAAACTTTACCATCAAGTTAAACATTAGAAAAAGAGCAAACAATACAAAAAATGAGAATATACCAAACTAATAAAAAAATTGGGAGAAAATCAGGAAATGATAATAAAACAAAGGTGGCAACATCGTGTTATGGCCAAAAAAAGATTATATCCAGGAAGCAAAAAAGCAACTTGTTAATGGAGAGTGCTATGAAAAAACAACGATAAAGGACTACAAAAAATCAAGGGAAGCAATAGAGAAAGATTTATTACAGATGCACAAGGAATTTCTGGTCCTCCCTGTATTATACTTAATCCCAAAAGTCCACAAAAACATAGTACCTATACCTGGAAGGCCAATAATATCGGCTATCAACAGCGTTGGAGAGCAAGTTGGACAATATGTTGACTATTTCCTGCAAGACATGGTGAAAGAACTACCAAGATATGTAAAGAACATAGGGGACTTTCTAATGAAAACTAAAGACATTGGGGTCAATTCCGATCGCTGTCGGAAGGGCACCAAATCGGGTTCGGCATTAGTGGATCCGATTTGGAGGCTGAATTTCCGTCCGAGTCGTACACGGGTCCGGACGTCGAAGTACGATGTAAACAAGCGCGAAATCTCCGTCCGAATCGTTTCGGTCACAAGCAAACCATGGCGCGCATGGAGACGTTTTACGACCGAGCTAGTACGATGCTAGATTCGGTCAGCCAGATCGAGTGGGAGCTTCTGGCTCGCAATAGCTACCGGAGTTGGACTTCGGGGGTCCGCGTCGGACCCCCTGTCACCCGCAGCCTTACGACTCGGACACATGGGGAGACCCATGGGTCTTCCCAACACAGGCATGTACGGTGTGGATGGCACCGACGTGTACCCACTGTAGGGGGCGCACTTGTCTGCGACTAACCCATTCAGTCAATGGGAGTACCATGTACGCGTCATACAACCGGCTCCCATTGACTTCTTTGGGAGTCCGACCGAACCGAGTCCGACAGCATACAGCCGCATCGCACTCGCTCGGTCGGACTGCAGGAGTCTGGATCGGTCAGAAAACACCCCCGATCCGGCTCGGTCGGAGTGCTCTCCGAACCATCTCGGAATCGGCCCCTCGATATATAGTCTCTATACAAGTATTGATCATCAAATGGGTTTACGAGCAGTTAAACACTTTTTAGATGGAAAACCCTGTGAGTTTTATGAGCATAACAAAGTGATAATAGATCTTATTTCCTGGTGTCTTAATAGCAACTATTTTATTGTACTCGCAAAGGGTTTTTAGTCAGGGAAAAGAAAGGGCGCACTGCTAAACGTGGACGCAATAGGTTTAGACCTTCAGGGTAGAGGTGTGGTGCAAAAGGGTAAGGGGATAAGCCCTATTACCCCCCAATTGTGTGATGGCAGAAACCAACGCACTACAAAATCGCAACGAGATACCCATGCATTGGCTGGATTGCTTCAGAGAACATTAAAACACCGAATTACTCACGAATCATACGACAAATTTCTTGTTTTTTTCCTTAGGCTTTGTTTTACATGTACATGTGTCCACACTGACACACCGTGTTATATTTGATTGTTGTGTGCATGGGTATCCATTAGCAACTATTTTATGTTTGGTAAAGATATTTCTAAACAGTTACGAGGAGTAGCGATGGGAACCTGTTTCTCCCCCAGCTATGTGTGTCTCCACATTGGGTGGTGGGAGGAACAGGTTCTGAGGACAGCACATCATGAAACAGTTGATCAGCATGTATTGTATTGGCTCAGATACATAGATGATGTTTTCATATTGTGGAAGGGTGGTGACATAAAAGCAAGACAATTCACCGAGGCCATCAACATCAATTCTATAAATCTTAATTTAAATCTCATATGAGTAAAACTGCTATTGAGTTTTTAGATGTAAAAGCCTAAATCAAAAATGGCAACTTTGAGACTACCCTATTTAGAAAACCTACGGCAGGTAATGCTATGCTGCACGCTAGCAGTGCCCATCCGAAGCACTTGATAAAGAGCATACCTTATGGGGAAGTGTTATGGTTAAAGCGAATTTGTAGTCTAGAGTCTGATTTTAATAACTGCGTGGAAGATACCATGGAGAGACTCAGGAAACGGGGATATATCCTAAAAGAGGCGATCACCAAGGCTAGTGCAAGACCCAGAACTAGTCTCTTCATTAGAACAGAAAGTGAAACAACAAAAGATTTATCTAGAGAGACTGAAAATTTACCTAGAGAGACTGAAGATCCTTGTTTAATTACCACTTACAGTAATGAATAAAGGAAAATAAGGTCCATAATAAAAAGGAACTGGCCAATAGTGCCCACCGATAATGTTTTAGGGAATAGACTCCCTGAAACACCTACAATCACTTTGAGGAAATCCAAAAATATGGGATCAAGATTGGTTAAAAATAGCCCAGAACTAAGTCAGCCAGGGTCTTGGCTAAAGCCCAGACAAAGCTTCACTAAGGGGCCGATTCCAATCTCGCTCGGAATTTCCCCGAAAGCGATCCGGCCATAAAAAGTATGAGCCGTACGCATGTTCTTCGCACTACTCGTACAGCTGTACGAGCAAGCAAGTACAATGCAAGAATCGCAAAATCGACGACCGAATGGTTTCCGGGTCTGAACTGCTCCGTACGCCTCGTCCGTAAGCAAACCGTGCCATGCAATGGAGGTGAATTCCAACTGAGCCAGGACGATGCACGCATCGGACAGCAGGATCGAGCCAAAATTTACGGCTTGCAAAATGTCCGGGAAGCTGCCTTTGGGGGTCCGTGTCGGACACCCTGTCACCCCGCAGCCTTATGACTCGGACACAGGGGGTGACGCAAGGGTCTCCCCAACACAGGCATGCATGGTGCGGATGGCACCGACACATACCCACTGTAGGGGGCGCTCTTGTGCGAGATGTACCCATTCATGAAATGGGAGCCCATGTAAGCATCGTACAACCGGCTCCCATTGACTTCTATGGGAGTCCGACCGAACCGAGTCTGGCAGCATGCAGCCGCATCGTAATCGCTCGGTCGGACTGCAGGAGTCCGGCTCGGTCGGAAAACACTCTGGATCCAGCTCGGTTGGAGAGCTTTCCGACCCAGATCGGAATCGGCTCCTAAATGCTCATCGTGCAGAGGCTGCAAGTTTGGAATTAACAAAACTAATTTTGTTATTCCATTCTGTGAAAAAGAGATTGCAATCAAAGGCAGCTTCAACTGCAGAACTGAGTATGTGGTGTATGTTTTGACATGCACCTGCGGCCTCAATTACATTGGAAGAACGAAGCTGCAAGTGCATGTCTGAATCCTGCAACACCTTAGAGCCTTTATTAATAGTGACACCGCATACCCTGTTGCCAGACATTTTAAGATGACGTATAACAATGAAGTCAACTGTCTCACGTACTATGTAATTGGCGCCATTCCTAAACCCCATAGGGGTGGAAATAGAGAACGCCAATTAAGACAGTAGGAGACCTAAATGATTCTGGAGTTTGATAGGAAAATACCAAACAGTCTCAACAACACCGAAGATATGCATAACTTTCTTTAATAATATTGTTAAGTAATGATATTATGAAGGCTCATCAAATGAATTATTATAAGATATTTGTGGATGCATTAGGCTGAGCCCTTTTAATCATGAAGCAATGATTTTAAGTGTTTTAATTGCTGCCTTAATTTAGAAACATGATCAATTTGAGCACAATTTTAGAAATTCTTTTTAGATGTTGTAAATGGTATTAACTGACATTAAGTTTTTACTGTGGATAATATGCTAGAATTTTGCCCATACTCTATCAGGCACTTTAAGAATTAGCACTTTTTTACATATTTAGGGCCATATGTATCAACATCCAGATTTGCAAATCTCAAATAGCGATTTTTTAGAATGTATGTACAAAACTGAATTTGTTTGCGATTTCTTAAAATTCCTTAATTGTGATTAGCAAATTGTGAATCGCCATTAAGGAATAATTTCCCATTCATTACTATGGGCCAGGAGGCCCATAGGAATGAATGGGAAGGTATTCTCAATATGCGATTCGCAATTTGAGAATCGCAAATTGAGAATAATTTCAAGGGTGCAGGGGTGTCCAAAGGATACCCTGTTGCACCCCTGAAATTAGCATGGGTGCACATGTGGTGCACATACATGCCCTAAGGGCATGTATGTGCTTCACATTGCACTTTAAAAAATGCAAAAAAGTGTATTTTTCAAGGAATTCGCAAATGTTGGAGGTAATTTGCGATTCCTTAAGGCCAATTTGCATTTTTTTAATGCTTCTTACATTGCATTTGAGGAATCGCAAAATTTGCGATTCCTTATTTTGCACTCAATTTTGCTACATACATACCATTTAGCGAAAATGAGTTCGTAAACGACAAAATTCTGTGAATTTCGGCGTTTGCGAACCCATTTGAGCTTCATATGGCACTTAGTTTTGTTGCTAAGCACCCATGCACTTTAAAATAAAATACAATAAAAAGGGAATAAGTATTAGGACAACAGTATGATGTATTTATACAGATATACTCTATAACATAAAAGAAGCGAGAAAGACAATATCAACAAGGTTGACTTCGACCCACTGGGGGTTATTTGTGTCATAATACAAGACTCTGAGAAGCCGCTCCACATGGGGAAAACCTGCAGCACTACAATACCCAGAGTGCCACGTGATGGACACGCCCACTGAGGCTGACATTTGTGAAATAAATTGTGCTAAAAATCGGTGGTCTCAGTGACTCTTGACCACGCCACTGAAGAAGGGATTAGATTTCCTGAAACGCGTTTGGCTGATAACATTGGAAGCTTGTACTTGAAAGGCTGCCTGCTTGCACGATGCAAATAAATGAAGTGCGATGCAAATTTCCGAGAGGCTTCACTCTTTCTTTGGACTCACCTGCATCTTGGCTATATATATATATACATATGTAGTTCGTAATATACACAAAGAGCCACCTATTAAAGTACCTATGGGCTCTGGTATGTCTGGAGATTTCTATCTTAACATTATACATTGGAATGTGGCAGGCCTGCGTTCCAAAGTGACTAATGAAATTTGGTTAGAACTTGTTGGAAATTACAAGATTTTGTGTTTTCAAGAAACATGGGCAAGAACGGCCGTCCATTTAGAAGGATATAAAACCTACACCTCGTATGGACTACCTTCACCTTCGGGAAGATCAAAAGGGGGTCTAACAATATCTCAAATTCCCTAAAGATTAAGGAAATAGTCCTGTTAAGACTGGAATCTAACTTTCAGATTTTGATATTCAAAATAAATAAAACAGTCATTTACGTGCTGGTTAACTTTCACAACAACTTTCAGCAGGTGGATTTAATAACAGTGTTAAATGATATTTCCCATTCCTTACAGGAACTGAGAAATAAGTATATTAATAAAGTGTTATATTAATTTGGGGTGGTGATTTTAATTTACCAATTTGTATGAATATAAACAATAAAAATTGTGGTATCCAGGATGAACACAATAATGCATTCACCCACTTTTCATACACAATTATTAGCAATCATTTGAACGAAATAATGTTTGTTTTGGAACTGGGGTTTGCCAATGACTTAGTGGTTCCCCCAGTCCCATTCTCCTCCACCTTTAATGGTAGGGGCGCTTTTAGCACTATTCATTATATTTTCGTTTCATGTAACATGGCGTCTAGTATCCAGGATTTTTGAACGCTTGACAACGCCGTTAGTGTTCATTTTCCTAACAGTCATTCGCTATCTTTAACTAACGGGTAGAAAAGTTAAATACTATGAGTATTCTAGGGCATCAAACCTTAATTTTGGATAGATTAAATAGGGATTCCCTTAAGTGGACTAAAATAGACCCAGCCGAAAATACATCAAAAGTATTGAAGAATGTGTTGCCTTAAATTGAAAAATGCTTAAACCAGTTTTGCAAGTATACCAAGAACAGTAAAAGAAGCCCTTCATCAAAAACTGAAATCTAGAAAGGACATTACTAAAGGGTGGTTTAACAAAGTGTGCACAAAAGCATATTCTGATTTGAAAGCGGGGCGTGGCCACGGCGCCGATCGGAATGGCTGCCTTTTCGTGAAGCTCCTCCACGCGGGCTCCTGACGGCGGCGGCTGAGGTGTAAGCCGACATTCCAACTCCCCACATCCGTACGGATCCGAACACTGATGTCGCCCTGACCATCTGGGTGACTTTGGAGAACCCGGAGACGGCCTGAGGAGAGTGTACGGCGGAGGAGAATCGGGGCCTTCGGACCTCGGCGCCATCTTCTCTCACTGCGCCGGATTGCTGGTGAGCGCCGTGCGGGGCCTGGTCGCTGGGCCTTCGCCCCCCTAAATCGTCGGCTGCGGTGGTTCTCGCGCGCCGCCCGTCCGATTCGGGTACCCGGGTGGGGGCTCCTGGTTCCCGATACGTTCGTGGCCCTTGGGCCTGCGGGGTGCCGGGACCGGGGCCTCGATTTTCGGGCCTGGGCCGGATGCTGGGCGGCGGGCGGGGACGCTCACGGTGAGGCGGCGGGGGCGTACGTGCTCGGGGGTCGGGCGACCGTGCGGCGCTGCTACGCGATTCTCGGCGGCCCCGCCTAGTAAACACTCGTGGGACTATCAGACCCCTCCATTCCTCCTGCTCTACTCGACGGGAGAAGGCCGCTCCCCACCCCACCACATCCTGAGGGTGCAATCTGCGCATCGGACCGTACATCGGACCTGGGCCAGCAGTGTCTACCCAGGCCCTCACTCACCTGGACTGACGCTGCCTGGCCGCTGAACCTCTACTGTTTTTTGGCACTTGGTGCTGCTTTACCGCTCTCCCATTTTGCCAGAACTTCCACGCCACCACTCCCGGCACAGCTTCGCCCTGCGGGCGGCCGAGGCGCTGGGGAAGAGGGATCCCAACCACAGGAAGCTCAGCTTCGACAAAACTCCCTCCTCTCCACGGACCCTCCGCCTGGTTCGGCAGCCGGGGCCTCCAACGCTACGGACCTGGGAGATGCGGCGGCTATGGTCGCCACCATGATGGGTGAAATGCGAGCAGGCTTTAAAGCGCTCGACACCCGCTTCGACAGCCTGGAACAGAAACTGGCGGACATGGGTACAAAGGTGCAGGCCCATGACAGAGGCTCGATGTGGCTGAATCGCGAATATCAGACATCGAAGATGGCGCATCGAAATCGCTTAAGCGACTGGAGCGGGTCGAAAAAATTCTGAAAGACGTGCCCATTAAAACGAAGATTTGAAAGCGCGCAGTAGGCGAAATAACATTCGCATCCTCGGCGTGGCAGAAACAACGACCATGGGTCGATTCAACGTTTTTGTCGAAACACTGTTGATCGAACTATTTGGCAGGGACACCTTTACCACAGGCTTTGTTGTTGAGCGTGCACATAGGTCTCTGGGGCCTAAACCTAAACCTGGCCAACTACCAAGACCCATCATCGCCAGGATCATGAACTTTCGAGACCGCGACGCTGTGCTGCGTGCAGCACGAGAGGCTGGAGTAATACAGTGGCAAGGCAGCAAGCTGTCCTTCTTCCCAGACTTCACATTGATGGTACAGGAGGCACGTCGCAAATATAACGGAGTTAAATCCGCCCTCCGAAACTTAGGCCTGAAATACGGTATGCTGTACCCAGCTAGATTGAAGGTGGATGTGGATGGTAGATTTCGCATTTTTGACTCTCCAGCTGAGGCCCAGGATTTCTGCCACAACTACAAGAAGCAGGGCTCAGCGGCAGCAACCTGTTCTCCTCCCAAATCGCCACCCCGAAACGAATCTCAGTCCAGCGCTGACCTATTTGCTGAAACTGGCCAGGGCTGACCACTCTGCATTGTCTCCAATTGCACCCTCGTCGAACTACTGTAGTCTTGATGTGGATTTACCAATGTTAAATGACTAGGTCTCCGGTTCGGTGGCCCCCTGTTCGGTAGCCCGTATGGAGTTGCGTTGCCGCCCCCAATTGCGCGGGCCATGTTGTTGCTATTTTCTGGAGCTTTATCCTTTCTTTATTTGCAGTTTTATTGTTTCTTTGAATGGTTCTCACTTTTGTTATTTTGCATTATTGTTCAGCGATGGTCTGGGGATTGCCTCTCGTGGGGTTCTGGGAGGCTGGGAGGCGGGTGGGGGATGGTGTTTGTTTTATTTTATTGGTCATGTAAGTACAAAACTAGCTGCGGGTGTCGTTTGAGCATTCAGTCACATGCACGCTTGCTACAGACTACATTAACAATGGAACTATGGCCAGGATAGGTCTACAGACTGGTCCCTCCAAACTAACTTTGATGTCTTGGAATGTCCGGGGCTTGAACACCACAAGGAAACGCAAACAGGTGCTGGCCTATGCGGCGCGAAATGGGGTGGACGTCCTCTTTCTGCAAGAAACTCATTTGGTACAGCAGGACGTGGCATCGGTGGCTAGAGGGTGGGGGTCCAACAGAGTGTTTTCCTGCTATAGCAGGTTTGCTAGAGGCGCTGCGATCCTTGTGCACCAGCGGGTCCCGTTTGTAATGACTGGCAGCAAAACGGATGGGGAGGGCAGATATGCACTTGTTATGGGTATGCTGTTCGGGTACAGGATTGTATTGGTGGGTTTGTACGGTCCGAATGTGGATAACCCTGCTTTTTTTCAGGATTTACAGTTGACACTGCTTCACTCTGACATTGACTTGTTGTTCTGGGTGGGGATTTCAACATATTGATGAATCCCGACAGGAACAGCACCTCCCCCTCCCCCTCTCCTGACTGCAAACCAAGGTCACGTGCTGTGTTGGCGGAAATTTGTTCCCATTTCTCTTTAGTGGACATAGAGACTAGATTGCACCACCACACTCCAGCATATACGCATCACTCAGGCTTTCATAACACCAGCACTCGAATTGATTATTGGCTCCTGTCCCCGGGTGTCGCAGGTTGGGTTGTAGGCCTTTCCACGCTGCCTCGCACCCTTTCAGACCACTCTCCCATTGTTTTGACCCTTGAAATCCCCTGATTGGGAGGTTACGAAAGACAGTGGCGATTCCCTGGCAGGGCTCTGTTAGACCCGACTTTCAAGGAGGACATACGAACTGCTATCGGCGACTACTTTGGCATTAATACTGGCTCTGTTACCTCCAGGTCCATGCTATGGGAGGGCTTTAAGGCCACATTACGTGGGGTTTGCATCACCAAAAGTGTGGGTTCCTTGCGGGAGATTCGCTCCACCCTGACCCGCATTGAGGCGGATATCCTTAAAGTGGAGAAAGAGGTCCTCGAGAATCCTTCGGCAGACCATGAGGCTAAAAGCCTGGCACTGCTTTTAGAATTTAGAGATGCAGCGGACAGGGAGGTGAAGTTCATGGGCAAATACTACACAGCGCGGCAATACGGTGAGGGAGATAGGCCAGGCAAACTACTAGCGCAAATGCTTCGCCCTCCACGCTAAGCTGCTTACATCACGGAGGTACTTGACGAGCAGGGTACACCACAACACTCCACTCCAGAGATTTCCAACACCTTCCTGTCATATTACAAGACTCTCTACACTTCAACACTCACGGGGGAGCACTGTCATCTGGGTTCCTACTTGAATGAAATCGCCATGGTATACTTGGATAAAAACATGCAGGAGTTTTTAGCCATGCCCATTACACCGGATTTCATAAATGAGGCAATCGATTCCTTGCGCAGCTCTACTGCACCTGGCCTTGACGGCTACACGACTCACTTCTATAAAGAGTACAAAGAGGAACTAGTGCCTAAACTAGTCGAAGTGTATGCAGAAGCATTGGAGTCGGGCATTCTTCCACCCACGCTCCGGGAAGCGGTCATCGTTCTACTTCCCAAACAGGGCCGTGACCCCTCGCTGTGCAGCTCATATAGACCCCTGTCCCTCTTGAACCTAGATTACAAAATTCTGGCCAAAGTCCTGGCAATTCGGCTGGCACTGCTAGTGGAAGCTATAATTTTGCTGGCTCAGTCCGGATTCATACCTCACCGATCCACTTCTTTAAACCTTCAGACACTATTTTCAGTTTTACACAGGATAGACCCCTCCACACCGGCTGCAGCAGTGTTCCTGGACGCGGAGAAAGCGTTCGACACCCTGGAGTGGCCCTTTTTTCTATCTATTATGAGGAGAATGGGGATGCCTGCTATGTTTGTTGCGACGGTTGAGTTGCTGTACTCGGCTCCTACCGCCCGCATACGACTCAACGGCAACCTCACTGAAAACTTCGAACTCTCACGTGGCACAAGGCAGAGCTGTCCCCTATCCCCGCTCCTGTTCATCATAGCGATGGAGCCCCTGGTGCGGCATTTCCAGGAGAAACATCTACACCGTGGTCTCCAGTTTTGCACCGGCCCCCTGGTGATCTCGCTATATGCCGATGACACAGTACTGGATGTTTGCACTCCCCAGTCCAACCTTGAACCACTATTGACAGAGCTTTCCCGATTCGGCGAGTACTCAGGCCTTAAAATAAATTGGCATAAGTCAGTAATTTTCCTGCTCACCCCCTCCACCGTACAGTGGACTTGCTCGTTCCCATTGGAATGGTGCACGAACTCTGTGAAATATTTGAGAATACATGTACACCTAGACACGGTTTCCATTGTCCGACTGAACTACGGTTGCGCCCTTGATTTTTTAGAAGACAATACGGAGCGCTGGATACGCCTCCCGCTGTCTATGGCTGGACGGATTGCCATCATTAAAATGATTGTACTTCCCAGGTTTTTGTATCTATTTAACAATCTTCCGATTCCCCTCACCAAGATTTTTTTCTCCCAACTCCGCTCCTCCCTTCTGCGCCTGGTATGGGGAGGCAAGAACCCACGCGTGGCCTGGCGAACACTAACACTCCCTTACGACTGAGGCGGCTTCGGAGTGCCTGACTTTTTTTTGTACTATCTGGTGGCACAGTGCGCTTATGCGTACCCTTGGTTTCACCCTGATGCCAGGATACCCCACTTGCGACAAGAGGCTGACTTGGCGCTCCCTGTGGCCCTCTCCTCCGTCCTTCCTAAAGGTCTTCCCTGGGACCCGCAGAACATACAGCCTTTGTCCACTACTTGCTGGGCCTGGGACAAACTTCGACGCCACTTACTGCTGGAGAAGTTATACTCGCCTGGTTTGCCGTTGCCCAATCCCCACTGGCTCCCCATCACAGGTGATTCGGTGGTACGACGCACACTCTCCAAATACTACCTACACACTGTAGGTGACCTTTTCCCGGATGGACATGCCTTTTCTCTCACTGAGGATCCCCGCTTCACAGACAGGACCTTCATGGACTCATTCACACTGACTAGACTTCGCTCGATGATTAGAGCCGAATTTACCACATTATTATTATTATTATTATTGCATTTCTTATATAGCGCCAGAATCGACCCCCGAAGGGGTATCTCCGCGCTTGCCTTGGGAACCCGTCCTGGTTTTTCCCTGTGAGATAGCCCCTACAGGGCATCCCCAAGGTGAAAGCCAGGCATCCCGCCGCGGGGGGCCGTTGTGGAGATTAAGCAAGCTTAATGCCCAGAGTTGCATAGTGTGAACCCATGATTAGGTCAGGCACCGAAGCGAGAATTATCGAGTCCGTGGACATTTGAGCTCAACACCCTGCCGCGTCGGGAATCGAACCCTGGTCCCGGGTCTGACCTCTGCTTCAGGGTCTGCCTGCTCTAACCAGTGAGCCACACTTCTCCACTTCCAATTCCCACTTCCTCCTGATGACACCCCTGCGCTCACATTCATAATACAACACCAAACTGGGGCGCATGTAGTGTATAAGCTATACAAACTATGTCTGGCCTCAATTCCCTCACTAGACTCTAAGGTGCGCGCTGACTGGGAGAGCGACCTGGGTATTCCAATCACGGACGACCAGTGGGCAGCGTGCTGTGCCACAACTAGAGATGTGTCCATTAATGACAGACACAAACTTATACATTTCAAATTCCTAAGGAGGGCATACCACACTCCAACACTCGCCCATAGATTTGACCCAAACAGACCGCACACTTGCCCTAAATGCCACGGCCCACAGGCTGACTTTGCCCATCTTTCCTGGACTTGCCCGAAACTGCACACCTACTGGCTTCAGGTGCATCGGGTATTGGGTGAGATGCTTGAAATGGTCCTCCAGCCCACTCCTGAAATTGCGCTGCTCGGCTATGTCGCCGAATTCCCACGCCCGATACGGAAGTTAGCATCCATTGGCTTCCTCTTAGCTAAGCGAGAAGTGGCGCTGCTCTGGTGTGCTAGGCGAGCTCCTACTGTTCGCATTTGGCTTCGCAGCATGGCATACTACAATGTGAACAGCGTTGAATACTCTGAGACGGTTCTCGCAGCCTCCCGGCGCTTGACATCTGGGGACCATATCGGAAATACATCGCGAAAGTAGCCCAAGAGACGCAATCCCAATCCATTAATTCCTTTGTAACTGCGGGGGTGGGGTAAGCAGTATCACAACGGCACCTGATAACTCCTTCTGGCACTATTTGGCACCAGGGCATGCCTGACTGACACTACTGGGCCACGTGGCTGTCTGCTCCGGTCATATTGGGTGTACAACCCATGGCCGCATTGACTGTTTCCTTTCACACTAGGAGGTTCCGACATCATCTATGTGACATTTGACAAATGCTGGATCTGGGACTTAAAGTCGCGTTGCTCCATTTGATATGTGCCATGCTCTACACCAATCACGAATTTGTGCTGACTAGTCTGCTCGATACAACTCGCAGTTTTATTGACCTCCATCATCATATGTACATGTATGACCACTTTTTCTTTCTTTCTATTATGGTTTATCTTTTACTTTCTCGTTTTCCTAAAAAGCAAAAATGTACTATTGTTATGAGTCAATTGATCAGTCTGCAATCCCACTGTACTGTGCCGCACTCCCGGCTTTACCACCAAACACTTTGCATATATGTGAGAGATAATTCAATGTATGTAATGATTGGATTGCTTTTCTGTGTAATAAACAGATTAACAAAAAAAAAAAAAAATTCTGATTTGAAAGCAGCCCTTCGCAAATCAGAAAGGGACAAAGGGGAAATCGTCAAACTTAGAAAGGCTTATAATAAGGCCATAAAATCCCTTAAAGCAGAATTAAAAAACGATTTATGGGAACAACTTCACAAAAGCTTTACTACGAAGGATAGCACCAACTTTTGGAAAGTTGTTGACTCACCTTTCCTTTTAGGTGAGAAGGACTATCCCAAAGTAGACATAGCTGTTGATGAAACTACATGGGTACAGCACTACTCACGGATATTTAGCATGCAACCACAGGAACACCTTGTGCAAACTGAAAAAGAGAGTCTGGGTCCTTATTGCACACAAATTGTGTATCCTATCCCTCTCGAATTTACCCACATTGAAGTGGAAAATGCTCTTTTAGCTAGCAAGGGGGGGAAAGCACCCGGATCCGACGGGGTCCCTGTTGACCTCTTTAAATATAACCTGGAATTATGGTCCCCCATATTGACCAAAGTCCTTGTAGCCTCAAGTGCTGTGGGGCTTGTTGAATCATGGTCAGCCTCAATTAATGCGCCCATTTTTAAAAGGGAGATCGCCAGTGCCTATCGTGTTATCGTCCTATTTCCCTGCTAGATTCCCTTGGTAAGGTCGCTGGGCGAATACTTCTGGAACGTCTTCAGAATTGGGCAAATTAGATGGCTTGCTTACGTCTACATTTTTTATATGATCTGGGCTTGGCTAAGTACTATCATTCCCCTCCAACAATATCAGAATTATTGAGAAAGGAGTTGAAAAAGTTATGTTTGTCACCTTTGGACCAGTTACGATTAATCACTGAGGAAGGAAAACGTTCAGTTCAGCATATGTTAACCATTCAGACCACCTTGGCTATGCAGCCTTATTTAACAAGCAAACAAAGTGGCTATGAGAGATTTTTACTGACTCGTTTTAGGTTCAACATCTTCCATCGATTGGTGACTTTCCCTCAAACAAACGATTGGTCTAAGAACCTACCGCCTTGTCCCTGTGACGAAGTATCCTCTCAATCTCTGATTCACATAGTCTTATTATGCAAATTTTACAAAGAGCCCAGGAAATACGGGCTAATACCAATCCTAAAAACGTTGGGCCTCCGTAGATGTCACCCTGCTTTCCTGGTTTTAGAATTCCTCGAGGCAGAATCTTATGCAAAAAATATTGTTTGTTTCCTTAAGTTTTGTGTTAAGCACAGATTAAACCTTGATTAAAGCCTTGCCCGTTTAATATTGCGTAAACAAACCTTGCACTATTTTCTAACTCATAACCTGTTTCCTATCAATATTTTATCGTGGGTTCTTATTCGTGTACTCTATTTGTTGGTTTGCTTGCCGTATCTTTTTTAATCTTTGTAAAATTAAATGAGACAATTTTTTTATATATTGTTTATATGTACTTTTATACGTACTTTTATGGTTTTTTATGAATTTTGAAAAACGAATAAAAGGAATTTGAAAGAGTCCACAAGTCTATGATATAAATATATATATGTATATATATATTCACTGAAAAACCATAGGTTATAGACCATATATAGTTAGGAATTAGCATTTACAAAACCTTATTTTACTCACAAAAATCCATTGAAATTTGCATATATAGTTAGTTGCACTAACTATATTTCGCGCACCCGCAATCCACTGCTGATCATGTCACATATTACATCATTCATGACATGGTCAGTGACATCACTGATGACATCACTGATAACATCTCAAATGACATCACTGATGACATCACTGATGACATCTCAAATGACATCACTGATGACATCACTGATGACATCTCAAATGACATCACTGATGACATCACTGTATTTGTCTCTTTACCGAATTTTCACCCTTGAGGCGGAAGCCGGGGGTTCTCTGCGCTACCTGCGCGCTTTTTAAATAATTTAGCAGAGCATTTCGTTATTGAAGGCAATAATAACGAACTTTTAATACATCAGTATTTTAATACTTAAATTAGCTAACATTGGCCCCCACCTTGGCGCGAGATTACCGTCGCCCAAGGCTCCTTCACTATCGCCTTCTGGACATCGCAACGCCGATTCCAGGCGCATTTCAGGCGCCATCTTGGACTGGGGAAGGCGGGCGGTCTAGCTGCTCGCTGGTCCCGCCCTCCCCGGATATAAAAAGGTGCTTGCCTCCACCCTCGAGGTATTTGTCGAAGGCCTGGGTGTACAAGGGACTGCCAGCAAACTTCTGGCCTCCTTTTTGGCTGATAGAACTCAGGTAGTTACAACGGGACCATTTCATTCGTCCACCATGTCACTGCCATGTGGAGTACCTCAAGGCTCATCCCTAAGCCCAACACTTTTTAACATCTACGTGTCGGGCTTAGCCAATGTCATCCGGGCTTATGGGATGAGCCTTACGTCCTACGCAGATGACACCCAGCTAGTTCTAGCCATCAAGAACAATGGCTATAAAGTGGCAGATGACCTTAGGGCTGGCATGATGGCTATAGGGAGTTGGATGGCCTCCAATTGCTTAAAGTTAAACTCTGATAAAACAGAGGTAGTCATCTTTGGACAACTAACACCTGAGTGGTCATCCAATTGGTGGCCTTCCTCCTTAGGCTCTCCCCCGAACCTGTCAGCAAAAGAGGAATCTGGGAGTCATCTTTGATGACCGCCTCACGTTCCACCCACATGCCAACCAGATTACCTCTTCAGCTTTTTACAAACTGAAGCTTATCAAAAAAATCCTCCCTTTTCTACCTGATAAAGCTGGTAAAACTCTTGTCACCTCTCTTGTGCTGTCCACCTTGGACTATTGCAATGCCCTGTTCCTCAATGCACAGGAAGGAGTCTTGAATAAATTGCAAACAATACAAAACTCTGCTGCGAGGCTTTTGGGAAATATTCCCAAACATCACTCTGCCTCTAAAACCATCAAAGAGCTGCATTGGTTATCCATTAAAAACAGGATAAAGTTCAAGACCCTGTGCATTGTGTATAAAGCGTTGCACAACCAAGGACCAGCACATCTCATCCGCAATCTGACTCTCTATCGTCCGCTCAGAACACTACGTTCATCTTGCTCAGGAGATCTTGTTATACCCCGCACAAAAACGGTCTCATGGGGCGATAGAAGATTCCTGGTATCAGCCCCCAAGTTGTGGAACAATCTGCCACCAATGATTAAAGCCAGTCCATCTCTATGGTCTTTTCGTAAACAACTTAAGACCTGGCTCTTTAACCAATAAATCATCCATAGTTTCCTCAGGGTAAATATTCAGATACTTAGCGCCGAGACGCCCACGGGCCATTGCATGCGCTCTACAAATATCAAAAATAAATAAATAAATAAATAAATAAATAAATCGCTGATGACATCTCATTTGACATTAGTGATCACATCACTGATGACATCATTCATGTGATAATACGATGAACCTCTTCAGACTCTAATATAACCTTAGATACACTCAGTGTAAACAGACTCTCACAGACTGTCATTCATCCATGGAGTTACTCACACACCTAGTCAGTCATGCAAAGAATCAATCACACCTCCATTTCCTCAACTATACAGTTATACACACCTTACTTATTCAAACATATACTAACACATATTTACTCTCTTATACAATCCCTGATACAAGTTCACAATGATCCATACAGCCACTCACACATTCACTGGCTCTTATGCACAGTTATTTATATATGTCAACTCTCACATGTACTGTGTTTTACATATGTACTTACTTTGACATGTAGCACTGAGATATCCATTCACTCACCAATACACTCATGCACACAGTCAACCACCCATACAGCTGTTTCCACATGCACTTTTGAACCCATACATCTAGTGAATCAACTGCTCACACATCTATGCACAGAGTCATACACCTCCCAGTCACCCACACACACACACTCAGTCTCCCATACAAATACTTGGGCAACCAATCAATAACCCATATATTTACTCATATAGCTACTGATCAACACATGCAGCAGTTTACAGGACAACAGACATAATGATGCACAAATTAAGACAGTTTAGTCACTAACCCATGCACTCAGTGAGACACATTTAATCACTCACTCATACAGTCAGTCATGCACCTACTAAATCCTTCATCCAGACACTTATACATCCACTCATTCTTCAATATGTAAGACATATTTTAACTTTACAGAAACATACAGTCACTGGATGTTGTCATCAGTGATGTCATCAGTGATGTCATTTGAGATGTCATCAGTGATGTCATCAGTGATGTCACTGACCATGTCATGAATGATGTAATATGTGACATGATCAGCAGTGGATTGCGGGTGCGCGATATATAGTTAGTGCAACTAACTATATATGCAAATTTCAATGGTTTTGTGTGAGTAAAATAAGGTTTTGTAAATGCTAATTCCTAACTACATATGGTCTATAACCTATGGTTTTTTCAGTGAATTTTCAAGGTTTTGTAAATGCTAATTCCTAACTATATGTGGTCTATAACCTATGGTTTATTCAGTGAATTTCAATGGTTTTTTAATAGCAAATATCAAAAGCTGTAAAATGTATTCTTCTTTTAAAGGAAAAATATATTTTATATGTATTTAATATAATTTATTTATGTATATAAATTTTTTGAGGGAACAAATTTATCAACTATCATGCTGAAGAAGAGTGTGGGGAAAAAAAAACAAAGAGGAGGACTAAGAGGAAAGAACAATCAGTTCAAAAATACGATTGCTTTAAAGCATGAAGTGCTTTTCCACACATTTACATTTAAATAACCCATATTAGAACATACAAAATATCTACAGAGGAGACGGTGTACATTGAATTTTAGACTCTTCATTGGTACCTACATGTTGGTACTTACATCACCCACACAACACAACAGCTCTATTCAGAGTACCCTACCTCAAAGCACTCTAAAATATTATTTTACTATTTCCCTTGGTTTTCCCCTTACTACGCTTTCCGGAGCGCAACTCGGTGCGCGGACCGGGCGCTAACCGTGCGAAAATGTGGAAAAAAAAGGTGGGTTTTTTTACATATATGGGCCTCCTCAGCCACCCTCAGAAAACCTAGGGGGTCAGGATATGTCTCCCGTGCCCCCTTATACCCATTCCCAACATTGTTTATCCTCCATCTTGTGACTAAATTTGTCCGAAACACAAGATGGCGGACTCCCGTTACGCTACCGGTGAGCTACCCGGTTCGCTACCCGGTTCGCGTACCGGGTAGCGCTTCCACCGCGAAAAATCGAAAAAAAATTTATTTTATTTTTTTGCCCCGCGGGGCCCTTTAATAGCCCCCACATCAATCCTAGGGGGTCAGGAGGGGTCTACCTTGCCCCTTTCATTCATTTCCCCCTCTCGATCCTACCGAGAGACAAGATGGCGGCCGCTCCGGACTGTTTAGAATGTTGAGAGTCACCAGAGAGCCAATCCGCTTCTCCTCGCGAAGTTCCGTTACGCATCTGGTACGCGAACCGGGGCGCTAACCGGGACGCTGTCACAGATATATATATTTTTTTGAAAGTTACTTTCTCAAAATCCACTGGAGCACATATCCTGAGACCAAGCAAAGGCACATTGGGCAAACAGTCTCTACAATTTTGCCAAGTAAATCCATTCAGCCGTTCGAGCTAAAAGTGAGTCCAACCGCCCTATGGAAAACTCAATGTTAAAAACACGTTTTGGGACCCCCCTTTTTTCTCGGCCCCCACTTGACGAAACCCCCCAAACTTTCAGAGGACGCTCAGAAACAAAATGTGCCATTTTCCTGAAAATTTCAGCCAATTCCGTCCATCAACGCCAAAGTTATTCAACATAGAATTTTCAGAAATCCCTATTCAAAAAAATCCTAACTATATATACCTACTGGCGACCGCCAATAGGTAATATATATATATATATATATATATATATATATATATATATATATATATATATATATATATATATATATATAACATTTCTATGGCAAAATGAAACCCCTCATTTTGTTCCTTTGCAAATTAAATGTTTTAAGTGTTAACACTTTATTCCAATCAAGATGACTTCAGGTGTGCCATACTTTTGTCATAAGTAAGACTGTTAGCGCTCTAGTTGTTCTTTAGAACACTCTGGGACATTCTGTCAGTGACTGGGCTATAGTTGGGCTACATCTGGCTGATATTTGGGCTACATTTGTTTTTTTTTGTCTCTGGTGGCCATCTTTGGGCTACATTGGGCTACATTTGGGCTCTAACATATATATAGCCCAATGTAGCCCAATATATATTTTTCAAAGTTAATTTTCGTAAAAACCACTGGAGCATATATCTTGAGACATAGCAAAGGCACATCGGGCTACCAGTCCCTACAATTTTGCCAAGTTTTGTGGAAATCCATTCAGCCGTTCGAGCTAAAAGTGAGTCCAACCGCCCTATGGAAAACTCAATGTTAAAAACATGTTTTAGGACCCCCCTTTTTTCTCGGCCCCCGCTTGACAAAATCCCCCCAAACTTTCAGGGGACGCTCAGAAACAAAATGTACCATTTCCCTGAAGTTTTCAGCCAATTCCGTCCATCAACGCCAAAGTTATTCAACATAGAATTTTCAGAAATCCCTATTCAAAAAAATCCTAACTATATATACCTACTGGCGAACTTAGGGGGATTGGTGCCGCCGAGGACTGGATCTCGGTATTGGTTTGTGAGTCAGTTCCAAACGTGGACTGACCCGTGAAAACTCTCTGCCAAAATGATGGAAACAATCAGCCTTCTGAATCACGCATCCGAGTAAGTGTCTTGGAATCGTAAATCAACATGGGAAAACAACGCCATGGGCTGACACATGAAAGAAATGGAAACGGAACTTGAAACTAATCGGATGTGGAAACAAAAGGACTGTAACAAACACACAGTGCAAACACGCGCGGGAAAAATTAACAGCACAATCCTCTACCCACTGGAGGGTTGTAATTAAAAGCTGTTTCTTTTGGATCACTGGCTCGAACAGATGTCTCAAAATCTAAGGCAACATGGATAAAGAACGGCAGAGAGACACCAAATAAAGGAAAAGCAACGCCCAAAAAATCGAACTGTGAAACAAAATAAACGGAAAAAAGCACAACCACAAGTCCCATAAGCCATTTCAAAAACGGAAGTGATTCCACGAAAGAATGCCATTGGGGCAAACGAAATGATTTTAAAACATCGGGCGTTGGTTGTGCTCAGAGCAAGGCTTACCTCCGAAGAAGTTCCATGTTGGAACGAAACATGTCAGGACTATGCTATAAGCCGCTGTTTTTTCATCAATAAAGGAGCAGAAACAGAGTCTTCAGGTGTGACCATCGTTTTTTTTCCCCCTGGGGATTTAAACATTGTTGTAATATATATATATATATATATATATATATACACACACAAATCCTTTGCTCCAGCAGGAAAAAAGGCACGTACACAAAGCTTGTAAGATTACGGCTTCTTTTCATGAAAAGGATCTCTCGCGACCATGCAGATGAAAGAGAGAACGTTTTCGGCAGTTCAAGGGCCTTTATCAATCTGATGGACGCCATTTTCTTTCCGCATATATAATGCTTAGTGCAAAGAAATGGGAAAAATACTGCATGAGCTACAGACACTTTAAAATCAGATTATACATTTAAATAACAGAAATAACTTGCAAAGTGTGCAATTGTGTAAATCTTGAAAATCAATGAGAAAACTAAAATCAAAAAGCAGCTCTTAATACAATACATCTATTACTAGTGAATATCACATGGTGTCAACCATCTCTCATTAATTTGAAAAATACACTGAGAGTTAGGGACATATGGGTCATAATGTCGATCTGAAATGCCAAGTTAAATAAACAGAATTCTGCTCTCTTCATGTCTGCCAAGTGATATGATCACGTGCTTTCGTCTTACACAGTGACTACTAAATGCAGTCAAAATTACGTAATGCAGAAACCACTTAAATGAATAAAGAACACCAATTTAGTCCAAGTGCAATGATATACGTTTTCCCAATAACTCTTAACACCAAACTTGCGTATCAACATTACTGTATCTACTGAAAGGACTAACATGAGACTACCTATCCCATAATGCCATAGTGTGGCACTCTATGCCTGATGTCCAAAGATACGTAAAATAGAAAACATAAGTGTTTCCAAATATTATAGCGGTATTGGCTTATTGCACAGGTTAAATAAAGATTAATGTCACCAAGCTACTGCAAAGTTCCATGGTAGGCAAAAAATGAAAGTTCCACCATTCAGTATACGCTGCTTAAGTGAAGGCAGATCCCAGGTATTACAAGCGATCCAATATGGATACTCCCACTGTACAGCAACCCACGTAAAGCTTACATTTAAAAAAAATAATTGATTTAATATACATTTTAACAAATTTAACAAATAAACTTAATTTAAAAAAAGTTAAACACACATATATAATATTTAATATGCATATTTTCTTTAAAACAATTATTAAATGAATCATTTTAATGCATTTATAATTTACAAATATATATATCTTTACAAATGTATACATATATATTTATTTACATACACACACACACGCACCCACACCCACACACACACACACACACACACACACATATACTAATAACATAAAGTCTATTTTATTTTATTATAAATGGAAACATTAAACTATTTAAAAATCTTCAAACTTAAATTCCCCACTGCAGTGATTGCAACAGTAGGGAAAGTTTTGTATAGCGGAGGGGTAAAAATGACTATTCCCACTTCAGTGAGTGCAACAATAGGGAAGTGTTGGATAGCGGAGGGGTAAAAATTACTATTTCCACTCCAACGAGTGCAACAGTAGGGAAAACTAAATATCATTATCGGAATAAAAATATACTTTTTAAAGTAAATAAAAAAATATAAATATGTTAAAAATGAAAGTGAAAGTATATTTAGTATTAAATAATATATATTATAATGTTAAATATATATCACAAATACCTACAAATATTATAGTAAATAAAAAAAGATGTTTCAAACCAATAAATATTTCTTTTAGAAATTATTTATCAACAAAAACAATCAATTATGACATAAATATAGTCTATTTACTTCCTACCCTATAACACCACACAACTCACAACCCACATCGAAAAAAATGTATTTGCATAATTAACATAATTATCAATTAAACCAATATTATTAATTTAAAAACAAATTAAAACATTTAAAATCTAATTAACTGCCCATCCTTTACACCGATAATCCCCACAACCCAAATCTAAAATTAAACTGAAAAAAAATGTATTACACAATAAAAAAAACATTTAAATAACTAATAGTAGTTAACAACTAATTATAAATAGGGCTCCCAGTTTTATGGTATTAATATTTTTGTCACTCCCATCTGTATTTATCCATATTTATTTTTTGCTAATTTTACCTGTATTTATCCATATTTATTTTAGGTTTTGTGAAAAAAATTAAACTGAAATGTGTATATTCCTGCATTTATTTAATCAGTTAATGTACACCTGTGCCTGAACGCCTCACCGGTTTCAATGATATATACACACTCAGATGATAACATTTGCACTTATAAGAAAACATGCACATTTTAGTATCAAGGTTGTGGAAATCTACTTCTGTTTAAGGCTCTTTACTAAAGTTCCTTTATTTTTTTAATCCCTTGTCTGCATGATTGACTGTATTTGGAATTACTCAAAATCAACCCAATTTCCGTTTTTATCCACATTTAAAAATAAATACAGACAGGAAAATAAATGGTTGTCTCTCTGTATTTATTTGTAAAAATCTGAAAACATAAAAGTAAAGTCAATTTACTTTCCACCCTTCACCCCTATGAACCCAAAATACACACACCCAAAAATAATTAAACAATTACTCTAATTAATTATCAATTAATTGACTAATATTAATTAAGAACTCATCATTAATTATTAAAAAATATATGAATTCTCACCCTTTAACCATGCAAACACCCCCACCTGCACCTAAAATGAATTACGCAATTACCATGAATGTCAAATAATTAATTGATATTAATTAACAACTAATTATTAATAATTAAAAATAAATTACAGCACACCCTTCACCCCTATAAACCCCACAACCCACACCTAAAATTAATTGCACAAGTACCATAATTAATTGTCAAATATTTCATTAATATTAATTAACTAATTATCAATTAATTAAAAATAAATAACTTTCACCTTTTACCCTTACGAGCCCCACAACCCGCACCTAAAAATAATTACACAATTGCCATAATTCATTGTCAATTAATTAATCATTATTAATTAACAACTAATTATTAAATAAAAATAAATAGCTTCCCACCCGGTACCCTTATAAACCCCACAACCCGCACCAAAAATGTACCCCCAAATATTAAAAACACGATTAACATTATAAAATCTCAATTACAAAAATATTAATAAATACATATATTCGCAAATGTATTATAATTAAATTACTTCTCATCCTACAACCCGCTACAGAACTAAAAAATACAAAGGGGCCGATTCCAATTCGTTTACGTAGCTGTTTCCATACGAATCGTACTAATCCGTCCGAATCGCGTAGTATGATCCATTTCTAAAAGATACGTCCGAATCCTTGCGAACCGTACGAAAATCAAGCGAGAATCCGTACGATACGGGGTCGGGATATAAACCGTACAATTCGTAAACATACTGTACGACCCGACAAGTAGCCATCCAGACCGGGGCCTGAGAACGCGATTCGTATGGGAAAACGTCTTTGTGTATGAACTGCGATTTGTACGGAAAACATCGTGTATGAGCGAGCCACACAATCAAATACGATTCAAACCCTCCCTGAACGAAGCGCAAACGAACCCCGTAAAACGTTGCGTATGAGCGAGCCACACAATCAAATACGATTCAAACCCTCCTGAACGAAGCGCACACGAACCCTGTATAAACGTTGCGTATGAGCGAGCCACAAAATCAAATACGTTTCGAACCCCCATTGAACGAAGCGCACGCGAACCCCGTATAAACGTCGTGTATGAGCGAGCCACAAAAGCAAATACAAATCGAACCCCCCTGAATGAAGCGCACGTGAACCCCGTATAAACGTCGAGTATGAGCGAGCCACAAAAGCAAATACGAAACGAACCCCCCCTGAACTAAGCGCACGCGAACCCATAAAAACAGCACAAGTTGGGTGCAAATGACTTGCACAACACCACAAAACATGTCTCCTGTGTACAAACCATTGGAAATTAATGTCCTGGGTAGATCAAAACAGGCAGAGGGCCTAACTGAGACCCACACCTTATAACACACCCACCAAAATTCAAACTAAGCCCCACCCACAAATGGACCAATAAAAAAGGCCCACACACACAAACCATGATCCTTTGCAACAGACCCATTTAGCTACAGAGACTGACAACACACCAACTGCACACATCCACCTTCAGACATACCCCCAATCACAATCAGACCCACAACCCCTCATTCACATTCATACCCACACACCCACATCCATACATACCCTCACCTCCCATCACATTCACCCCACACCATGTCTGCACAGAAGAATCCAAAGTTCACAAAGGAGGAGATGGAGATCCTTGTAGATGAAGTCATCAGAGTCGAGCCACAGCTTTTTGGTGCATTGGTCAGACGGACCAGCAAAGCTGAGAAAACACGCATGTGCCACTAACATGTGTATGCCCCATTGACAAACCAAGGCCATGCCATGTCCCATGCTACAGGAAGCACAGACCCAAGAATTGACGTACAGTATTCCGGGAGGGTGAGTGTCACGAAAGGCATTGTGAGACCCCAAATCAGACCCAATTGCATGTGCGACCGCAGGGGGGGGGGGGTGGCACCAGTGTTTCTGGTGTGGGCCCAATCAGGGCCGGCCCTAGTCCATCATGCTGTTTACATGGTCCCATTGTCCCAGGTGGCAGCACCCTCCATTGGGTGGGAAGGGTGCAAGGGGGTTGTCGAGATTTGTGCTAGGCAGAGGGGAGGAGGGTGCAAGGGGGAGGGTGAGAAGGGTGCAAGGCAGAGGGCCAGAAGGGTGCAAGGCGGAGGGTGAGAAGGGTGCAAGGCAGAGGGCCAGAAGGGTGCAAGGCGGAGGATAAGAAGGGTGCAAGGCAGAGGGCCAGAAGGGTGCAAGACAGAGGGGAGGAGGGGGCAAGGCAGAGGGGAGGTGGAGAACCGCGGCCTTAAGGCCCGGCGGCGCAGGGTATGCCTAAATCCCCGGAGTTCACCTGCCTTATCAAATACAGAGACACGGACTCTTCGTTTGGTGTACAAGATGGTATTTATTAGCTGCAGCTAGTACAGTGGTCTTAGAAGTCGTCAGTGCAACGAGGTTCAAAAGAGACTGCCACTTAACTCTGTGGCGCACAGGTTTCTATACAGTACAACACAATGCAAAAAAAAGGCAATTACACACGAGCATGAGCTATAGGCAAACGTTAGAGACAATGTTTTAAGACTAAGGCAACTCAAATTCCCGGTCCCGTTTGTCACTCGACCCCTTAAGTAAATTACAAATTAATCCACATTATTCATTTTACAAGCAAGGAGAAACACAGCTGGGTGTAGTAGAAGGACAGTCGTGAAACAGGAGAATACAGGAGACATGTGGCGAAGGACAGTAGATAAGATAACCTAGAGGAAACAATGGTGTGAACCAACATGTATTCTGGATGGGGATCTGCTTCAGCTCAGACAGGAATTGGTGTACTCGGCCAGACCCTGACACTCACTAGTAAACATTAAGATGCACACCAGAAGGAGAACAATACAATGTGGCATGTAACCTTTTCAGCAAATCCAAACCCAACAAATTCTCACCACAACCAGTTGTCAAGATAAGGGAACCTTCAAAATTATAAGGACCAATCGAGACAGGCAAGGGGCAAGAAATCGGATTACGGACTGGGGCGCCAGAAAAATCCACAGATGTATTCATAATGCCAGACAAAAGTGCCCCAGGGAGTTTAGAATGCATGATAGAACTTCTCATCACACCCGTATCCAAAAGAAACGGTTCTAAAACGCCCATAGTATTGACAGTAACATATGGCCCATTTTGATCTACTGGAATCGACACAACTCCCCCACTTTGTCCATGGCTGTCCTATTCAGTCAGAAAATCATCAACTCTATTTTCAACATGATAATCATCATTGTAATATTGTGTGGATGGAACTGCCTGTTGATCAAAATAATTTGAAGTAGATGAAGGAAAAGATCGTTGCTCCTGAGAGGACGCAACCCGTCCTCTTCCTCTAGATCCTGCCTGAAAATTACCACGACCTCGGGGAGCAGACATCCCATTATTACGCTGTAATAAAACCGGACAACTATTCTTGAAATGCCCTTCTTCCCTACAATATGCACATTGAATAGGACCTAACGGAGGTCTCGGCACATAATACTCTGGCTTTTGCAACAATCTCTGAAACTGCGGAGGCAGTTGAAACTGGGAGGATTGCTGATTCTGATTCGAGCGAGGCGAATGCGCCTGCTGCAAAAGAACCTTTGTTTTCAATCTCTATTTTTCTTCTCTAGTTTCTCCTTTTCTTCCTTATCTCTGTTCTTATAATACTGTGTAGTAGCCAATATTTTAGCAGGAGAAGAAACAGCCCATGCACTTTCAGAACTCTTTAATTTTATTCGATAATTCGGGAAGCAAATTATATACAAACTTGTCCACAAACAACCGCTGACCACCCTCTACACTCAAATCCTGACCACTGTGGTCTATAAACGTCTCTTCAAAACGAGTGAAGATATCCGAGACACTTTCATCTTTCTTTTGCTTGCACGCGGCCAGCTTATCCCAATTTACTCGCACTGCAGGCATCATTGTCTTCACCAATTCAATTATTCTACCTGGAAGAGCCGTAATCAAATCCCAGGTTTCGCACCACCCACCTGATTCGCATCCACTGCTCTAATAGCAGCCCAATCTCCACCTAATTCAGCCAAGTGGTTTTCCTTGCAAATCCGCGCCCATATACATTGCGAAACCACATTACCAAATAAGATATCAATGTCGGCCAAATTCATAATGCAGGCATCGACTGATTGGGACAATTCTTTATAATACCCAGCAGGATTTTTACGGGGGTCTGGAAGAGTGTTCTTAAGCGCCAAAACTTCAGACCTCTTCCAAGGTTCATGGACCCATATACGCTGGAAATGAGCGGGGACTGCAGGCGGACCAACCACGCTTCTCTCCATACGGGAGGAACCTCACGCATTGGATAATTCTTATTACCTTGATTATTGGTGGTATTAGCCTCAGAAACAGACAAGGACAAAAACATAGTGCGAAATGCAATGAGTTTATTCACTGCCTCTTCAACCCTGTTTCCTACAATAATGCCTTTATTAAAGTCCGCCTGCAATTTCAGCAATTCCAAGGGAACTGTATCTGACTCCATATCTTCCCAACCTTTAATAAGAGTTTGACACATAACATTAAAAACATATCTCTGCGTAGGTTCTAACCACTGATAGAAATTACTCATAATATCTGTGGTACTATATTCTAGTCCCTGCTCGATCCACCTACGAGCAAGAGTACCCAGAACTACTTTCTCGTCCGTCAGAGGAAGCTGACAACGAGATTGTCGTCTAGAGAAAGCTGGAGACAGATTAAAAGACCCAATAAGAGGAGAAAAGAAACTTGCATCTGCTATCCTCCTCTGCGAAGAAGGAGAGTCCTTCAGAGAACTAGGAGGCATGATATATGTAGAAGGCAGCGGAGACTGAAACATAGCAGGCTGAAGAGTAGGAGCAGGAGAAGGCGGAGGCTGAATCACAGACTGTGAGGATGGAGCAGAAGCAGGCAAAAGAATATTAACAGGCTGAGCTTGTTGCTGAACAATCGGCAACTGAGCAACCAATAGCTGAGCAACAGGAGGGGGTAACAGAAGTGCGGAAGCATTTACACATAGGGCGGAGGGGAATTCAATAAACAAGTCATTAGGGCATCATCTTCTAATTCCTTAGTTTTATCTGAAAAGGAAGTAGGCAGCATCGGATAGCATCTATCTATCGCCATATGATGTTGTTTCTCTGATACCTCCTTTGCATCATCCACTTCGTTATCTTTAAACTGTTGGGCAGCCTGTAAAATCGACATGTCTTGTGCTTTCTTATCCTTTTTCGCTTGCTTAATTTCTTTCTGTTTGGCTTCTTTGCGCCAAAGGCGAAAGGAGTCAAATATAGCCGGCCGGGCTTTTCTTTTAATCAAAATCATTTCTAGATTGTCTAAGATAGTGGGATCAAAGCTACCATTCTGGGGCCATGTTAAAACTCCACTATTTTTCGTATATCGGTCTGTAATGGCTGGATTTTCTGAGTAGGTGGGATCAGCCCCCAGGGGCCCCTCCAACCCAGCCAGAACGTACTCACCTTCCCTCCTCAGGACTCCTCTATCCAGGCACCTGGTACCTACCTGAGGATGGGGAACTCGCAATATACAAGCTCATATTATTAAAAACACCACTAAATCTATAGGGATACTAAGAATACTCACTGATTACTAGGGATATCCATACCCTACACCACACTTATTCACATCAGTTGGTCTCGCGGCCACCCTGACCCAGACCGTTCTACCCTAGGGCAGATATGACACACAATCCGGTGTGTCTACACATGGGCCTGCAGAACCCAATGCTCCCTTTTCCAAACTGTTCGCAATCCTGCGAAACTACACACTAGTTCAACTACCTAGTGCTCTCATTTACTCAAGCCACAATCCAGTGGGTATACACACTGGTTCGACCCCCCAGAGCTCTCATTAACGCCGCATATCAACGACGACCACATTCCTATGAACACCTATACATATATATATATATATTGGGAAGTCTCTTCACTAAGGGTCTACTACTACAATAATATTAATATCTCAGTTGTCTACTCGGGATGAAACTACAATAATAACTTTGAATATAGTTCCAGATTATAGTGTACTCCCTGCTCTTGGCATCAAAGGTCCACTCACTCCCTATTTATGTGATCACCACTTACCTGATTGGGATTACTCATCCATTCACATACCTAGTAATTACCTAGGAGGTGCATTTACCTTCAGTGAACAAGAATAGGGGCTACACACCAGTTTGTTATAAACTGGGGGTTGTTTTATTATAACAATATAAACATTTACACAGATCAACAAAGGCTATAGGTAGAACACACCGCTTGAAAGAGAAGGATTACACATAACAGGAACACTCCGCTGAAAGGGAAAAGATTAGACATAAAGTGTAAGTGTAGCTAATGTGATGAAAACAATATCACCTGATTAGTGTGAAGTCTTGTTCTAGCTGTCATCTGGGTTCCTCTCTCGTCTGTGCCTTGGCTCATCTCAGGCTCTCTCTCTCTCCTGCACTCTTGGGTACACCTCTGCGCTGATCACTCTGTCTCTGGACTCCTCTCCCCCACACGAACTGTCTCTCCACCTTCCGTCTTCAATCTTAATGGTTCCTGCCGCTCTGATCACCGTTCATTCCACTAGCTTATTCACTCTGTCTCTGCGCCAATGTCCAATTAACTCCATCTGCTCCCATAGGTTAATCCACGAGCTCTCCTCTATCTCTTCTAAAAGGCATTACTTCAGACTCCAGCTATTCACACCTCCTCCTGATAAGCAACTGCTTCTGACTGCTTCCTTCAGTTCCAGCTCACTATTCAACTCAGCTCTTCTCCAGATTGAACCCTCTCTCTCTCTGCCAACTCCACTCCACTGCTCGACTCTCTGCTGGACTCTCTGGCTGACTCTCTCCTCGACTGACTAACTCCGCCTCTGCACTTCACAAATATAGAATGCTGTTTCCTCATGGAAAGTTCCAGCCAGCAGCTTCCTCCCACCAATCCCATGCACCAGGCTCCTTGCGCTAGACGCTCCCACAGTGACCAGTCTGCTTGTTTCGTCTAGAGACCTGAGCCCGGGAACAATTCCTGATTAGATTCAGCTCTGGCCGGTTCTCTCCGGTCCGCTTAGGGGGAACAACAATTATAACTATAAACATTGCTTTTGCCCTGAAAAGCCTCCCAGTTTCATCAAAATGGAATCCCTCTAGCTCTAGGCCTGTAGGCCTGAAAGGGGTGAAATGCTCCTTAGCTCTGTCAGAATACCTACATAAACCATACCAATATGTCTAATATGTCAAAGCCAATAGGCAATAGACAGGTTAAAGTCAAGAATAAAGGCATATTAAGCAGCTATCCTCTTCTAGATCTGGAAAAAGGGCTTAAAAGGGCCAACACAGGCTAAGAATACCTATACTAGATGCGAGCAAGACTAATGATCTATATCACTGCTAAATAAAGCCAAAAACTCTGCCATTACATTGCACCCTAGATCCTTATCTTGCGAGCATCTTATAAACAACAACAACCATCTAAACAAACATCAACATAATCTATCCAACATAGGCTAAGAATACCTATCCTAGATGTGAGCAAGATTAAGATCTATATCACTGCTAAATATCTCTGCCATCCACCCTTAGATCCTTATCTTGCGAACATCTTACAAACAATAACATCTAGATAAACAAACATCAACACAATCTATCAACAAATCAAAACCTAAAAAACTCCCTAAAAACAATGACAACTCAAGAAAATTCCACCTGAAACTCAATTGTAGGGAATAGAAACCTAAAAACAAATCAAAGCACCCTTGACTTGAATGCTGAAACATATCTGAGATTGGATCTGATAACAACAGAAACTAACCAAAGCATCCTCAAACTAAATGTGCCTCAACTTCTAATGATAACTGGTGAAATCTAGTGATGTAGGGACTTATGTGTTGAATGAAAACAGCAAGGGGCCTAAATGGGCCTACTTCGGACAACTTAAGGCTAAATGAGGCCTACCTACTATTGTCAACTTAAGAACTAAATGTGTCTCAACTCCTAATGAGAAAACAAGAAAGGGCCTAAATGAGCCCTACGTACTATAGGCAACTTAAGCTAATGATGACTCATGAAACTATTGGTGTAGGGGCTTGTTTGTGGGATGAAAATAACAATAGGCCTAAATGAGGCCTACCTGCTGACATTTGTCAATTTAAAGTGAAATCTGAGAAATAAACATGACAAACTGTGTCAAGGTTTGGGCAAACATTAATACATAATCATACTAAAAGACACACCACCCAAAACAATCCAAATTTTAAGGTAACCACCCTTTGATCAATCAAGGTGAAAATGTAAGAACAGTAAAAACTATAACCCCAGTTGTACAGGATAGCAGGTGTAACATTAAAAACACATGTGGGCACCGCCATTCAAAAAAGTCCTTCATTGGCAAAAACTGTTTTGAAGAAAACAGAAAAACTATAATAGGTGACATGCTTTTTTTTGCTTTAAAAGTGGGACCTGCTTGTCCAAGGGATCATGCATCACATTCTTTTATAATACTGTTACAAATAAAACATGTTTTAGTTTTTTGTTTTTTTTAAAAGTGGGGCCTGCTCGTAGTGATGTCAAGAAAAAATTGCAGGCCAAGCCATAATGTCCAAATTCTTCAGTGTAGGCCACCACCCTGCATCCTCGGCATCCGGACACTTCCTCCAATGCGGCCATCCATCACCCTTCCGGTCTGGTCTGGTCTGGTCTGGTTCCATCATCCAAAAATAATAAACTAAAATAAAAACATGAAAGTAAAAAGCTAAAACAATAAAGGGAGTGGGAGGGGTGTGGGCCGACGCACCAACAACACCACAACCCAGCAACCTAGGAACAAGAGAACAAGTATCATTATTCTTGTAAAATAAAATTTTCCATTTAAAAAGCACCCCGGGTGCCTTTCATTATTGAAAAGAAAATATCCTAATTAATTAAAAACATTCAAAATTTAACTTTTAATAACATTAGTAGGGCCTAACATACCCTAATCCTTACTAAGCCAGTCCCACCCTTCAGGGCAGGAGCCATGCTACAGTGGGAAGCTACTTTAAACACTGCAATATGATGAGCCTCTCTAAACCAACCCCTCCCTTCAGAGCAGGAGCCAGGCTACAGTGTGAAAAAAAATTTGGATTACCGCCAAATGATGAGCTCATAGCATCAGCAGGGCACTGCAAGCCTCCCATTTCGCTGGTCAGAGAGGCCCGCCCAGGCTCACTACGACTAACTAACACCAAGGGAAGAGCCAGGTCACCCCGCCCTTAAATAAACAAGCCGTTCGCGGAAGAAAATTGAACTGTAGCCAATCATAACAAACTGGGACGTGATCGAAACTTGCAGAATGAAGGCACAAACCAGCTGGTCTGCCAAGGTCGAAAAACAAATTTCTCATGCCTTATTTTCTAACTAACGGAAGCTAGAATTTAACAAAAAACAATTCTGTTACAGTGTACTGCCAATTAAAAAAAACTCCAGTTTTGAAAAAGACTCTTGTTCAACTAATTCAGCTAAAGGCAAGACATTTAAAATATGGGCACTTATTTAGAAAGGGGCAACTATCTTTGGCACACAAGATTATACATTCTGCATTTGAGAAAAAAACGAAGTAACATGGTCCATTTGTCAAAGAGAAATAATTTGTAAAACAACATAAAATGCAGATACATTTCAACATTGTATTTAAGTTCAGGTTTTGCTGACACATTTATAAAAGCATACATTTTAATTTACATTTGGGAAAATAATAATGTTACATTTTAACATTTTTTTCTTTCAAAGGCACATGGTTGCCATCCACTAATTAAAAGCACATGTTATCATGCACTATCGGGCAAGATTCATTATACTGAACCCGTCATTATTGCAACCAGCACATTCCTGTCTAGATGGAAACCCCTCACAGAAATAATTAATGAAAACAGCTCGTAGCGTGCACTCTAACGGGCCATTTTTTTTTTTAACATTTCACTCATTTTAAAAGAACACAGCTTTCCCCGTAAGGTTGATTTATAACCACATCAGTTCCAAGGTGAACCCACACAAATTCGTAGACGCATTTCAAAAGGAATGTGAAATGAACAGAACCCTTCTCAAAACACAAGATGTTACCTTCCCGTCAAGAAACTGACAAAACACATAGGCTGACCAAGGAATCAAAAAAAAAAGTCAAAATCAAACCATCAAATAATCCTTAAAATAATTCACTGACTTTTATAGTCAGGTCAGATAACCATGCATGTTGACAGCATGTAAAAAATAAAGACTGCCATCTCAACTCAAGATATTAACCCTTTGGCAGCTCAAGCAGAATCATTTCCCAACGTCCATTCATACATGGGAAAATCATTAGCACATTTCTTCACGTTTACAAATGACACGTACACATATTTTCAAAAACGTTATCCCCAAGCACCCGAGAGAGATCCAGCTCCCTCCTGCCAAACGTAATGATAACATGCCCTGTCCAAGCCATGACCACATGGCGCTATTCACAAGCCATATTTACAAGACAAGCTTTTCACAAACAACATTTCCAAGGCGCAATGCACAAGGAACACAATAGATCAACATGAGAACATGCACCTCACAAGCCACATTAATATGGCGCTATTCACAAGTCATATTTACAAGGAGCTATATTCAAAGAACTCCACAGATCATATAACAATGAACACATTTCACATTGCACAGCATAAGCAGATGCAGCAAGCAATTGAATGGGCAATTTAAAAGCATTTTTTACACACATTTATACAATTGGACCATCACATAGATGTAACTGGCTTTCTCATGTAATGCCATCCTTCAACTCTAACAGTTTAAACACCAAGATGAAAACCATTCCTTCCACCCTGAATAAACCAAATGCCATGATGTAATGCAATCTCCTCACGCTGCAACTGTTCAAGCCCATAGATCTAACAGGCTACATAAACTGCAACATTACGCCAGATGGAACCAGCGTTCAGGGCACTCCCACACAACACATGGGAAACAATCTAAGCACATGGCCAGGCACACAGGCTTCGTAAGATGACGACTACGCCAGATGTTATGTCTGGCGCTCAGGGCACTCCCACACAACACATGGGAAACAATCTAAGCACATGGCCAGGCACACAGGCTTCGTAAGATGACGACTACGCCAGATGTAATGGCTGGATTTTCTGAGTAGGTGGGATCAGCCCCCAGGGGCCCCTCCAACCCAGCCAGAACGTACTCACCTTCCCTCCTCAGGACTCCTCTATCCAGGCACCTGGTACCTACCTGAGGATGGGGAACTCGCAATATACAAGCTCATATTATTAAAAACACCACTAAATCTATAGGGATACTAAGAATACTCACTGATTACTAGGGATATCCATACCCTACACCACACTTATTCACATCAGTTGGTCTCGCGGCCACCCTGACCCAGACCGTTCTACCCTAGGGCAGATATGACACACAATCCGGTGTGTCTACACATGGGCCTGCAGAACCCAATGCTCCCTTTTCCAAACTGTTCGCAATCCTGCGAAACTACACACTAGTTCAACTACCTAGTGCTCTCATTTACTCAAGCCACAATCCAGTGGGTATACACACTGGTTCGACCCCCCAGTGCTCTCATTAACGCCGCATATCAACGACGACCACATTCCTATGAACACCTATACATATATATATATATATTGGGAAGTCTCTTCACTAAGGGTCTACTACTACAATAATATTAATATCTCAGTTGTCTACTCGGGATGAAACTACAATAATAACTTTGAATATAGTTCCAGATTATAGTGTACTCCCTGCTCTTGGCATCAAAGGTCCACTCACTCCCTATTTATGTGATCACCACTTACCTGATTGGGATTACTCATCCATTCACATACCTAGTAATTACCTAGGAGGTACATTTACCTTCAGTGAACAAGAATAGGGGCTACACACCAGTTTGTTATAAACTGGGGGTTGTTTTATTATAACAATATAAACATTTACACAGATCAACAAAGGCTATAGGTAGAACACACCGCTTGAAAGAGAAGGATTACACATAACAGGAACACTCCGCTGAAAGGGAAAAGATTAGACATAAAGTGTAAGTGTAGCTAATGTGATGAAAACAATATCACCTGATTAGTGTGAAGTCTTGTTCTAGCTGTCATCTGGGTTCCTCTCTCGTCTGTGCCTTGGCTCATCTCAGGCTCTCTCTCTCTCCTGCACTCTTGGGTACACCTCTGCGCTGATCACTCTGTCTCTGGACTCCTCTCCCCCACACGAACTGTCTCTCCACCTTCCGTCTTCAATCTTAATGGTTCCTGCCGCTCTGATCACCGTTCATTCCACTAGCTTATTCACTCTGTCTCTGCGCCAATGTCCAATTAACTCCATCTGCTCCCATAGGTTAATCCACGAGCTCTCCTCTATCTCTTCTAAAAGGCATTACTTCAGACTCCAGCTATTCACACCTCCTCCTGATAAGCAACTGCTTCTGACTGCTTCCTTCAGTTCCAGCTCACTATTCAACTCAGCTCTTCTCCAGATTGAACCCTCTCTCTCTCTGCCAACTCCACTCCACTGCTCGACTCTCTGCTGGACTCTCTGGCTGACTCTCTCCTCGACTGACTAACTCCGCCTCTGCACTTCACAAATATAGAATGCTGTTTCCTCATGGAAAGTTCCAGCCAGCAGCTTCCTCCCACCAATCCCATGCACCAGGCTCCTTGCGCTAGACGCTCCCACAGTGACCAGTCTGCTTGTTTCGTCTAGAGACCTGAGCCCGGGAACAATTCCTGATTAGATTCAGCTCTGGCCGGTTCTCTCCGGTCCGCTTAGGGCGAACAACAGTTATAACTATAAACATTGCTTTTGCCCTGAAAAGCCTCCCAGTTTCATCAAAATGGAATCCCTCTAGCTCTAGGCCTGTAGGCCTGAAAGGGGTGAAATGCTCCTTAGCTCTGTCAGAATACCTACATAAACCATACCAATATGTCTAATATGTCAAAGCCAATAGGCAATAGACAGGTTAAAGTCAAGAATAAAGGCATATTAAGCAGCTATCCTCTTCTAGATCTGGAAAAAGGGCTTAAAAGGGCCAACACAGGCTAAGAATACCTATACTAGATGCGAGCAAGACTAATGATCTATATCACTGCTAAATAAAGCCAAAAACTCTGCCATTACACGGACCCATGTCTCGTTAAAGATAATGGGACCAATAACATGTTTCGAATTGAGCTCACAAGTGGGAGTCCCAACCGGAGGGATCGGACATGATTCCTCTAACTGGGAATCCCTTGTACAACCTAAACAACAAAATCTCTTAAACTTACTGAGTCCAGGCATCGTCACTTCTCTAGACTGATCACAAACAACAAGGGGTATAGATCAGTGTAATAGTACAATCGTACTCACCCCTCGGCTTCAGCTATTGCAATACCTGAATGTACAAAAAACAAAGCAAAACAAAGGTCTGTGGGAGCGACTCACCAAATACTTAACTAAGGATCGTTCTACACCAGCGAAGGTCCGTCTATCGTCTCGCTCTACCAAACGTCATCAGAAGGGTCCAAGGCAGGGCGACAGTCAGGGCAGCAGTCGTCAGCAGCCGTCGGAGAGGAGTAGCCACGCTGTCAAAGACCTTCAGTCCACTTCCGACATACAGGGGTCGATCAGGGGGTGTGCCTCCTCCGAAATATTCTTGCGGGGCTCCACACGACCCTCGGACTCAACCGCTACTGCTGAAGTCGCCCCACGTTGGGCGCCAGTTGGAGAACCGCGGCCTTAAGGCCCGGCGGTGCAGGGCACTGAGGTTCCGTGACAATTTGAACCCGTGTTTTCAACATTGTCGTAAATACATAATTTTGGTATCAGTGAACCGCAAATGATCCATTTAGCATATCCTGGTGTTTTCGCTATGCTACGAGCAAGAGCACTCCTGTTACGAACACATTTCTGATCTACCCATGGCATCCATCTTAGATCACGGAAGCCATTTTGTGTTTCTTGCCCTCACGTAGACAATGGACACGCAGTGACCCCTTTCACCTAAGGACACGTAAGCTTTAGCCGGAGATTCACCTTGCTAGTGACACGTGCACCTTAGAACAGAACACGCCATGGCTGCATGACTCGACAGAAGCTGCCTCCTCTGCCTGAGGCCAGTCCTGCTATACTGGTTCTCATGTACGTTGGCCTGATCATGATTAGGCGGCCGAAGCTGGTAGCCTTGCCCATTTACGACCCACAAACATCTCTTATCCTGTTTTTCTATCTTCTCCACCTGGCTCTGCTCCTTTCCTTCTGGGCCTTTATTAGGGGGAGGTAACGAAATTTACGATGAGGCGGTCCGGGTCTTGAATGAAAAGTTGACATGGGATTATGATGGAACAGTGAGAACCCCCGTTCGTAATGTTTTGACATCAGATATTGTTGACGATTCCTGTGCAACGCCAAATATTTATTGTTTAGGACACAAAGGTTTAGGAATGTACTAACATGTAAAGAATTTGCCCGAAGCCCAATATTCCGTATATAAGGAGCAACCCTTTTTGTACAAATCGAACAGGCTCCTAGATTCTGCCCGTGTGTAGTTTCTGTGACTTCTGTGTCCCTGCAGTAATAAACCTTTGGTCTTTGACGCCACCATCGAGAAGCCCGTGTTTCTGTTTATTTGTGCACCGAGACAGGTAGAACTCCGGGGTCTTCGGTGTTATCCCTGACACCTCTGGACGGAACCAAAAAGTCCAGAACTCCAATTGGCGCCCAACGTAGGGCGACGTCAGTCGGTACCGGTCCAAAAGCCTGAAGAGTTCGAGAAGCTTCGTGTGAAGATTCCTGAGGGAGGCGCCCCACTTCATCGATCCCGGCATATCGCAAAAGTGGCCCGACGTTCTCTTCCACGAGGGTTCCCGTTCGGACGTCTGCAGTGGTCCGTTGCCTTGACCGTCGCCCTGTCTTGGACCCGAGGTGCAGTCCTTAGTACGGCGAGACAAGACGGGTTTCTCCTTGGTGACGTCTTCAGTGCCTCAGTTAAGTATTAAGTGGTTGCTAGCTGGTTATTTTGTACGGGTTGTTCCTGTTTGGATAAAATCCTTTTAGTTCTTGGTTTGGTTTCGTAAGATTATCACTGGTTGTTCTAGTTACGATAATCATTTGGTTTAGTTTTGGGTATCGATACATTTGTTTGCTTTGGTAGGCCTAAGTTCTTGGTTCGAGTGCGCACCCTTGTTCGTGTTTTTGTCTGTTCTGTGTTCCGGGTTATAAAATGGTAAGTCGGAAAAATTGTATGTTGTCGTGTTTTGGTTGCAACAGTGGTTCCCGGTTGGAGGATTCATGCCTGGTTCCTCCGATTGGAACTCCTCTTTATGATCTGTATTGTAAGTTTGGAGTGGGTCCTATATCTTATAATGAGGTGTGGGTCCGATATACGGAGAAAGACGGTGTCCTTAGTTGGCCACTGCATGGTAGTTTTGAACCCCAAGTTATTGATAATTTAGAAACGAAATTGTTCAAGAAGAAAGCCCGGCCGGCAATGTTTGATTCTCTTCGTTATTGGCGAAAAGAATCTAAACAGAGAGAAATTAAAAAGTTGAAGAAAGAACAGAAAGAGCAAGAGTTGACTTTAGAACAGTCTGCCAAGCAGCTGCAACTCAACGAGTCTGAGAAAGCAATGGAGGTGGCCAACAGAGAGCGTAATTTAGCAATAGACAAGTGCTATCCTGCCTTGCCATCGAATACAGCTAAGATAGTAGAGGACCCCGAAAATGATCCTCTGTTGTCTTACCTGTTACGGTCACCCCCACCGTATGCACAAGGTGCTACGGCTCCACCTTTACCGGTTGCTGGACAGCCTGGTATTCCTGCTCCCCAGAATCAAGCTCCTGTACCTCCTGTGGTCAATGTTAATGTTCCTTCGGCACCCCCTCTTCCAGGGTTGCCGGCTTCTCTACCTATACCTGTATCACTTACACCTGCTAGTTCACAGGCTACTCTGCCTGCTACTCCAACTGTTCCTGTTCTATCTGTCCCAACTGCTACTTTATTCTCTGCTTCTGCTAATATTATGACTCCACTTTCTGTTCGTCGGAGAATCACTGATTCTGTCTCTAATATTCTATCTCCCTTCTATAAAACTCTGATTAAGACTCCTACCTCTGACTCTGTGCAGAGACGTAGTCAGCTTCCCAGTACTGAAGAACGGGGAATATTAGATTCCACAGCTCTTAGATGGATTTCGAAAAGTGGAATATATAGTACTAGAGATGTATTAGATACATTTATGCAATGGAATGAACCAACACAAAGATATGTGTTCGACGAAATGTGCTCCCTTTTGCGTGAGGAATTGGAAGAAGATGACTCTGAGCCAAATTTAGAAGAATTAATTAATGTTCAGAAATAATTTGCTGCAGGTATGATAGTTGGTCAGAATATAAAAGAAGCAATGGAACTGATTTTAAGTTATAGGAATGATCCATCCCTTCGTTCACCGAGGGAGTTAGAGAAACGTAGTACTAAGCAGAATCGTCAATATCCAATGAGGGAGGTTCCTCCAATTTGGCACGAAGCTGTGCAAGCTGATGCAGTTCGTGGTATTGCTGCTGCTCCGGCCCAATTCCAGAGAGTGTGGATACACATTCCGTGGAAGCGAGCAGAAGTGTTAGCGGTGAAACAAGCATTGCCCGATCCGCGTAAGAATCCAGCCGGATATTACAAGGAGTTAGCACAGACAGTTGAAGCTTGTGTGATGAATCTAGCGGACATTGACATGTTATTTGGGAATGTAGTTCCGCAACCAATTTGGGCTAAAATTCGTAAAGAGAATCATCCAGTTGCTCTAGGTGGTGATTGGGCAGCTATAATTGCAGCGGATGGTCAGCAAATAGGTGGTTCCAAACCCGAACCTCTAATTGCTAATTTACCCGGTAGAATAATTGACTTAATGAAGACTCTGATGCCAGCATTGCGCGTTAACTGGGACAAGTTGTCCGCATGCAGGCAAAAGAAGGACGAAAGTGTTTCCGACTTTTTCACAAGGTTTGAAGAGACTTTCGTGGATCATAGTGGTCAGGATATGAGCACAGAAGGAGGACAGAGACCATTCGTTGATAAATTTGTACACAATTTGTTGCCAGAGCTTAGTAATAAATTGAAAGATTCCGAGAGTGCGTGGGCTGTCTCTACGACTGCTCAAATACTTGCGACTGCCCAATATTATGAAAATAGGGATAAAGAGGAGAAGGAAAAGTCAGAGAAGAAGACGAAAGATTTAAAAACTAAAGTTCTTTTACAGCAAGCATATCCGCCTCGCACGAATCAGACTAATACGCAGCAAGGGTCATATCAAAGGACAGATTATGGTTCTCAGAGACCGCAATACCAATGGAATCAATGTGCATATTGTAAGAAAGAAGGTCATTATAAAAATGAGTGTCCTGTTTTAGCGCAGAATAACGCTGCAGCAGCTCAGAGAGGTCGTGGTGGTTTTGTGCAAAATTCTAGGGGTCGAGGACGAGGTGCTATGCCTCCACAAACGAATGATCGCCCTTCTAATCATTTTGATCAGCGAAATGGACAGTCTGCTCAACAAAATAGATCTCAGCAGTATCATGTTGAAGACTATTGTGAGACTGGTGAAGGATTTCAGCAAAGTGGGTACTAGGACAGCCAAGGACAAAGAGAGGGAGTAGTATCAGTTCCAGTAGATCAGAGTGGGCCTTATGTCGCAGTAGCAACATCAGGTGTAGTCGAACCGTTTCTGTTGGATACTGGTGCAGCAAAAAGTTCTATCATACATGAGAAACTCCCTGGCGCACCTTTGTCTGGCTTAACTAATGTTTCTGTAGGTTTTTCAGGCGCCCCTGTTTACATCCCCGTGTCTGGTCCTTTGTCTATTTCTGTTGGACCCCGTCAATTGAAAGCACCCTTGATTTTGACGACTGGTTGTAATGAAAATCTGCTTGGTTTAGACTTGTTAAAACGACTATATGCGACATTGTACTGTTCTCCGGAAGGAGTACAGCTTACGTTGGGTAAAAGTTGGGTAAAAGAATGGCTCCCCATTCCGTCAAGGATCACTTTCAAACTTCTTTGCCTTACATATAAGGCTCTAACTGCAGGCTCGGCTGATGCCCTTGGTTCATTACTTACCAGATATGTTCCGAGCAGATGTTTACGATCCAGCGAGCAACACCAACTGGTAATCCCCAGAGCCAAGAAGGCTAGATGGGGGTCCAAAGCTTTCTCCATATTGGCACCTCTGATGTGGAATTCACTCCCCCTTGAAATCAAACGACTTCCTTCCCTTGACCTCTTTAGGAAGTCATTGAAAACTTGGCTCTTTATTAAGGCATACCAGTAGGCTCTGTTTCTGTCTGCTAACAGCTTTATATTTTGGTTTAGGCGCCTTGACGCCCACTGGGCATAGCTGCGCGTTATAAATAATATTTCATTCATTCTTTCATTCACCTCTCCGATGTACTTGTCGATGGATGCGCTCCCACCAGAGCTGCGTTCTCTCCCTGGTCCTAATGATGTAGGTCTTTTAGAAATTCCGACATATGTAGTCACTTTGAAAGCAAATGTAAAATTTCCACGAATTCCACAATACAGAATTTCTAGTGAAGGTGAACGCGCACTTTTATTAATTGTGCAAGATTTGATCGAGAAAGGTGTAGTAGAAGAAACTAGAGGAAATGTCTGTAACAGTCCTGTCTTGCCAATTCTGAAACGTACAGATCCTTCAAAGCCTCCAGTATATAGATTTGTAATAGATCTTAGGGAGGTTAACAAAATTGTGATTCCACAGTTTCCTGTGGTTCCAGACATAACTGCATTGTTAACGTTGATTCCTGCAACAGCCACATGGTTTTCAGTTATCGACTTGAAGAATGCCTTTTTCAGCATTCCAATAGCCGAGGAAAGCAGAGATATTTTCGGCTTCACTTTAGGAGGTCGAAGCTTCAGGTTTAAACGTGCTCCACAAGGGTATTGTGAGAGTCCGTCCATTTACAGTCAGGCATTAAAAAGTCAGTTAGATTCCTTTGTACTTCCTCCTGGTTCTGCTTTAGTGCAGTATGTAGATGATCTTCTAGTGGCTGCCGATGACAAGGAAACTTGCAAAGCAGCTACAATTTCCTTATTGCATCATTTATCTAATTTGAATCACAAGGTGTCACCTTCGAAAATGCAATACTGTTGCCAAGAAGTGACCTACCTAGGTCATCTCTTGTCAAAGGAGGGAAGAAAGTTGACCCCAGAGAGAATAAAAGCAATTACGCAGATGAATGTTCCTAGCACACAGAGAGAAGTACGTGCCTTTTTAGGTATTACCTCATACTGTAGGCAGTGGATCCCAAATTTTTCTCTTTTGGCAAAACCGTTGGTAGCTTTGACTGGGAAAAATGTTCCGAGTCCGGTGCCATGGTCTGCTGAATGTCAGGAGAGTTTTTCTGAGTTACGAAATGCACTGTGTTCAGCTCCTGTGTTGGGTACACCTGACTACAGTAAGCCATTCACGCTCTATGTTCACGAGAGAGAAGGTTGTGCGTTGAGTGTTCTGACACAGAGATTTGGTGATAAACAACGCCCTTGTGCGTATTTTTCATCAACATTAGATCCGGTAGCTAGAGCGTTGCCTAGTTGTTTGAGAGCTACAGCGGCAGCTGCGGCTTCCATTCGACAATCTGCTGGTTTGGTGATGAATAACATGCTAGTGGTCATGGTTCCTCATGCTGTGGACACACTCATGAACCGAACCAAGACGCAACATCTTACCAGTGCTAGATTATCTGGCTACGAGCTGACACTACTAGCGAGTCATATTCAGATCAAAAGATGCAATGTATTGAATCCAGCAACATTGTTGCCGACTAGTCAAGAGTCGAGCGATTCGGAACCACATGACTGTTGCTTCAGAACCGAGGAAGAGACAAAAGGACGAATTGATCTTAAAGATACTCCGTTGTCAGATCCAGATGGCACGTTGTATGTTGATGGGTCTTGCTTTAAGTTGGAGAATGGTGATGTGACTGCTGCCTATGCAGTAACGACTTTGAGTACGGTTGTGGAGACCGCAAGAGTGAGTCAGAATTCTGCCCAAGCTGCGGAATTAATTGCGCTAACGAGAGCGTGTGTTTTAGCTAAGGGAAAGAGAGTGAATGTGTTCACAGATAGTCAGTACGCGTTCGGCGTGGCCCATAGTTTTGGCCGTTTGTGGAAAGAGAGAGGTTTCATTACGTCCCATGGGACTAAGATTCAACATGGTCAGCTAGTTAACGACCTGTTGGAATCTCTAACCTTGCCGACTGAAGTTCCGATTGTGAAGTGCAGCGCTCATAAAGCAATTACGGATGATGTTGGTCGTGGGAATGCTTTTGCTGATGAGACTGCTAAACAGACAGCTAGAAATATGATGAGTAGAATGTATGTTGCTACGTCTGCAAGATGGATTTCTGAGTCTGGAATGCGTGAGGACACAGTGGAAAGCGTGAAAGAAATTCAGAAGGAGGCGACTGAGGAGGAAAAGCTTGCATGGAAAGAGAGTACGGGTAAATTGGACTCGAGTGGGTGTTGGATTGATTTGTCGGAACAGCGTTGGATGTTGCCTGATACGTATGTGCTTGCAGTTGTGACGAAGGCGCATGGAGCAGCGCATATTAGTTCTAAAGGGATTTGTAAGATGTTAGCTCCAGTCTGGAAGAATGATGGGATTAGTAAATGTGCAGAGAAAGTGGTGAGAAATTGCATGGTATGCCTGATGCATAATCCTGGCAAGGGAATCCCCACACCCGCTGGTCACTTCGCTCCTCCTTCCTGTCCCTTTGAAGTAATTCAGTTAGACTTCATTCACATGGATCGTTGCAACAATCTAAAATACGTCCTAGTGGTAGTTTGTGCTTTTTCCAGATGGATCGAAGCATATCCACTAAAGGACAATACTGCCTTGTCCACTGCCAAAATCCTTCTCAAAAAATACTTCCCTAGATATGGCATGCCACGGATTGTATGGTCAGATAACGGAAGTGAGTTCGTAGGGAAAGTTATGCAGAGTGTGTGTGCCGGTTTAGGGATTAAACAAAAGTTCCACAGTGCGAACCATCCCCAGTCTGCTGGTTTAGTTGAGGGTTACAATGGCACCCTCAAGCTGAAACTTGCTAAAATACAGGCATCCGCGGGTTTGCCCTGGCCAGATGCACTACCCTTGGCTTTGTTATCAACGAGAGCGACTGTACATTCTAGAGTAGGGCTTAGTCCATACAAAATAGTTTTTGGTCGTCCCGCCAATGTTTGGGGAGTACCAAGGCCAAAAGAATTCTGTTCTCTGGAATATCCAATGTTGATTGATTACCTTTTCGACTTGACTGCTAAATTGAGTCTTATTCACCAACAGGTTTTCGATGCATTGCCAAAGCCACCGGAGAGTCCAGGTCATCAGCTGAAACCTGGAGATCAAGTCGTCATTCGAAATTTTGCAAGGACGAAAAATCTTCAACCCAGATTCGTCGGCCCATACCAGGTGCTGCTAGCAACGAGAACTGCTATTCGTGTGGCTGGACGAAAGAACTGGATACACACGACACACGTCAAACGTGTGCCCCTGCCACTTCCTTACGATAACTGGGTGAAGAAGGGAATCGGTGCCTCTGAAGCAGAACAAATACCCAGGTTTATCCCTTTCAGTGATGCAGAACTAATCACTGACACATCGAACTCTGACTCTCCTTCTGAAACTGCTCTTTTGAACTCTGAACATTTGACACTTGCAACAAAAGAACATTTGCCATCTGCGAACCTGAACATTGCAACGTCTGCTGAAAATACACTGTTTCCAGATCAAACAGCTCCTGCAAAACTGAGATACAATTTACGATCTCGCAATATGGACAAATAAAGCAGGAAACTGCCTATTTTTCACATTTGAATTTTAATACCGTACATTGCCTTCAGCCAGGAAGTTTGCTATTGTTTTGTTGTTTTAAAAAATTGCCTTGCCGTCTGGGTAGCCGTAGGGTCGTGGCTGTGTGCCTAGTTGAATCTGCGGGGGTCAGACACAAGGTCGATCTTTCTGTTAGTTCTGGGAACTCCCAGGGCTGATAGAGGCATTTTCATCTACGTACACATCATCAGTGGTCGCGAGCGGATTGTAGAAGATGGAGCTTCCTGAGCTGCAACGAGAGAATGTAATTTATGTTCGCAGAAATAGACTGTACAGAATTCTTCACAGCAAATGCTTTCTAATGCAATGTGCAGTTACGTTTTTAATTGTTTTGATAACGTTGGTGGGTGGAATCGTCTTTGGTGTGCATTTGATTTTATGCCGGTAACTACAGTACCTCCCCTTGATCCTGCTACTTCTACTGTTTCTTCTATGCATTCTTTTCACTCGTTTCCTGAACATGAGCAAGCTCGACGCTCAGAATTTATTAATAGCACTTTTGTACAGCTCCTGCATCAACACCAACTGGTAGTTAACACTACAGACTGCTGGGTGTGTGGCTTGATACCCCACACTATGGATAAAGGCATTCCCTATCTAGTCTTGCCTTTTAGCTATAATGGATCATTTCAGGCCTTTCAGACCATTTTTGCCTATGCCCTTGAGACCTATCCTCCGCGTCCACCACGTTCCACTAAATACAACTCAGCCAACAAAGCTTTAGTTTAGGGAATTATTGACATGATTAAAGACATCAATAATACTCCATCTTACCCTAGAGATGAATTACGGGTATATTTGAGTTGGAACTCTACAGAGTATCGCCTTAGTTTGGGAGAAAGCAAGCGTAAAAGCTCAACTCCAGTCTGGGTCGTGCCTCACCGAGGTCAGGTCTGTTTGCAAGGAAATGGGAGAAATCCGAGAGCTCAGCTAGGGAGGAGTGAGTGCGTTGAGACTTACTTGTTTCCGTCTAACTCTTCCCCTGCCTTCCTTACTGCTAGGGGTACCTACTTCATCTGTCAAGACAGAGCATATACATGGCTGCCTGCTGACTTCTCAGGTTCATGTTATATTGCTCGATTGTTGCCTCCGACATACACTGCTTCTTCAGATTATCACAAGACCAGAGTAGCAAGAGGTGTTTTCAGCAAGGAAGATACCGCTGGTCAGGTAGCTGGAGACTTCTTCAAAGGTTTCCTTCCGTTTTGGGGGCCTATGGCCAATAGTAGAAATCTACGTCAGCTAGCACGGGTAGTTGAATCTACTATTACAGAAACTGCTGGTGCCCATAGTAACCTAACAGCTGAGCTTCAGGCGGATCGACTCATGACGTTGCAAAACCGGATGGTTCTAGACGTAATACTTGCAGATCGAGGTGGGGTATGTAGAATGATCCAATCGAGCTGCTGTGTTTTTATTTCCAATAATGCTCCGACTGTCTATGAGGCGATCTCTAAGCTACACAAGATTTCCGACTCTATACACGTAGACAAGGGAAACTGGTCCTTCATGGAGTAGTTTTGGACTCTGATATCAGCGTGGGGATGGAAGGTTCTGATGGTCATTGGTGTCATCCTAGTATTTCTATTCTCATGCTGCCTGATTATCCAGTGTGGTCCCGCTTTGTGTAGTCTCTGTGCTGCAACATGTTTCAGAAAACCACCTGCGTTTGGAGAAAAGGCGCGAGAAAGAATGATGATGCAACAACATGTCACTGACCTGATGAGCATAGAGATAGACTCGGACATAGAGTAATTGCCTACGTTAGGGCAAAAGGAGGGTCTGAGGTTCCGTGACAATTTGAACCCGTGTTTTCAACATTGTCGTAAATACATAATTTTGGTATCAGTGAACCGCAAATGATCCATTTAGCATATCCTGGTGTTTTCGCTATGCTACGAGCAAGAGCACTCCTGTTACAAACACATTTCTGATCTACCCATGGCATCCATCTTAGATCACAGAAGCCATTTTGTGTTTCTTGCCCTCACGTAGACAATGGACACGCAGTGACCCCTTTCACCTAAGGACACGTAAGCTTTAGCCGGAGATTCACCTTGCTAGTGACACGTGCACCTTAGAACAGAACACGCCATGGCTGCATGACTCGACAGAAGCTGCCTCCTCTGCCTGAGGCCAGTCCTGCTATACTGGTTCTCGTGTACGTTGGCCTGATCATGATTAGGCGGCCGAAGCTGGTAGCCTTGCCCATTTACGACCCACAAACATCTCTTATCCTGTTTTTCTATCTTCTCCACCTGGCTCTGCTCCTTTCCTTCTGGGCCTTTATTAGGGGAAGGTAACGAAATTTACGATGAGGCGGTCCGGGTCTTGAATGAAAAGTTGACATGGGATTATGATGGAACAGTGAGAACCCCTCGTTCGTAATGTTTTGACATCAGATATTGTTGACGATTCCTGTGCAACGCCAAATATTTATTGTTTAGGACACAAAGGTTTAGGAATGTACTAACATGTAAAGAATTTGCCCGAAGCCCAATATTCCGTATATAAGGAGCAACCCTTTTTGTACAAATCGAACAGGCTCCTAGATTCTGCCCGTGTGTAGTTTCTGTGACTTCTGTGTCCCTGCAGTAATAAACCTTTGGTCTTTGACGCCACCATCGAGAAGCCCGTGTTTCTGTTTATTTGTGCACCAAGACAGGTAGAACTCCGGGGTCTTCGGGTGTTATCCCTGACACCTCTGGACGGAACCAAAAAGTCCAGAACTCCAGCACGCCTAAATCCCCGGAGTTCACCTGCCTTATCAAATACAGAGACACGGACTCTTCGTCTGGCGTAGAAGATGGTATTTATTAGCTGCAGCTAGTACAGTGGTCTTAGAAGTCGTCAGTGCAACGAGGTTCAAAAGAGACTGCCACTTAACTCCGTGGCGCACAGGTTTATATACAGTACAACACAATGCAAAAGAAAGGCAATTACACACGAGCATGAGCTATAGGCAAAAGTTAGAGACAATGTTTTAAGACTAAGGCAACTCAAATTCCCGTTTTTGTTTGTCACTCGACCCCTTAAGTAAATCACAAATGAATCCACATTATTCGTTTTACAAGCAAGGAGAAACATAGCTGGGTGTCGTAGAAGGACAGTCGTGAAACAGGAGAATACAGGAGACATGTGGCGAAGAACAGTAGATAAGATAACCTAGAGGAAACAATGGTGTGAACCAACATGTATTCCGGACGGGGATCTAATCAGCTCAGATAGGAATTAGTGTACTCGGCCAGATCCTGACACTCACTAGTAAACATTAACAGAGACACGCAAAGGCAGAAACAACAAAAAACATCGCACTCGCCGAGCTGCCTGAGTGAGGGCAACCTAAAATGGCGGCGATCACAAAATGGAGGCTGAGTACGAACAAATTCGTAATTTTCAGAACCTCAGAGGAGGGTGCAAGGGAGAGGGCCAGAAGGGTGCAAGGCAGAGGGCCAGAAGGTTGCAAGGCAGAGGGGAGGAGGGTGCAAGGCAGAGGGCCAGAAGGGTACAACACAGAGAGGAGGAGGGTGCAAGGGGGAGGCTGAGAAGGGTGCAACACAGAGGAGAGGAGGGTGCAAGGGGAAGGGTGAGAAGGGTGCAAAGGGGAGGGTGAGAAGGGTACAAGGGGGATGGTGATGAAGCAAAAAATGTGCCCACCCCTATAACCATCTCTGTGGATGCCCATGTCCAATTGCACTCATCCCATATGGCCTAGGTACACACCCACCTCAATGCACATGGAGTGTGAATGTACTGACAAGATAGCTGACACTGGGCCCTGGTGTAGGCAGCACAAGGCCCTCCTGTGAGCAGTGCAAACACAAACACCAGGACAACAAGGTCAGATATCTTGGGCAGGAACTCACAACCACTGTCATGGCAGCATGCTCCATGGGGGGACAGCCACACCACGAGGGAGGCCCAGTGCCAACTCAGACTCCAACTACCAGCACGGCCTGTCACACACCCCTTACACAAACATACCCTCCTGGGACAGGCAATGGAGTGCCCCACTGTCACAATGGTCATGTAACACAACAAAACCAATTCAGATCTGATGAAGCATCCAAGCAACAAATGCACGGTGCACATTCACAAGCCCCTTGCGCTTCTTTCATGCCGCAGTTGCGTCACCTTTGTGACACAGCGGCGGCACAAAAGAGGCGCCATGGTGCAGGGAATTTACAAGGTGACGCATCTGGAAGATGTGTCACGTTCTAAAGCCCTGCGCCACAAGTAGGTGTTCTTGCGCAGGGGGGAAAGGTGGGGTGGGGTGGCCGTTACGGCGCAGCCACGCCTCCCAAAAGTGGCTATGTGAAATCTACAAGATTTCACTCTGTCACTTTTAAGCACATGCTGCGTCAAAACCCTGTCATGCCTGATGCAGGTGTAAGGATTGAAGCAACATTGTGCAGATAGGGCACCACAGGCCATTGCTGGAGCTGTCTTGCACTGGTGACGCAACTCCAGCAATGTGCCTACTTATACGGTACAGATGTGTGACGCAGCTGTGTCATTTTTCCACCATGATGCTCCACAATGTGAATGCGTCGCATCCGTGCTGACATAGCTGTGGTGCACAATGGCTGGTGAATCCCTGCTGATATACAGGGCTGTGCCAGTTATTGTAAATATGCCCCCCCCCCATGTCAATGACTCAGGAGCACAATTCAATCGGACCCCACAACATAGCCATCCACAATTTAACATGGAGGACAATCCAAAGCATGGACAACTACCAGGTGGAACTGTGCCAACTACAATGTGTATGAAAAATGGATGTTGCATTAAATGGCATTAACATTGCCTGTCTCTCACACCCACAGGGCAACGTGCGGAATCTAACCCCAATGATGGGGAAGATGATTCACAGTCCCAGGCTCTGCAGACCCTATGTGGGAAGGGTATGACCAGACGTGGGTCCGTGCTCACTAAGTCACTGGAGTCAAGCTATCCTGGCTGAAGACAGCTGATTGCCAGAAACCTGTCCTAGGATGCCTGATTCTGGTCCAGGGAAGACATGCCTTGGCAGTTCGGGCTGGACTGTTCCCATGAGGCACAGGGTCAAGACTGATTTGCATATGGCCATGTCTGAACAGGGGTGGCTTGGTGAGCAAAAATAACAATGGATTAAACCCAGATCTGTGACTGGGGGTGAATGTTTTGCCATTGTGCAACATTCCGTCCATCATCTTGTGTGTTTTGCTGTTCACCCAATGTGGGAAGGGTATGCCCAGACGTGGGTCCCGTGCTCACTAAGTCACTGGAGTCATGCTATCCGGGCTGAAGACGGCTGATAGCCAGAAACCGGTCCTAGGATGCTTGATTCTGGTCCAGGGAAGATATGGCTTGGCAGTTCAGGCTGGACTGTTCCCATGAGGCACGGGGTCAAGACTGATTTGCATATGGCCATGTCTGAACTGGGGTGGGTTGGTGAGAAAAATAACGATGGATTAAACCCAGATCTGTGACTGGGGGTGAATGTTTTGCCATTGTGCAATATTCCGTCCATCATCTTGTGTGTTTTGTTGTTCACCCAATATGGGAAGGTTATGCCCAGACGTGGGTCCCGTGCTCACTAAGTCACTGGAGTCAAGCTATCCTGGCTGAAGACGGCTGATAGCCAGAAACCGGTCCTAGGATGCATGATTCTGGTCCAGGGAAGACATGGCTTGGCAGTTCGGGTTGGACTGTTCCCATGAGGCACAGGGTCAAGACTGATTTGCATATGGCCATGTCTGAACTGGGGTGGCTTGGTGAGCAAAATAAAGATGGATTAAACCCAGATCTGTGACTGGGGGTTAATGTTTTGCCATTGTGCAACATTCCGACCATCATCTTGTGTGTTTTGCTGTTCACCCAATGTGGGAAGGGTATGCCCAGACGTGGGTCCCGTGCTCACTAAGTCACTGGAGTCAAGCTATCTGGGCTGAAGACGGCTGATAGCCAGAAACCGGTCCTATCCTATGATGCTTGATTCTGGTCCAGGGAAGACATGGCTTGGCAGTTTGGGCTGGACAGTTCCCATGAGGCACAGGGTCAAGACTGATTTGCATATGGCCATGTCTGAACTGGGGTGGCTTGGTGAGCAAAATAACAATGGATTAAACCCAGATCTGTGACTGGGGGTAAATGTTTTGCCATTGTGCAACATTCCATCCATCATCTTGTGTGTTTTGCTGTTCACCCTATGTGGGAAGGGTATGCCCAGACATGGGTCCCGTGCTCACTAAGTCACTGGAGTCAAGCTATCCTGGCTAAGGCGGCTGATAGCCAGAAACCGGTCCTAGGATGCTTGATACTGGTCCAGGGAAGACGTGGCTTGGCAGTTCGGGCTGGACTGTTACCATGAGGCACAGGGTCAAGACTGATTTGCATATGGCCAAGTCTGAACTGGGGTGGCTTGGTGAGCAAAATAACGATGGATTAAACCCAGATCTGTCACTGGGGGTGAATGTTTTGCCATTGTACCACATTCCGTCCATCATCTTGTGTGTTTTGCTGTTCACCCTATGTTGGAAGGGTATGCCCAGAGGTGGGTCCGGTGCTCACTAAGTCACTGGAGTCAAGCTATCCTGGCTGAAGACGGCTGATAGCCAGAAACCGGTCCTAGGATGCTTGACTCTGGTCCAAGGAAGACATGGCTTGGCAGTTGGGGCTGGACTGTTCCCATGAGGCACAGGGTCAAGACTGATTTGCATATGGCCATGTCTGAACTGGGATGGCTTGGGGAGCAAAATAACGATGGATTAAACCCAGATCTGTGACTGGGGGTGAATGTTTTGTCATTGTGCAACATTCCGTCCATCATCTTGTGTGTTTTGCTGTTCACCCTATGTGGGAAGAGTATGCCCAGATGTGGGTCCCGTGCTCACTAATTTACTGGAGTCAAGCTATCCTGGCTGAAGACGGCTGATAGCCAGAAACCGGTCCTAGGATGCTTGATTCTAGTCCAGGGAAGACATGGCGTGGCAGTTCGGGCTGGACTGTTCCCATGAGGCACAGGGTCAAAACTGATTTGCATATGGCCATGTCTGAACTGGGGTGGCTTGGTGAGCAAAATAACAATGGATTAAACCCAGATCTGTGACTGGGGGTGAATGTTTTGACATTTTGCAACATTCCCTCCATCCCTCCGACGGCGACGCCTCTCACCACTCCATGGATGACCCCTACCGACCTGGCCCCTCTGGTGCCCCACACCCGGCAGCACCTGGATCAGGGACACATGTGCCAACCGCCACAACCATTCCTGCCACATCCCAGCAGACAGCTTGGAGCCCTGCCCACAGTCAAGAACTGAACCAGTCTGACAATGAGCGACAAGGTTCGGCGGGCACCCATGAGGGGCAGACAACACAACCACTGCCATCACTCAGGGGTCCTGTCGAGCCGATGTGCCCACAACGGCAGGCCTGGCTCGTGTGGGCAGGGGTGGTGGGAGTGGCAGCAGGCGGAGGCCCGAACCTGACCAGCTAGCTGCAGGTCCCAGTCTGAGCTCCGCAACATCATGTAGGCATACCGGCGGGACACCAGGGAGTTCAGCCAGGTAGTGGGTGCCCTCACAGAGATAAAAAACCTGCAGGCCGAGCAACACGCCAGTCAACAACAACACCAAGGACGGATGGAGGCAAGACTGGCTGAGCTCCTGGCGGTGCAAAGGGACATAAGCCATTCACTCCGTCGGATCGCTGACAACATGCAGCACCCTCCCTGTGTCACCAGGCAGGACACTTCAAGGCAAAGACCGCCACCAGGCACAGGGAGGGAGGAGGAGGAGGAATCGTCCAACGGAGCGTCACATGCATCGTCAAGGCCTGCATATGAGGGTCCCTCAAGGACGGTGGGTCATCCACGGAACAGACAGTGAGAGGCAGCGGGCCATGCACATCTCCCAGGTCACCTGGTCTGGCCCCTGGAGTCTGTGTGCAACAGCATCACCTCATTGACTGTCCTACTCTCCCACATGGACTTGCTGGTTGCAGTCTGACCAATGATGCCAAGCACTGTGGTCTGGACTCTGTTGACTCAAACTGCAAAACATTACATCTCCCTCTGTGAACTTTGGATTCCCCCCCTTTTTGTACAGCACCCATCACTAACTCACGTTTCCCGCACAAGAACGATAAATAAACAAAACCATCAAAAGTGAATTTGATGTTGCTGTCATTTACCATGATTCAACAACATACGTGTGGGGATATGTCAAAGTCTGCCACAGTGTGGAACAAACTCAAGCCATCCATATACTGGGATCTGAGTCCGGTCGAGGACACACATATGTCACAATGTATCATCAAATACATACATGGAGCGCTATACTCACCTGTGATGGTTTCAACCTGTATGGCAGGTTGATGGTTTCAACCTGCCATACTGCTGAGACAGACGGTTTTGGAAGAGTTTAATGAAGGTGTAGAGGTCATGGGTTATGTGGAGGTGCCCAGGGAGGCAGTACCAGGTCTGTTTGTTGATGTGGGAGAACTATCTCCTGCATGCAGTTGTACTGTGGATTTGATGAATGTTGCCCAGAACAAGGTTGGCTGGACGGAGTTGGGGCGATGGGGTGTTGGATGGGAGACGTCCATGTTCGTCTTCGGGGCTGTTGCCATGGACCTGGGTGACTGTCTGTCTTGACTAGGAGTGGATCTATCTGATGAACATTTGTAGCATGCGGAGGGACTTGCAGCATGAAGTAGAGATGGTGTTGAGTTGCATGGTTATTGTGAGAGAGGAGTGTACAATGAGCACCTGCTTGAGTGTGTGGCCAATGTGTGCCTGTGAGCTGCCCAGGCCACTGTGACACAAGGTGTTGTCCCAGCCGTAAGGGGACATTCCTCAGATGACTAGCTCTGTCTTGTCCAAGTCCAGCCACATGTGGCTGATGTTCATCCATATGTCAATGCACCTCATGTCTTCTTGAAGGTTGGATCTGGGAGTGGCTGGGTCTTTGGTGAGGGTGAGGAGCAGCTGGGTGTCAATGGCAGAGGACATGATGATGAGGTCGTGTGCGCATGTGATGTTGGAGAGGGGGGTCATGGAGACAATGTAGATTGTCACACTGAGAGATGATGCCTGGGCCCGATGACCCCAGTGTACTATGTGCCTAAGGGGGAGGCAGACTCCCTGGGCCTTGCTGGTGAGGTACTTGGCAATTTCATCCTGGGCCTTCCTCTGAATCCCAGTGTTGGAGATGTGCGATCTGATAGTGTGGTAGCACATGGTGTAGAATGCCGTTGAGAGGTCGATGGGGTGAGGGTGGTGGTTTCACCATTGTTGAGCAGGGTCCAAGATGTTGTTGGTGGTGGCAATGAGGGCTGTTGCAGTGGGGTGATTACTGTGAAAGATGGTCTGGGGCGGGTTGCCTGGAGATGTTTGCTTGGAGTGAGATGGTCAGTTGCTCGTTGACTGTCTTCTTGATGACATTTGCCTGGTAGGGAAGCAGGGTGATGTTCCAGGAGATCCTGTGGTACTGCCGTCCGTCGTCAAAGAAGGGCCTGGGTTCCTGCATGCCTCCAGCTCCCATGGGAAGTGGTATACTCAAAGGAGACATTCATGACGTGCCGAAGGTGGGCTTGAAGGATGGTGTATGCTGTGATTGAGATGTCGTGTGGGAAGGGTCCGGATGGAGAGCCGGAATGGATGATGTACATGCGCCGGGTGGTGTCTTTGCTGCTGACACGAGTCCAGGAACTGAGGGGGGGGGGTATGTCCTGTGGAAAATAGCATTGTCTGCCTCTGTGTGGCGAGGCTGTCGTGTACATCCACGAGCTTGCAGTGGTAGTAAGTTGCAAGGGTGGGATGACTTTTGGATGGAGAGCTGGGGGCAAATAGTTCACTCACAATGCTGATTAGGTCATTCATGTTGTGTGTGTTGGTGCCTAGGCCATACCTGAAGGTTGTCCTCGTGTCAGTGCTGATGATATGGTGATGTCTGTGTGGTGTGGATTTTAGGGCTGAAAGGTAACAGATGGTTGTTTGTTTGACAAGGTTTGCACATGAGTCCGGCTAGACCTGTATGAGTCCAGTAGATCAGCCTTGTCCCGGGTGGCTTAACTGTTGTTGTGCTTCACAGGAAAGTCCGCCAATGTGGCAAGAGTGTTGGATCAGTTGCTGATCCAGTGTGTGCAGTTGCAGGGTGTGGCGATGTCATTGGCTGGAGTGTCCTGTGTGAGGGTGCCACACAGCTCATTTGTGTTGACTCAGGTCAAGCTTTATTGCTGGATCTGTAGCGGAGTGTGGTGCAGTGTGTTGTTTTTTGGACAACTGGATGTAAATGTTGGATGTACCAATGCAGGATGGTGCTGTGGTTGTCCTCCAGCCAGGAATTGCTGTCTCCCTGACCCATGTAGTCTGTGTAGGTGAGGGCCTGCCGTGCTGATGTAGTCATCCAATGTCTGAGGACCAATCAGTAAAGCTGTTTCCCAGCTCTGTAGTCTCAGATTTTTACAAAATTTCAAAGGAAGCCGCTCTGCTTGAATTGCAGATGTGTAAATCCGGTTCCCGTACTGACCCCTTTCCCGCCAAGCTATACAACATCCTTGCTAAGAGTCCCACCATTTAAGCGCCATCTGGAACCTTTCCCTCAAATTGGGCTCTAATCCGGATGTGTGGAAAGACGTGTTCCTCCTGCCATCTTAAGGAAAGCCAACGCAGATCCTGAATCTCCTTGCAATCATAGACCCAACTCTCTTTTACCAGCTCCAGCCAACATTTAAGTGAACATTTCCTGCCAGCAACTGATGGCCTTTGTTGAAGATAATAGCCTCCTTCACGACTCCCAATCCAGCTTCCATCCCGGATATAGTACGGAGTCGACCCTCATTGAAATGGCAGACTCTATACGCTGTGCAGTTGACGGAGGTTCCAAGGCGGTGTTGGTGCTGTTAGACTTGTCTACAGCATTTGACCCCGTTGCCCATCCCATTCTTATGAAACGCCTTAAGACGTGGGGGGCTCAGTGCTGAACTGGATATCGTCCTTACTATCTGACTGCACACAGCAGGTCCGGACCAATCCATTCATCTCCACAGTCAAACCACTGAAGTGGGGCGTTCCGCAGGTCTCTGCTCTGAGCCCTCTGATTTTTAATATTTACTTAACCCCGCTGGCTGCATCGATTGCCATGTCTGAAGTCAAAATCATATCATATGCTGATGCTCTTCCACTTCTATTCGCCTTAAATGCTGTGTGTTCCTCTAATTTTGGCCCACTATAAAATAGTCTCTAGATTATTGCGGCCTGGATGTACCACAATTTCTTACAACTTAATTTTCTTTTAACACCGAGATCGCATTTTTTACTAACCTTCTCCCCTCTCTTCCAATCTGTGGTGGCCAGAGGAACTGGCCATTGCTCCGGCACACAAGGACTTGGTCAGGAATCTGGGAGTTAGATTTGACAATCAGCTATCCCTTGCCACACAGGTACAAGAGGCAGGTGCCGCTTGTTTTGGTAAGATTAAACTCATCAAGAGAATTATTCACTATCTGCACAATCTAACCAGGAAAACGGTGGTTGATGCACTGATTACCTCCCATTTACACTATGCGAAAGGCTCATACGTAGGTCTCACATTAGGCTTGCTCCGTATACTGCAGACGGGCCAAAACTCTGCTGCCTGCCTGGTATGTGGAGTCTCACGTTGACAACATATCTCCCCGTATCTTAGACTACTCCATTGGCTGCCTATGGCTACACAAATAGAATTCAAGGCGCTTACACTCGCCTTCCAGGCAGGACAAGGCTGTGGTCCGGTCTACCTTAGGAGGAGACTCCGTCCATATTGTCAATCACGATCTCTATGTTCCAATGACAAGCACTTGCTCATTAATCCTTGCTTAGCAAAACCTACATCAGGAGGTGAAACCTTTCAGGTAGGAACGACCCAATGTTGGACTAAGCTACCTCTTCCGCTGTGTCTGATTCAGTCTGAATGTGAGTCTTGCTAAGCCCTAGGACCTGGATATTTAGCCTGCTTGATTAGGTGCTCCTCCGTATGCTGCCTCATTTTTGGCACACTACAGCGATGGCACTACCCCGTTGGCTTAGATGTGCGCTCAATACATGACCATTATTATAATTGTAGATGGCTTAGCAGAATTGTGGGTGTAGGCCTGGTGATCTGTAGATGATACTTCGACTAATGGTAGTCAGGGGGTTGGTGTGAAACCTGAAGTGCAGATGTTTGACAATGCTGAGTGTGTCCTTGGTGTTGTATGTGACTCTGAGGGGGTACTTCAGAAAGAATTGCAATTCATCGTCCTGGAGTGTTGGTGTGGTCCCTGTGGGTGATCTCGTATCCGTCTGTGATGGCAATGTTGATGTAGTGTGCTGAGGATGCATTCAACCAGGTAACTGTAATGAAGGCGATGTGTGGGGCTGTTGTGTTGATGAGGTGACAGAGTCCAATGGCGTGCTGGTGGATGTAGCGGGTGTGCAGTAGGAGGCACATGACCTGGTTGTACGGACATGGTCTGTTAAGTGGGGCAGCACGTTGTTGGCAGTAGGAGTTGCACACACAGCCTGCAAAGCTGTAATGGGTGCGCTTAGGGGTTGCCTGATAGCAGGTGGATGATTGTCTGGTGTTCACTTTTTGGAGGATGGCTGGAGCATGAGTCTGCTGTGTTACCTGCGTCATGGAAGGACCAGAGGGTCTTGCACTGTGCACCTTGCAGGCACTGATGGTCCTGCCTTTGGCACGGATGTGGCGCAACAGTGGCACTGAAAAGCTGCTGCCTGCATTAACAATGGGTGGAGGGAGGGAGGAGCATCTGGGAGGGTGTGTGTTGCAGAATCAGGGCACTCGGTGGTGCGGTGCCGCAGGGGAGGGAGCAGCAGGAATGAGTGAACACATGATGGCGGAAGGGATGAGACACTATGCAAAAACTAGCACACAAAGACAAGGAGGTTTGAAAGGCACAATGTAACAGGTGTATGGGAAGGAAGGAGTGTCTGGTTACTCATGGGTCACAGAACGAAAATGGATGAACAATCACCATAAATTACAGGCACATGATCAGGCACCAAAAGTCCAAGCTGCGCACAGGACACACAGCATCAGCAGGTGTTGCCTGCCTGTTGTGGGTAGCAAGCTGCAACAATACATACACAACCATGTACTTCATGCACAATATGAATCATTAGCTATGATAAAATGCATGCATGTTGCCACAGTACACATATGCACAATCTTAGTCAATTATGCCATAGATGACGCATGCAAACTGGCAAGAGATCTGCGGTGACAGTAATGATGCACATTGTACTGTGGGGAACACATTTGCTACACAAATGGATAAAGTTTGTGTTGAGGCCATGCTGCTTTAACCAATGTCCATGGCCAGTGCCATTGCTCAGAAGAAAATAAAAGTCATGCAATGAGTTTACCTGTAATGCTGGTGAGACAATGTGCACACAACTGCCTGGGACTGTTGGTTCCTTGAATCCTCATAAACGTGCGATGATCATAGTGGTCCATCTCCCGATAGCCCCTTGGTCTGAGTAGAAATGACTGACTGAAAAGGGTGATCAGGCGATGGAAGGAAAGGAAGGGAACAGCAGGGAGGGAGATCTGAAACAAAGGTAAACAAGCATAAGCATTCCACATTTCTTGCCACTGAATCACAGAATACCTCAGGACCTATTCAGTAACAGTTACACCTGTAAAGGAAAACAACACCCACTGTATCCTAGTTGGCATCATGGTAATGAATTATACTAGATCTGAGGATTGAACACAGACACATAAAAGGTAGCAGAGTTTTGGAGTTAAATGAAAGGTGTATAACGCTCTGCAGGCTGCTTCAATGCAATTAGCGGTACAAAAGGTTGCATATAGCCATGTCTGAACTGTGGTGGCAGAGTGGGCTAAAGAACGGTGATGGATTAAACCCAGATCTTTTGACTGGGTGTGAGTGTTTGATTGATTCAGGTGCTCCGTCCATCACCACCCCCCTTTTGTACCGCTTTTGGCCGCCATTAGTGTGGCAGGATCTGCTAAGACGTGAGTCCCTTGCTTACTTTGCCACTGGATTCAAGCAAGCCGGGCTGAAGACGGCTGGAATGCCAGAAACAGGTCCTCGGAAGCTTGTTTCCAGTCCAGGGAAGACATGGCTTGGCAGTTCGGGCTGGACTGTTCCCATGAGGCACAGTGTTAGACTGATTTGCATATAGCCATGTCTGAACTGGGGTGGCAGAGTGGGCTAAAGAACGGTGATGGATTAAACCCAGATCTTTTGACTGGGTGTGAGTGTTTGATTGATTCAGATGCTCCGTCCCTCACCACCCCCCTTTTGTACCGCTCAATGAAATTAGAGCCATGCAGTAATCAAGGCAATCACAGTGTATGAATAATGCTCCAATGAACAAAAATACTAATGTGCTGCAGTGCTACTCACACAAAGGCAACAATCCGTAGTTACCCCTGGGAATCAGTGAGGGTCAAGAAGGGAAATTACACATCACCCGCAAGAGCCTTAAGAAGCTCATCCAACAAGGGAGGACATTATGTAAACACAAGGAAGCCCCACAAGGGACAGTCATTGGCTCGTCTAACTGGGCTTTGAAATACCTAACATAACAAGCTGCTGCTCTGGAACTCAACAGAGAGTAATGAGGAGCAATGCCACAAAACCACCCCTACCATGACCAGGATATGCAGCACTCCACAAGAGAATCCTGGGATTAACGTCACCCGACTGCTGTCACGGAAGCGTTTACATTTGCTACAGCACAACGTTGTGACGTCATCAGCGCAACATTCCTGGCATCATGGGAATAGAAAGTTAACATCAACTGACCGAGAAGGCTTGCAAAGCAGTGTTCTCCACCGGCCCTGAGGAAGCACATGACAGTGACATGACATACTGGCACAAGGGGCAATGCATCCATATGAACAGACTCACAGGACACTTGACAGAACATGTGGGACATACGCTTGCCCACTCTTTCACAACATGGTTGATTAGAAATCAAACTGTACTGGCACACAAGATTAAGTGGATGAGTCAAACACATCCTGCTGCACACAGTGAGGCTGCAATTCCCATGGAGCCTGTGGGTGTGATGTCCCACACAATGTCAACCCGTGGTATCCGCAATGTGTCAGGGTCAAGGTTTACACACGTTGATGCCTTCACCAGAGTCAATACTCCACAACAGATGACTGTCAAGAAGGGTGACTGTCCTGTCATGGGTGTGGGGCAACATGTATTTTGATCCATGGTGATGAGAAATGTATGGATGGTTCCACAACATGCACAGAAACAGTTCCCACACATTTCCAAACCATACCAACCCCAAACAGCCTGTTTGTATCTCTTACCTGAACTGACATTTACACATGTAAATGTCAGTTCAGGTAAGAGATACAAACAGGCTGTTTGGGGTTGGTATGGTTTGGAAATGTGTGGGAACTGTTTATATAAATAAATAAATAAATGTCCGTGCATGGAACGCTGATTCGTCCCACGTTGCAATCATCATGAGGAATAGCAGGAGGACTGAGATGACACAAACAGACAACAGGCACAGCAACCTGAGAATGACAGACACACAAGGGATCACCGTTAAAAATCTTTGCTAAAGACATGGGCATGTACAAAACACGAACAATGTAGTACACATGTGAATTTCAAGCTAAGTCATTGCGCATTTCTGTGTGGCATGACATCAGCACTTGCGTGACACATCAGAACACACATCAAAGTGACTTTGCATACAGTCAGCAGGACACAAACATTGCTACACACATGCCACTCAATGCTACAAGCTTGCACACTCATTCCCAGTGACTCACCATTATGAGAAGAAGTTGCGTATGAGCTGACCCCAGATATCATCCTCCTCCTCCTCATCACTTGCATCGTGACCAAGCCCTTAACCCTCAACTGGTGGATGTTCCTGCTCCATAGGATCCAGGATGGGAGGCACTGCCTACTCAACTGCCATGTTGTTCAGCATGCAGCACACGATGAAGATATTACAGACCTTGGCCGGGGCATATGGGAGGTATCCGCCGGTCTTTTTGAGACACCGGAATCGGCTCTTCAGGAGGCCAAATGTCCGCTCAATCACTCGCCTGGTCTGCATGTGTGCATTATTGTACCGCTGATCTGCAGCTGTTCTTGGGTTTCGTAGAGGTGTCATAAGCCATGGCATGTTGGTATATCCTAAGTCAACTACAAATATACATCATGTAAATAAGTGGTTCAGGAGATGCTGTCAGAGCAAAAGATACTGAAACACACAGGACAAACAGAGTTTACCCAACAACAAGACATGCCCGATCGTTCCGCAGCGGCAGCATCATTCTTGGCACCCTGCTACGCCTCATGATGAATGCATCATGTGCCGATCCTGGAAAACGTGCACAAACATGGGAAATCAGCACGTTAGCAAGACACACCACCAGGGCATTTATTGAATAATAATGATTCCTGTTGCGGTAAGCCTGCTCCTGAGCCGGTTGTGGCACCAAAGCAACATGTGTCCCATCAATGGACCCTATGACATGTGGCATCCCTCCCACGGCATAGAATTCACCCTTGACATCTCTCAACTCTTCAGGAGTTGGAAATTTGATGAATTCATCAATGTGCTCCAACATGGCGGCTAAAACATCACGCAGGACACGGCTCAACATTCCACCAACATCAGCTATGGTTAATTGAAACGTACCTGTAGCAAAAAAATGGAGGGCTGCCATCACCTTCAGCTTGGGGGTCAGCGCAGTAGGATACCTGTGTTGCGGTTGGAGATGTGGTTCCAGCCTGTTCGTCAAGTCCTGAATCAACTGTTGAGTGAATCGGTAACGTCGGATGCAGGCACGTTCCCTCATGGTAGCCAAGTCTGGAAATGGCCTTGGTAGAGGCGGTGCCCTGCAGGACATATTTGGGAATAATGGAGAATAACTGTCAGCCAACATCAATGGCAATGTACGTAGCACATGCAAAACTGCTACTACACATCAGGTCACTATGGAGTCTGGCATGTGCAATACATTCAGGACACATATGCCAGCTTGCTGGCACTCCTACGAAAACCAGATACACCTGTTGATTGCCTTAAAAAACATGACATGCCCTGAAACTAGCTGCTGGTCTGGTCTGAGTGAACAGCCCAAGATATCACTGGAGTAACACACGTCACCAAACCTGCAGTGGAAGGTTGTCAACCCATCCAGACAGCTGACTGCAAGGCACATGCACAGCTCACATGGAATGGCAAAAGTACAATTCAAACACATTGCGATTGAGGTGTGCATGTGACAACAAAACAACACAGCCATTGTCACAATACAGACATGTATGCCTGGGGAAAAATTATGTCTGATTCAATCAGACCCAAAAGCCGTGGGAATGTACATGTGGCATGGTGTGCGTACATGTGAAACCATTCCCATCTCAACACAGACCCATGTTAGATGCACCAACAGCAGATGCAGTTTACGTAACACAAACAGCTAGCTCAATGTTCAACATGACACACACTGGCTATAGTCACATAGGGTCATGCTGAGATGAAATGTCAAGTGACATAGTGCCCCTGTAATTGGCATCACGAGACAGGTGCCCATAGTGAGGACTGTGCCATCCCGGTGTTGATGTGCATGGCAACATCTGCATAATGGTACACATGTGACAAGTGTCAAGCTGATGTGTGCCACATAGTGCCCCATCACACATGACATGTGTCAACAGGTCAGCACACATCGATTGTGCAACAAGATCAGATGCCCTGTGCTATATCACTGCCTGCCACACCTAGGGCCTGCACATATAAGTATGTAATGACAAGAACTTGATAGACATCCTTGTTTGAACTGTACCCCTACATCCCTGCCATGTGTGAGCCTCGTATCACTATTGTAATGGTGCCATGCGTGAGCACGTGAAACGCACCGTACCCCTGCATTCACAACTGCGTGTGAAACGCACCGTGTGAAATGCACCATACCACAACATTACATGCGTGTGTGCACATTGTCTCACTATTGCAATCGTGCCATACGCGAGCGAACCGTACCCCAACATTATGTGCGTGTGTGCGCATCGTCTCACTATTGTAATCGTGCCATACGCGAGCTAACCGTACCCCAACATTACGTGCGTGTGTCCGCATCATCTCACTATTGCAATGGGGCCATACGCGACTTGAAACGCACCGTACACATGTGTGGATCTCAAAAAATACTTAGGGGACACCTAGGGGACGAGTAGTAGGCCCTGAATGCAGCCTGGTTGTCATGGAAACTGAGATTTGAGTGTGTGCTACAGGTGTCCTGCAAAAGTCAGTTGGGCAAAAATATACAATGTTGCAAAATGATTGTGGAGCTGAAGGTCAAATTTTAAACCATGCAAATGTGTGTCAGGGCCTTATGTGTAAAGGGATTGGGTGAAACGTAGGATGCAAACTAATCTGGCCTATCACACTGAACTCCTGAAACAGAAAGCCCCTCAGCAGCACTGATTTAAGCCTGCATGTAGCCCTGAGAGAGCACTTGCCTGCACAACATTGGAGTGGACCACACTGCTGCTGTCTCTGCGTTCCCTGGACTTTCATGTCGCGTACTATGGAGATGGCACCAGCATTCACTGAGGAGGAAAATCAGGCCCTGCTGGATGCCCTCCTACCACATTACAGGAAGCTGTATGGGAGACCAGGGGAACAGTTGAGGGCTGACTGCACTACCTTTGACTGTGCATCTGTTGTGTGAGTTTCATAACAGGCATTGTGTATTGGTGGGATAGACATGCAATGTGGTTGTGATTGAGTCCCGGGGGTGTACATGGTGGTGTCTCCCATGCAGAGCATGATGTAGTTCATGTGTGTTCACTCCTCACTTGCATTATGCTTACTGTGACATTCAATGCATAGTGAATGACACATTCAGCTGTGCCACACCTTGGTGGCTTTATTCCCAAATTTACTGAGGTGAAACAGTGTTCCCCCCGGAGTGACAGCTGACAGTACTCACAGATGTTTATGACTTGTGTGGACCTGTGGTGATATTGTACAAATGATGTGTTTAACCTCATGGACATTGAAGTGTGTGAATGTTCCTTGTCATCTGGGTGAGTGTGTATGTGATGTGTTGCACCACTGCTGCATGGCGTATGCAGCAGCTATAGCCATCTGATGTGACAAGTAAGCAGTGCTGTGTGTCTGACTTGCAAAGTTAGCACGACACCTGTGACACCTCCTTGTCAAGTGTCACATGTGCAAAGTGAGGGTTGTATCCGCTGTTGTCAGTGACAGGTGAGTGATCTGTGCCAGGGTGTGTCTGTCTGGTCTGCTGAGGGTTCTTAAGTGGAGCAGGATATGTGACTGCTTGCCACGCGCTGTCCCACACTCTGCAGTTGCATGTGTTGGCCAGTGTGTGCCATGATCTGTGAGAGTGTTGCACCAGTTACGCACCCGTTACGCCATCTGTTGCCTTTCAATGCCACGCGGAGCGCAGCAAGCGTGCCGCAGGCGCGTCTAAGGCAAGCCCGTCTGCGCCCGTCCGTGGCCGACCGGGGCCAGGGGCAGGAAATGCTGTCCGTTTTAACAACTATTCAGCCCCGGCCCTGATTAACCTGCACGACTACTGGCCCCTTAGCCCTACTACGCTTTTACGTTTGGACATACTGGGAATTCTTAGCCCCCGGACAAATTTTGAGGAATTTGCTTCCCCCCTGGCTGTGGCTCCACCACCTCTCTTCATGACAGCTCCAGGTGAGGCTTCCCCCCTCCACCAAGAGAGCAATTAATCCTGACCTTACAGTTAGTTATCTTAACGCCCGATCTCTGGTTAAACACCAGTTAGAGATTTTCCACCTTTTGGATTCGGAAAAACCTGACATGCTCCTATTGACGGAAACTTGGCTTAATGAGGAATCTACCCCAGATATCCTGGCTGCAGTCCTCCCGGGCTATTACATCCTTCAGGACAACAGGTCATCTGGTAAGCCGGGAAGCGGGGTTGCAGCTATTGTCAAACAGTCCCTTAGGTTCTCACCCCTTAATACTGTTAGTATTTCTTCTGTAGATTGCCTTATTCTAAGACTCGAGTCCTCTTTGTCCCCCCCTTATCTGTGTGCTGGTCTATCGGCCTCCCCAGTATATGCCCAATTTCCCGTCACTGTTTAGCGACATGCTTTTCTAGTTGCTGATCAATAATACCAGAGTTCTAATCATAGGCGATTTTAACTTTTGGCCTTTGGATGCCAGCAAAAGCCCTTGCTCCTCGGCCTTCACTGAGCTACTAGAAGGCATGAACTGCTTATAACATATTAGCTAAGCAACTCATGTTAAAGGCCACGTCTTAGACCAGGTCTGGACTTCCAACCTCACCATTTACAATCCCCTTATCTCTCCCTGCCCTTGGTCAGATCATTTTACTATATCATTCTCTCTGGCCTCGGCTTCCCGCACTAGTCTTACTCCTGCAGGAAGCCTCCTAGCTAGGAACTGGAACAAAGTCGACCCCAGGGAACTTTGTACTTTACTCAGTTCCTCGATTCCTGTTGAGCACGACTCCCTCGACACTCAGGCCTTGAATTTGAGACATTGGCTTGAATCGGCTAGCGACACAGTTGCGCCGCTTAGACACATCAAATTAAAATGCCCTCACAATGCTCAGAAATGGTTCTCAGAAGAACTGAAAGTAGAAAAACTTTTGCTTAGGCAGGCTGAGCGAAACTGGAGGCGAGAGTATGCCCCGAGAAAAAACTGCTATTCATGGCCCAGCTCAAAGTCTATAAGCAAGCCATCCTTCGGGCAAAAACTCTGTATTTTTCCAAAAAGATTGTAGATTCGGCCACAAAGGCCAAAGATATTTTTTCTATTGTAGAAGAACTTTCACTTCCAGATAGGGTGACTATTAAACCTCTCCCCTCCCAAGCCCTTTGTGACTCTCTTAACTCTTTCTTTGTGGAGAAAATAGTAAAAATTAAAAACAGTATTGTCTGCCGCACGGTACCCTCTATACCTATACCTGCCCCTCCCTTTGCCACTGTAAATTCCCATACAGTAGATCAGATACCTCTGATATCCGAGGAGGAATTCTCTGTCCTGCTGAAAAAGGTTGGGTCGGGCTCTCCTACAGACTGTTGTCCCCCCCATATTTTGCAAGAGGCTTTTACCGCCTGTCCCACTCCTGCCCTGACCCTTCTTAACAATTCCCTATGTCTGGGCCGGGTCCCTGAATCTTTTAAACTGCCGAGGTAGTACCTATCCTGAAAAAGCCCAATGCCGATTCCTCTGTGATGAACAACTTTCGTCCCATCTCTCTCCTCCCCTATTTGAGTAAAGTGCTGGAGACCCATGTCACCGGCTTCCTGAGTTCCTTCATTGAAGGCTCTATGTTCCTTGATCCGCAACAGGCCGGCTTTAGGCCGGCTCATTCGACTGAGTCAGTCATTCTTTCAGTTATGGAGGAATTGCGGAGAGGGGTGGACCTTGGGACCAGCCAGGCCTTGGTGCCTCTGGATTTGTCGGCGGCCTTTGACACGGTTGACCATGACATCTTGGTCGACCGTGTCGAGGAGGCCGGCATCCGGGGGAGAGCCTTAGAGTGGGTTCGCTCTTTTTTGACCAACCGCCACCAGGCTGTCCGTCTCTCTAATTTCTCAGGGGAAAAGGTTAGGCTGACTTGCGGTGTTCCCCAGGGCTCTTCCCTTTCTCCCCTCCTTTTCAATTTATATTTGACCCCCCTTATTCGTTCCCTGCAAGGCAGTAAGGTTACCGCTTTTAACTACGCTGACGACATTCAGCTAGTTTTTGATATTGATTCCTCTGACCAGTCTATCCAGAACTTCCAGTCAACTCTGTGTCTCATTAGCAATTGGATGGAGAAAAATGTTTTAAAACTCAACCCTGACAAAACTGAGTTGGTCCTAACCGGTGGCGTTTCTAACACTTGGAGCTCTAACTTTTGGGCTCCCTGCCTTGGTTCCCTTCATGCCCCATGGACTCCACTAAGAGCCTTGGATTCATTATTTGTAAGGACCTTTCTTTGAAGCCCCACATCAACGCGGTGGTCTCCTCTAGTTTTTTCCATCTCCGGAAGATCCGTAAGATCTCTCGCTTTCTAACTAGGGAGGCCCTCACTCTGGCTCTTTTGGCTCTAGTAGTGTCCAGGCTTGATTATGCAAACTCTCTTTATGTAGGCATCCCTGCGTACCAGCTAAACCGCCTACAGTTGGTAAAGAATCAGGCCGCCCGCTTGATCTTCCATCAACCTAGACATCATCATGTCCGCCCCCTGCTTAAAGCTCTCCACTGGCTTCCGGTGGCCAAGCGCTGCGAATTTAAATTAGGCTGCAGTACCTTTAAGGCATTGGCAGGCCAAGGCCCGGTGTTCATCTTCTCTCTCCTTCATCACTATCTCCCGTCACGTAATCTTTGTTCCTCCCACTTGGCTCTGCTCACCACCCCTACCTTCAAGCGTAAAAAACATGGTGGCCTCAGATTCTCGTTCCTTGCTCCATCCCACTGGAACGCTCTTCCCCTGGAGCTGAGAGTCACCAACTCCTACGCTCGCTTCAGGTCACTCCTGAAAACCCTCTTTTTTCATAAAGCCTATGACTAAATACTGTTTGTATCACCGCATTGTTGAACTGTCGACCCCCTTCTCGTTTGGTGTAAGCGTGCTTAATAAATGCTTTTAACATAACATAACATAACATAACATAACATAACATAACATAACATAACATAACATAACATAACATGTAGTGCATTGGGGTTTGCCCATAGGCCTAATTCACATGGACAATGATGCAAGTCCTGTCAGCATCCTATGCCCTGTTCACATTATCAATGTTGTGGAAGTGAGTGTCTCAGGGACATGGAGCAGGTGTAGTGATGTTGTTTCAATTTGTCTTCCTGACAGGTAACTGCCTACGAGAAGGGGGAGATATGGCTGGAGATTATCATGGCTGTCAGGTCTGTGTGGGTACATCGCTGGCGGCTGCGCAACATCCAGAAGAGATGGCAAGACATCCGGTGCTGGACCCCGTGTATCGCCCAGGTCCAGCTGAAAATGGAGCCTCCACACCGGCATAGAGGAAGCTGTCACTTCACCCCCCACATGCTCCGGGTCCTGGAAGTGGTCTTTCCAGACCTCGATAGGCAGTTGCAGGAGAGACAGCAGCAAGGAGGGGGTAGGTACATGGCTGCTTGTTGTGTTCTGTGTCACCTGCTTCTTAAGGTGCTCTGAAGCCTTGACACACTCCCACAGTTGGGGTGTCTGGTCAGACAGGTTTTATGTACAGTGTATTTTCAATTCCCCATATTCAGCTGGTGCTCTTTTTGATCCCTTCCCCTCCTTCACATGTGTCCCTTGGTCTGTGTGTATTCACATTTGCACATGTTCATCTAGGGTGCAAGATAATTAGACTGCACATTGATTAGCGCATCATGTGGGAGGGTGGTCTGTGACATGTGTTGGGACCTTGCCTGTGCCATGACCTGTGCACTGTGTTTGGGCTTCATATTTGTTTGCACTGATGATGAGTCTCAACATAGGAGTGTGAGGTTTCAACTGCACACCCTTGCAGCATGCATGACCCATGTTGTGTTGTCAGACATGATGTACATCAGTTGGGAAATATGCATAGTGCCATGACGGTTACTCATGGTACAGTCAGATCATTCCAGAACCACGGATCAGTGTGCCCACTACAGTCCCCTGAGAAACCCTGGCCTCCTAATCATGTGTGTCATCCAACACTGTGCCCAATCTTTGTGGGTTCAGCCTTGGTCTGCCTCTGTGGCATTGGTACCTGTCATAGTTTGTATTTATCATGTGTCTGTTACATGTGCCCACTGGATATGGATACAAAATTTGGCTTGTGCATACTCACACTGGGCAGTGTCTATGTGCCTATTCACAACAATCTGTTGTTGGTTGTTTGTGACTAACATGTATTAACAGCCCCACAAGGTGAGCTTGGGTTACTTTTGGAATTGTTGCTGCACAGTTTTTGTTACCCAGATTCTGAGTTCTCACTTCTTGAGCTGTATCAATCACATTGACTGAGGGATGGAGGTGTTCTGCAGGAGAGGTCTAATGGGCCTGCCTGATTTGGCATTGCCAGGTGTGTGACCTGTGGGTGAGAATGGGCTGGGCAATGTTTCACCATGCACTTCCCCTGTGATGGTGGCCAGTGCTTTCATTTGGGGCTTGACAGCCTATGTCATTTGTTTCCAGACATGATTGTGCCTCATTCATTTTTGCCACATGTATGTAGTTCTGGTGCAACCCTGTTTTGTCTTACTGTGCACACTACTGTGTTGACATTTTGCCTGAGGATAAGGGTGTGTCCAAAATGCAGCAATGATTTTGTTCATCACAATTGCAGGCCCATTAGCTTAAGCATTGTTCTGATTTGGGACATGTGCGCCACTTCACATGACAGCCAGTAGGTCTTATGTGCAAACAACTGTATAATCAGGTAATGGATGCCCCTGTGAGGACTGACATATTTCAAGTTCTCTCACATTAATGATTGAACCTTGGCACTCCCAACACTTGTTAAAAGTAGTTCATGTTTTGAATGTGTTAATATGACCAATTGTGTAAGTAACACTTATGTGCCTGCATGATAGTTGTCTCACAAGGTAGTGCACACAAAACGACATTTGCAATTTTTTGACAGAAGCAGGCAGCTTTTGAAGGAGGCCAGTGTTATTGATTAATGTTGTGCCTTGATCTCCATATACATGTCCCCACAGTCGTCTTGAGTTCTTGAAACTCCTTGGTTGTCAATTGTACAAACTAATGTGTGTCAAGTCATCAAGACCTGCATTGGACCATGTATATGGCAAATCTGCAACGCCATTTGTTTCTAACAGTGGTCCATCTTAAAGGGTGCCAGCTGTTTCACTTAATGTGTAACTGTTTTTTGTGTGCATTTCATTGTGAGACATCTTTAATGCAGGCACATACGTGTTCTCTTCACAAGATGGCGAATTAACACATTCAATACATGTCGAATTAATTAATTAATTAATTGTGGGTTTATATAGCGCTAGGATAGACTCCCGGAGGAGTATCTCCGCGCTTCGACCGCTGCGAAACCCTTCCTGGCTTCCCTGAGAGATGGTCCCTTAATGGGTATCTCCAGGGTGAGACCAGGCATCCCCGGCAGTCTGGTGGGGCCGTTAGTGCAGATGAGGCAAGCTTATGCCCAGAGTTGCCGAGTGTGATCGCTGATCAGAGTGGGCACCGAGGCGAGAGAATTATCGAGTCCGCTGACCCTGGTCCAGAAACCTGCCGCGTCGGGAATCGAACCCTGGTCCCGGGCCGTCCTCTGCTCTCGGGTCTGCCGCCTCTAACCAGTGAGCCACACTACTGCACATGTGTAAAGTATGGTGAGTCCCAAGATGCCAGCAATTCGTAACATTATTTTTTACCCAAATGTAGTTACAGGGCTCTGAGTGTGGTGTTACCTTCGGGAGTGAGGTTTGTTACTTTGCCCTGAGGGGCACCACAACTGTTTATTTATTTGTGTACTTGAGGTGGCATCACTTCATTGTATTGATCTGCTCTCCTGTAAACAAACAGAAGCTTCTCAGTGTAATTCTCATTCAAGTTGTGGCCTGGTGTGTTCTTTGGATCCTTGTGTCCAAGTAGCATTGTGTCTATACCAACTGGGCAGTACAAGTCTCAAATATGTGCAGAGCTATCTGGCTGTTACTCATGATGCATGCCATGATTTGCAGTGTGACCTACTGATTTTGTGCTCATAGTCAGATGTGTACAGGCGACTGATGCATTTTTGTTTCTTCTCCTTGCCCACAGCATCATCAACAGAGACAGAAGGAGACATGAGCACGGACCAAGAGGAGGGACCCAGCCTCAGTGCCACCACAGCTGAGGAGTTGGACGGAGCCAGTGGCACGGAGGGTGAGGGGAGTCAGGCTGCGGAACTGTTGCGGAACTGTTGGAAGGAGACACTTCCTACCATGCTGACGGATCCGCTTCTGACTCCCAGGAGGAGGGGGAATACGCTGCAACAGCATCCAACATCACTGTGTCTGTCCCCGCCTCCTCCAGACCCATCTCCACCCTCCCAGTTGCTAGGGTCCCTTCTGTCCATGCAGCCTTCCATGTCTCCTTCTGCACTGGCACCGCAGCCCCTGCCCCTGCCCCTGTCTCCCCTGCTGCCCTCAGTGCGGAGTCTGTGGACCTACTCCGCCAGATTCAGGTTGGTCAGACAGCAATGCTGACTGTCCTCCATGGCCAGACTCAAATACTGACCCAGTTGTCATTCATGGAGGGCATGTCAGCTACGATGTCTGACCAACGTTGGATTCTCACGTCCATTGACTCCTCACTGATGGCAGCAGTTTCCCTCCTGCAGCGGTCTGTCCGTCCCCCTCCTTCAGACCCATTCACATCCCTTCTCCCATACCTGTCTAGAGCACACGTAGAAAAGCACGATCACGCACACCAATGGACCCAACCAGCACACCACCACAGAAGTGTAATCGCACATCTCCTGGCACACAATCTCAGAGGGCTGCAGGCACATCCACAGGGACTGGGGTCAGACCACAGACACGCAGCCAAAGAGGAAGTCTGCAACACTCACAGCCCTCTACCTCCACTCCCATAGTGTCCTCGGGTGCAGGTGGTGGTCTGGATGAACTGGCAGCAGTGTGCAGCGCTGAGTTTCTTTCCACCTTTGGCGCTGCACAAACCACTGAGGAATATACCTCCCCCCTGCACCCACAAACCTACCCTTCCCACTACTGTCCCTGCGGTGCCTGGTCCAGACCCGGATGATGCCCCCCAAGGGTCAACAGCCCATTAGGCCATTCCTGTGCAGGCAAGTTTGGGGTAGACGACCTCCCCAACATCCCCCTACGAGACTTTGTTGTGGACTGGCCATTGGCCTTGTTTGAGCTGGGACTCATTCTTGCACTTATTTTCATTTGAAGCTGAATAAAGCCTTTTATTTTGCATTCTACACTATTGCATTTCAGGTACTTGCTGTTGTTGCTGAGGGCCCTGGAGTTGGTGTCATGGTAATGTTTGGGGCTCTGAGATGTGTTTTTTGATGATGGTAATGAGTTGGACCATGGAATCTATGTGCCATCACAATGTCTCTGCAATTAATCATTGGTTGTGTGGGTTCATTTTTGCTAGAGACATTGTCCCAAGGAGTGTTCCTTCCTCTGTGACACCTAAGATCTTCACTACAGACAGTTGCACAATTGTTGTGCTGACTACTGTGCACATTTCCTTTTTTGGTGACGGTTCCCTTCAGCAATGGCCATGCCTGCTCACAGATGTGTACTTCTCATTAGTCTGTGCCATCTATGCTACTCACTGTACTTGTGTATTGAATATGTACAAATGCCTTCATGGACACATTCACCCTTTTTACCACTATGCATGTGTGTCATCACAGCCTACCCCTATGTTGGAAATTGTTCTGCAGGGTATTTGGGCACATGACTCACATTTTTGAGCATTGTATATAATGTTTTTCAACCCTATTCCTTCCATGAGAGACTACATCTTGGTGTTCTGACCACCACCTGGACATTCATATCAGCCCAGGGATGTACGTGACAGTGTGTGTTCCCTTTCGCACTCTCTTTGTTAGGTGGGCTGTTACATGACTATACACTATTGTGTCATGATGGTAGGGTGTGCATGTTGCCCGCAACATCCATGGGTGGGTATGCATGTGTAATTTGACATCACACCCACATGTGGTGTGTCACACAGTGTGTGACAGAAATCCATACTCTGTGGAGTGGGACACTGCTGTAAGTGATGTGTTGCTATGGCACTATCATGAAAGTCACAAGTTAGGGATGTGCACATACCCCCCATGTAGTTGTGGTATGCTGCTGATGATGTCCCCCCTATATCTGAGCACTGCTGGGAGTCCTGTGCTCCCACCCCTCTTATGTCTGGGCACTGCTGGGACTCATATCCAACCACCCTTCATATGTCTGGCCTCTGCTGGGAGTCATATCCACACACCCCTCATATGTCTGGCCTCTGCTGGGATTCATATCCACCCACCCCTCATATGTCTGGACACTGCTGGGAGTCCTGTGCACCCACACCTCATATGTTTGGACACTGCTGGGAGTCCTGTGCACCCACCCCCAAACAGTTGGCCTCTGCTGGGAGTCCTATCCACCTACCCCCATACTGTTGGCCTCTGCTGGAGTCACATCCACCCACCCCTCATATGTCTGGCCTCTACTGGGAGTCATATCCACCCACCCCTCATATTTCTGGATACTGTTGGGAGTCCTGTGCACCCACCCCTCATATGTCTGGGCACTGCTGGGAGTCATATCCACCCACCCCCATACTGTTGGGCACTGCTGGGAGTCATATCCACCCACCCCTCATATGTATGGACACTGCTGGAAGTCCTGTGCACCCACCCCTCATATGTCTGGACACTGCTGGGAGTCCTCTGCACACACACCCATACTGTTGGCCTCTACCGGGAGTCCTGTGCACCTACCCCTCATATGTCTGGACTCTGCTGGGAGTCATATCCAGCCATCCCTCTTATGTCTGGGCACTGCTGGGAGTCATATCCACCCACCCCCATACTGTTGGCCTCTGCTGGGAGTCATATCCACCCACCCCTCATATGTCTGGTCTCTGCTGGGAGTCATATCCACCCACCCCTCATGTGTCTGGCCTCTGTTGGGAGTCATATCCACCCACCCCTCATATCTCTGGGCACTGCTGGGAGTCCTCTGCACCCACCCCTCTTATGTCTGGGCACTGCTGGGAGTCATATCCACCCACCCCCATACTGTTGGGCACTGCTGGGAGTCATATCCATCCACCCCTCTTATGTCTGGGCACTGCTGGGAGTCATATCCACCCACCCCCATACTGTTAGCCTCTGCTGGGAGTCATATCCACCCACCCCATACTGTTGGCCTCTGCTGGGAGTCATATCCACCCACCCCTCATATGTCTGGCCTCTGCTGGGAGTCATATCCACCCACCCCTCATATGTCTGGTCACAGCTGGGAGTCCTCTGCACCCACCCCTCTTATGTCTGGACACTGCTGGCAGTCATATCCACCCACCCCCATACTGTCGGGCACTGCTGGGAGTCATATCCACCCACCCCTCTTATGTCTGGGTACTGCTGGGAGTCCTCTGCACCCACCCCTCTTATGTCTGGGCACTGCTGGGAGTCATATCCACCGACCCCCATACTGTTGGGCACTGCTGAGAGTCATATACACCCACCCCTCATATGTCACGCACCGTACCCCAACATTCATGGCGTGTGTGCAGCTCGTATCACTATTGCAATGGTGCCATACACGAGCGCGTGTGACACACCGTACCCCAACATTCACGGCGTGTGTGCGGCTCGTATCACTATTGCAATGGTGCCATACGAGAGCGCGTGTGACACACCGTACCCCAACATTCACGCCGTGTGTGCGGCTCGTACCACTATTGCAATGGTGCCATACGCGAGCGCGTGTGACGCACCTTACCCCAACATTCACGGCGTGTGTGCGGCTCGTATCACTATTGCAATGGTGATATACGCGAGCGTGTAAGGCGCACCGTACAGGTAAACTTTCGTTGTTGCGGTACGTTGTTCTCACCGTCTACGCTGTCATCGGTTCCTATGTACCAGGTCGTAGGCGTACAGGACTGGGATGACACGGACGATGGGGTTCATGGCGTATATGTCGCGTACCGGGCCAGCGGTTCGGGCCGGACTCTGCTTTTACTGCTGTTTTAGGGTCGTACGGAGTGTCGCAGAGATGGATCGTACTTGCTGGTCCGGAAACTGCTGCTTTTTTACGTACGAACTTAGCGTACTGCTGGATCGGATACAAATCGTATTTATTTTTGTGTCGTATGGTGTTTGGTGCGATTCGTATGTAGATCTGCTTTGGGTTTGGATCGTACTTGAACGTACGTACGAGGACGTTGAAGGTGTACGATTCGTACGGGAAATACCCTTCGTACAGCTATTCGGAGCACATTTTCCTGAATCGGAATCGGCCCCAAAATGCTGTTAAAATAAAATTAATAACTACTAAAAATGTAACACATATATTAAAAAACATACACAATACTTATACAAAAAAATACATAACATATATTTAAAATATATACTATAATACATAACGCTAATTAAAAAAATGATATTTTAAACAACTATATTTTTGCAAACAATATTAATGACTTCTTTATTTTTAAAATCAATATTTTCTACCTTAAAATCAATATTTTGACTACGATATTCTTGCTGTTGATATTTCTGTGTCACAATATTTAAAACTCGGTATTAGTGTAAGTCAACATTTCAAACTCGATATTTTGATTGAATACCACAAGATAAAACCAACTTTTTTGAACTCTTTATCACTCTCCTATGTAAACCTTCCTAAATGTTAAGTAACTGTTTCAAATCCTAAATGCCTAGCTTTAAGGCCCACATGCATCATTGTTACATTTTGCACTTCCTAATTTGCGAAAAATAAGGAATCGCAAATTAAGAAGTGCAAAATGCTATGCATCATTGTTTTCGGTATTCATTTGGGATTCGGTAAAAATCGCAATTTTTACCGAATCCCAAATGAATACCGAATTCTTAAGTGCATTTTCGCAATTCCTATTGATTCCTATGGGCCAAAAGGCCCATAGGAGTCAATGGGAAGGCATCAGCAAATTGCGAGTGGCACTTTGAAAATTGCATGGGTGCAGGGGGGGGTCCAAAGGACCCCCCATGCACCCCTGAAATGTATTTTTCGCATCATGTTTCACACACACATGTCCTAAGGACATGTGTGTGTGAAACATGAATGTAGAAAAAAAAACATTTGCAGCATTTTAAACCCTTTTTCCAAATTTACCGAGTGGTTCAACCACTCGGTAAATTTGGCACCCTAATTGCGACTTTGCACTTGTGAAAGTAATGATGCATTGCTTTTAAGAAATCGCACATCTGCGACTTCTTAAAAGCACCCGCAATTTTAGAACTCGCAACAATGTTACGAATTCTAAAATTGCTTCATGCATCCCAAAAAGCACTTTTGCATTCGCAAACGGCCGATTTTAAGTAATCGCACCGTTTGCGACTACAAAAATGCTTGATGCATGTGGGCCTAAGTGCCTAGATTTGCTTGCAGAAATTACTTCTCTCAAATATTACCTTAACTCAACAATTACTGCGAGCCTGCTGTCCAACAGCACAATGTTTTTTTTTTTTTTGTTTTTTTTTGAAAACCTTTATTTTAGCATTCAATAAAAGTACAAGCATGGGCCTACAACCACGGGGGCCGGCCGCTAGACAAATCAAAAGTCGTTAATATCACAATACGACACAGCTCATCAGCCGACAACCCAAAGGTCCGGCAGCTATTCAAAGTAAAGCCTGTATTGGAATGCATAGTCAAAGTTCAGGATAAGACAGAGGTTTCATTTTATATTATATAAGAGAGGATCAGGTGCCATACAATCAAACAGAAGAAGCGGGGGGCAGGGTATAAAACAGGATATACATGTAATGACCACTATAATGGAAATTTGGCGCCAGAGCATCTAGGTCGATACAAAGAACATACAATATGCATTTCCATGTTGCGCCAATACTCAAGGCCTGCCCACCCACAAATCAAGATATCATGAAAGGGAAAGCACTAAGTACAAGCATACAATAAGAATCCAAATGATTCATAGTTATACTGGCCCTACAAAGAGAAAAAGAAAGAAGAAAGGCCATAGAAAATAAAAAAGGCAAAATAAACACCCCCCCTTCAGCCCCCCACCTTGCACCCCTGCAAATGGCTACAGCCTAACCCCAATAGCAGCGTACCTGTCGCCCCTAACAAATAAAACCCCAAAGGTAGGAAAAAGAAGAGTGAAGGAGGGCCTATCCATGTGGGCTCCCAGCCCCTTTAGACCCCCCGCCTGAAACAGCCACCCCCTATCAGCAAAAGATAACCTTATGACAGCAATGTAGAGAAATTAGAGGGTATCATGAGTCACCGCCCAGCCTCGTAGAGCAAACAGTTGCAGGTCCAACTCTTGTAAAAGCCATGCCAACCCATCCCAATCCAGCCGATCTTAACCTTGGCCCTTCCGAACAAAAACACGAACCCCTTCCAGCGATACCCAGAGGCAGACAAAGGAGCAATAAAGAAGAGAAGAGTCAGCAAAAATCAGCCCATGGCTACCAGCAGGCAGTGAGTCCTCAAGAACCGTAGATGCAAACAAACTCTCCCTCCGAGATGAATAGTCCCAATGTGTCTTGAATAGGAGTCGTAGCGTCGCCAGGAAAGGAGAAGATGACCACAAAAGAGATGGAAAGTCACAGACAAAAGTCTACGGAAGGGGGAGCGCCTGACGATATCTCCAATGCCGGCAATAGTGAAAAGTTCAGCAATACCATGCCATCCTCGGGAACACCGTCTACCAGCGCACATCCGATGATTCCATTACTCGTTTCTTCACGGTGTCCTCGTACGGAGTCAAAATGGCCGCATTTTAAATGGCTGTAGAATCCCGTTTCAACAACAAGGCCGGGCCAGGTTCCCCAGGAGAATTTCAGATAGGCGCGAATCCAACCTGATCAGCAAAGTATCTACATGTGAGCGGAATGCCCAAAGTTCTGCCAGTATTAGCCGCAGTGATGGTTCATGCACCGTTCGATCCATAATCTCGTGTTCGGTATCAATCACCATCACCTCCCCGGGTGGATCCGGCACCCACGGGGGGAATAGACAGGATCTCGAACGTTCAATTGCAAAGGGTGACCAGTCTTTGTTCACAACCACGGTCAACCCAGTTAAGGCCGCAGGCCAGTGACCCCGAACCACCGAACCCCGGCGGGAGCAAACCGGGGCCGCGGGACGGTGGCCCCCACCCACAGCCAGCAGCACGCAGACTCACTTCTCCGTCGATACTGAGCAATGAAGACGATCGCCACCAAATCCGGGCTGAAACAAAGCCTCCACTCCGGTCGACCGGGCCCAGCCTGAATCTCCTGGCCGATGTTGTTGCACTACAGCCCGGCTGTGAAAGTACTCCAGGCCCCGGCTTCACCGCTGGAGCAGGCCGCAAACTTACACTCGATGTAACTCCGTCAAACAAGATGATAAAAGTGTCCGGATTTCACCATTGGAGTGCGGGACAGTTCATGCACATAGAGGCTAGGCGTTAAGTCAGGATAACATGCAGGATATCGCGGCAGGTTACGAGGGTCGACGGAGCCGGGAGCCTAAGCAGCCATCTTGCTTGCTGACATAGCTCCTCCTCCCAAAAGCACAATGTTATGTCATTTGTCCACTGAGCTTGAACTCAGAAATGAGCAATGCTTGTTGAGGTATGGTACCAGAATATTGGCGTCAGAATAAAGTCTGACAAAAATGCTGCGTCCTAAATATCGTTGACAAACATATTGCTCCATTGGTGTTAATAGAAGAAAGTCTACACCTAATGGCAAGTATTTTTGTAAGGTATATTTTGCACACTATGTGGCCAATTCCGATGTCGGACGGACTCAGGTCCGTCCGACATCTGTTAGGAGCAGTAACCAACCAACCTGCTGTCGTGGGTTACGGCCCTGCTAATACGATGCGACCGAACAGGGTTCGGTCGCATTCATATACTTCACAATGTAGACATGCATTCCAAGCGGAATGCATGCCTGCATTGAGAAAAGCAAGGGTGTAGTTCATCCCTGCACCCTGTGGCCCGCACCCCAAGGTGCCTGCCACCGGGTGCAGGGATCCACAGAGGGGCATCGTAGGTGCCCCCAGGCTGCCATTCAGCAGCCTTGCTCCCATGCGGGCCCTGCTGGGGGCCCCCAAAGACAGTTTCCGACTGCCTTTTCATGCCGGACAGACCGGCACGAAAAGGCAGTGAAAAAGTGCCATCATACTCCCTCGGTCGTAAAGAGGCGACCGGGGGAGTACTGAAGGATTTCGGGATGGCAGACGGGCTCTCCGAGCCCGTCGTAGGCCATACGGAAATACGGGTTCGGAGCCCTTTCGACCCGAATCCGAATCGGCCCCTATGTTTGTGCCAGAAAATCTTTTTGACTTCGATATTCTCACATGAGACCCTTTTAAAATTTAGGGAGGGATACAAAAATTGCATTTTTGGTTACATGTAAAACCTGTGTATGGCTAGCCTCTTTTACAGATAGTGTAGCATATCCTCAGGAAACAGGCTCATTTAGTACTTGCATACCTTGATTTAGTGCTTAAGAAGAAGCAACAACATGGTGGGTCTCTATCACTTGCAGATGGCTATCCAGTGCCTGACGATGGCTCTTCATTTTCCAATGACAATGCTCTATTGTTTGATAATGACTAGTCAGTAGGTGAAGATGACCTCCCCCTTACCTATGTTACTTTCCACAGTATGGTAGTTGCTTATTTTTGGCAGTAGCTATCCATTGTATTACAATGGCTTTCATTTACCTTTTTATCTGTTTCCATGTTTGACAGTGACTCACTATTTTCACATTTTGCTTATCTTATGGTGGTTCTCCAACATATGCTAGTCTGGTGGTGGGTAATGTGTGCCTAATTGTGGCACTCTATTGTCTGATGGAGACTAGCCTGAGTTAGATGCTAGCTCTTGTTTTTCTCACTGTGACCTTTAATTCCCGCTTAATGATTTCAATTGTCATATAATGTCTGTCTTCTTTCTAATAGTGGTTATCAATTGTCTGATCACTCTAAAGTAATAGATTTTCATTGTCTGATCAACACCTTCTTGTAAAAAGTCCTTTGAATATCCAGAATGTAATTCAGAGTCCTAACATTAGCTATTGTCTAATCTCGGTTTCAGCATAATAGAGAACTTGCAGCTCATGACCAGCACCTGTGAGTTGATGTACCTGAACAATAGGGAGCAGACTCGTCATATCAAGAGAGTAGTCAAGCATGACACATATAATGACGAAACTGAAGTCGGTGATATTGCCCTTATTGAGTTGGACATGCCTGTCACAATGGATAAATACACTCAGCCTGCCTGCCTTCCGCCTGATGACCTGAATATAAGCACAATGGAATCATGTCTTATTGCGGGATGGGAAAAAATACCGCATTCAGGTAAATTGCCAAGGTTGTCCCATGTTACAGGGATTTTAAAACAGTGCTGTAGCATACTATTTCATGGAACATAATCTGGTAAATTCTGTATGTTATCATTTTCCTGAATATCTTTTGCTAACATTTGTAATCTAAAACATCTTTTAGGAATAACCTAATTTTCTTATTTAGTCTAATATTCTGACCAAAGTAATATTTCATACAATTTGACCTCCACATTGTATTTATTAAATTTTATTTTTTTTACTATAACTTGGTTACAAAATACTCTTATGAAAAGATCTTAAGCAAAAAATATTGCTTTCCTTGTATCGCCTCCTCAAATTGCCAGGTCTCGCTTAGTTATAATTTGGCTTTCATTATTTTCATTTTTTTATAGTGCCAGTATTTCTTTGCCTTTGTCTGGTCTAGTGTCTAACATCTTTCCAGTTAAGTGAGCGGACCTACGTTTCTGCCTGCTACCACCTTATCTGCTTTTAGTATGGTGCCTGCAGTACGGACACATGCACCAGGTGTTATGTTTTGTCATAAATGATTTGTAGCGTGCACTAATACTCTCGAGTGTCCTGGCGGGTGAGTGGGCTGTGGCAGAGAGAGCAGAGATTAATTAACTGAGCTGATTGAAAAGGTGAGTTTTTACTAGTTTCTTAAAAATACGGAAGTCCTGGGTTTGCCGCAACTCCTCAAGAAGAGTGTTCCATAAAGTAGATGCTTTCACAGAAAGAGACTGACCCCCCCAGCCGAGTTCTGCAAAAACGGGGAATTGCCATCCGGCGTAGAGTGGCGGAACACAGAGGGCGGCTTGGAATGTAGAAAGCAAAGCACTTCCTGATATAAGAAGGTCCCAGGCCATGAAGGGCTCTATTGGCTAGGGTAAGAGCTTTGAACTGCACCCGCTGGGCCACAGGGAGCCAATGCAAATCGCGCAGATGCAGCCGCAAACTGGATCTCCTAGAGATATTGAATAAAAGTCTAGCCACAGCATTCTGTACAGTATGGAGTTTTTTCATTAGATAGCCGGGGATGCTGATGAACAATGCATTGGCGTAGTCAAGGCGGGAAAGGATAAGGGCCCGAGCTACCATTTTCTTTAGTCGGCCTCTGTAACAAAAGGAAGAACCTTCTAAGGGTCTTAAGAGTACTGAAGTAGACACTGGTAAGTTTTTTAATGTGATCTGAAAACTGAAGATCTTCTCCAAACCAGACCCCTATGTGGAATTTTAGTTTACGGGCTGAACATCATCTGCGCCAGCTTGTCACCCACGTACAACGCGCACGACAGCCATTTTAGGTATCATGGTCTCCCTGTCCACGATCTATCGCCAGCGCGCCCCTCTGACCCAGCAAGCATCCTCCGCGCACCCTGGCTCCCCCTCCCTCCCTCTCATGAGCATAACCCTTCTGCGTGACCCTGTCCTTGGGAGTCACGCCTGCGCCTGACCAGCACCTCCTCTCCTTCCATGAATGCCCCTCTGTTGATAAACCTTCCCTCCGCGCTCGATTGTCCACGCGGCATGAATACCACTCCTTTGATGACCCCTTCCCCGTGTCCGACTGTCCACACAGGTCCGAGGCCATCGCCTAAGCCGGGAGATATCATTTACTGCCCCTCATTGTATGGAGTCGCCCCTCTTCAAAGGACACACTGTTGATCATGGCCTCCCCACCCCATGGGATACAATCAGGCGCACACATCCTAAGAATCGGCGGAACACTCAGCCGTGTGATAGCCCCCTCCTGTTATCAACAGGGTGAGGACCTCTATTGTGGATGTATATGGGGGTGGGCTTGACACAAGGATTATGGGGACGTCATTTCATAAGTTTAAAGAGTCTTTTTTTGCAATAAAGAATGCTCACATGTCATAAACCAGGGTATAAGAGGCCAGGCCTCAGAGAGGCTGTTAGAGCACCTCGAGACGATACCTTGTTGTCTGATCTGATGTGTTCTGCTCCGTCGGAATAAAACTTCTGTTTCCTGCCTTCTGGTCTCCGGCGCCTGCCTCACTGCTTGGTAATTTAAATGGTACAAAGGCGGTTAGCGCCGGGCAAATCTTGAAAAGGGTCATAGCCCTACCTTTTTCCACACCTAAGTTCTTTGCTGGACTGCCTTCTGAGTTGGGGCAGGGGAAACCCCGAGGCCATAGGGTTTCTCTGAAAGAAGGAGGGAACTGACCGTACAAAAGTACCTCCGACTTCTCCTCATTGCACTTGAGTTGGGCCTGTGCAAGCCAATGGAACACGGATGAGAGGCACCTCTGGGCGATGTCAGTGCCCAGGTCGGAGCCCTTCCGTCACGTAGGCTAAGATTTTAGCACCCAATTCCTCTGCTAGGAAAATCAGGGGGGAAGATAGATATTAAAAAGCAAAGGACTCAATGTGGAGCCCTGAGGGACCCCTGTGGATAACTTTCTAGCGGAGGATGAGAAGGGAGGCATCCATACCTGCTGAGTGCACTCATCCAAAAAAGATTTTATCCAATCCCAGGTGAGACCGGCAATACCAATGGATGAAAGCTGGGCGAGAAGGAGCTGGTGTGGCACCGTATCAAAGGCGGCAGAGAGGTCCAAGACACCCCTTATATACCTTTGCCATTTCAAAATGCGCGGTCTCTGTGCTATAAGAGATTCTAAAACCGGATTGGGATGGATGAAGAGCCCCAGAGGCTTCAACAAAGGCCTCAAGTTGACAAAAGACGACCTTTTCACAAACTTTTGCCAAAGCTGGCAAAAGAGAGATAGGGTGGTAGTTGGTAAGTACAGAAGGGTCTGTGGTGGGTTTTTTAAGGAGAGGAAGGAGTTTGGCCTGTTTCCATTGCCCAGGGGCAGTGGCAGACTGGAGAGATAAATTGATGATAGCAGCTGCTTCTGGATACACAATCTCGGCCACCCCAGCTAAAGCTCTAGCCAGACAAGGGTCTGTGGGGGAGCCTGACTTAAGAGATTTAAGAATGGCTAAAGTATCAGGCCCCTCTGTGGGCAAAAACTAAGAAAATAAAGAAGTGTGCACTCTGGGGAGAGAAGGGGATAAAGAGGGAGATTTACTCTGCTCCACGGAGAAAGTCCCTAAACTGTCCTTAATAGACTGTATTTTGTCAATAAAACAGGAGGACAACTCCTCACACCATTGGGGGAAACCGGAAGAGCCTTTTTCTCAGCGCAGAGAGACAAAAAGCTTCTGACAATAGAGAAGATATCCTTGCTATTATTATTGGCTTTCGCGATCCGTTCCGCATAAAAGTTGCTCTTGGCTTTCTTGATGGCTACATAATAATCCCTCTGAGCAGAGCGAAGGGCAGATTTAGCAGAGGACAATATGCCAAACGCCAGCAGCATTCCAATTTTTTACATCCCAGTTTCAGCTCTTTCAAAGTGGCCAAAAACCAGGGAGATGGAGAAGATCTCTGTTGTCTATAAGCAGGGGCTTTGAAAGAAGAGCCAAACCCCTGGCTAACTCAAGCGTCGAAGCAATCCCCGCCCTCCCCCCTCCTCCCCCCTCGAGATCATAGACTTGTGCCGGACGTGTGAGTAGGAGAGCCTCAGATAGTGCCGAAATATTGATCTTCCGAGAGGGCGGGCCATGGGGCAGAGCCAAGGTAGAAAAATGCTTCCCCATGGCCCACGAGAACCTGATCAGAAAATGATTGGACCTGGCGACTCATATTGGATCCATGACAGAAACATCAAAGTTAGAGCAAACTAGATCAGTCAAACGGCCCACAGTATGCGACAGCAGCTTAATCCACTGAGTCAGGTGCGTCAAGTCAAATTAATCCATAAGAGCCCTAGAATCCGGTGCCTCTGGTGTATCCAAATTAATATTAAAATCACCCAAAAGTAGGAACTTAGGGAAGCAGAGTCCCACAATCTAGCTGCGCCTGTCTGCGCCCAGACAATGTCCAGCACCAGGACCCCTGCTTGCCATTTCCCATGCTAACATGCTCCTCCTTTCACTTTGTAACCACCCCCACTTGCCAAGTGGAAAACAGAAAAGGAAAATTCTCATATCAGATAGGGAGACTTGCTAGCAATTAATTAACCCCTTCCATGCTCATGACGGAACGGTTCCGTCATGAGCGTCGGTTAGCCTGTGCTCATGACGGAACCGTTCCGTCATGGTTCCATAGGCCCAATGGAACGTTCAGCACAGCACAGGAATTTGAGCCGCGCTGAACGGGTTAAAGACTGAAAAAACAGGTCTTCAAGGCATTCAAAAGATATTGTGTTCCTGCAAATCACTGATAGATCGTGGGAGAGTATTCCACAATTTTGAAGCGGTCTCAGAAAAGGCTCTGCCTCCCCACCTGGTCCTGGTCTTCCGGACTTTAGGAATAACTACAAGATTAAAACTGGCAGACCAAAGCTGTCTAGAGGTCATATATCTCTGGAACATCGTTGTCAGTCCGCTGAGCCCGGTTTTTAGCACCACCCTCTGAAAAATGCATAAATCTTTAAAAGTGGTGCGTTTGTTCACCGGTAGCCAATGCAGTTTTGAGATCCCTGTCAAGACTGATTGAATGATGTTTAGGAATTCTAATATCAGTCTTGCGGCTGCATTCTGTACAACCTGTAGCTTAGCTATGGCTGATTTATTGATCCACAAATAAAGTGCATTGCAAAAGTCCAACCTAGAAGAAATCAAGGCAAGAACTACCAGCTTTTGTGCTTGCAGAAGGAGAAAAGGGAACACCTTCTTTAATGTCCTAATAATCCATTGAGCCTGGGCCAAGCTTACCTTCAGACTTAGAAGAGTTTTCAAGAAAAATATTCTAAGAAAATAAAACTTAGTGGGGCAAGGCTGCAGACTGTGTCCAAAGAGGAAACATCTTCGTCGGGGAGACTCTGGACGAAGTCGCGATGAACATTTCTATGTTCGGACGTAGTCACTTTTTTGAAATGTCGAAAATCTTCAGCAGGATGTGGCAGGAGGCTCCAGCCAAAAACAGTTCCAAGACGAGCAGCAGTGAATTCAAGTGGATCAGCAATTCACCTTGGGTGGATCGATCAGCAAGTTAGTCCCGGTCTTCTTTCGGTTCTCAGAGCAGTGTTTAGCCAAAATGTCCATGTCTCACGTTTTGGATTTGGGCTATCTGGGCACATTTAGCATTACAACCAAGGGTCAAGTACTGGTAGGACATCACTTGGGGGTTTAAGACTCACTCAGGCTGGGTCCAGATACGGGAACAAGATGTTGGGAGCCTCTTATGTCCCTGTGCATATGAACAGGAGGCCAACAAACTAGCACTTGGAGTAACTCTGGTAGTCCTGGGTTTAGGTGAAGATGTAGGGCTCAAATAGCAGGGCTGGCCTCTGAGGGTTCATGGAAAGCTCTAGGCAGCAAAGCAGTCCTTCCAGGTGCTGTAAAGCAGACTTGTGGAGTACACAGCAGGCAATAGCAGCAGGCAGTCCTCTGAGAGTGCTTCAACAAGTCCAGAAAGTGAACTTAAGAGTAGGCCTGAAGGCCCTATTGCATATTTGTTAGCTCTTTTTCAGTTAGAAGTTTCTAGAGGTTTCTCTTTGAAATTCTTTGAATTTCCTGACTTCCCTGCCCAGGATCCAAGCTGGCTGCAGAGTCACTTTGAAGGTGACACGCCCTTTGTGTGAAGGTATAGCATAGCCTATTCAGTAGCAAGTGGCGCTGTGCCCAGCTTAGCCCCCTTCCTGCCAACAGACACCCCATTCTGGCAAACCTAATTGCTCTATTGGGTGACATTCTGGGAGGAATTCAGATACACCCAGCCATGTGACCCAAGAGATTCTGCAGGCACCAAATGGCTAAGAGCAAGCAAATGCCAACTTTCTAAAAGTGGTATTTTCAAAATTTTCATTTAAAATCTGACTTTACCATTAAAGAGGATTTTTTAATACAATTTCATAGATACCAAAAATGAAATGCTTATCTACCCCAGTCAAAAGTTAGCACATATTAAATTTAATAAGGCAACCCAACATTATCCTATGATACAGGTTGCCCTCACAGTCGTAAATAAACAAATTTAGGAGTTTTTCACAACCAGGGCATGTAAAACTTAAAAGTGCTTCTCCAAACTTTCAATTACAAGGTATCCTGCCCTATGAGTTACCTAGGGTACAACTTAGATGTAAGGTATAAGCAATAACATGGGAGTTTAAGGCTTAGCAAGGGTGTTATATTGCCAAGTCAAATTGGCAGATTAAAAGTGCATTCCTTCTGCAATAGCCAACCTAGGGCAAGTTTTGAGGGGCTACCTAAGTGGGTGGCACAATAAATGCAACAAGCCCACTAGCAGCATTTGATTTAAGGCCCTGTGTATATAGCATACTAGTCTACAAGGGGCTTATAAGTAAATTAAATATACCACTCAGGTGTAAGTCAATTAAACCATGTTTAGGGGCGTGAGTACACACACTATGGCACTGGTGAACATATTCCTAAGGCCACAAAACACATTTCATCAGAAAAAGGCTGTAAGTAGGCAAAAGGTTTGGGGGAAGACCACCCTAAGGCTGACAGGTCTAGAAAACACCTTGGGTGTTTTCTTTTGCTCCAGATTCGGAGACTTTAACATCCACTTTAGGTCCCTTTCTGGAGCAGGTAGGCAGATGGATGAACACATCTTCCTTGAACCTCAATGAAGCAAAAACAGACATCACGATTCTTGGGAATAAGTCCAAGATCCAACAAGGTCTGGCTGGCCTACCAGCCTAGCCCCTAACTCCTAAGCCTTTCATTAAGAGCTTAGGGCTGTGGCTTGAAGTCACACTGACCTGCTGCACAAGACTCCACCCTTGCTTCCCCAAACTTTGAGACTTGTGGTGGTTCAAGCTTTGGTCCTGTCTCGTTTGGACTATGGTAACTCCTTATATCTGGGGCCGCCAAAAGGAGATATCCGGCAACTGCAGGTTGTGCAGAATGTGGCCGCACGCACCCTGCTTGGGCTTCTGAGGTCACAATAATTTAGGCAAGCCCTGAGAAACCTCCACTGGCTTCCCAGTGCCCAAAGAGTGGAATTTAAATTATTATGCTTTGGACATTGGACTCTACAAGGCCATGGATTGCCTATACTGCAACAACTGGTCACTCCCTAAACTTCGAACAGATCACTACAGTCTTCCACCAAACACTTAGCTTCCATTCCAGCTATCAAGAAAGCAAGAGGTGGACACTCCTTTGGCTTTAATGTAGCAAAACTTTAGAACTCTCTGCCATTAGTTATTCGAGCTATGGTTGTCAAAAGCAATTAAAACTTGGGTTTTTAAATAATCTGGTTACTAAGGTACTTTTACTAGGTTGACAGGTTGCTGCCTCCTATTTAGCACTGAGATGCCTTTATGTCACCACACGGTCTACAATTGAGAAAAATAGAAACAGAAATAGCTAAAACATTTCCTGGCATTTTTGCCACCCAAGACCAGCCTACCATTGGCCATTCCTCCATCTCCCCTCTGCACTCCCACAATAAAAGATATGCATTTAAACTATTTATACAACAAGCGCTCAATCCCAAAACACAAATTTGAAATTTGGGACATGATTAACTCCCAATCGAAGGGGCGTTGCCGAGCCAGCCAAGATGGTGGACACTTCTCCCTGAGGCTCCGGGTGCCGGCCTGCACAAATACCATTAATCTAAGCTCTTTGTGCCCATAATCCACGCAATGGGCAGAATCCGAATCCCGAAGGTGCAGGGACTACTCCAGTGCGTCGGAAGCCCCGGCGCATAAAGCAGCAACGCGACCGGAGCACCCCTCGTGGAATCCCCGAGACTGACACGCAAAATAGCGGGCCCACTGCACACTAACGTGACCCGCTGAGGACCGGAGCGAGCATACAGGTCCCGACAGGCGGAGAGTAGCAATGATGGAACGGAGGCCAGAGATGCCAGGTGAGGGAACGGCGATCCCCTTCTGACTGCTGAGGAGCAGCTGACACCTGGTGGGCTGCTGGGTGTGGGCCCCGTTGCTCTGTGACGGTGTGCTGCCATAACGGGAGGCCCCCCTCCTGGTCCCCTCCCTGCCTGAGGAGCATCTGAAACTGCGGGAGGAGCAGTGGGGGAGATGCTTTGAGGACCTCCGCCCAGGGACTAGGTCTGCGGCGATTTAGTGCTGAGGTGAATCCGAACCCACAATGTGAGTCTCTGGGCCCCGCGGCACTCGCGGTGAGGGCCAAGGACGGCCCGGTGGCGGCCAAGCAAACCCGCGGTATGAGCGGGGGAGAAGGTGACGTCCCATCAGGGTGCCCCGAGAAGGCACAGACTGCACGGGGCCAATCCTGTGGCCCCTGGGCCCCGTGCTGCAGAACAGCGTGATCGCTCACATCAGGCTCTGCGCGACCCGCGAGTGAGACAGTGGTGGGTGCTATAAAAGAAGTGCAATCCCGCATTAAGGCTCTGGAACAAAAAATTGACGATTTGGAGGGACGTTCGCGGCGGAGCAACATTCGAGTTATGAATCTACCGGAGGGGGCAGAAGGGACCGACCCAATCAAACACATCACGGACTGGATCGCAACATTTACGCTCGCCAATGATTTGACCCCCTATTTCTCTATCGAAAGGGCACACCTGGGCCCAGCACGCAGACCTAAACCGGGCCTACCACCTCGACTATTCCTGATGAAACTACTACATTATCAAGACAGGGACACCATCCTCAGGGCAGCTGGACAACACGGACGACTGCAAGTAGAAGATAAACAGGTGATGCTGTTCCCGGACTATTCTCGGGCTGTGCAACAACAAAGGTCCACCTTCCAGGTGGTTAAGCGCACCCTGCGTCAAAATAACATGCAATACACCCTCCTATTCCCTGCCAGTCTCAACATCATCCACAAAGACGCCACACACTTCTTCACGGACCCAAAGGATGCATACGCCTGGGTGAAACAGCATATGTGGAGCCCTATGGATGCCACAGACGCACAAAGCGGACGACCATCCAAACGGTCGGGGTGACGATTCCGAAGAGTCACCCTCACGCAGCTCAGTGCGCGGTCCAGCCTGGCTGGAACCAGCTCCCTGGACCTCACGCAAATCATCGCAGAATGTAGAAAAGTGTTACAAGCAGTGGCCACTCTGGACTCCATGGAGAGGGGATCGGACTAGGAGGGAGGCCCGCACCTGTTCAGTTCGGAAGACGAGGGCAGTGACGCACCAGCATCCGAGAAGGCTCAATGATGCCTCCAATAGTGACTCCTCAAACAACTGACACATTGATATAAAAGACTAATAGAGGCCTGGGGTGCACAGCGAGAGTGACGCCACCCGGAACCGAACCACACGCAGGCGCGACGCCATTCAGTCACTTGGATGCAGAACTGGGATCACCAGTACTTACTGCAGCGATTGCAACAAAGAGTGTTATTCCAGCCCGGCAAAAGCAACCAAGAACAGATGTGTGCAGATGGGCATATTCCCGATGTCTCTTATGAATGGGCGGCAGCGCCAATGGAGATCGGGGAGATGAAAAGCCACTACCCCACAACAACGAACTAAAGTCTACATATGACAACCAGTTTGGATGTACTGCCCCCAGCAGTAGGTCCCCCAAGTTGGGAATGTTCCCCAGAGTTTCAGTTTGTCACCCTTTGTATCCATATTTCCGAGGTATCCTCAAGCTGGTGAGCAGAAGAGAATGGACAATACAGGTTATTCAGAGAGATGGGGGGAGGGGAGTTGGTTGGGTTTGTCGGGTGGCAGGGACAGTACACCTGGAGAAGAATATGGACTATTCTTATGACCCATGACAACATAAAGTACCAAACACAGACATAAAATTTGTCACACTAAACGTCAGGGGTATGCATACAGCCAATAAACGGTACTCTATTTATGCCTATATCAAGAGGCAACAGGCCCAAGTGGCTCTCCTGCAGGAGACACACTTGACGGAAAAGGAAGTAGGCCGCCTACATACAAAATGGTGGGGCATTGACTGTGCCACAATGTACTCTGCCTTTCCCAGAGGTACACTTATATGGATTAGACATGGGGTGCCATTTAAAGAACAAACTTGACTAATAGATAGAGAGGGGCGATATGTATTCATGACAGGGCTGTTGGAGGGTCAACCGATACTCATAGGGTGTATATACGCCCCCAATGTAGAGCAAGATTGTTAGACTTGGCTGTCTCTAGTTGGCAGAGGTATACGCTTCTGACAAATAGGGACTCACCTCCTCTAGTCAGGGTAAGGGGATCACACACTTAGATAACCCCTGCTCACCCCCTCGGTAGCTTGGCAAAGCAGACCGGCTTATCTCAGAGGCAGTGCGTTAAGCATTTATGACCACATACAGTAATAAAGTGAATACACTACAAATGGACACGACACAGTAGTAATATAAAAATACGGATGTTTATATAAGGCTTAGCACAAGACCAAATAACGCCAAAAATATACCACAATCTTAATAAATACTCTTGGAAGGAAAAATAATAGGTCAAGCGTAGTTTCTTCTTAGCACAAAGTCTTTAGTAACAAAAGAAACTCTTCTTCTTTAGATCACAGTTCTTGGCAACATTGTAACTGCTACGTCGAGCCCGGAGTCACACGGACGCCCCACAACACAGTACCTTGGAAAAGCGAAGCACACGATGATCAGCGTTGAGATGTCCGACATCGCGTCTTCGGCGTCGATCAGGCCTCGGAGTCGGGGCGATCTGCAGCGGCGTCGACAGGTGTCAGGCTGGAGCAGCGCTCACGAGGTGAAGCAGGATATGGCGTCGGCGTCGATGTCGATGATGATGTTGCAAGAGTGAGCAGCGCTCACGGCATCGAGAGGGCTCGGGGTCGAGGCGTCGGCAGCGGCGTCGCTACTAGCATCGATCGGGCCCAGCGGCCGGCGTCGAAGATGTGGGACACGGGAGCTGCACTCACGATGTCGAGCTGGATTTGGCGGCGTCTGTCGGCGTCGGGATTGCTGGACTTCTTCAGAGGTGCTGGACTTTCAGGTTCCAGCAACAAGCACTTTCAGCAAATGGTGAAGTCCTTTAGCCCTGTGACTTCAACAGGAGGCTGGCAATCTTCCAGCCATTGGAGATTTCCTTGGCAAAGTTTGAGAGTACACACTCAGTTCCTCTCTCCTGGTTCCTTGGCAAAAATAAAGAAGTGACTGCAGGATTCCCCCTAGCAAACAGCACTCTGGCAGAAGGGGTAGGCCAGTCCTTGGATCCGCAGGCTTCTTGTCCTTGGTTCAGGGTTCCTTGTCAGAATTAATCTAAAGTCTTGGTTCAGGGGTCCTTCTTGTATACCCTTTTTGGCTTTGATCCCTTTGTCCATGCAGGGGAACTCCCCTCATCCCGGGTTTGTTGTGGGTGTAGCCAGGCAGAGGCACCTGGCCTATTCACTGTGCAGGGCTGGGTCCTCAGACGCCCAGCAGGAGGTGGAGCCAGTATTGTCACTGGCAGGAGCAGAGCTATCCTTTGCTCGGCAGGAGGTGGAGCCAGCATTGTATTGGGCAGGGCCGGATATCAGGAGCTACTCTTCCCCTACTCTCAATGCAAATGCCCCACTCACCCCACACTGACTCATTCAGAATTCTGGAGCCACCCAGCCCCTGTCACACACACACCAAACCAGCAGAAACCAGTAATAGTTAGACAAGAAAATAGCCACTTTCTAAAAGTGCTATTTTCAAACCCAGAGTCCAAAAACCATCCACCCAAACGGATGCGTTATTAAACCCTGAGTTCAGAGATACCAAACTCAACATTGTACCATGCTCCCCGAGCTCGCTAGGATTATACCATTAATAATCCTGGCAGCCCATTCTAACTTACGGAGAGCAGGTAACCTTACAATAGTGAAGAACGAATATGGCTTTAATTCACTATTAGGACATGCCAACTTTCTCAGGCTTGTCCTACCTTATGCTTACAATGCACCCTGCCCTCTGGCCTACCATAGGGGTGACTAACATGAAGTTAAGGGAAGGTTTGGGGACTGGCAAGTAGGTGTACTTGCGCAGTGGGCCTGACAGTACCAGACTGCACGTAGGTCTAGCAATGGCAGACCTTTAGACATACTTTTACGAGGCCGCTCTTGTGGGTGGCACAACATGTGCTGCAAGCCCACTAGCAGAATTTGTATTTACAAGCCCTGGCACTCCTCGTGCACTAGACTAGGGACTGATAGTAAACCAAATAAGCCAAACATGGAATTCAATCAATACAGTAATTTAACATAGGGAGCACTTGCACTGCAGCACTGATCAGCAGCGGCACAGGCCCAAAGCAATATACCAGCAAAAACATCGTAAATAGAGGAGGCAAAAAGAAAAAAAATGGAGGAGAGACTCAGGCCAATGATGTCAGGTCTAACAAAGATCAATACTGGGACAACCTTACAAGCGTGTTGGCTCACCACACAGCGGTCCCATGGCTCCTGGTAGGGGATTATAATTGCGTACTAGATGTACACTTAGACAGGTCGCATCCTCCACCAACACACTTGCCTGCACACAAACAAACCGAACTCTTCGGTAGGGCATTGGTGGACGTCTGGAGGGCACGGAACCCAGATGCCGGCTTTACTCCTTTCACTCTATGCCCCACAATTTGCGAGTTAGACTCAATAGGTTCCTGTGCTCCGCAGCACTCCTGGCTAAGGTGCAACATACCGACTACATGGGCAGGATAGTGTTGGATCATGACGCACACATAGTGACCCTTAGATGGAGACCGCCTCACCCCCCAGTTCACATGGAAACTGCCCCAAGAATGTTTCACCGATCAGACCTTCTGCCAAATTCATGGGGAATATATCCAGAAACACTTTCTACGGAATGCTGGCACGGCTTCCTCCAGAGCAATAGAGTGGGACGCATATTAAGTTAGCGCCAGGAGACACTGTATCCAACAGGTGGTGGGGGTACGGAGAACTCCGGAAAATGCATTATATGGAGCAGAGAAGAAATTGGCGGACATGTCCCGAAATGTAGACCAGGGGAGGGCCACACTCGCGCAGGTCTCAGCGGCAAAACTTTCACATAGGGAGACACTGCGAGACCTACCCAAATACAACTTCTGCGTGTATGCAACTAGGGCACGCCGGGAGGATAATAGGACGGGAGCATTATTGGCATGGGTAGCCAAACAGGACACGATGCGGCATCCCATCACAGAACTCACTGACAAGAATGGGCGTCTAAAACACTCCCAAATCGACATATTGCACATATTCCATGACTATTAAGCAGAAATCTACTGTGCCCCAACACCGTAGACACCACGAGAGCTGGCGCAGTTTATAGGCCCATTGCCCATGCCCACAATCTCCCCAGCGGACAGGAAAGACTTAGACGGTAAAATCACATAAAGCATGCAATCGGGTCGTTAGCAAGGAAGAAGGCGCCGGGAATGGAGGGCTTCCCACTCGAGTACCATAGCACGCTCGTGGCCCAGATACTTCCCCACCTGGCGTCCACATACAAAGATGCGCTAACCAAAGGTATACTACCGGCGTCGCTCCACGAATCGATGTTGGTGACATTCCCGAAACCCCACAGAGACCCCACACTCCCGGCCTCTTACAGACCGATAACACACCTAAACACAGATTGCAAGATTCTGGGAAAGATGTTGGCCGATCACTACAGTCAAATTCTCCCAGCTTTGGTACATCCGGACCAATGCGGCTTTGTACCATGGCGCAACACCTCCCATAATTTGCGTAGGCTGTTCATATACAGGACAGAGTAAGGACAGATTTCCACGAGCGGCATGACTGATCTTAGATCTAGAAAAAGCGTTTAATACCCTGACATGGCCCCATTTGTTCGCAGTCCTCCGGAAAATAAACATCTGCCCCACACTGATGGCATACGCACAGCTCCTGTACAGGGGCCTCACCTCCAGGGTGAGAGTTGGCAAACTTATTTCAGCCCCATTTCCAGTGGAGAGGGGAACTAGGCAGGGGTGCCCCCTTTTCCCCCTCCTCTTTGAGCTGGCAGTGGATCCCCTGGCCATAAGATTATGACAGGAGGGGGAAACGTGGGGAATTCTGGTGGCTGATACACTGCACTGCGTATCACTATACGCAGATGACCTTCTGACTTATGTTCGGGACGTGACGGGCGATCTTACCCTGATATGGGCAGCCTTGCAGGAATTTGGGGAGACCTCAGGTCTGAGTCAACTGGGAAAAATCGACGATTTACCCACTCTGCCCCCATCTGGCGCCGCAGGACATCGTGATAGGCACTCAGACATTGACGTGGAGCGAAGCGGCCCCCAGATACCTGGGAGTACAACTGTATCATTCCCCGGAAGACCTCTACGAGGGTAACCATCGCAAAGCGCTGGCGGGCGTGGGGACAGCAGTGGGCTTCTGGAAGACACTACCTCTGGCACCTTTCGGGCGTGTAGCCATAGCAAAAATTATAATGGTTCCCTGGATGTTACACTACTTCACAAACCTTCCAGTGGTCCCACCAGGATCCTTCTACCGGGAATTGGACGCGCTGCTCACAGCGCTGATTTGGGGAGGTGACCGTCATAGAGTAGCACTACGCACGTTATATCTACCTACGACATGTGGAAGTTTGGGAGCCCCGTCCTTTGAGTCATACTTCCCGCTGCCCAACTTCAGTGGTTGTCTCACTGGACAGCAGAGAGGCACATAGTAGAAATGATCACCGAGACTGGTAGGCTACTCCTTCCCGCTATCAGAAGGATGTTATTGCCGGGCACCAAACTGGGCCGCACACTTCCGTTGCAGGTTTCCATAGCCCGCAAATGCAAGATGCAAGTGCACTGAATGTTCAAGGGGCTACCGCTGTACTCTCCACTGCTTCCCTTGGTGGCTTCCCCCGAAAGGAAGAATATTATACCACGAGAGCCCTGCAGGTATGGACCGATCACGTTGTGACAGAGGTGGGAGCTCTGTTCTACGAGGGGGAACTGAAAACATATGCCAAATGGTCGAATGGTATGACCTCCTGTAGGGGCAATTTCTAATACATAGGCAACTCTTGGATAGCGGTCGCCAATGTTGGGACCTACGGGATGGGGAACCCTTGCCACAACCAGTGCTAAACACAATACTACGAATGGGGGCAGGCAGACACTAAGTAATGTGGCACTAGGATTAATGAATGAATGAATACAAATTTGTAGAGCGCAACTTAGCCCAGGGGCATCAAGGCGCTTAAAGATGTTATAGCTGCTAGTGATGTAAAAAGTGCACCGACTACAGGTAGGCTTCTGAGAAGAGCCATGTTTTTAATGCTCTACGTAAAGGCGCTAGCGATGTCTGCCCTTTTATCTCAGCAGGGAGCGAGTTCCATAGTCTAGGAGCGAGGGAAGAAAAGGCCCTCCCTCCCCATCTTGCTTTGGAGACTCGGGGGACAGAAAGAAGTTTCCTATTGGAGGACCGTAGGGCCCTGCTGGGGGCATAGAAGGACACAAGGAACTAATATCTTTGGCTCCTGACCCATGCAGGGCGATGTAGGTGATACATAAGATCTTGAAGTTTATCCTGGACTGGAGAGGGAGCCAGGAAGATCTTTCCTAATGAGGGAGCCTGATGAGAGTCTTGGAGCGTCAACGACAAACCTGGCCGCTGCATTTTGCACTATTTGTAGGCGTTGAATCAGCTTTTTATTTATGCCTAGGTATAGTGTGTTGCAGTAGTCCAGCCTTCAGGAGACGAGGGCCACCGTAACCTGATTTCGGGCTTCAGGGGTGAGATAGTGGGTGATCTTGCTCAAGATTCTAATAACACCACAACAGGTTGAAACCGTCCTACTGACTTGCTTATCAAAGGAGAGCGTGGTGTCCAGCATTACACCCAAGTTGCGAGCAGAAAGGGAGGGCAGAGGACAGACTCCCTAGGCAGAAGGCCACCTGTCACTCGACCAGATCTCCTGTTTGCCCCCGAAGATAAGAACTTCGGTTTTCTCCCCATTTAATTTTAGGAAGTTCTGTACCATCCAACACGAGACAGCTTCCATACAATTCCTGAAATGAAGGGCGGTAGTACTCACCGGTTGGGAGAGGGAGACCATAATCTGGGTACATCAGCATATGATAACACTTCCAGCCCGAATGATCTAACTAGCCTGGCGAGTGGGGCCACATAGATGTTAAAAAGTGTGGGGCTCAAGGACGAGCCTAGGGGGACCCCACACTACACAGGCTTAACGGGAGAACGAAAGTCACCTAGCTTGGCCCTTTGTTCTCGTTGGTTGAGAAAGGATGTTAGGCGGCTCAATGCTGATCCATTCACTCCCATCTCCCTGAGGCGAGTAGCAAGAATGGAGATGGATAGGGTATCAAACGCAGCTGTCAAGTCAAGCAGTACCAGAAGGGTGGTCTGGCCACTGTCGACCTTAGTGCGGATGTTATTGACAGCTACTGTGAGAGCGGACTCAGTACTGTGTGCCCTCCTGTAGCCATGCTGAGAGTGTTCCAGTAGGCTGGAAATATCCAGGAAGGCACTCAGGTGGTGGTTGAGATGAGCTTCGAGCATCTTAGTGGGGGCAGGGAGCAGGGATATGGGGCGAAAGTTCTTCAAGATCCCGGGATCTAGAGAAGCCTTTTTTTTTTTTTTGGAAAACCTTTATTTATAGAAAAAGTACACCGCTATTCAGCCATACATCCCGGAGGCCAGGCAGCATTCAGGTAGCAGGTAGGTTCGTGTACAATACTGTATACAGAAGCAATCAGGTTTAATTTCCAGATAATGCTGAACTTAGGAATAAATAAACCAAGAAATAAGAAAGCCACAAGGCTAGAAAATGAAGTATGCAGTAAGCGAGAAAGGAAGAAAAAGAGGAAGAAGATAGGCTGAGGACGGCGCAGAAATGGTGGGCTTGTGTAGCGGGAGGAGGTCAGGGGCTGCACACCCTAGACAGCCCATAATAATAACAGCAACAGAAAGTCATGTGGGGAGTAGCACTTCAGGATAACCTGTTTGGAACCACGGGTAAGGGGCGCTACGGGGACAGTTGGACATCGGAGTCTATCTCCACAGGGGGGTCGCAAATATCGCCTCTATAGGAGTTCCAAGCTCCCCATACGGACCTCCACATTCTAGGTTTGCCCCTGGCCACATACACCGTCTTCTCACGCAGCATGCACCAGTCCATGTTGGTTTCCCACAAGCTGAGCGAGGGGGGAGCAGGCGCACCCCATTTCTGAGCGATGTCTCTTTTGGCCACCATGTTGCCCAAGGTGACCCAACGGGTCTGGGCAACGCTGTAGTCATTCGGGCCCCAAATATTGAGGAGGCATCGCCGGGCCTCTGCCGGCAGGGTCACACCAGTCACCTCGTTCATCACTTCATGCACGCGTGTCCAATACCGGGCAATCCCAGGACATTCCCATATAATGTGCATGAAGGTCGCAATCATACCACATCCTCTCCGGCACATACCATCCATTGAAAGCCCCATATGTATAAGTCTGGGGCCAGTGACATACACCCTGTGCAATATCTTCAGCTGAACCAGGCGGAGCCGTGCCGATATGGCCACCTCTCTAGGGGAGGAAACCGCCGACTGCCACTCCTCGTCGTCCACCTCTATGCCATCATTCACCCAGAGCTCTCTCAATCGTCCAAGCAAATCAACTCTCACATTAATGAGCTTCTTGTACGTTAGGGAGATAGCGCTGTCCGGCATGTGGCCGTCCAGCACCCGATCCTCCAGAGGTGATGACTCGGGGAGCGCCTCCCCTTCCGATATGTGGGGGGAGAGGGCATGACTGAGCTGGGCGTGCCGGAAATATTCCGTCGCCGCCAGTTGGAACTCAGACTGCAACGCTTCAAACGGCTTGATCCTCCCCCCAGCCACCATGTCCCCAACCTTAGATATCCCGATGGTGTCCCATCTATCGAAACCCTTGGTATGCCACAGCTTCCCCAATATGTCCGAGTCATACAATGGAGTGGCCATGGTAACCCTATCCTGCCAGCCCAGAGTTTTAGTGACTGCGCGCCATATGTGTACCATCGTCTTAGTGGGGCCCGTCAGCTTCCGATCCAGAGACCTGGAGTACAGTGCTCTATAGTAGTTCCCGTCCCCCACCAGCCACCGATCCATGGCGTAGCCCGGGTTGGTCGCCAGGCCGTAGAGGCCATGGTTGACTGCCGCGAGCTGAGACGCCCAATAGTAGCGTCTCACATCAGGCAAGGCAATGCCCCCATCATAGCTCGGTATGGTCAGCTTGACCAACGAGATCCGTGGTCTACCTTCCCACAACAACGCTCGCTGCAAGGATTCGATCTCCCCGAAATACATAGCTGGCACAGGGTCTTGAGTATTCTGCAGTGCATAAAGGAAGCGTGGCAACGCCATCATTTTGAACAGCGCAGCCCTGCCCATCAGGGAGATCGGTAGTTTTCTCCAACCCTCAACGTCCCGGCGCAACCGCACCAGAGGTGGAAGCAGGTTATGCAAATACCGGGCTCGGGAGTCCCGCGACACGTAAATGCCCAAGTACTGAAAGCCCTGTTGGGCTAACTGTATTGAGCACCCACGGGGGAGGCGCGGAGTGTCTCCACACAACGTGTACAGTGAGGACTTGGACCAGTTGATCACCAGGCCTGAGTGGGTCCCAAAGGTTCCCAACAGGTCAAAGACCACTATAAGTGAGCGGCAGGGAGAGGTCAGGTACAGAAGGATGTCGTCCGCGTAAAGCGACACCCGGTCTTCGAAACCTGGAGACCACGTTATCCCGGAGATATCGGGGTGCGTCCTGACCCAAGCCGCCAGAGGCTCGAGCGCCAGGGCGAACAGGAGCGGCGAAAGCGGACAACCCTGTCTAGTGCCCCTGTGCAGCGCAAAGGAGGCCGACAACCGACCATTAACAGCCACGTTAGCCAGCGGGGCAGAGTACAGTAGCCGGACCCAGCCGATGTAAGCGGGTCCGAACCCCAACTTGGTCAGGACGGCCCACAGGTAGTTCCACTCCAGCGAGTCGAAGGCCATGGTGGCGTCAAGCGAGGCGAGAACTGCGGGTTCACTAAGCAGATGAGCGCGCGCCATGACCGCGTGAAGCCGTCGCAAGTTGAGCGCCGTATTCCGGTGCGGTATGAAGCCAGACTGGTCCGGGTGGACCAGGTCTGAGATCACTCCCACCAGCCGGTTGGCTAACAATTTGGCCAGAATCTTGGGTTCGGCGTTCAAAAGTGAGATGGGTCGGTAGGACCGGCAAAGATCACGCGGTTTCCCCTCCTTGTGTATCACCACAATGGTGGCGAGACGCTGGTCTAGGGGGAGTTCTCCGGCCTCGCGGGCCTCAAGGAACATGTTCAGCAGGGGTGCGGCAAGTGTGTCAGCCTTGAGTTTATAAAGCTCAACCGGGATGCCGTTGGGCCCCGGCGCTTTGCCAGAGAGCAGCGACCGGATCGCCAAAGCCACCTCATCAACGGTCAGGTCCCGATCCATGTCTTCTCGCTCGAGATCCGAGAGGCAGGGAAGTTCGATGTCTTCCAGAAGGGAAGCCGAAGCAGACTCCGGGAGGGGGTTCGCGGAGGTATAGACCTCTTCAAAATATTCCGCAAAGGACCCAACTATGGCCGCCGGGTCCGTTAGGGACAGGCCGTCCGCACCCACCAACTCTGGGACCACCCGGGACGCAAGCTCCCTTCTATCCAGCCATGCCAAGAGCTTGCCCGCCTTGTCTCCCGAGTCATATATCCTGCCCTGTTGTTCCCTGCTCAAGGCCTTCGCCGCATCCGTGGCCGTCGCCCGGAGTTCGGACTGTTTGAGGGAGAGAGCGTGCAACAGTTCGGGAGATGGGCCCTGTGCCAGCTGGGAATTTAAGTCAGCAAGGTCAGACTCCAGCCTCACCACGTCTTCATCCCGCCGACGGCGGGCTTCCGCGATAAGGGAGAGGGCCTCGCCGCGAAGCACGGTTTTAAAGGCCTCCCAAAGGGAGACGGCGGATTCGACAGAGCCAGTATTCTCGGCGAAGTACCGATCCATAGCTTTAGCCAGGAGCGCCCTGGTCTTCGGATCGCGGAAGTACCATGGGTTAATGGGAGCAACCCGTGAGGACGCGGGTATCTGGAAGTCAAAAGAGACCCAAACTGGGGAATGATCCGAAATGCCCCTAGCCAAAAGACGCGCGGCGGAAACAGACTGAGCCTGGGCAGCCGGGGTGAGAACGTAATCTATTCGAGAAAGGCTGCCGTGGGCACCCGAGAGGAAGGTGTACTGCCGCTGGGTAGGGTGCATCAATCGCCAGCAATCCACCATCCCCATGGAGCTCAGAAAGTCAGGTAGCCAAGACTGAGAAGGACGCAGGTCTCTGGATGGGAAGCGGTCCAAGTCCCCCGAGACTACGGAATTGAAGTCACCACCCACCAGCAACAATCCCTCGGGGAGACCTAAAATGGCGCCACCCAGGTCCCTGAAAGTAGTCTCCTGCAGCCCAGGGGGAACGTAAACCGAAACCAAAACTAGCGTGCGGCCCTCCCATTTGCCCGCCACAGCCACATACCTGCCCCTCTCGTCAACAAGCACAGACACCACCTCCAACGGGAGGGACATGCGCACCATGATGCCCACCCCTCTAGATCCCGAGGAGAACCCCGAATGTGCCATCATTTTGAACCCACGCCTATTCAAAGCTTTACAGGCGTGCCCCACTAGGTGGGTCTCTTGCAGGAAAACCACATCCGGCGAACAGCGTTTGAGCATTTGTAAAACAATACCCCTTTTAATGCGGTCCCCCAACCCGTTCACGTTCAACAAGTTAAGAGATTTACCCCCCATCATCAAGGACGGTCCGCCCCCTCCCCCCCGCCCGTAATGGCGCCCACAATGAAGACATATCAGTCCAATGAATCCTCAGCCAGAACAAAGAATAAAACAAGGAAAGAAATAGAGAAAACACACCCCAACTACCCCCCACCCTGCACCCCTGCATTAGACTATAATCCACCCCAACTAGCAGTGTGCCTGTCGCCCCTTAACTAATCTACAAGAAGCCCACAGAGGAGAAAGGAGGCATCCTATCCCCCCCGTCATCCCCCATATTATTGACAAAACGAGTCAAACCAATTGCTGCAGTATCATAAGTCGATGCCCCTTGCGGCAACCCAGCTCCCAGAGAGTCAAGTGATGAAATAATCATTCCTGTGCATCCGCGCCTCCGGTGGTCTCCTCCGTCTGGTCAGCCGGTTCATGTCGTTCTTGGGGCAGGGTATCAAGCCAGTGTCCTACCTCATCCGGGAAGTCAAAAAACAAAGTCCGGTGGTCACGTTCGATGCGGAGTTTGGCAGGATAGAGCATGGAGTAACGCAGGCCCATCTCCCTCAGTCTTCGTTTCACCCCCGCAAAGCTCTGGCGCTTTTTCTGTACTGCCTGAGTGAAGTCCGGGAAAAAGTTCACATCTGAGTTCTGGAAGCGGAGAGGGCCCGCGGTCCTCGATGCCTGCAGGATAGCGTCTCTGTCCCTATAGTTGAAAAGCCTTGCGATGATAGGGCGAGGGGAAGCGCCCGACTTTGGCGGCCCACCCGGTACCCTGTGGGCTCGTTCCACCGAAAAGAACTTACTTAGGCCCCCCGGCGCCAAGTTCTTAACCACCAGGTCATCCACGAAGAGTTCAGTCGAGTCCTCCTCAGCCTTCTCCGGTACCCCGGTGATGCGGACGTTCTGGCGCCGCGCGTGGCCTTCGAACTCATCCAGTCGACGCGCCAGCAGTCCATTCGCCATCTTCAGGTCCCGCACCTCTGTCTGGATATCGGACACATCAGTGACCAGGCTAGAAGTCTTGAGATCCAGCGATTTCACCTGGTCATTAGTTTTCCCGAGGTCGGTCCTGATGAGGTTTTACTCAATCTTCAGGGAGTCAACCTTGCTGGACAGCGCCTCGTGGAGAGTGTGCATCTCCGTCTTCACCCCCGTTATCGCACCCATGACGTCTCGAAGTGTTATTTCAGAGTCATCTGGTGATTCATCCCTTCTCGGTCTTTAGTGCGGCCCGCCAGTCCCGGTGATCCCTTAGACTGGGAGAATCGCTCCGGAATGGTGGATTTGGACTGGGACGGTTTTCTGCTGACCCGCTGAGACTTGCCTTTGTCCAAGTCTCCTCTGCCCGCCATGTTGGCACTCCCGGGCCGGGCGGTCAACAGGGGCGAAGGAGCCTCGTGAGGTGTGCACAATGTGGGCAGTGGCGTTGCCAAGGTCCGTTACTGAGGCCACGTAGCAATAGCGTTCAAATACCAGAGGCAATCATCGGGGGAACGAAGCGCAGGCAGGGAGGCACCGTGTGAAGACACCGCTGTACCCCTTGACGGTCGCCAATGACACGGGCGGAGCCTCCGGGGTCCGTCGAGCTAACTAAGTCCAGGAATGTCCGATTTTCATTCCGAAAGCGGGTGCCGACTCAGGACCGGCTTAGCAGTCGATTCCCACTATCGTGGGACAGGATAGGTAGCAGGATTGTTGCGGAGGATCGGGAGGTCTTCGGAGCTCCGAGCTCACGCGGCCATCTTGGTCGCCGGCGAAGCTCCTCCCCCAGAGAAGCCTTTTTTAATAGGGGCTTGACAATCGCCATTTTCCAGGAGGCAGCAAAGGTACCTTCGGAGATAGCTAGATCCATCACTTCCAGAAGGGAGGGCAGCAAAACCTCCCTGCACTCCTTAAGAATCTTCAGAGGACAAGAGTCCAAAGGGGATCCAGATTTAAGCCTATCCAGAAGCAGATTCAGTTGTTCAAAAGTAAGAGGGGGAAAGCAAGAAAGGCTACTACAAAGTCAGTTGACTTGGGCTTCAGTTGGGGGATGCGTCAGGGAGATTGAGACCTCTAAGTTTAAGTTTAGAACTTCCAGAGTGGTATGAATATCCGCTATCTTGGTATGAAAGAAAGTGGAAATCTAGTCGCATAGTTCCTGAGAAGCCACTATAGGGTCAGGTGACTGAAGGATGGACAGGGAGTCCATGGTCTTAAACAGTTCACTAGGGGAGCTAAGAGAGGTCATCAGCTTAACAAAGTGAGCCTTCTTCTCCCCAATCTCCGCTGCTTTATACCCCTTAAGGAGGCTTTTATGTTTTTCCCTTTCCCCGGGATCGAGATACAATCGCCAAAGTCTCTCTTGTTTCCTACAACCCTGCCTTAGCAGTCTGAGGGTGTCTGAGTACCAGGGAGTGGAAGGTCGTTTCCTGGCGTAATAATGCTGTTTGAGAGGGGCCAGGGTGTCCACAGCGCTCGGAATGGTGTTAAAAAGATGAAGGGCAGCCGTGTTGGTATCCCTCGACACGGAGGGCCTGAGACTGGACATAAAAGGTGCAAGTGTCTCATTCTTAATTCCCCTATAATTCCTTTTCAGTTCGCACTTCCTATGGTCTAATAGGCACAACAAAGCAATCCGAGAACTGACTAACGTATCCCTGGACAGCCTGCAAAAGTCATAGGAAGACGATGTGGGCCAAGATTTCCAGGATAAAGAGTGGCTCCAGGCTTTGGAATACCCTAAAAAGGTCTCCAGAAATCCACGATTCAAAAACTTACAGTTCAATATCCTGCACGATACATATCTCACACTGGATAAACTACACTGTTACTATCCAGATACACAATTCACATGCCCCCGATGCCAGGCACTAGAGGTGAATTTTAGACACATGTTCTGGGATTGCCCATCCATACAACGATATTGGGACAAGGTACATCACATGCTTCAAACAACGGTAAACCTTCTGCACATTGCCACATGGGAGACATGCGCCTTAGGGGTTTTCCAGAAAAATAAGTCTGAAAAATTGCAATGGCAATTCACGTCCCTAGCCATCCTCCTTGGCGAAAAGAAACATAGCCATGCACTGGAGAGCTCTTACAGGACCCCCAGAGGTAGCTTGGGTAGAAGCGGTAAACAAATGGGGGGCAGCGGAGGAGGAGACTTTGAGGGAGGAAGAGGTGAAAGGTACACGCCAACACCCAATCTCTATGGAGTGGGCGCAATTATTAATCTGATTCAAACAAGAGACGACAGCAAGGGAGACACCTGAGACGACACAGCCCCCGCCTTGCGACTCTTCTCAACTCCCCAGATCACAGGCCCCAATACTGACCGAGTGGGAGGATAGAATAGGTCGGCAGTTGGTACCACCAAGACTGTTGTCTGCCCCCATGGCGGATCCTTTTCCCCCCCTGGGTTGCACTCGACCCACCCCTCAGACCAGTAGCCAGCTCACGTACCGCCCGCTGCAACCACTTGTCCTCGCCCGCCTCTCGTACTCCCCCCTCCCCTCCCTTTCTGGGAGACGTTTCTTCCCATAGATTCCAGTTAAGTTCCTGTCCACAGTTCAGAAGCCGACTTATTCATAAAGTACTACTGCTCAGACACATAGCAAGGGGTAGCATAAACAGACAGAGGTGAGGAAGCTACACCAGTCCTCACCACCATATAGCCCAAGGGACCAGACACAACAGGATACATCATCATATAACAAGATAACCCAGTAATAGATCTATGAGAGAGGATGATGTGTAACCATACTTGGAGGAATAGAATCTAAATGAAAATGTTCTGTAATTATCGCTGATGTGTAACAATTGTATACATAATGATTGAACTGTGGTTAGTCTGACGTCCCACATGGGACTCTGTGATGTAAAACCCTAATAAAAAGATTCAAACAAAAAAAAATGATAAACTCCTAATCTCTGGATCTACTTTTAGTCATATACACCTGGCTCAATTTAGCCTCAAACCTTGACAAAGCAATGACAATCACTCCTGGCAACAAGATCCTCAGACCAGATAGACCTCTTAAAAATGGATGTAGAATCGCAAAACCTATTCTTTAAAATACCTTGTGCACCACCCTTGACACTTGCTTCTATGACTAGCTGGAATACACGTTCTTGAAATTAAATATCAACACTCAATACACCCTTTGTGGCATTCTTATCTTTAGGTCACTGGGCCTTAAAAATGACAACAGTCACAAAGTCACAGTCACTCTCCTCACCTGTCCTAAGCGCTACGAGGCCTCAGGGTAGAAGTGCGCTCTATAAAACTCCATTACATTACATTACATTACATGTATGGAACTTGTTTCACCTGTTGTACTCAGACACCAACAATGTTTAAACCAGACGATTTTAACTTTCACCTGGGAAATATCCCCATGAGGACTCCTCCATTTTACTTGATGATACCCACTAAGGAGGGCACATATCCAACCTGATTTTTTATTAACATGATGGACTTTAGGACAACCGTATCCTTCCCCATGAGCTGGATGGACCCAATTTCATAAATTTCAGTTATTTCTCTTCCCCAGAAGCCCCACAAAGGAGTTTAAGTCCAAACCCCTGTTAAAACCAGGTCCGGAGAACATAATACCAATGATAAACAAGAAGAGGCACTACGCTGCTCTCCTCCAATCAATGCTGAGAGGGGTCCAGTAGGCTGTAAATATCCAGGAAGGCACTAAGGTGGTGGTTGAGATGAGCCTCGAGCATCTTAGCTGGGACAGGGAGCAGGGATATGGGGCGAAAGTTCTTCAAGATCCCGGGATCTAGAGAAGCCTTCTTTAATAGGGGCTTGACAATCGCCATTTTCCAGGAGGCAGGAAAGGTACCTTCGGAGATAGCTAGATCCATCCCTTCCAGAAGGGAGGGCAGCAAAACCTCCCTGCACTTCTTAAGAATCTTCAGAGGACAAGGGTCCAAAGGGGATCCAGATTTAAGCCTATCCAGAAGCAGATTCAGTTGTTCAAAGGTAAGAGGGGGAAAGCAAGAAAGGCTACTACAAAGTCCGTTGACTTGAGCTTCAGTTGGGGGCTCCGTCAGGGAGATTGAGACCTCTAAGTTTAAGTTTAGAACTTCCAGAGTGGTATGAATATCCGCTATCTTGGTGTGAAAGAAAGTGGAAATCTGGTCGCATAGTTCCTGAGAAGCTAATATAGGGTCAGGTGACTGGAGGATGGACAGGGAGTCTATGGTCTTAAACAGTTCAATAGGGGAGCTGAGAGAGGTCGTCAGCTTAACAAAGTGAGCCTTCTTCTCCGCAATCACTGCTGCTTTATACCCCTTAAGGAGGCTTTTATGTTTTTCCCTATCCCCGGGATCAAGATACAATCGCCAAAGTCTCTCTTGTTTCCTACAACCCTGCCTTAGCAGTCTGAGGGTGGCTGAGTACCAGGGAGCGGAAGGTCGTTTCCTGGCAGAATAATGTTGTTTGAGAGGGGCCATGGTGTCCATGGCGCTTGCAATGGTGTTAAAAAGATGAAGGGCAGCCGTGTTGGTATCCCTCGACACGGAGGGCCTGAGACTGGACATAAAAGGTGCAAGTGTCTCATTCTTAACTCCCCTATAATTCCTTTTCAGTTCGCACTTCCTATGGTCTGATAGGCACTACAAAGCAATCCGAGAACTGACTAACGTATCCCTGGACAGCCTGCGAAAGTCATAGGAAGACGATGTGGGCCAAGCTTTCCAGGATAAAGAGTGGCTCCAGGCTTTGGAATACCCTAAAAAGGTCTCCAGAAATCCACGATTCAAAAACTTATAGTTCAATATCCTGCACCATACATATCTCACACCGGATAAACTACACTGTTACTATCCAGATACACAATTCACATGCCCCTGATGCCAGGCACTAGAGGTGAATTTTAGACACATGTTCTGGGATTGCCCATCCATACAACGATATTGGGACAAGGTACATCACACGCTTCAAACAACGGTAAACCTTCTGCACATTGCCACATGGGAGACATGCGCCTTAGGGGTTTTCCAGAAAAAGAAGTCTGAAAAATTGTAATGGCAATTCACGTCCCTAGCCATCCTCCTGGCGAAAAGAAACATAGCCATGCACAGGAGAGCTCCTACAGGACCCCCAGAGGCAGCTTGGGTAGGAGCGGTAAACAAATGGGGGGCAGCGGAGGAGGAGACTTTGAGGGAGGAAGAGGTGAAAGGTACACGCCAACACCCAATCTCTATGGAGTGGGAGCAATTATTAATCCAATTCAAACAAGAGACGACAGCAGGGGAGACACCTGAGACGACACAGCCCCCGCCCTGCGACTCTTCTCAACTCCCCAGATCACAGGCCCCAATACTGACCGAGTGATGCCCCAGTGGGAGGATAGTATAGGTCAGGCAGTTGGTACCACCAAGACTGTTGTCTGCCCCCATGGCGGATCCTTTTCCAGCTCACGTACCGCCCGATGCAACCACTTGTCCTCGCCCGCCTCTCGTACTCCCCCATCCCCTCCCTTTCTTGGAGACGTTTCTTCCCACGGTTTCCAGTTAAGCTCCTGTAGGCAGTTCGGAAGCCAACTTATTCATAAAGTACTACTGCTCAGACACATAGCAAGGGGTAGCATAAACAGACAGAGGTGAGGAAGCTACACCAGTCCTCACCACCATATACCCCAAGGGACCAGACACAACAGGATACATCATCATATAACAAGACAACCCAGTAATAGATCTATGAGAGAGGATGATGTGTAACCATACTTGGAGGAATAGAATCTAAATTAAAATGTTCTGTAATTATCGCTGATGTGTAACAATTGTATACATAATGATTGAACTGTGGTTAGTCTGACGTCCCACATGGGACTCTGAAGTAAAACCCTAATAAAAAGATTTAAACAAAAAAAAATGATAAACTCCCAAACTCTGGATCTACTTTTAGTCATATACACCTAGCTCAATTTAGCCTCAAACCTTGACAAAGCAATGACAATCACTCCTGGCAACAAGATCCTCAGACCAGATAGACCTCTTAAAAATGGATGTAGAATCGCAAAACATATTCTTTAAAATACCTTGTGCACCACCGTTGACACTTGCTTCTATGACTAGCTGGAATACACGTTCTTGAAATTAAATATCAACACTCAATACACCCTTTGTGGCATTCTTATCTTTAGGTCACTGGGCCTTAAAAATGACAACAGTCACAAAGTCACAGTCACTCTCCTCACCTGTCCTAAGTGCTACGAGGCCTCAGGGTAGAAGTGAATGTAAATGTAAATGTATAGGCATTTATATAGCGCACTACTTACCCGTAGGGTCCCAAGGCGCTTCGACCGCTGCGAAACCCTTCCTGGCTTCCCTGAGAGATGGTCCCTTAATGGGTATCTCCAGGGTGAGACCAGGCATCCCCGGCGGTCTGGTGGGGCCGTTAGTGAAGATGAGGCAAGCTAATGCCCAGAGTTGCCGAGTGTGATCGCTGATCAGAGTGGGCACCGAGGCGAGAGAATTATCGAGTCCGCTGACCCTGGTCCAGAAACCTGCCGCGCCGGGAATCGAACCCTGGTCCCGGACCGTCCTCTGCTCTCGGGTCTGCCGCCTCTAACCAGTGAGCCACACTACTTCAGTGCGCTCTATAAAACTCCATTACATTACATTACATTACATGTATGGAACTTGTTTCACCTGTTGCACTTAGACACCAACGATGTTTAAACCAGACGATTTTAACTTTCACCTGGGAAATATCCCCATGAGGACTCCTCCATTTTACTTGATGATACCCACTAAGGAGGGCACATATCCAACCTGATTTTTATTAACATGATGGACTTTAGGACAACCCTATCCTTCCCCATGAGCTGGATGGACCCAATTTCATAAATTTCAGTTATTTCTCTTCCCCAGAAGCCCCACAAAGGAGTTTAAGTCCAAACCCCTGTTAAAACCTGGTCCGGAGAACATAATACCAATGATAAACTAGAAGAGGCACTACGCTGCTCTCCTCCAATCAATGAGACTTGCCTCTTACGAGCTAGCATCTGAAGTAACGGAAGGATAGCCCTTCCTTCATTTTATTTCCATTCTACGCACCTGTTTACAAGTAAGGGAGGTGAATGGCTCCCAATTTCATCGGAACGGGTGCCATTTGCAAATGTCCTGTGCTTCGCTTTTAATAATTTTCATTTTATGGGTTTTAGCATTTCTCCTTTTGTTTTAATTTTGCCTTAGTACCAATATCTGTGCAGGATAAGGGAGCTTGTACCTGTACAGAACAGGTTGCTGGAACCTTGTTAGATCCTATTTTTCCCTCACAGTTATCGCGCATTGAGGAGAGCTTTGGACACTCCCCTCCCTACCCGCCCCGATGTTGGGCTCCAAAAGAAGGCAAGCTAAGTCTCCAAGCGCAGTGGGCACACAGCTGGTGTGTCATCCATGCTCAGCGCCAGCCACCATGCCAATTTCCTGCCAGAACCTAGTTGGATACTACAATTTTCCAGGGAAGAGCTTCTGAGAATGTGTCCTCTAGGCAGGAACTGCTGTAACCCCTTGTTTGACTCTTCAAAAATGGTAGGCAAGCTGGCTTGTCCTGTCTGCTCTCTAACTTTTTTGATATGAAAGACAGTCCAAGCTTCATCTTTGACCAGCCTATTATTAAAGATTTGTCCACCCATAAAACATTTCACAGTACTTTAACCAATGCCAGATCACTTATCAAAAATAAGTTGGAATTATTTGAGTTCTTTCAGGCCCATAAGATTGAGCTTGCTTTTGTCACCGAAATTTGGACCGATGATAGTCCTAGCCCTCACTTAGCATTAGCGATCACCTAGGGCTTTTCAGCACTTTGGAGCACTTTGGAGACAAACCCCTCACCCGCCCCGAATGTTGGGCTTCAATCAATCAATCAATCAATCAATCAATCAATCAATCAGGGATTTATAAAGCGGGCTACTCACCCGTGAGGGTCTCAAGAGAAGCTAAGCTGTGCATCCGCGCTGCCAGTAACCGAAGGTTAGCCCTCCCTTCATTTTATTTTCCTTGTATACAATATTGTGCATGTTAGGGAGGCGCCTGGCTCCCAATGTCATTGGAACAACATACCCATTTGCAAGGCTCGTTTGCTTTGCTTTTAATACTTTTCATTTTATGGGTTAAAGCATTTCTCCTTTTGTTTTAGTTTTGCCTTAGTTTCCAGTTACTGTGCAGGACAAGGGAGGTTGTACCTGCAAAGAAGGGGTTGATGGAACCTTGTTAGATCTTATTTTGCCCTCACAGTTATTGTGCATTGAGGAGAGCTTTAGACGCTGCCCTCCCTACCCACCCCGATTTCGGGCTTCAAAAGAAGTCAAGTTGAGCGTCCACACGCAGCGGGCACACAGCTGGTGTGTCATCCATGCTCGGCGCCAGCCACCATGCCAATTTCCTGCCAGAACCTAGTTGGATACCACAATTTTCCAGGGAAGAGCTTCTCAGAATGTGTCCTCTAGGCAGGAACTGCTGTAACCCCTTGTTTGACTCTTCAAAAATAGTAGGCAAGCTGGCTTGTCCTGGCTGCTCTCTAACTTTGTTTGATATGAAAGACAGTCCAAACTTCATCTTTGACCAGCCTATTATTGGAGATATGTCCACCCATCAAACATTTCACAGTACTTTAATCAATGCCAGATCACTTATAAAAAATAATTTGGAATTATTTGAGGTCCTTCAGGCCCATATTATTGAGCTTGATTTTGTCGCTGAATCTTGGGCCGATGATAGTCCTAGCCCTGACTTAGTAATAGCAATCCCCTAGGGCTTTTCAGGTTTTAGATTAGACCGCATTGGAAAGAAAGGTGGTGTTTTGGCTGTTGTTTATCAAGACTATTTGATTGGTAATTTTTCGACAGCTCCTCTGTCCACCGACTGTGAGTCATTAGCTTTTAAGTTTGGTTTAAATAATGACACCTCCTTTATTGGTTTGCTAATTTACTGACCTCCAGGCCCCAGGTGCAGGGTGGGATTTCCTCAGTTAACACCTCATTATCTTTTTCAGAAATGCTACCATTAACCTGGTCTGATCATGCTGCGGTCATGTTCAATTCACATTTTGGGACTAACCAAAGTAACCCTGGACAAAAAAATTAATTCTAAAATGTTAATAAATTATGATCCACGCCACTCATAGTCAAAACAAATAACTTTGATCGTGACACTTTGAAGTATCTGTCCTTTTCCAAAAAAGCTTGCTCTGGTAAAGCCAGTTATAGGAGACTTACCCGCACCAAGCATGTTTTTCTGAGAAACTCAGGGGCATATTACCAACAAATAGCGATATTTATCGCTAAGTAGGATTAGCGGCAATATTTTTATTGCCGCGCATCACCGGTTTTTATCGCTGAGATAACTTGCTATCAGCAAAGGTTTATCTCAAAAGCGATAAAAATCAGGTGAAATGCGTGAATATCGCTGAGAATACAGCGACATACACGCATTAGCGGCGAAAGGCTCTTATCCATGTTATCCACCTCCCATTGGATAACATGGCTAAGAACTGGTCTGAGCAGGCGTTGGTTTTTGGCAATAGCGGGAATATTTCCATCGCTACGCCTGCCTTGCTAATAGGCGATAGCGACGTTAGCGACTGCTTTCAGTCGCTAACGGGTTGGGCATGCCCACTTTGCATGTCATTAGCGATAAATATTGCTGACATGCAAAGCAGGCCCCAAACCGCTCGCTATCGCCTAAAAGCTGTCGCTAACATCAGTTATCGACAGCTTGCTGATAGAGCGATAGAATTATTGCCGCTTAGCGGCCGAAAACAACCGCTAAACCGGTATTAATTGCCTATCGCCACCCTTGGTAATATGCCCCTCAGAGTTGAAAAAGCTCTGCTGATGACAAGAGTGTAGTTGGAGGCAAAACTATGATCCTAGGGAAAACATTGTCCACAAACAGAAATTTCTGAATACAAAGCCCTGACCTTCACAGAAAAATTGGCTTATATTTCGCAGAATATTATAACATAAAGTCTCCCAAAGAACTTTTTCAAAAAAGCTTGCTAAGATTAAAGGTCCCAATAAGACCTCTAGCAGTCAATCTGTATGTGATAGTATTGCGGCTGCCTTTCAGGCAAATGTGATAGACATTTACATCTTTCCCACTAATTTGGCCCAATCTTCTGTGACATCTACAGAGGTTAGTGTAGAAGGTTTCTGCAATGCTGGTCCCCCAAGTCATGTGGAGTCATCTTCTATTCCTGACCCAATAGTTCTTCCTTCCTTTTCCATCTTAACGGTCGATCAAGTTCAGGATCTACTATTATCTGTTAGTTCTGGCTCATCTTTGGACCCTTCACCTCCCAAGATCCTTAAACTGATTCCCAAGACAATTGCATGCAATCTAACTAACATTTTTAATGAGATGTTCAGGCAAGGCTACTTCCCGAAAGTCTGGAAAGTAGCCTCTATTTTACCCCTGCTATAAAAGCTGAATCTTATTCCTCTGCGCCCAAATATCTACCCGCCAATTTCTCGCTTTTCCTTTCCTGATAATATTGTGAAGAAGGCATTCAATAGAGAACTTCCTCTCTTTTTTAAAATGAATTAACTCCTGGACCATGCACAATTTAGTTTCTGGGGGCAACACGGGACACAGTACTGAATCTGTGTTTATAGTGGGTGCTGAAGAATTGAGATCTATTCAGGACGGGCCAATAGTGTGGTATTGACTTTACTAGACTTCTTGGCTGCTTTTGACATGGTCAATCATTGGGTATTGATTGACCTTCTCAGCTTATTGGTCATTAGGGGCTTTGCTCTTGCTCTGTTTAAATCCTTTCTATTCGGCAGAGAGCAATTTGTTGCTTTGGACGGTTACACCTTCCTCTCCATATGGGAACCATCGGGCTTTTTCATCTGTATGTCACTCCCTTAGCTAATCTCATCAAAGAATGTGGGCTTTCTGTGGCAAGGTACGCAGATGACATCCAGATCGTGGTCTCTGGAAACCAGGAGGTCTCAATGGCTAACTTCCACAGCTGTATACAACAGATCAGCCAATGGATGTCCAATAATTGGCTAAAACTAAATTTCAGCAAAACTGAAGTTCTCCTAATGGGTAATTATAATTCCTTCTGGACTCCAGACTGGTGGCCATTAGAATTAGGAGATCTACCAGTCCCTGTCCCCAAAGTTAAAAACGTTGTGATTGTGTTTGATGCTAAATTGTAGTGTGACAATCAGACAAATACGGTGACCTCTTCATCTTTCTTTATTCTAAAGATCCTAAGAAAGGTCCTTCTCTTCATTCCATTGGACCTGAGGAAACAAGTTTTCCTGTCATTTCAAAGTTTAACTATTGCAACACACTATATCAATATACAGAAGAAGCTATTGAATAAATTACCAGTCCTAAAGAACGCTGCAACATGTATGCTGATGGGGATTCCTACGCATAAATCCACCTTTCCAGGCTCCTGTCCAACTTAATTGGCTCCGGTTCATAAACGCATTGATTTCAAGGCCTTGTGTGTCGCCTTTAAGGCCTTGCAGGGCATAGGTCCGGAGTATCCAAAGAAAAAGTTTATCTGTTATGTTCTATCTGGATCCCTTTGATCCTCCTCAGCTCTCAATTTAACCATTCCAAAATTTGAGAGAACTCACTGGGGTGGGAGATGTTTTCTCTATAGCACTGCTAAGTGGTGGACCTCTCTGCCTTTATAATTGAAGAAATGCACCTCCTTATCATCCCTTCGGCAACAGTTCAAGACTTGGCTTTGTAATCTTAAGTTTTTTTTCTTCTTCATTCTTTATTTATATCTCTACTTCTTCACTTTCTGGTTAAACTGCCAGTGCCTAGACCCCCACGGGCATATGCGTGCTTTGTAAAAATTATTTTCAGTTCATTTCAGAAGAGAGTGCTTTCTTGTTTGTAAAACTCATTCTACTAAGGGGCCGATTCCGATCTGGGTCGGAAAGCACTCCGACCGAGCCGGAGCCGGGTTGCTTTCCAACCCATCCTAACTCCTGCAGTCCGACCGAAGGAGTATGATGCGTATGCTGTCGGACTCGGTTCGGTCGGACTCCCATAGAAGTCAATGGGAGCCAGTCTTACGACACGTACATGGGCTCCCATTGACAGAATGGGTGCATTGTGGACAAGTGCACCCCCTACAGTGGGTACGTGTCGGTGCCATCTGCACCATACATGCCTGTGTTGGGGAGACCCATGGGTCTCTCCCTGTGTCCGAGTCGTAAGGCTGGACATAACAGGGGGTCCGACGCAGACCCCTGAAATCCAACTCCAGGAGCTATACGGCTGTCCGAATCGAGCATCGTACTAGCTCGGCCGTGAAACGTCTCCATTGCGCACCACGGTTTGCTTGTGACCGAGCCATACGGAGCGGTTCAGACCCGAAAACAATTCGGATGGAGATTTTGTGCTTGTTCGCATTGTACTTCGACGTCCGGACCCGTGTACGACTCGGATATAAACTCAGCCTCCGAATCAGAATCGCTATTGCTGAACCTGATTTGGTGCCCTACCGACCGAGATCGGAATGAGCCCCTAAATTGTACATGAGCGATTCAAGCCGATCTCAAACTTTAAAATGTCTGGCATGCTCCTGAAGAAGCATTCACTTAGAAATAGACAAAACATGTATAAAGTGGCATAAAGAAATTATCAAAGACAGATCTGATGAGCACAGGTGGATTTCCTTGTAAATTGTATCCTCAATATTCGTTATCATTATCAAAATGTGTATTTAGGATACAGAGATCCCTACAATGCAATACAGCAAATTAAAAAGATAAAAACAGACAACAATAAATATCAAGAATCTCATACTGGCAACAAGACACAGCAAATGAAATACATAAAAGTAGATTAAAAAGAACCCCCATCAAGACTACAGCATCATACAGCATTGATACAGAAAAGGAAAAAGTACTTTTAATGTATCGTTACTTCAGTGCTTTGACATTGTGCATACTGATGAACCAAGCTACGTGCAAAAATGTTGTCATCTCTACAACAATCACCTCTCTGGTATCTGAACGCAAAGTGCTCATAATGAGGGAAGCCAAAACATTTACATATTATCCTAATCCATAGTTTGCAAGGTTTATCATAAGCAGGACAAAATAAGGCAAAATGATATGGAGTTTCCTTAGCTAAGTTAAACAAAGGACACGTGTTAAAGTTACAGTATTGTACCCCCCAATTTGTCTGCAAAAACTATTTAGTGGCAGAACTCCATATCTCCATTTTAAGAAAAGTTGCAATGGGATGGGACCAGGAAGAATATCAAGTAATAATTCATTGGCGGTAGTGTGCTTAATGTCTAGGAAATAGTCAGTGAGACTTCCCTCTTTAACATGTTTAAATTCCCTCATAAATAAATGCTCTTTAACCATTCTTTAACCAGCGAATGAGGTGCACGTTTTGTAATGCCTAGTGTATCCCACAGAGATGGCAGGCCTATCTCATACAGGATGGCCTTGATATGAACAAACGAAGCAATCCTCTCAGTACACGGAGATTTTAATGGAACAATGATTTCAACGCTATAGGGTTTTGTTTAGTCTATAGACCTAGGCTTATGGCAGTACATAATGGGAAGAGACATAATACGGTGATTTATTGAGACAATGCCCATGCTCAAGAGTTGAGGGAGGCATGGGGTGATCTGTGGGAGGTTAAGAATGGAACTCACCCTCACTAGTTCTAATACCTTGTGATAAATCTTCTCTATCATCAGGAAATCCTAACAACTTACTGCTTGCTCCAAAGTCCATCACCCTTCAAAGGACCTCTGCTCCTCCTTCTTAAATTTCTTCCATGAAAACATGAAACAAAATCATTTCAATTTTGAGCCTTAATCTTCCATCAAAAATGTCCCCTTCATTAGTGTTCCCATATCTATCAACCACAGAATCTCCCTATCCAAATTCAACCTGGCCGATAGAGATATGGTCTGCAGAACCATACAATTAATCAAATCAGGTTATATGATGATCTATGTGTCCAAAATACATGTTCTCCACCCGTCCAGATTACCTTAGTTCTGTACTGACGCCCCTCTTTAACACCTCTCTTATTCTTACTAAATCTGTCCCCAAAGGGAGGGGAAGAAATCCGACTAGACACCAGAGACTGCATGTATGCCACATTTTTGGGGGAGGGAGGTGGGAGTTTTCAAAAAAATGTGTACGGTTGGTAGGTTTACATAGGTGGTGGCTGAGTGCAGCTCCAAATACCACAGCTACACATAACCCTGTCCTCTACATGCATCACTTTAGTGCCTTTTGTGTAGCATCACTGCAGCTTCACTTGGCCCACTGGCACATGTGAGGAACCATTTGTATGGGGAGACTTGGGGAAAGGATGGATGGTAAGAAATTTTCTGAAGTTTTCCTCAGAGAAATATTAGGAAAATGTGTGTTTCTAGTCAAAACTTGAGCTTTGCAAGGACTTCTGGGTAATAAATCCTAGGGGAAGCCACTCGTCATTTTTTAGAGAAAAAAACACTTTTTACAGAACACATTTTTCCTATTGTCCCCCAAAAACTCAAACTGTATCAATATTTTGCCTATTTCCTTGATCCCATCCAGGGGAATCTAGTAACTCTGGGCATATTTAGAATCCCCATGATGTTCGGAAAAATTATACAAATTTGGCGTGGATATCTTATGTGGAAAACAGTTAGGGAGGCCTAGGTGTGAAGGACTCCAAATAGCCTAAAAAATAGCTCAGCACTGGGGTGAAAAAGCCTCAGCAATTAAGGGGTTATTACTAGAAACACCAACACATATTGAAGAGTGTCTTTCAGAATATTACATCTTTTAGATAAGAACATGCTGGAAATAGGGGACAAATTCTTGGATCAGCCATTCTTCACTTTCCCACACTCCGTGTATATTCATGTAGACATGGAAGTGAATTCATTGTTTTATGTCTAGACAGACATACATGGGATAGGGTTTTGTAATTCTGGTTGTAGAAGTAAGTAGCTGGATGTAATGGCTGACCTTTTCTGGCTCCTTTAAGAGGGAGAATGATGGAGAGTGACTCCAGCCTATCACCCCCATAGTATAGGGATTAGGACTATAGACAGGACCCCTGCCTTCCATATATTAGAGCATTTTCGTGTCACTTTCCTTAACGTAGGGCTTATGAATTTAAGTTAGGGGATAGATACATAAGTACTAATCATGATTTGCTCATTTGCTAACGTGTTAGGATATTTTCCATGGAGTTACGCATATTGCGGGCCCTGTAGGCCTTAAACGAGACAGACTCCATTTTGCTTTCTGCCTGGTAGCTCGAGAGGCCTTCTAGGTCAAGTGTAGTGTTTTAGTTTCAAGCTGTTGTTCGCTTGGAGAGAACCGGCTCAGGCTGGCCCTTATCGAAGGAATGTATTTTTCTCCACTCCGAAGACACAACTTCAGGCCGGCCGGCTGGGAACGTGTCCTTGGTACGGGGAGGTACAAGAATTTGGTGGGCGGCAGGTTACTGGCCGTAGCTTTCCATGAAGGAACGGGCTTTGATATTAGCGAAGGTGTTAGTCAGTTTGTGAGTTAGTCCGTAGGCGGCATCTAGCCGTTAGCATCTCTGCCATTAATTATTTCATGGCGGACAGTCGCCATCTTTGAAGTCCGAGAAAGATTTAAGACCGAAACTCTCTGAGAAAGACTGAAGGAGACTTAGCGCGGAGCGCACTGGCACAGAGAGAGAGAGAGACGGTAGCTAATTACCAGCAAGGTTCCGGTGGCCTGGAGGGAAGCAGACGAGGTTGAGCCTAGCGGTGCAGACGTGTACTTGTGACGGCTGGGGTGTGACTGCGAGGCGAGCCAGGACACAGAGACGAGAAGGGAACCTAGATGACTGCCGAGCCCAGACTTCATATTAATAAGGTGACCTCTGCCCTTTTCCCAATTAGCGCGCATTCTAATCTTTACCTTTTCTTTACAGAAATTATTATGTTGCATAGTAATGTGATATGTGTTTATTGTTAATAAATACCCTAGTTCTTATAGAACAAACGTGTGCCTTGTGTTCCTGTTCAATCTTGGTAAATGGATCGCCTAGTCGAAAATTGTTTATGTGAACGGATGTGAAATCCCGATCAGGTAAATAGTGATCGAACAAAAAGGGAGTGAGTGGACCTTTGATGCCAAGAATAGGAGGTACATCATATAATTTGGGAACCGTACTAAAAGTCATTATTATAGTTTTATCCCAAGTAGATAACTAAGACATTGTCCCGATAACTGTTCATAGGAATGTGGTCGTCGTTGATATGCGGCGTTAGTGAGAACGTTGGGTAGGATACCAGCGTGGATACCCACAGGATTGTGGCTTGCATAAGTGAGAGCGTCAGGGGGGACACTGGCGTGTAGATCTACCGGATTGTGGATCGTTTGGAAAAGGGAGCATTGGGTTCTGCAGGCCCATGTGTAGACGCACCGGATTGTGGGTCATATCTGCCCTAGGGTAGACCGGTCTGGGTCGGGGTGACCGCGAGACCAACTGATGTGAATAAGATATTGTAGAAAATCTATGCATGTGCATTGCTATTCCCCATCCTTAGGTGCGACCTATATATATATATATATCTGTATATCTATCCATTGTGAATACGTTCTAAGGAGGGAAGGTGAGTACGTTTTGGCTGGGTCATAGGGGCCCCTGGGGGCTGATCCCATCTAAGCGGAAAATCCGGCCATTACATCTGGCGTCACGAACTGTTTACGAAGCCTGTGTGCATTTTGTTGTTTTAATCTTGTTGGTTTGCGCTCGGCTCGTACGTATTAAATTTTGTTTATAATTGTGTATATAACTTTTTTGTGTCAATATGTTTGCGAAAAAATCTCCGTCGGTTTTCAAGTTACCGATTCAGATTCCCGGCTGGGAGTGTACGCCTTACGAGGCTTTGGCCCGCGAGTGGGCTGATTCTACTGGTTTAAGTGAAAATTGGTCTTCTTGCTTGGAGCAGGCGGAGCCTGCTGATGTGGTATCGTGCTTACAGAAAGCGCCGGTAGTGAAAGGTGATGAGCTTCCTATTTTAGGACGCAGAGGTTGGATTCTTCTTAATGCCTACAGAATACTGCATGAGAAGTTTGTTCAACTACAGAAGCAGTTTAAGGACATGGAAGGACAGTGTGTTGAGTTGCAAAATGCGCATACTCTTTTGCGTTGTCAAAATAAATTGCTTGCCGACAAACTTGAAACATATCAGACCATTGCCGAAAGAGCTGCGGTCCGCATTGCGCGATATAAGTATAAACATCGTCGTGGTCGTGTATCTACACGTAAAGTGCGTCTGGTTGTAGCAAAAGCCGGAATGGATTGGAACCCCGATGAGTGGGACGGTAATATCTGGGATTCACATACTTCTGACTCCTCGGCGGAGGAGGGTGACAAGCGCGAGTCTTCTCGCTCCGGACGTGATTGTAAATCTGCTTCATGTACTGATACAGGTCCTCGCGACGACCGTGCTCGTTCGTCCCGTTCGGATGACGTATCTTGTCCCGATTGTTCTGTCAAATCTAAGATGCGGGCTTCCTCGGAAGCTCTTCCTGAGGTTTCTGCTCACCCTGTGTTTCGACGCAAATTACAACAAGCCCCTGGTAATCCGGCTGGTATAGCTTTGGACTGTATTGAAGATTTTACTCAGCAGGAGGTTAGTGACATTTTACAACGATTTCGACAACGGCCTGGTGAGGCCTTGCTTACCTGGATGGTGCGCCTTTATGAACTTGGCGCTGCCGGTATTATGCTTGATGCTGTTGATTGCTTACGGTTTTGCTCTTTGAGTTCTGATTCTACCATTCAAGATCATTTTCGAAATTATAATGGCGCTGGTCAAATTACTTTGCTCCAGCTTGCGTCTGACGGCTGTAATCATAAATATCCAACTGAGTCTGATTGGCCCACTGATGAAAAGCCATGGTACACTTTGCGCGATGCGTCGCAACGTTTAAAGGAGGAAGTCATGAAAACGGCTATCTTTCTTAGTACTGCTGATAGATTGCTGGATGGTCTTTTAACATCTTCTGTGCGCAATCGCATTATCCGTTCTTCGCCTGTTGCTTATAAGCAGGTCATGATGACTTTATTGATTAATCAAACTGGCAATCCTTTGTCTGCTGTGCTTGAGTCTGTTCGTCAGCTTGGTGAGCTGGGTGAGTGGTTTAAACCTGAGAGACAATCTCGACCTGAGGGCCGTACTGGTGGGGACTATAAGTTCTCTAGACGTGACATGTTTCTTGCTCTCGTTGCTGATGGTGTCAAAAGGGAGGACATTGACGGTGAGCCTAATAATCGCTTATGGGACATGTTTCGTAAGCGTGGTTTGGATCGAAAGGAGGGTGCCCGTCGTGTGCGTAAGAATGAGTATGACCGTGGTTCGGATGACAGTGGTGATGAGAGGCGACGTGTGAATTCTGATCGCCGTGATGATCGGCGTTGTGAACGTGATGGATCCCCTCATCGTAACGGCGGGAGGGGGAGAGAGGATGATCGTGAGAGGGGGAGAGATGATCGTGTTTCCAACCGACAAAGTGAGGAAAGGAGTTATTCCCCTGACATGAGAAAAAGAGAAGATCGTAATAGACTTTCTGACCGCAATTCGCAATTTTTTGAACATGACAATAATCCGTTTCATACTGGGGACGGATATGAACAAGATATTTTGATACCAAAGAAAACTGAGAGCATTTACCCTGATTTGTCTTGGTTGACGGAACGCAGGAAAAATGACTAGGAAATAGGTCAAGCTCCGGTACACAAGTGGGCTCACAGAGACAACAGACCCTATGTAGATATTGAGATTTTTTGGAAACATCGTAATATCCAAAGGGCCCGAGCATTAGTTGATACTGGGGCGGAGGCCACTTTAGTTCATGGTAAATCAAAGAAATTTAATGGACAGTCTTTCACGATTACCGGTTTGGGTGGTAAAGAAACACCCGCAGTTCAAACTGCACTTGAAATTAAAATTGGTAGGATTCCTCGTAGAGAATACTCTGTGTTAGTTGTACCACTTTTGGAATATATAATTGGAATTGACATTTTAAAAGGAATGACTTTGCATTTGGATGATGGTTGTAATCAATTTGGAACTAGACAGTACATTTCGACCAGACCCGTACGGGTTGGCCGTTTGCGAATGCCACCTAATAAAATTCCTCTGGCCACGAAGGTAATTTCTCAAAAGCAATCTCGTATCCCAGGTGGTCATGAAGAAATTACTGCTACAATTCAGGATTTGGTTGACGCGGGAGTCATTACTCCGGTCACGTCTGCTTGGAATAATCCCGTTTGGCCCGTGCGCAAAAGTGACAATTCTTGGCGCATGACTGTTGATTATCGAGAATTGAATAAAAATACACCCAAATTGACTGTTGCAGTGCCTGACATTGTCACGCTAATTCAGAGAATTCAAAAGCATCCAGGTACGTGGTATGCTTCTATTGATATTGCTAATGCTTTCTTTTCAATTCCGATTGCCCCCGAATGTCAAGAACAGTTCAGTTTTACATGGAATGGACGTCAAATGACTTTCCGGAGTCTTCCTCAAGGCTGTGTACACAGTCCTACGATCTGTCACCGGCTGGTGGCGGAACATTTGTCTGAAGTGCCCACGAATCCACGTGTTCAGGTCTGTCATTATATTGACGACATTTTGATTCAAGGTGAAACGCAAGACCAGGTACAGTCCCATTTAGATCAGATCATTGACTGTTTGCGAGCGAAAGGTTGGGAAATTAATCCTGACAAATTGCAAACTCCGTCCCAAAATGTGAAATTTTTAGGAATCAATTGGCATGAAGGTCACAGAGAAGTGATCCCACAAGTGAAGCGAAAAATACTTGATTTTGCAGTTCCTAGGAACAGGAAAGAGGCTCAATGTTTTATTGGCTTGTTTGGCTTTTGGCGTCAGCATATTCCCCATCTGAGTCAGATTCTGGCTCCATTATATCGAGTCACTCGTAAAAAGAATGCGTTTGAATGGGGTGAGTCTCAACAGAATGCTTTTAATTTGGCTAAGGAAGCTATTCAGTATGCCTTGGATTTGTGGCCTGTGAGTGAAGGTGATGTGGATCTGAATGTGTCCGTGGAAGGTCTGTATGCCAATTGGAGCCTGTGGCAAAAGCAGGGCAGACAAAAAGTGCCATTGGGTTTTTGGACCAAAAAGTTACCTGAGGCTGGTGAGCGTTACTCACCCTTTGAGAAACAATTGCTTGCTTGTTATTGGGCTCTGGTGGATACCGAGCAACTGACCCTAGGCCATGCTGTGATTTTGAGGCCTGGAATTCCCATTATGCAGTGGGTTTTGAGTTCACCGAAGTCCCATCGAATTGGACATGCCCAGGAGGCGAGTGTGATTAAATGGAAATGGTATATTCAGGACAGGGCACGTGTGGGTCCGAAAGGTGTGGCGGTTTTACATGAGCGAGTGGCGCAGGCGCCCTCCAATGAGACTGAAAGCGATTGTTCGGTACCCGTGGTGCAGGAGTCTCCCGTTAGGTGGGGTAAATCATTTGATGATCTGTCCGTGGAGGATAGAAAACATGTGTGGTTTACGGATGGTTCAGCGAAGTTCATCGGTGACAAAAGACACTGGAAAGCTGTTTCGTATAACCCGATCACGCAGAAATTATTGAGTACAACTGGAGATGGTAAGAGTAGTCAGTATGCTGAACTCTATGCTGTTTACCAAGTTTTGAAACAGGAATTGCCTGGCACTTGTCATATTTTCACTGACTCCTGGTCCACTGCGAATGGACTGGCGGTATGGTTACCAACATGGCATTCTCATAATTGGGAATTGAATTCAAAAGAATTGTGGGGAAAGGAATTATGGCAAGAAATTTGGGAGTTGCTCCCGCAGAGTACTGTAACAATCTTTCACGTGGATGCTCACACTCCAATTGACTCCCTTGATAAATTCTTCCATAACATTGCAGATGAAAAATCTAAAATTGCTGAGGCAGTGGTGGACATGCAAGATCCTGATTTGGCGGGATTGGCGAAGTGGGCCCACCAGAAAGCAGGACATTTTGGAGAGAAAGCCACTAGCAGGTGGGCTGCCGATAGAGGAATTCATATTCCTTTTTCTTTGATAAAAGATGTCATTTTACATTGTCCCATTTGTCAGCATTCTAGGAAAAAGGAGGTGCCTCAAATTGTTCGAGGCCACTTGCATCGAGGTAAATTGCCCGCTCAAATTTGGCAGATTGACTATATCGGTCCGCTCCCTATGAGCAGAAATTGTCAATATATTTGTACAGTTGTTGACACTTACAATGGCCTTTTGGTCGCTTTCCCTTGCAAGAACGCTACCCAAGTGAATACCATTAAAACCCTGGAGCTGCTTATTTTGTACTATGGTGTCCCATTCCAAATTCAATCAGACAACGCATCCCACTTTCGTGGAAGGTTGGTGCAGGAATTCTGTGCGGAAAATAATATTGATTGGGTGTTTCATATTCCGTATTACCCACAAGCTTCAGGACTGATTGAGAGAATGAATGGTTTGTTGAAAGAACAGTTGCGCAAATTGACTGATGACCGATACAGCGGCTGGAGGGATGTATTGTTTCAAGCTTTATTAATTCTGAATAATCGCCCTTTGTTACATGCTGAATCCCCTTTGATGCGTTTGTTTCCTCCAAACGTTGATGTAAAGCCTAATTCTTTATCAAACACTATCATGTATTGGGAAATTACCCCCGGTGCTTTGGCTCCATGTAGAGCGACCCCAGGTTCCGCAGGCCTCGACTTGCATGCTTTAAATGATGCAAAATTACCAGGAAAGGATCGAATCATTGTTGAAACTGGCATTGGTGTCTGTATACCTGCCGGTAGTTTTGGATTAATTGCCCCTAGATCTGGCCTGGCCCTGAAAGGCATACAAGTGCTCGGAGGAGTGATTGACAGTGACTATCAGGGAGAGATTAAGGTTCTCCTGCTTAATAGCAGTGAGACTGACTTAATGATTAAAAAGTCTGACCGTGTTGCTCAATTACTGATTATGCCTGTCTTCAGTGGTGAGATCAAAAAAGGCTCTGCCCCATCGTTGCTAACTGTGCGAGGACAAAAAGGCTTCGGATCATCTGATCTTTCTGGAGCTAAGATATGGGTGCAATCGCCTAAAAATCCTCCTGAACAGGCTGATATTATTGCGACCGGTCATGACAACACCGTTTTGGTGATGAAGCCAGGGAAAGATGGCTGGGAAGCTGTCCCAGCTGATAAATGTTATTTGCGAGAATGATTAAGGCCTGTGTTTGTATTCTTTCAGATCATTCTCTGGACTGCTGCTGCAGGATGTGTCGGCGTTGGACTCCTTTTGGCCTGCTACTCCGGGAGGGGAGAGGATCCACCGACGCCGGTTGATGGGATTATCCGAGCTCCACGGTCTGCGTGGAGCTCTTCATCTAACTTTTGGATTACACTCGCAAAGCGGGTGACGAACTCTCCACATTTCTGTCTTACCCCAATGAAGTCTGTCACTGACATTTTAGCGACCTGTCTGGTTGCCGTCCCTGCATCTACTGAGACTTTGCGACATATTTTTAATATCTCGAATGCCCGACCGAATGTTATTCTGGGCGACTTTGCGGCCCATGAGTTCTGTCCATCATGTACTGCTCTTCCAGACCTCGATATCTCTATTAATTCCCGAATTACTACTTTTAATATTACCCCTGGAGACCTATGTTTTATAATGACGTGTGATCCTAAAGCTATCACCGAATGTATTAAGCTGAAGTTACAGGCTGCGACTTCTTTTTCAGCTCATCAACGATTACTGTGTTTAAAGAGACTTCCGAATTCATGTCTTTCTGTGAAAAATAATATGACATGTCAACGTTTATTAGTTGCCCCTAGTCATTATCGTTCAATGTTATTGCCAGCTGGATGGCTCTTTTCGTGCGGAAATTCATCTTGGCCCTATATTCCTGCAAATATTTCTGGTGGCCCATGTGCCATCACTAGATTGAGTTTATTAATGTTTTCCTCACATCCTAATTCACATTCCCGTATTGTACGTGATTCAATGTCATTGCATGAGGACTGTGATTCCTCTGTCCATCTTTATTCTAAATCAGAATATCTTGGTTTAGCTTTTTCTATTATTGGAGTGCCTGCATTGGCCGTTTATAATGCCAAAACGATCGGCAAGATGGCCTGCTGGATGGTTAAGTCCATCAACCAAACCTCTACGGTCTTATCTGATCTTTTGTTAGACGCCCAAGGCGAACGTAGAGCTATTTTACAGAATCGCGCTGCTATTGATTATCTTTTGTTAAAACATGGACATGAATGTTCTGATTTTGAGGGCCTATGTTGTTTTAATTTGTCTGACCATTCTAAATCGATCCAATCCCATATTGACAAACTCCACGACTTGACTGCAGAAATTAGACAATACATAGATCAGGGTTTCTTTGACTGGCTCTTTAATTGGTTACCTGACTTGCATTCTTTACGACAGATTTTAGGGGGAGTTATCGTTGCTATTTGTGTTCTGATAGCTATTTGTTGCTTTATTCAGTGCATCCCTTCCCTGCTCCAATTTTTTAGACTTAGTAAGAGACATAGATCAGTTAATTTTGTTTCCTATTATTCTTCTACTGATGTGAGTTCTATTTAGTTTGTGGTTAATAGACTGGAGTCAAGGGGTGTAATGTAATGGCTGACCTTTTCTGGCTCCTTTAAGAGGGAGAATGATGGAGAGTGACTCCAGCCTATCACCCCCATAGTATAGGGATTAGGACTATAGACAGGACCCCTGCCTTCCATATATTAGAGCATTTTCGTGTCACTTTCCTTAACGTAGGGCTTATGAATTTAAGTTAGGGGATAGATACATAAGTACTAATCATGATTTGCTCATTTGCTAACGTGTTAGGATATTTTCCATGGAGTTACGCATATTGCGGGCCCTGTAGGCCTTAAACGAGACAGACTCCATTTTGCTTTCTGCCTGGTAGCTCGAGAGGCCTTCTAGGTCAAGTGTAGTGTTTTAGTTTCAAGCTGTTGTTCGCTTGGAGAGAACCGGCTCAGGCTGGCCCTTATCGAAGGAATGTATTTTTCTCCACTCCGAAGACACAACTTTAGGCCGGCCGGCTGGGAACGTGTCCTTGGTACGGGGAGGTACAAGAATTTGGTGGGCGGCAGGTTACTGGCCGTAGCTTTCCATGAAGGAACGGGCTTTGATATTAGCGAAGGTGTTAGTCAGTTTGTGAGTTAGTCCGTAGGCGGCATCTAGCCGTTAGCATCTCTGCCATTAATTATTTCATGGCGGACAGTCGCCATCTTTGAAGTCCGAGAAAGATTTAAGACCGAAACTCTCTGAGAAAGACTGAAGGAGACTTAGCGCGGAGCGCACTGGCACAGAGAGAGAGAGAGAGACGGTAGCTAATAACCAGCAAGGTTCCGGTGGCCTGGAGGGAAGCAGACGAGGTTGAGCCTAGCGGTGCAGACGTGTACTTGTGACGGCTGGGGTGTGACTGCGAGGCGAGCCAGGACACAGAGACGAGAAGGGAACCTAGATGACTGCCGAGCCCAGACTTCATATTAATAAGGTGACCTCTGCCCTTTTCCCAATTAGCGCGCATTCTAATCTTTACCTTTTCTTTACAGAAATTATTATGTTGCATAGTAATGTGATATGTGTTTATTGTTAATAAATACCCTAGTTCTTATAGAACAAACGTGTGCCTTGTGTTCCTGTTCAATCTTGGTAAATGGATCGCCTAGTCGAAAATTGTTTATGTGAACGGATGTGAAATCCCGATCAGGTAAATAGTGATCGAACAAAAAGGGAGTGAGTGGACCTTTGATGCCAAGAATAGGAGGTACATCATATAATTTGGGAACCGTACTAAAAGTCATTATTATAGTTTTATCCCAAGTAGATAACTAAGACATTGTCCCGATAACTGTTCATAGGAATGTGGTCGTCGTTGATATGCGGCGTTAGTGAGAACGTTGGGTAGGATGCCAGCGTGGATACCCACAGGATTGTGGCTTGCATAAGTGAGAGCGTCAGGGGGGACACTGGTGTGTAGATCTACTGGATTGTGGATCGTTTGGAAAAGGGAGCATTGGGTTCTGCAGGCCCATGTGTAGACGCACCGGATTGTGTGTCATATCTGCCCTAGGGTAGACCGGTCTGGGTCGGGGTGACCGCGAGACCAACTGATGTGAATAAGATATTGTAGAAAATCTATGCATGTGCATTGCTATTCCCCATCCTTAGGTGCGACCTATATATATATATATATATATCTGTATATCTATCCATTGTGAATACGTTCTAAGGAGGGAAGGTGAGTACATTTTGGCTGGGTCATAGGGGCCCCTGGGGGCTGATCCCATCTAAGCGGAAAATCCGGCCATTACACTGGATTGAACTGATATTTGGAAGGGGCTTTAACCTGCAGGAAGTTGGCCACAAACTGAAGTGTACTATCCCAAGTCAGAACAGAACAGTTCCCATTGAACATACAGACATACTAGCCTTGTAGCATCTGAAACATGCACAAACCAATCTGCATTTACAGTACATATGTTTTTAGTTGTTGGGTATTCTGATATGGTTCTGCATCAGGTATAGGACTGTGGATCTGTAATGAGATTCTTGGCAGGGCCATTGTCCTAATCACTAGCACAAATTCTAGTGAAAGGATGTCATCTAAGTTGAGACGAAAGGTGTGTATCGCGTATATAGTCTCTGAAGGTCCCAAGATCTGGCAGTGCAGTTCTTCTCATCTTTCAATGAGGTAGCTATTATATTGAGACTAGAGTGTCACCTGGTAGATCTGTACAGTTGTCTACAAAAAGGGGGAGAGCAAGGATCAGTGAGATCTGCAGGGCGAAAAATTACCTCTCAATGATGAGTGGAAGGTCCAGCCACAGTGTGTGCCCCTAGCGGTAATGGTTTATCAAAAGGAAACTGGGCTGTTCCTGGAGAATCTGTGTGTAAGCGGTCACTGGGGTGTGTAGTGGAGGGCTCGTTAGAGACCTACCAGTGGGTGTACAATATGTTGGATATAATGGCCTCACACACCCTTGCAGGTATCATGTTTCATCATAGGCAATGCTCCTCGTTGGGTAGGCGGTGCAATCACCAACGGGCAACACCTCAGAGAGGGGCTCTTTAGCAAAGATCTTTTATCCAACTGCCTATGGGTGAAGCGGGTGTAAGGGGCCAGGAAAGTGTAGACGGTGTTGTGAGTTAAAATGAAGCAATAGGTATCAATCAATCAATCAAAGCATTTGTATAGCGCGCTACTCACCCGAGGGTCTCAAGGCGCTTGTGGAGGGGGGGCCTGCTACTGCTCGAACAGCCAGGTCTTGAGTTGCTTCCTGAAGGCGAGGTGGTCTTGGGCTAGGCGAAGGTGGGCGGGGAGGGAGTTCCATGTCTTGGCAGCCAGGTAGGAGAAGGATCTTCCTCCCGTTGTGGCTCTTCGTATGTGGGGGACGGCAGCAAGGGCGCGGCTGGTCGATCGAAGCTGGCGGGTGGGACTGTAGAAGTTGAGGCGGTCGTTGAGGTATCTTGGTCCTTGGTTGTGGAGAGCTTTGTGTGTGTGGATGAGGAGTCGGAACGTGATTTTTTTGTTGACGGGGAGCCAGGGCAGGTTTCTTAGGTGTGCAGAGATGTGGCTGCGTCGGGGGATGTGCTGAGGCGTTCTGAACCCGCAGAAGTCTTTTCTGGAGTTTGGCAGTGGTTTCGGCGTAGAGGGAGTTGCCGTAGTCCAGTCGGCTGGTGACGAGGGCCTGGGTGACCGTCTTCCTGGTTTCGGTGGGGATCCACCGGAAGATCTTCCGTAGCATGCGTAGGATGTTGAAGCATGAAGAGAAGACGGCGTTGACTTGTTTGGGCATGGAGAGGGAGGAGTCCAGGATGAAGCCCAGGTTGCGTGCGTGGTCCGTTGGTTTGGGTGCGCTGCCCAGGGCAGGGGGCCACCAGGAGTCATCCCAGGCAGATGGTGAAGATCCCAGGATGAGGACTCCCGTCTTATCCGAATTCAGTTTCAGGCGGCTGTTCCTTATCCACTCGGCTACGTCTTTCATCCCTTTGTGAAGGTTGGTTCTGGCGGTGGCGGGGTCGTTGGTGAGGGAGAGGATCAACTGGGTGTCGTCGGCGTAGGAGATGATGTTGAGGTTGTGTTGGCGTGCGAGGGCCGCAAGGGGGCTCATGTAGATGTTGAACAGTGTGGGGCTGAATGAAGATACTTGTGGTACACCGCAGGTGACTTCGGTGGCTTCTGATGTGAACGGGGGAGGCGGACTCTCTGTGTCCTTCCGGTGAGGAAGGAGACGATCCATTCCAGTGCCTTCTCTTGGATTCCGACGTTGCTGAGGTGTTGCAATAGGGTGCGGTGGCAGACAGTGTCAAACGCCGCAGAGAGGTCCAGGAGGATGAGGGCCGCTGTTTCGCCGTTGTCGAGCAGGGCTCGGATGTCGTCAGTGGCTGCGATGAGGGCGGTCTCGGTACTGTGGTTCGCCCGGAAGCCGGACTGCGAGGGGTCGAGGGATCCATTCGTCTCGAGGAAGGTGGCCAGCTGTCTGTTGACGGTCTTCTCGATGACTTTGACAGGAAACGGGAGCAGCGAGATGGGGCGGTAGTTCTTGAGGTCGGTGGGGTCGGCTGATGGTTTGTTTAGGAGGGCGCTGAGTTCGGCATGCTTACAGCTCTCCGGGAAGGTTGCGGTGTCGAAGGAGGCGTTGATGATGTCTCGGAGATGGGGTTCGATGACGGAGTCGGCCTTGTTGAAGACGTGATGAGGGCAGGGGTCGATTGGGGATCCGGAGTGGATGAAGTTCATCGTGCGTATGGTCTCTTCGGTGTTGATCGGGGTCCAGGCGGGGAGCGTGGTGGTGGGTGTGCTGGTGCGGTCGTGGGGTGCGTCGACTGTGTGCTGAAGCTGTTGTGTATGTCTGCGATCTTGTTGTGGAAGTACGATGCGAGTGAGTTGCAGAGGTCTTGGGATGGGGTGATGTCGTTGTTTCCGGCGCTGGGGTTGGAGAGCTCTTTGACGATGTTGAAGAGTTCCTTGCTGTTGTGGGCATTGTTGTCCAGTCGTTCCTTGAATGCTGTTTTCTTGGTGTTGTGGATCAGGTGGTGGTGTTTTCCAGTGGCGAGCTTGAGGGTGGTCATGTTGTCTGGTGTCGGGTCTCTGCGCCAGGCTTTCTCGAGGGCTCGGCAGTACTTCTTGGAGCTCTTGAGTTCGTCGGTGAACCAGGAAGCTTTCTTGCTGCCGGGTCTGCTGGGAGGGGTCCTCAGTGGGGCAAGGTGGTCTGCGCAGTTGCTGATCCACCTCGAGAGGTTGATGGCGGCATGGTTGGGGTTCGCTGAGGTGGTGGGATGGTTCTGGCTCAGGGATGCTGCGAGCTGGTTGGCTGTGATCTTGTTCCAGTTTCTGCGTGGAGCCTGTTGCTGGTGGTGGTGGATCGTGTTCCTTTTGAAGCTGAAGTGGACGCAGCTGTGGTCCGTCCAGTGGAGTCCGGTGGCGTGGCTGAAGGAGATGTCCTTGCTGGAGGAGAAGACTGGGTCAAGCGTGTGGCCGGCGTAGTGGGTGGGGGTGGTCACCAACTGCTTGAGTCCGAGGTTGGCGAGGTTGTCCAGCAGGGTGGTGGTGTTGCGGTCGTTGTTGTTCTCCAGGTGGAAGTTGAGGTCCCCGAGGAGGATGTAGTCGGCGGAGGGGAGGGCATGCGGGCTGATGAAGTCGGCGATGTCTTTGCTGAATTGTGTGCACGGTCCCGGCGGTCTGTAGATGAGGGTGCCTCTGAGGGTGGTCTTGGAGTCGGTGTGGATCTGGAAGTGCAGGTGTCCGGCGGCTGTGAGGGTGTCGTCGGTTGACCCGGTCCCTCCGGGTGATCTTGTAGCCGTCCGGGATGGCGATGTCGGGCGCTGAGGAGGCGTTCATCCAGGTTTCCGTGAGGAAGGCGACGTCTGGAGCAGTCGAGTCGAGGAGGTTCCAGAGCTCCGCGGAGTGTCTGTGGATGGAGCGGGTGTTGAGCAGGATGCACTTGAGGTGGTTGCTGCTGGGTGTCAGCTTGGCGGGTGCAGTGCAGGTCCGGATGCCGGAGAACTTGCAGGAGTGGCAGGTGAAGGGTCCGTGGGTGCGTCTCGGGGTGGCTCGGTAGCAGGCAGGGTTCCGGCCGGCGTTGAGTGCGTAGAGGGTGGCGGCGTCGTAGGTCCATCGAGTAGTCTTGCATCGGCGGGGGCCAGGGGTCCTGGCGCTGGGCGCGGTCCAGGCGCGGACGGGCGCAAACAGGCTTGCCTTCGGCGCACAATCGGCGCGCCCGCTGCGCGTCAACGCTGCGCGTGCGTGGGGGCGTCATAAGAAGGGAGCCGGGAGGGAGGGTCCGCTGGGTGGCGGGAGCGTGGGAGCCCATTGGCTGGTGGGGGGGCGGGACCGCAGGGAGGCAGCGGCGGGAAAATCGAGTGCGGGCTGGTGGGCGGCTCTGCGGCGGCTGGGGCGCTTGCAGGAAGAAGCAGTCGGCGTAGGAGAAGTCAGCAGGCAGAAGCCAGGTAGCAGGAGGCACGAGGAGCGTGAGGGCGACCAGGCCGATGAAGGCGCAGTGGTCGCTCCAGAGATGGTGGCAGGGTCCCCTTAAGAAGGGAGCAGGAAGGGAGGGTCCGCTGGGTGGCGGGAGCGTTGGAGCCAATCGGCTGGCGGGGGGGCAGGCCGCAGCGAGGCAGCGGCGGGAAAATCGAGTGCGGGCTGGCAGGCGGCTCTGCGGCGGCTGGGGCGCTTGCAGGATGAAGCAGTCGGCGTAGGAGAAGTCAGCAGGCAGAAACCAGGTAGCAGGAGGCACGAGGAGCGTGGGGGCGACCAGGCCGATGAAGGCGCAGTGGCTTTTATCCAACTGCCTATGGGTGAAGTGCGGGTAAGAGGCCAGGAAAGTGTAGACGGTGTTGTGAGTTAAAATGAAGCAATAGGTACCGGAAAACAACTTTATTCTGGTGGCCCTTTGCTTCAAATAAAACCAGGAACTAGTCTGTACTTGCTGGAACTATAAGGTGTCCACGTGTAAGACAGTCCTAGAATGTGAACGGTGTGGTCATCTGTACAGTCCCCTTAGCTTGCTTAACTTCGACTTGGTGCTTCAAATTCGGATTTTTGCTCTGCATCTCTACACACACGGGCCTTGCACATGAATGTCCAGCCTCCAGCCCTAATTGCACTGACCAGAAAACTGTGGGTCTCAGAGCCTGATTGATAAGGTTCTTGAATTTTGCATTGCAAGGGGTCTTGAATTAAACATGTCAAAAACGAACTACGTGGGTTTCAGTACAGACCCAGCTAGAAGTAGCATAGTAAAGGTTAACAATGAACCACTTTAAATTGGTTTTCATTGTGACTACTTAGGAGCCAAATTGTCCGATAAGTTTAAAATGGGATCGCAAATTACTAAAAGTTCCCCTTTAACACCCCATAGAGCTAGTGCTACACTTTGAGTGAATGAGAGGCCTTACTCCTGCTCAATTTCCCAGACCTCAAGGCAAACCGGGCCAAGGCTCAAAGCCCAGCACTCTTTGGAGCCAATGTTTGGGGGTACACTGCCGCCCAGAAGCTGGTGGTAGCTGGAAATAATATTGTAAAATCACTGATCTCGGTTCCACCCAGCACTTCATCCCTCATTCTGCTTTTTCTTGATCTATGTGTAAAACGTGCACAGCTGAAACTATTAACATACTGGATTCGCATCTGGTCAACCCCTGAGCTACTAGCATACAGGAATGCCCTAGGGGATCTGATGAAAATGGGCGGTGCCTCAAACGTTCCCTGGCTGCTGTGCTTTGTTGTTACGTTGTTTAAACTCGGCCAACTTAATTTGTGGGAGGCCCCTGGGAACATCAGCAAGTCAGAGATTGCCTTTTTTAGTCAACTTATAGGCAGTGTTTAGTTTGTAAAATATTAAGTGCAGGTGCTCAATTTTTGGGGAGGCCACCCCCACTTCCTCCGGTGCCTACACCCACTTACTCTATTGTCTTCACCCACATCCTCAACTGGCCTTGCTGACTCGCAAGTACCAGAAAACTAACACATGGTGGCAAAGGTTCATTTAGTGGATCCTGGGCAGACGCAATATGGGTGGGTGCCTCCATGTAAGATGGTGGCTGAAGTGAAGCCGGGTCAATGAAGCAGCTTTGCTAAAAAGCCTCAAACCAGCCCTGCTCACTTTCTCATGCTATTGAACTCTCTCCACATAGGGCTTATTTGCATGACCAGCACTGTGTGAGGGGGAGACAAGGGCAACGACCCAAACAGTCTCTTGAATTTAAACCAAGCCTGGATTTCGAAATATTCATGGACACCATCACACCGCCCCTTGCCAAAAGGTTTTATGTAATGTTTTGCGCATGATGCTTGCCTTTGAAGGTATTTTTTAGCAAGTGGGAAAAAGACACGCTTCCAACGTGTGCCAACCTGTAATTTGGCCCCTGAAACAGAGGAACTTCTTTTGTTCATCTGCCCGGTGTATCGTGGCTCGGCCAGAAGGTAGTTTTGCCCAGTATGCCTGAACTTGGGGATCACAAGGTATATAGTTGCCCGACTCATTTTAAAGACTGACACTTATATTTTCAGTTAGCTGCTTTCTATTAAATGTTTGGTTTAAATGAGCTAAGTTCCTGGCATAACCTCTTTCTACATTTTTGGAACCCCAAACTGACCTAGGCCTATCTATTAAATCGGTCTACGTGGGACCAATGATTCTACTCAAATGTTGAAATACAGGTTTCAACAAACTGCAGTACTGGTATCTATTATTTCTTATATTATGCAATACTATTCTGTCCAATTTGTGTTTGGACTTATGGGTCGTATTGATCTCCTGATATCTTTTCACTTCATGAATTGTGCACATTAGTTGGATTTGCAACCCAATATTTTTTAACCAGCCCGTCTGACTTGTTTTTAAAACTCTTTAGGTTGGGCTATTCTATGACCATGCAGTTCATGTTTTATGCATTTTGTCTTATGTTACACTGTGATTATTTGCTGCATGATCATATACTCTGATTACTGTAACAAGTACTATGTGACGTTATACTGTCCACTTTGTCTGGGCATCTGAATTATGCTGATCTTTTGATATTTTTGCGCTTCTTGAACTCTACACTTCATTTGGATTTGCCATGTGATAATTTTAGCAAGTAAGTTAGATCTGTTTTTTAAATTGTGTGTGGAATATTCCACATATGCAGTGGATGCAATACTTACCTCAGTTTTTTTTAACATGGACAGTATAACTACTGGACTTTATGATTGCATGTTCTTATACTTATACAAATCGATTTTAATATTTTATCTGTGATTTTTTTTATGCACACTTTGATGGTTATGGCAACCAAATAAAGTATTTAGATTTTAATTGATTTCTGCAACTGTGTCAATATTCCCTAGCATCTTCATTCCAGCATTCTTGTCAGGAGAAACTCTAGGTTGTTTAAAAAAGGCGTTTTGGAGTAATTAAAAATATACTTTGGAACTACTCATTTGCGTTCTCTTAGATGCCCTTTTGGATTATCCCCAAAACATCTAACATGGGAATTAAATCAAGCTATTTAAGGAATATTTATATACAGTTAGTACAATTATAAATGTATATGCTTTCTTTTCACTTCATTAATTCCGAGACAGACGTTTTGGGGAAGATTAGCAAGCACATGTAAAAGGACATACATTTTAGGTACTTCAAAATGCCTTCGTGAATAGGTCCCAAAGGCATTTTGGAACACATAAGAAACGTGCTCCTGTAATACTCCTTTACATACTCTTACATGCCTTTTTGACTAATCCAAAATAATCTGAAATGGAAATAAAATAAGGATATTTATGGAATATGCATTTAAAATTCGTTCAAATAGAAAGGTCTATGCCCTCTTTGCACTTTTACAATAGGCATATTTATGGAATATACATATCACATTAGCTCAAATAGAAAGGTCTATGCCCTCTTTGCACTTTTACTATAGGGATATTAATGGAATATACAGTTAACATTAGTACATATAGAGAGGTCTATGCCCTCTTTGTACTTTTACTATAGGGATATTTATGGAATATACATATAACATTAGTACAAATAGAAAGGCCCATGCCCTCTTTATACTTTTACTATAGGGATATTTATGGAACATACATATAACATTAGTACAAATAGAAAGGTCCAGGCCCTCTTTATACTTTTACTAATAGGAAATTGAACATTTTGGGGATGATTCAGAAACATATGTAATGTACTCCAAAATGCCTTTGTAATAGATCCTGCATTGCTCTTCCTCGACTTGTCTAAGAACCATAGGCAATACTGATATATATTGAATACCATGTATAGTAGTATACATGGTTTGTTTCCCTGTGATTCTCAGTGTTGGGGACTGGATGCCTTTACCACTGGAAGAATATATTCTGTGTCTATCTAAAAGTGTTGAATGAAGGTATGCCACTTCTAGTTGGTACATTTTTCCAGCAATCCAGAATGGTTTTTCTGTCCACTTCAGCTCGAGCATTTAATGCTGGAGCGGGCCTTTAATGGCTGGTATAGCCCACTATGGTGGGGTATAAGGCTATATTCGAGTATACTTAGTGTAAAGCCGTATTGCATCAGCAGTTTCTACTTCAAGCCATGTGTAGAATACCTTTGTCACATTTAAAAGGACCCGTTCCCACCATTAGCGTGACTTTGCCCTCTATCCAAGGTAATACCCTTTTTATCAAGTGGGCACATTAACAAGTATATATAAAATTTCTATCTCTACTTCATCTGCCTCGCCAGCCACCTTACAAAGTCACAGATGTATTTATTAACAATAAGGGTATACTTTTTGTAGCTGTTAAGCATCTACCAATCCTCAACTGGACAAGCGGACATCTTTCCTAGTTCTGAGGTGGAATATCCTAAAATTCCTTGCGATGTTTCTTGATTACTTTGTGTGCAGAAGGCCTGTGCTGTATGTTACTTCAAATAAACATTTAATAAAAAGCCATGTCACATGTGTCAGGTCAGTGGGCATGGATTAAAGCACAATGTGAAAATAAGTTTGAAGTATAACACCATGCTGATGAAGTGCTGCTAGTTTTAGCTTTCGCTAAAATTTGAAAAAAACTAAAGTAATGCTTGATTTTAAATGATTTGTAGCCAAATGTGTTAAATATCAATGGTTTGCAGAACAACACAGACTTGCAAGCAGCAACATAGCTACTGCTTCTCCTGGCTACCCTGAATGACACAGCTCACTGTTTAATGCCTGTAGGCGTCACCAACCCTTACGCTTTGCAACTGTTCTATTTCAGGGAGGCCATGGGTAATAGCAATGTTTCAAGCTCTTTTCCACTGACACTACACTTGGGAATGGCCCACCTTCATTTGTGCAACCATGACACTGCACAGGGCATCAGCCTCTCTTCTGATGGCATCCCTCTGAATTTTGGAGCTCTGGGCATATACCAGCCATTATAAGCCTGGAGCTTCTCCATTGCCTTCAATGGAGCTCACAACCTTCCAATGTTCTAAAAGGCTGTAGCTCCCTTCACAAAACTGCAGGTTTGCCAAGTGTCCCCCATGTTTAAAGTGTCTGTGCAGAAAACCTTTCGGTTTTAGAAAACAAATTCCCAAACATGTAGACCTACTGGAGAGGCTTAGAAGCCAGAATTATGCAGCACACTCTGCAGGCACATATGCAACATCACAAAGAGCGGATACTCGCGTGGCTCCTGTACTTGGAACAGGCGCGCCAACTCATATGTGCTCTGCAAAATGATGCAAGACATATGTTATACACACAGCTTGAAATACTCGCAGCAATGATGCATCACTTTGCAATACTATACCAGGGCAATGCGACGACCAGTGATTAACAGTTTCCTAGACTCAGTACACCTACTAGGGGTAACCCCTGAACAAAGCGTGCCACTAGGCACGCCAATCCCCCCTGACAAATTTCACAACATGCTAGAAGTGCTGGCAACAAGGAAAACTCCTGGGCTGGACAGGCTACCATAAGGCTTACACACCTATGCTTATTCCACTCCTGAATGCACCATACACTGTGGCATTGGCTGAACTGAGTCTTCCCTTGTCAATGTGTGAAGTGAGTTTGGTGTTACTACTGAAACTTGACAGGGATCCCACAGATCTGGGTTCCAAGAGACCATTAGCCCTTCTCAACACAAACTATAAAATATATTGGCAAAGATCCTGGCAGATTAGCTAATGCCCTTGGTCCCGACCCTAGTTCATGCAGATCAGAATGGGCTTATGCCTTTTCGGAGTAGCTCCTTAAATCTGAGGTGCTTTTTCAGAGTCGCAACATACTCCTCGTCCCCCTGGCCGCACTCGGGATGTCTAATATTAGACATCGAAAAAGCCTTTGACTCCCTGGAGTAAGAATTCCTATTCGCCGCCCTAGCATGAGATGGTCTTGGTGACATGTTCATCTGCATGGTTAGGCTGCTGTATACTGAGCTGACGGTGCGGGTAAGAGTAGGCCCATATATATCTGAGCCAATTCTGGTGAGGATAGGGACTATAAAAAGGTACCTACTGGTCCCCCTCCTCTTCTCACTTGCCATAGAGCCACTAGTAGAGGCTATCCACACTGAGGCAGACTGGGGCATTCCATTAAGGGATGGCACACACACAATTTCATTATACGGAGATGATCTCCTGGTGTACATTAGACATATACACTTGATTGCCCCATGACTTGCATATAATTTAGGAGACTTCACCTCCTTATCGGGTTTGAAAGTAAACGCCGCAAAGTCATGTTTATAGCCCTTTAACGAGGCATGCCAGTACCCGATGTATGCCCTTAATGGGGAGCATGGCAACGGAAAGTGGACACCTTCTGCTATCTAGGTTTAAGAATGTATAGGCAGCAGACAAATCTCCTGGATGGTAACCTGGGCAGAGCACTGACTGCTGTCTCTTCACAAATGTAATTTTGGGGCATGCTCCCGCTGCCAGTGACAGGCCGGGTGGCCCTTACCAAAATGGTGATCCTCCAGGAGTTCCTATACTACTTAGCGAATTTACCACTATACATCTATCGTCCTTTTTCAATCCTCTTGAGAAGGCAGTCAGAGACTTTATATGGGGTAGCTCTTGGCACAGAGTGGTGATAAGGAAACTCTACTTGCCCACAGACCAGGGTGGCCTTGTGGCCCCAAACATGGAACAGTATCACCTAGTGACACAGTTGCAATGGGTGGCCAGGTGGCCGGCTGGTCATCAGCTCTGTCACACAGAGACTGCACAACTGCCCTGTCCCTTAACTGCCCTCACTAGGTAATTTCACCCTTGTGTGAAGCCGAGACGATGGGAGTCACTATTGCTCAGTGTGGCATACAGATGTTACCGCAGGAGCCTGTATATCACCTGGAGTGTGACGTCATATGGCCCTGCTTTACTACTGGAAGGAATGGATAGAGGGCACATAGTAACTACGGCTGTCGAACAGCATGGTTGGCGAGAGGCAGGGATTCAGGATATAGGAGACTTGTTTTGGGAAGGTGCCCGTATCCCATACAACACACTAATAGAAGAGGACCCGTTGCATCCAGGCCAACTCCTATTACATCGCTCGCTCTTGGTTGCCCTTACCTTCAAGAAGGGGGACCTGACCAACGGTCCACAACACATCTTTCCGTTAGGTTCCTACATTCAAATGGGGAAAGGTGGACATCTCATGCTGTGGTTTTCCGCTTCCCTGAGGAAAGATACTGCAATCACATTGGCACCACTTCGACTTCACTGGGAGGATGATCTGTATCACCCACTCACGGACCCTGAATGGGTCTCAGCACTGAAGACCCTGTGCTTATCCCCAGGAATGTGTGCCTATGCCAAATACAGTACTACATAATGCAGAGATCATATCTCATGCCCTCTAAAATTAACCAATACTTTGGCTGTGTAGATGCGGCTTGTCCCTGTTGCCTCCTTACTGATGCAGATCTGCTACACATGTTGTGGGAGTGTCCAAGCATACTGAGGTACTGGAGGGAAGTAGCAGACACCCTTTCTTTATGGCCAGATTGCAGTCTTCCATTTGAATGGATAATCTATATCCTACACCTTTATCCTAGAAGCCAAAAACAAAGTAACTTTTAGGTTCCTGGATTTGGGATTTGCGGTAGCTAAGAGACTGATCACCAGGAGATGAAAGGCTCCTAAACCTACTCACATTTAAGCGTAGAGGGGCTCCATGCTGACATGGGCTAAAGCAGAGAGTGTTGCACTATGCCAAGAGGACACTGTGGATATCCGCAAGACCAGACTTACCACAGTCTTGGATGCAGTGTTGGCTGAGATGCAAAGCATCCACAATACTGACATAGAGACTCTGCCCTAGGTACATACACCAGGAGGAAGACCGACACTGAAAGATATGAGATAAAGGTCATTGGACGAGATCGTGCATTACCCAGATTTCCGTCTGTGACACATGCCATACTCCTCCCTATACATGACAGGAAAAGGGGCACATTGAGTGACGGAACCAGGGGGGGCTCCAGTTTTATCACACAACCACCAGTTATGTTTTATGTTACCTCGTTTCATTATTACCACATCCCCAGTTCACAGACCACTACACAGCAGGCAATTACCGTGCCGGCATGCGTTACATATTAGGCGCTACAGATATATAACTGGCACCAGTGATTAATTTGTGAGACACATTTGCACACGGCGGTAATGCATATACGCTGCAGACACAGATCCCTTCTGAGTGAATCTGTATCGCAATATACTCACTATCAAGGTACCAACCAATTGGCTATCACACAAAAAAAAGTCATGTATACTGCGTATTTCTGTATTATTAAAGAAAACTTAATAAAACAGATTCAAACAAAAACATGTCCCTTTAATAAATAATTATACTTAAATACATAATTCCCCAAGTTCATGAAGAAGCCACAGGTCAACTGCCGGCTGTAGATTATTTAAAGAGTTCTGTCCGAAGGAACGGTGGAACATAGATACCAGTTGTGCCTCCAGCAGCAGGACCTGAGGGCATTGGGGGAAAGCAGGGCGCAGAGTCCTGTGCTGGCTACGCAACACCGGTTATATGATGCTGTGGACAAGCCAACAAACTACTAGCCTGGCTTGAAAAAAGAGTTTGGGACCGATTCTGGGTCTTAGAAGTGATGGTTGGAGAGGGCATGCTCCACATACCTTTCCAATCCATGGCAGACATACTTGCAAATTATGAGGCTTTTTACTGGTCCACCACGTCCAGATCTGCTGCTGAATGTGCCAATATTCTGAGTGAACTGGAACTATACACACTCACTAGTGAAGAGAGAGAGAGAGATGTTGTAAGCTGACCTGACTGATTAAAAGCTCACATTAGCCTAGCGAGACTTGCTGTCGGGCAAGGCAGCGCAGCCTAACAGCCTACCAATAGAATTATATAAAGGGATGGTCGGCAAGGCGGCCTCACATATCCTAGCCATGCTCTAGGAGGCGCAGGAAGGGGGATGCCTACTGAAAGACCAGTGGACAGCCACAATAGTAGACATACATAAGAAGGGCAAACCACAAATGGACTGTGGCTCATGTAGGCCTATATCTTTGCTCAATGTAGAGGCGAAGGTGCTGACTAAAATATTGGCGACCAGACTGCGCAGAGTCATTACATCAATTGCGCTCCCTTACTAATGAGGCTTTATACCACACAGAAGCACCCATCTTTATTTGTGATGCTTATTTGGAGTGCTGCATGAAACCGCGCAGCTTCAGACTGATCTGGTGGTAGTCGTGTCCCTTGAGGCCAAGATGGCATTCAATAGCATTGAGTGGAACTACATGTTTGCTACACTGAAAGGTTGGGCCTTGACCAGAAATTTTGTGGCTGGATCCAGCTCATATACCAGGAACAATTAGCTAGGGTGCAGGTCAATGGAGTAGTCTCCTCAGTTTTTACCCTGCAAAAGGGCACAAGGCCAGATTACCCCCTCTCACCCATGGTATTTGTCCTGGCCCTTGAGCTACTTGCAACCTGGATCAAGCAGGACCTACTGCTGTTGGGTTGAGGTGCAGCATGGAATGAGAGGAATGTATCTCACTGTATGCAGATGACATCTTGCTCTACCAGACCAATCCGAACATCCCCATCAATGGGATCCTACATATATTTTACATTTGTGGCAGTTAATAGGGATTTCGCATCAAGTGGACTAATTCTCTGGTCACTGTTCTTCCCCCTAACGGGTAATAATGTGCGGCTTCCCAAGGGATCCATATCACCCAAGACCCCCAGGAATTCCTGCACAAAAACCTTCTCCCGCAGCTGAGAGGAGATGCTGTACACTGGGATTCTTTGCCTCTCTTCCTAATGGGTAGAGCTGTGTTATACAAGATGGTGTCATTCCCACGTTTGATATATGTGCTCCAAAACATTTCATCTAGGATGCCACAGAAATTCTTCCAGAAAATTGAACTCGAAGTCCATTCATTGCTGTGGCGGGGCGAACACAGCGCAAGTGCTCTCCTAATTTCAGATGGGGGATACAATGGTGGGATAGCGGTTTCAGATATAATCAAATATTACTGGGCAGCCCAGCTGCTTGTGGTCAATGAATGGGTTTTTGCACACTGCGAAGAGCCAGCACATAGAGTAGATAGAGAGGTGATGGGTTGGTGAGGCCATGAAACAATCCTCTACTGAAGGAAGAAAGAGCAAGGGTTGCAGCCACACACCCAGACAGTACTTAGAGTATGGAGGGAGGTCATGAAGTTCTTAGGTTTGAATGATAATCTCACCAACATGACACCACTATGAGACAGTGACCTACTACACAAGGTGGGAGGATTGAAGGGCTTCTTGGGTTGGGAACTAATAGGAATAGAATACTTGGGAGATTTCTGGCGGACTAGGCTATCATATTGTTTGAAACCCTGAGCTAAGTTGGGAAATGTATTGGGGCCAACAGGGCTATGGGTGATATCCAGAATTTGAATCATGATTCTCATTCCAAATGAAGGCACACTGCGGAACATGTTGGATTCTGGATAGTTTAAGTGTACTATTTCCACATCACATTTAGCCACATTGGGCAGAGTTGTACTCTGTGGGGTGTCAGATGTATTTTTCCCACCTGAGACATAGCTAAATTGGGAAGGAGTTTGACTCTTGGGGATTAGATTCAATATTCCCACTGCAGACCTAGCTACATTGGATAAATTGTTGGACTCGAAGAGGGGGGGGCTGGAGGGGGCCATTTACTATTCCCACTCTGAACTTGACTACATGAAGAAAAGGGTTGGGGTTTCAGATAGACTATTCCCTCTACAGAGTTATCCACATTGGGGAAAGTGTTGTTCTACAGTTTGTTTAAAATTACTATTCTAACTCAAATTTAAACACAATTGTTATAATGTTGGACTTTGGATAAGCGGGAGGGTTTCATATTGCAACTGCAAGCTTAACAATATTAAGAAACTGAACATTATAAACATACTCTTAAAAATCTAAATCCTAATATAAGCAATATAAATATAACAAACCCTTATATATTAATAATTTTGGAAAGCGCACAGTTACCTGTACCTTTGTACTGTCACTACGTAATGCCAATGCAAGAGACACGAAACATCAAAGACAAACCCAAGCTTTTGAGTGTATATAACCAGTTTTTAAAAGTCTTTCTAAAAGCTAACAAATTCTGTGGTGCACACAAGGATAGCGGAAGGGTGTTCCATAGTTGGGCTGCACATACCAAGAAGAATCGTCCTCAAATACGTTTTTGTCTAAGCTTTGGGATGATAACCAAGTTCACATCCATTTAGCTCAACATGCAGACTGGTATGTATTTTTCAAACGTATGCTGAAGATAAAGGGGCCTGCCCTATAGAACGCCTTGTGGATGCAGAGTGTGATTTAAACAAGATCCTCTTGGGCATAGATAGCCAATGTAGTGCATGCAAAGTAAAGGGAAGCAAAGTAATTCTGGGATCATTATAGCACCAACCTGGCCACTGGGTTTTAATTTTACTGCAGCATATTCAGAAAGTCGACCAGAGAGCACAAAAATAAAGAATTACAGCAGTCCAGTTGGTTCAAAATGGCCGATTGGCCCACCAATGGACAAGTAAAAAAAGTGGAAAGGTTTTCCGCAAGACACACATGGTTATAAAACATTAATTAGTTACTTTTTAAGTTCAAGTAAAGGTTTATTGAAACATTAAAGTGGTTATGAAAACAATACTTCGTACAGACAATTATTTACCAATGCATAAAGACAGAAAATGATGGTATTGGTGTACATAGATCTTCAAGGGAATACAAGTGTAGCTTAGGAAAAATAATTAGTTACTTTAACATTTATAAAACACATTCTAATGTTCTTTTCTCATTTTTAAATAAATTATTCAGAATTATTAGACAATTAAAATAGGTAATTGATACAATTAAATAAAAGTGAAATTAACTTGAACATGTTTACTACTTTATAGTTTTTATTATATACAACTTACACTTATTGTTAAGTATTCAGCCTGAATGCTCGTTGACATCTTAAAGTATTCCTAGTTAGTTATATCCTTGCTACGATTCTTTCCCCTTAAGGATTTCTAGATAACCTATTTATGATGCTAATCTATTTTTAAAGCCTTGTAGGCAGCAATGCTTATTGTGCTGGTTATAGGTAGCAATGCTTATTGTGCTGGTTATTTGCCCACTGCGCTCACACGCGGCCTCAATGCTTCAACTGAAAATAACAGCGCTAGTTCCATCTGCCTGACGTTCTTGTGCGTACCTATAAAAACCCCACCCCGCTGCTGAACGATGCTTTGCTTTTTCGCGTGCACCACAAGAACCCCCGGACCTGCTTAGAAACGCCGCCCCATAAGAACTCCCGGACCGGTTTACCTGAGGACGGACAATGACTTCGGAACCGCTCCTGTTTTCTCCTGCTCCCCGGCTGCAACCTCGCCTCCCCTTTCACTCTTGGATGTTTTATCGATGACTTCCTGGTTTGTCACCCCTCCCTACTGCTTTCCTCGAAACCTGCTGAGGAAAGAGAAAGCGCATAGTGTTAGAACGATCGGTAAATCTATTTAAATCAGAATGCTATCTAAAAGGACACCGGTAAGCTTATTTAACATTAAAGAACATTCTTTAACTCTTTTTGGATATTATAAAGGAACGCTTGGGTGCATCTCAGAGTATTTAATGTCAAGCTCTGAGTGAAGCACTGCACCAACACCCACTCTCATTAAGTGGCAACCTGGAGAGTGACATTCTCTGCCTTGAGAACTGGCTGCAGCAATACACCCATGCGCTCACCCCCATGCCCACCCACTCTTCCAAAATAACCAGAATTCCCGCCCCCTTGTTTAATGAAGTCCTCTGGCAGAGTAAATGCTCTTGCAAGCGCCTTGAAAGGTTATGGCGCAAAAACTTTATTCCAGAGGCTAAAATTATATACTCACAGGCCTTGAAAGTCCACCACATTAAAATTTACGAGGCCAAAAAAATATATTTTGCGGCCAAAATTGAGACGTCCGTAAATATGGGGAAATACATTTTTTAAAATGTTAACACCTTCGTCTCTTCGTCCTCGGTTACCAGGCCTTTTACATCCTCTATGGAATGGACAAGCCAACTTGCAGCCTTTTTCTATGATAAGATTAGTCATCCAAGGCTCTTTCGCTGAGAACCTCACTGTGGATGGAATTCATTTCAAATTTCTAACACCCGGAGCCCCTATTGAGAGTGCATCACTAGTGCAGTTTTCCCCTCTCCAACTGGAGATTTCTTTGAATATTAAGAAATGCCTTAAGTCTGGCTTTCCCTCGGACCCAAGCCCTGCTGGCCGCGGTGGTCAAGGCCTTTAATCCAGCGGTTAAGAAAGTCCTGAATTCCTCATTGAGGACCAGCCATGTGCCTGGCAGATGGAAAAGTGCCAAAATCCTTCCACTGCTAAAAATACTCTTGGCCGATCCCCTGGTAGCAGCTAACTACAGATCCATCTCACTGCTCCTGTTTTTCTCTAACACTTCAGAGAAATACGTAAATTCAATCATTTCTGAATATGTGAAAAATATTAATCTCCTCCATCAGAGCCAGTCGGGTTTCAGATCCAATTTTAGCACGGAGACGGCTCTTCTTGAAATCTCAGAATCCATCAATGAGAAGCTTGATAAGGAGGGCAAAGCTATCTTAATTCTAATTGATACCGTGCCACATGACCGATTCCTGCACAGGTTGCAGGATTGCAGGCTTGGTGACATGGTTTTGAAGTGGTTCTCCTCCTTCTTGGAGGATAGCCACTAAGAAGTCTGGTCTCCCTCTTATGCCGCTCCCATCCCTTCCATAAAGGTGGGAGCCCCTCAGGGCTCAATTCTGAGCCCCACACTTTTCAACCTTTATATGTCTCCCCTTGCTTCTCTAGCAGAAGCCTGCAGTACTAAATTGATATCCTATGTAGACAACACAGAGCTTCTATTAACCTGTGACAAGGCTGCATACTTTGTTGGTGAAAAGTTCAACCAATCTCTGACTAGGGTTTGTGCATGGCTAAGGGAGAACCAGCTCAAATGCAACTCAGAGAAATCGGAGGTTATTTTCTCCTGTTCCCCACCCATGGATGCGTGGAAACAATGGTGGTCATCGGACATGTCACCACCCTTCTCTTTCATCAGCATGGTCAAGAACCTGGGTGTCAAGATGGATGACACTCTGTCTATGAAAGAGCAAATCCAGTCAGTCGCAGGATCCTGTTTTGGCCTCCTGCAGATGTTAAAAAAATGTCTTTCTCTCCTGCCTCTTGACCTCAGGAAGACTGTTGTCCAAACCCTTATTGTTTCCAGACTGGACTATGTCAATGTCCTATACCTGGGCCTCCTAGAATACTTTTAAAATAGATTGCAGGTTGTCCAGAATGCGGCCGCCCGGGCGGTCTTCCTGCTTAAACCCAGAACCCAGATCTCACCCCACCTGAAAGCCTTACACTGGCTACCTGTTAGGAAAAGAATCTGCTGCTTCAAGGCCTTGGTTCTGACCTTTATGGTGCTGCAGGGCACCGGTGTACTATACCTCAGAAGGAGAGTTACACACTACGCTCCCCGCAGAACATTGAGGTCATCTTCATTGCATCTGGCTGCTATCCTCAAGATATGTTGCACCCGCACAGGACGTCACTCTTTCCAAGTGCAGGTTCATGTGCCTGGAACCTCTTTCTGGTGACACTCTGACAGTTGACAGACATACTCACCTTTAGGAAGATGCTTAAAACCTGGCTCTTCTGAGACTCACCCTAAGTTTACCCGGTCCATTAGGGACAGCAGCAGACTCGTTTTGAGTCTTTCCAGCGCCAGGACACCCTTTCTGAGTAGCTGTGCGCTTTACAAATACTCTTTCATTCATTCATTAATAAGAACCAATGTAAAACAAATACATAGCCATAATAATATGATAGACCTTTATCTTCCCACACATAACACCATTCACAGTATACCAGGAGGAGTGATCAGAACGTGCTGTGAGTTGGGAACATTGTTTGATGAATTTATATTTTACATTAATCTTTGAGGGATGATGGACATATCTTATGCTGAATTTTGTTTAATTCTGTGATTCATTTGCTGGGGTTAAAACATTTTTAATGGAGATCATCACGGCTAACTCTAACACTCACACCAATGATATATTCCTAGGCGACTTTAATTTGCACTGGGAAGATAATAATGACAAACAGGTCAACGTACTCAAAGACTGTTTAGCAGACCTAAACCTTATTCAAGCCTGCACACTGCCAATACACTCGAAAAGGGCAACCTTAGACTGGGTAATCTCTAGAGCCAAGGATATTAAAATACACTCAATTGTTCCTTGCGATTGGTCGGATCCCTATGCCATAACTTTCAATATATCCACCATAAAAAAGAATAGGACCACGCAACATGTCAAACTTAAAAAGTGGACAAAGGACACCAAAGACATTAAAGACCCTAATATTGAGCAATTACTAGCACAATGTGAGAAGGATCTAAATCCGCCTAACAAGTTGCTGAATGTTTGCAATCACTGATCACTACACCACAGAAATGGCGAATATAGTCAACTCCACCATGCCGAAAAGAATCTCATAGAAAGATAAAAATCCATGGTTTAATAGGACTCTGAATGAAGACAGGCTGAGACTAAGATTACCAGAAAGAAAGTGGAGACAGCACCCAGCATTGCCCCAGCTAAAAACACTCAGGAAAATTAGAAACAAATACAACAAAAGTGTTATCAAATCCAAAAAGGAATTCTTTAGATCGAAATTGAATAATACCAAAAACAGACCACGGAAACTTTTCGAGATGTTAAAACAACAATCCAATAAACTGTCCAAATCTGCTCAAGAAGAAACAAAAACTCAACTGAGCTGCAAGGAATTCTCAGCATTCTTCACATACAAGGCCAACTCGCTAGAAAGAGAACTTAGGATGGTAGCCGACAACCTCTCTAGCCAATTTTCACCACACAACGATAATACCTTGAAAAACGCTCAAAATATGACGAAAAATAAAGCACAATGGTCGTCCTTCAACAACGATAATACCTTGAAAAATGCTCAAGATATGTCGAAAAATAAAGCACAATGGCCGACCTTCAAGTTATATGACCAGAATACCATTGCCAAAATGCTCTCGGATATCAAAACCAAATAGTCACTACAATGACCCCCTCCCCTCTAAATGCCTAACAAGAATCAACCATATTGTTGTCCCAATTTGGACAAACATAATCAATGCCTCACTATCTCAAGGTGTCTTACCAGAGTGCCTAAAAACAGGTCAAGTACCCCTCATCATCAAAAAACCTACAGCGGACTGGGCAGACCCAAATAACTTTTGTCCAGTGACCAATATTCCATTACTTGCCAAACTAATTGAAAAATGTGTGCAAAATCAGCTGGGCAACCACATCACTAATTTCAATCTGATGGATGACTGCCAATCTGGATTCAGACCAGTCCACAGTACGGAAATAGCAATCTTACATATAGTGGATGATGCCCTGCAGGCCCTGGATCACAATCAAGCCTGTCTACTAGTTCTTCTTGACCTGTCTTCAGCATTTGATAGGGATGGGATTATCTGGAAATGTTCTGAAATGGTTTGAATCCTTCCTTCAGAACAGAACACAAAGATTCCTGGTCAACCAGACGCTATCCCCATCATGCCCTAATTCGATTGGTGTTCCACAAGGATCAACATTATCTCCATCACTATTCAACCTATATGTCGAACCCCTTACAGAAATTCTCCGACACGTAAACATATCCTATCACATGTATGCAGATAATACTCAGATCTACATCAAGATCTCGTCGTTGGAAGAGATCAAGACAATGAATGAAGCCATAAATGTGTCATTACAATGATTAACTAGCAATCATCTGAAATTCAATGTATAAAAAACGGAATTCCTATTGATATCACCTCCAAAGAACCCTGCAAATCACTTGGAATCACGCTTGATAAGAACCTAGAGAAAGCAACTAGGGTTTGGATAAAGCGCAGTGAGTCTGCGCCACAATATCAATAAACAAAACAAATTGCCAGCACTGCACAATTATTTGTACATTAATTCAAGGCACAATGAATAAAACAATTGCCCTTGCAAAACCACTCTTTCAGTTTCGTTTTAATAAACAACTTTTTCAAAACACTTTATCATTTTTTGGTGTCTTTTTGTAAGAACTATTCGCAATTGAAAATACAAAATCACTATAAATTCTTTTTTTGGAGCCCCATTTTCAATTAAAATGCTCATTCACTCTAAAAAAAAACTATATTTACAACATATATACCGTGACAGACTCATACATTTATTACACTAATCCTCACATCCATCTGTACAATCACACAACATACATGCCAAAGTGCCCACCGTGGGGTAACCTAACACCACCTATTTTCCAGTGAACACTCTTTCAATAAGATATTATGTGCAAAAAAAAAAGCATTATTTATAATACAAGGCCATCTGCCCAATCACAATAAATCCTCAATTTCACAACTGAATATAGTCAGATTGGCCTAAGCAATATAGTGGTGTACGCTTTTCAAATCTCCCACACTTTGGGGATTCTCCTCAGGACCAACAATTTCTGAAAAGCAAAAAATAAAAACCATCTTACTTGATACATTCTTCAAACCACCACCATCATTTACACAACTCTCACAGCACTTGGCCTCCTACCTCATTATCATTGAGGGTGAATTTGTGTCTATATCTGAAAGCATAAAAACCTTTTTGGGTTTCCGTTCTCAATGTTAAATTTCTATTGTGAAATAGAGGGAAATGAAAATTTCTCTTACTTATTTAATAATGAACAATAGGGCACTGCTGCAATGACAAGCCTCACAAGTGATGCAGTCCAATTACTGTGAAAATTATCAAATTGTATCAATTTCGACATCACATTTGACGTCTAGCGATAAAGTCGAGACTTTTTAAGATGTACCTTTTTGATAAACTGCCGTCTTTCTAGGTGACACAGTGTTCTTTATGTAGATAGAAAAAGGGGGTTCAGTACGACCTGAAAGTAAAACACACAAACGGACTCTGTCAACTGTTTCTTTAAAGCTTTCAATCTAAATCTCAGGGGTGTGGCCGCTCAGTATCTGTTATCTTCAAACTCCATGTCCAAATACTGAGACGGTCACACGCGGTATCCGAATTCGCTTCATATTGAGCTTTGTAGCGCTTTTATCACAAATATCTGTTCCATAGTTGGCCTAGTCTACTCGGTATATCCTTAGTCACCCGCAATTAAAAAACAAGTTCTACAACCTTTGTGGACAATTCTTACCTTCCTTAAAGGATGCTGGCTCCAATCTTTCACAGACGCCGGGTGGGTGAGCAATTCCCGATTGTGGCGTTCAGTAATCGCACTACGACGCTGCCATTAGATGTAATGTTTATAGCGGCGGCCCAGCTAAGCATGCTGGGAGTTGTATTTGAAAGCTGTTCGCTCGCGTCTTCGATTAAGTATTTGGCGATTTTGATTTGTTTGCATCTTTGATAGTGTGACAAAAAAATATCTTCTATAAAGCTCTCTTTTTAGTATCGTCGGAGTATATATATCCCACTAACTGATGTTAAAGTGTTTAACATTGTGAACTCAGTCGGGCATGCTGGGACTGTTAGTCTCCAAAAATCAATCCTGGATAGACTTAGAAAAAAGAATGGCTGTAAGGGATACTAGAGAGCCGCACCCCCAAGCTATACAAATTTGTTGTCTACAGAAACACAGTTAGTGTTGCCCACCTCTTTAGTCTACTGCCATTAGACCCAACAATTATTAAACAATATTTTTAAATACAATCCTGGATAGCTGGCAAACTGAACTGTGGCACCACTAGCTCTCAGCCTCCCCCCTAGAGATCCTCCCCCCCCAGAATCCTCCCCCAGAGATCCTCCCCTCCTCTACCCCTCACCCAAGATGTTGCATCGCCTCGACCTTATTGAAGCGCAGATCGCGACCCTGATCCTTGGCCTGAAGGAACCCTATCTGCCCTAGGTAATCTCCAGCTGCCCTCCCCTCCCTCCCAACCACTCCACAACCCTCCTCCTCTCCCTAGGAATGACTATCCCACCATCAACCGGGCTCATCCACACCCAGGTTCCCTGCATCCTCGCACTAAAGACCTGTCGGAACCGCGAACAGTCAATCCAAGAAGAATTATAACCTCCCTCTCCCCCCAGGAAGTGAGCGCACTCATCGCCTCTTACGAACTCCCCCTGAACCAGTCAGCCCAGGCCCAACTCACAAACTCGACTCTCACCTCCTCGATCCAAGTCATCACCGGAGTGGGTAGAGACCGCCCCCCCGTAGAGCCACTAGAACTCCACTGTTTCTTTCCTCCATACCAAGAGCCAAGCCTGACAACTTAAAAGCAAAAGAAGACCCCCCCATGAACTGCATGCTTATCAACAGCCGCTCCACAGTCAAACATGCAACGGAAATAGCTGAAGCCATCCTCTCTCATGACCTGGATGTAGCCTTCATCACGGAAACGTGGCTAAACACCCTATCCCTCCCCATTCTGGACATGCTGGTGCCACCCGGTTTCTCAATTATCCGCAAAGGCAGGCCCTTACACAAAGGTGGTGGCATAGCAATTATCCACAAAAGTGACCTCTCCATCTCTGAAGCTCCCTCCTGCCTGTAAATTTCCTTTGAATGCCTGTCAGTCAACATCAAATCTCACTGTCATAGTTCACGTCAATGCCATCTGCTATACCATCCCCCAGGCAATTCCAACGAATTTAGAGCTCAGCTGGAGGATCTCATCACCCAATCAGCACTTAACAGCGACGATAGTTTAATTCTGGGTGACCTCAACCTAAGATGGAACTAATCCAATAACCTGCTGATTCAATCTCTCAACACCCTTCTGCAAGACAACGAATTGATCCAACACTGTTCAGAGGAAACGCATTACAGAGGAGCGACCCTGGATGCCATCATTGCGAACAAAAATGCAATCTCGATTGATCACATCATCCCGGTGGACTGGTCAGACCATCACATCATTCTATTTCATATCAGTCAGCCGGCCCTATCCCTCCCACCCTCTCAAGCCCCCCTAAGTGGGTTAGGAACACTTCCAGAATCCCACGAGACAAGCTAGAAGAAGGTCTCAGCACACTCCTCCAGAACACAACGGAGTCCCCTTCAACCTCGGATCTCACCTCGCTCTACCATTCGAACCTGGAGCTCGCCCTGGATCAGCTGGCACCTCTGAAACTAAAAATACCCAGAAGCATCCCCTCTAGGTCTTGGTTCTCTACTGACATTAATGAGGAAAGAAGACACCTAAGATCCTTGGAAAGAACCTGGAGGACCAACCCCACCGCCCTCCATCGGGACCAACTCAAGACAGCGCGCAAAAACTATTATACCCACATCAAGAGCAAAAAGTAATCCTTCTTCTGCTCCACGCTAGACAATGCCAAAAACCACCCCAAAGAACTCTTCAACATCATTAGGAACCAAACCTCCATCACAAAGGCAGCCAACTTAGTAGCATCCAAGACCCAGTGCGAAAACTTTGCAAGCTTTTTCAATGAAAAAATCGCCAAAATTGATCGCTCGTTCACCACGAGTCCTGCACCCAACCATAACCCCCCAGTAACCCCGTCTATCCACTGGTCATCCTTCCAGCCGGTTAAGGAAGAAATGATAAGCAACCTTATCGCCGCCGCCAAACCCTCATCTCACTCCCTCGATCAACTTCCCTCGAGACTGACAAAGGATTTAAAGCTCACTCTAGCCCCTATCTGGGCCAAGATCATCAACAGCTCCTTGAACGAGGGCTTCATCCCTGACTGCCTTAAACTAGGTCAAGTCACTCCACTTCTAAAAAAACCTGGCCTTGATCTCATGGACATGAACAACTTCAGACCAGTCTCGAACCTTCCGTTCCTGCCCAAAATTCTTGAAAGATGCGTGCTTTCACAATTAACCCAACATCTTGAGAATTCTAATCTACTAGACCCACACCAGTCAGGGTTCAGGAAGGGCTGCAGTACTGAAACCGCAATCCTAAATGTCCTATATGATCTGCAAATGTCACTCGACTCCAACCAATGTAGCCATCTCATCCTCCTTGACCTTTCGGCTGCATTCGACACAGTCGATCATACCCTCCTACTTAATGCCCTCTGAGAGAGAGCGGGCATCGAAAAAACAGTCTTAAAATGGTTCTCCTCTTTTATTAACAACCACACTCAAAAAATAAAGATCAACAGGTTCGAATCAGACCCTCCCCATCTGCAGAGGAGTTCCTCAAGGGTCAGTACTCTCTCCACAACTCTTCAACATCTACATGGAACCCCTCAGCTCACTTCTAAGGAACTCCAACATCCCCTTCCACCTTTACGCAGATGACACACAACTCTATTTGGAAACCACTTTGATCGCAGACATTCACAGACTAAATGCTACACTCATGGAGGTCCAATATTGGCTCGCAGCCAACCACCTCAAACTGAATGAAGAAAAAAAGATAGTACTCCTAATTTCAAAGAAAGATGAAAACCCACAAATAGTGGAATGGCTCAAAGCCTTAAATGCCCTCAATGTCTCTCTAACGCCAACGGACTCCGCAAAATCCCTAGGAATCACTCTCGACCCCAAACTGGTCATGAATAAACACATCTCTAAAACCGCCAAAAGCGCGTTCCTGAACCTGAAACTTCTATACAAAATGAAACCCTTCCTCCCACCCAAAGACCTGAAACAGGCCACGCAGGCACTTGTGCTCTCCAGAATTGACTATGGCATCGCAGTGCTGACTGGAACAGCCAAATCGCACCTGGGACCTCTCACCTCCACCCTCAACACAGCAGCAAGAATGGTCCAGGAACAAAGAAATTTGACCACTTCTCTCCGGCACTCAAAGAACTGAAATGGCTCCCAATTGACCAACGAGCCAACTTCCGCACAGCCTGCCTCACACATAAAGCCCTGCATACAGACAAACCAGAATACCTGGCCTCCAAACTCAAAAGAGCGGGTCAGTCCAGGAACCTCAGAAGCTCCAACACACTACTACTCATCCCTCTGAAATCACAGAAACGCAAAACCTCAAATAAATTCTTTGCGGGGAATGCCCCCAGGATCTGGAACTCCATCCCCCCCATATCAGAATGACCGCCTCCTTCCCGCAATTCAAATCGCTACTCAAAGCCCTCTTCCTTGAACACTCCGGTGCTTAAGGAGAACCCTACACCTGACGGTGGAACTCCACTATCTCTCTGAACCCAGAGCTGGTTGATTCGCCCCTGATCTCCGTCCCATACTGCGCTCAAATTACTGTCGTACAGAATCTATTTCCTCCTTGTTGTTCTTATTTCCTGTGTTTCTATGTTTATTTTCCTTCGCTGCATATCTGATGTAGTTGCTGTGAAGCGCTTTGATACCCCCGGGTCCAGCTAGCGCTATACAAAACTTAAATAAATAAATAAATAAGAAATCTTATTGTGCCCGGTATGATAGCTTCCCAAAACTATAGGCCCTGTATGTTCTCCTTGGCTTGCTCTTTTCATTTTTGTCGTGGAAGATCCCTCTTCAAAATGATCTACTTTGTTAAAAAGAATCTTAAAATTAAATCAAGCGGTTCAACCAATAATGTCAATTTAGCACTGAATGGGGGTGCGGATCCCTATAACTAAGAATCCCAATCGATCCAATAAACTGTCCAACTAGTCTGTGACACTATTTCTTTCAATGGCCTTGAATATCTTCATCTATAATTTAAATAGTGGTCTAGGCTCAATAAAATAGTGAACAGTTATTGTTATTACTGTCTCTAATATCTGCTCCATTGCTACATGTCTTTTTTTGAAGGAATGCCTCATGTAAGTGTTCTTATCCCTCATCTATCCTTGGAAATGAACTCACTGTATCGATCAAATTAATGTTTTAGATTGGAGAACCTATAGATGGTACATTTCTGATAGTTCGTTCAATCCATCAACTGCTGTATTAAATGTTATGATTAATGTAGCCTCTCTCTTCGTCAGACTCGCCTCTAGGTCACTAGGTCTCTAGATTGAAGAATGTATCACGTAAGATGGTTTTTGTTTTTGCTTTTCAGAAATTGTTGGTCCTGAGGAGAATCCCCAAAGTGTGGGATATTTGAAAAGTGTAGACCACTATTTTGCTTAGGCCAATCTGAATATATTCAGTTGTGAAATTGAGTATTTATTGTGATTGGGCAGATGGCCTTGTATCATAAATAATGCTTTCTTTTGTGCACATAATATCTTATTGAAAGAGTGTTCACTGTAAAATAGGTGGTGTTAGGTTACCCCAGGGTGGGCACTTTGGTATGTATGTTGGGTGGTTGTACTGATAGATGTGAGGATTAGTGTAATAAATGTATGAGTCTGTCACGGTATATATGTTGTGAATATAGTTTGTTTTTTAGAGAGTTAATGGTCAGTTTAATTGAAAATGGGGCTCCAAAAAAAGAATTTATAGTGATTTTGTATTTTCAATTGCGAATAGTTCTTACAAAAAGACACCAAAAAATGATAAAGTGGTTTGAAAAAGTTGTCAATTAAAATCAAACTGAAAGAGTGGTTTTGCAAGGTCAATAGTTGTATTTATTGTGCCTTGAATTAATGTGCAAATAATCGTGCAGTGTTGGCAATTTGTTCTGTTTATTGATATGAACCAAGACATGAAAGCCCACATCAAATCAATGGCAAAAAGTGCCCGGTTTCACCTGAACTATATTGGAAAAGTAAAACCACTTATTACTAGGTCGCCCCTCAAAATGGAAGTTTAGTCCTTAGTTATATCAAGGATTTAATATGGCTGTACAACACTAACAGGTCTACCTAAAATATCTACAGCACCACTAAAAGCCTGTCTCACCAAAACTACCCAAATAATGATGCCAACTAGATCTGTTGTAGGTGGTACTTCAACAGGACAACAAGGAATGCAAAGATAAACTCACCAGTTAGCTGCGAAGACTTCTTAGACTGTACATTACTACAATTAATGGATCTTTGTAGTATTGATGTAAAAGATGCGAAAGGTACACATCAGAACCATATGTATAATACTAATGTTATACCTTCTGTACACCATACCGATCCTAATCTTCTTATTGTTGAAACTGATAAGAAAGGCATGTCCCGGAACCTATATATATTACTTGTGCTATACCCGTTGTATTATATGGAGAAGTGTGGCTCACTGGTTAGAGGAGGTATACCCTGAAGCAGAGGTCAGACCCGGGACCAGGGTTCAATTCCCGACGCGGCAGGGTCTTGAGCCCAATTGTCCATGGACTCGATAATTCTCGCTTCGGTGCCCACTCTAATCACGGGTTCACACTCTGCATCTCTGGGCATTAGCTTGCTTAATCTCCACAACGGCGCCCCCGCGGAGGGATGCCTGGCTTTCAACTTGGGGATGCCCAGTACGGGTTATCTCACAGGGAAAAGCCAGGGCGGGTTCCCAAGGCAAGCGCCGAGATGCCCTAGGATAAGTCGAGCGCTATATAAGAACACACATACATACATACATACATACCTCATGTAACTGTGCTACGCTCTGATACCCCTGGGACATGTTTGCGCTATATAAATCTCTATAAATACAAAATAAATTGTGTGGAGCGTACTAAATGTAGCTGTACTGCCTAGCCGGTGTGAAAATTTGGAGGTCAAATGTCTTAGTCCTGATTGCAGGATCGGCGGTCTTGCAGGGGGCTGTCATGCCAGCACCCCACTAGAAGACCACCAAACCCATAGCCAGACAGCCTACCGAATTCCAACTGGAATACAGGTCGGGAGGTCCTGCTACGAAGATCCCTTACAGGTGCGTATCTAAGGAATATAGATGTGTATTAGACATGTACAGCCGAGAGACCACTGCAGCCAGTACCTGCACGGAAAGAAATGCACAATGTTGTGCATTTATTTCCAGGCAGGAACAGGGGATGCAAAAATACATGGGGACACAACATGTGCCCCCCTACATGTATCCCCATGAACAGAAATGACAGGGGGCCCTCATTGCCACCCTTTTCATGGGGGTTCACCACCATGAAAAGGAGGGCAGTGAGGAAACTCGTAAAATGCTTAGCAGTGCTGCAGCCGCAGGATCAAGGATCCAGTTGCAGCAGTCCAGTGGCGGTCCACTCACCGTACTGGAAATACGGTGGGTGGACCGCAACCGCAACTTCGGTGGTGCGATGGACTGCCGTAGTCATAATTAGGCCCTTAATCTATGATGCTTTCCATTAGGCTGCATTTCGGGCGAATTTTGCGAATCTGGCGTTCGCGAATTTTGCGAATTTGTGAACTCGCAATCCGCAAAATTCGCGAATTCTCACGAATTTGCAGATTTTTTTTGTGTTCGCAAGGATTTCTGCCAGTTCGCAAGGATTTCTGCCAGTTCGCGAGGGTTTTGTACCAGTTCGCAATTGCGAACTTACATGTCGGCTCGCAACGGTCACGATTATGTTGTTTCTACGTCTGGTTCATCATCACAGGTTCCCAGAACCCTCTGTTTCACCCCTGCCACCCTCTGTTTCACCCATGCCATCCTCTGGTGCATCAATGCCACCCTCTGGTTCATCATCACTGTAGATTATGGGGGGGGGAAAGCAAGCACACCTGCCTGCTTCAACTGGCATGAATTAATTTGGGGTTGATTTATTAATGTGTCACTGTTTTAAAATTCCAGTCTGGCACCTGCTTCCTTATCTGTAATTTGCTTTCTGTTGCAGTGCAATTTTTTTTTCCAGGACCTTTGTGGCCTATTTGTAGCTTTTCTATGAGCCTGCTGTGAGGGTCAGAGCAGGGTCATATAATTGTTGCAACTAGCAACTGAACTCTGGAGGGGCCCTTGTCAGGAAGGACTACAGGGAATGGTTACTAATGATGAATTTGAACTTTTGAACCTGCTGAATGCTTTTTTTGTGTTCGCAAGCATTTCTGCCAGTTCGCAAGGATTTCTGCCAGTTCGCGTGGGTTTTGTACCAGTTCGCAATTGCGAACTTACACCGCACGCAGCAAAATTGTATCACCAAGAAAGAAAAATCCGCTGCGTGCGAATCTGCGGATTTTGCGGGAAATTCGCGGATCTCGCGGATTGCGAATTTACCGAAAATCCGCAAAATCCGCGAGCGTAACGGATTTTCCGCCCATGCTTAGTATTAACATTTTGTGAATAGGAAACTGAGAGGCCACTCAAACCATGAAAACACTTCTGATCTACCATAAAAATAATCTTGTTTTCTGAATTAATATTATGGCTTCACCTGATGCCCTGAAGCATTTTTTCAGATCTGTACTGCTAAATGTGGAAATGTTCTTGTGCCAGTATTCGTATGATCTGAGAATTTTGGAAAATAACTTTATCATGGAATACGCAACTTCTTTCAACTGAGATAGTCACTTAATATCAACGAGTGTTAAAATTGTTTATTATATACTAAAAGGAAATCTTTACCAAAGTGTAATTTGAAAGATTTGTTTTTAGTAATTTGTCCTCTCACATTATAGAACGCATTGCTGGGTTCAATTGAATAAATACATCAAAATGATTTACAATCAAAAAATAAAATGTTAAATATTTCAAAATGAACAAAACAACCATTTAAAAAAATAAAACTTCACACCCATCTCCCCCAGAAATCACATAACCCACTACTAAAACCTTAGCATAAAAAAAATCTAACATTCGATTTAAAAAAGAAAAATATGATATAAAAAACAATGCACATATAAAAACATTAAAAAAACATAATTGAACCAAACTTTTTATTCCAAACATATTTAAAACGGCAATATTACTAACAACATTAGTTACAAATTCAAAACTCTATATTCTTACCTGCAATACAGTATCTCATGATATTATGGACACCAAGATATATCCGCAATAATATTAGGTACAATATTTTAGCAATGATATTATGGTCGAACACATCCTAATTTGAATTAGATGCCAGAAGGTTGCATGTAAATCTTTTCAGGATCGCTTGAAAACTTGGCTTGATGTAGCAGAAACCTAAAGTCAATGATAGAAAATTAAAATAAATCATTTTCTGTCTGTAATACTTCTTCACTTTTGAAGTGATATATACAATGCAAATGTAAATATTTTTATTTTCTTTGTGTACTAACGTGTCTGTCTGTTTTCTGGGCCTTCAATTTTTTTTCAGCTTGGGACATACATAGGCTTTGAGATGGACTTTATATAGATCCACTTTTGCTGAAGATACAAAAAGTTTATATTTTACATGTATTTAAAAAGCACATTAAAATGATGTAATATTGCACAGTTTGCAATGACATCTAGAAAATTATATAATATTCTAAGATTATAGACATGTATGTGAGGCACCATGAGTTTGTCACCTAATAAACACATTTCCTTCTAAATAACCATATAAATATGTTTTTTAAGTATATTTCTTTAAATATCTGATTATTATTCAAACTCACTTCACATATTGCTTAACATGTCTATGGCCCATTTATCAGGAACATCAAAAAAAGTTTCTGATGCTACTGAACATCCTAGAACATCATGATTAATTTGATACAGGTATTAACTCACTCAAAGCACCAAAAGAATGCTATTAAACATGTAGCTGTTCGCAAAACAAGCTGCCACAAGATAAGTTCACCTTCTGTAGATACAGAGTATCTATAGTATCCGCTAATGCACAAAGTCCCCAAAGTACTATACGCATATGCCCTAAGATGCTCTTAATCAGTTTCAGCCCCAAACGTGTATTCAGATTCAGAAGGTTATTAGTGGCACTGTTTTCTAAGCATACTAATGAACTGTATGAACAGGGACAAATTATAAGTGGGCAACCGGATATGAGTATTTTTACTGGCACATATTCATGATTCTCTTTGTAAATCAGCCTGAAAGCTGTACATCTGTGCTGTCGAAATATAATTCACACATACCACCCACTGAGATTCAATAGGACTCCGAGACTGTTGAAGACTTTGGGGTAACCACCCTCTCCAATGTTTACTGTGCCTCAAAGTTCATAGATAGATATATTTCACATACATAAAATTCATAAATCACCAAACTTAAGTGCACTACATTTTCCAAAAGCCACAGTTCTTCCCCTAGTACCTTGTAAAATGATTTGACCTCTTTGAGTTACTCAGAGATAGCCCTGTCTTTTCTAACTCAAAATATGATTTCTTAGAGGTTGTGAGACAACATTGTTCAGAACCTGTTCATATAGGATAATCAAAAGGCAGTGTCACAATGCCCACCATCTTTGTCTTTCAGGGAGCAGTATTAACAAAGAGGTTCTTAAGGTGAAAAATGTGAATCTGCTTCCTGTTGACCAATGTAATAGCAGCTCCTGGTATGATGGGAGGATCTTTGAGAACAGCATTTGCATCCAGTTTTCAGGGGCTGATCGAATAGACACTTGCAAGGTAAGATGACAATGTCATGCCCATAAAATTTTCATTAGAATTTGGGACCAATAGGATTGACTTTTTAAATTCATATGAGAATTTAGGACTAACATATTGGTGTTTATAAATCCACATGAGTATTTAGGGCCAATGTAATTGTCTTTTCTAAGTTCACTTGAAAATTCAGGACTTGAGCAATGTAATTTTTAGATTCACGTAAGAATTTACTTCCAGTATAATGGTATTGCCCTTCTAAATTCATATGATCATTTTGGACCAATACAATGGTCTTGCTAAATTCATATGAGAATTTATAACTAATCCAATGGCCCTTCTTTCTTTCATACACGAATTTAGGATGAATACAATGTTTTTTTATTTATTTTAAATGATTGGGTACCAGGGCACAGAAGTTTGTTTAGTTGTGGTTCAGTGATTGTGATGCAGGCACAGAACAGCACAGAGCACCAGACTGTGTGCATCTACTGAATTTTTGGTGCAGCAAAAATACTATGCAAAAAGCAGATTGTTATTCATTGTTCTAAATTTAAATTCTGAGGTGTGTCAGATTTGTTTTGGAATAGCTTATAGTACATAGGACACAGGCTTAAGGGCCTGATTTACGAAGGTAAATTTACAGTTTTGTGTTCGTCTATTATATATTCCTAATAAAGAAGGTGTTTTAAGAGTAATGTCTTTACAACTGTGGAGTCTCCCACTCATGGCAGACACTACTCACATACAAGGACTGTCCTATCGTTTCATGTGCAGAGTTTCTACCACAAGAGCAGATACTCTGCTGTCAAAGATAGTACTCATAAAATACATTTGTGATAGTAAAAAATCATAAACTTACATAAAAATGTACATTTACCTTTGTGAGTCGGCCCACGCTGTTTGGCTGTTTCCAGATAGCCAATACATCTAGAGGAAAAATTATGTTTTAGTATTACTGTCCACCTTTTCAGCAGGCAGTGATTTTCTTGTACTGCTCAGTTTGCCCAGACAGATTTTTTATTTTCAAGATCCCTTACCAGTTTCCAAACATTCTTTATGAGTCCCCTATGATCCCTTAGAATCCTCATACAATAGAACTTTCACTAAATTCCACTCTTGCTGTTTTCCATTGTAGTTTGGAGAATCTATTTCTCTACACTACATATGTGTAGAATGAGTTTTACCACACTGTTTGCCATACCCTAATGTAGACCAAATGATGTTTGTCTATCACTTCTTTCACATAGTTTCATAGGTTTCAGCTCACATTCTGTTCAGAATCAATGGTTCCTGGAATCATTGGGACTACCATTACATGATCTTCTTTCAGTGGTTGCATCTTGTTTTACTTTATTGTTTCCATTCATGAAAGGATGTCACTGTAAGGCTCTGATGAATGCAGCCTGAAAAGCACTGAGTATGTAAATATATACCCTCAGTAGCCAAGGGCACTTCATTCCTCAACCAGTAGTGCACTAGGAGGCAAGTTTGCAGAGGGATGGAGGAAGGACATTCTTGATGGTTGCACAGGTAGTGCCTGTATGATTCTATGAGTGTCATTGCCAAGGACAGACTGTGAATACTGGGCATTTTATCAAAGCGTAAAACACATATAAAGACATATTTTACATAAGGTTTCAGTGTAGCTATTTAGTAAGATACTAATTTAACATTCCACTTTGTATTCATTTGTCCAAATAACTACATCAAAAATGCATTTTCCTTCTTCACAGCAACACCAGAGGTCGCTATGAATAAAAATGAAAAATTGTAAAACAGATATATAGACATATTTTAGACAAGGTTTCAGTCCAGCTGTTTAATAACATATTGGTTTAACTTTATTTGAACAACATATTTGTAAAACAAACAACAGATTCAAAAAATAACTTTCAACGTCAGAACTCACGAACACAAAATAACTTTCAGACAAAAAACCATTGTTACCGAAACACATGGGGAATCTAAACCTACAGTAAAACTAGTGCAATGCACAATGTGTGACAGGACCCTCTCTCACGGGACAAACAAAAGATATTCATGTGGGACGACATCCATCTCATATTATCTTAAAACACGTCATAGAAAACGTCTTCAACTGGCGATCTACAAGTGGCAGCAGCAACAATACCCACCCAGAAAGTCGCTTTAGAGGGACAACTACTACAACAGATGTGGCTTCACATTTTTTAAGAATGCCCACATATTGCATGGATTGTGGTGCTGTTATAACAGCTGGTGAGCAGTGTGTTGCAGCTATTCACAGTGCTGCCAAAAATAATTCATGGTATTTATTGCCTCCCTTATATTTTTTGTGCATTTCATAAGAGGAGTTCATAGTGAGCAGCAAGAAGGCAATGAAAAGCTGAAGGACTCTCGACTTCAATAGCAGCATAACAACACGAAAGCAGAGAGTCCATTCCAAAGTCCAATCTCAACTTCAAGATTTGGCTCCACAGTTTTCCCTGATGGCATCATACTGAATAAGTTACGGAGTTGTAGTTAGTGCTGGAGAGCTGTTCATAACGGCCCTTTGCAATGCTGGAAAGAATAGTAAATGTTAATTTTTTTATTTCTTTTGCCTTTTATAGTTTTTCTACATTAGCAGGCATTTTGTTATCTTACAAAATGGGTATCTAATATCTATGTCTTGTTAATTTTTGTATCTTCCAATTTTTTGCCACACTACTTACATATAACTTTTCGTATAGTCAAGTTAGACCATCCCTCTACAAATAAATACACAGATACCTTTTGCCAGTTATCCTAATTTACTTTTTCACTTTTTATATATAAGTCAACAGTCTTTGTTTAAATCTTCTAGTAAGTGCATCAACAACATATACAAACATACTCTCGTTTTTTACAGAACACTGTTACATTTTGTAATCTCTTTTTTAAAACTATGAACTTTAATATATGTGTCTTGTTCTGCAACTCCTCCTCTCAAACTCTTCATTTTCCCTAGAACCCTGCTCAGGACAAGAGAAACAAAACTGCACATCACCATAAACCTGTTCTACATGTGCCACACTACTATGCAAAAGTTCTCTACTTATTTCTCCTAAACATAAAGCAGTTGTTTTCACATATTACAGCCTCTACCTAAAGTTTGCATGGATGAGCGGTATAATTTATTTTGTGTTTTAAACTTTGCCTTGGAAAGATGTGCAGGAATTTTCTCAATATATCAATGGATTGCTGTCTAATCCTAGAAACACTGCTGCAATTCCATTTGTATACAGTACCCTGTCTACCCCTTCCTTGTACCTCTTCTGCAAACACGTCTTCTAAATTTCTAGATACCATCACCTCTTTTTCTATCGGACTACCATTCTTCATTTCATAACATTGTCCTCTTTAATCAATAGCATGAACTAATTAGCTATCCTGGAGATAGCTTTCTTCATTAAAGAAAGCCTCTGTACAAGAAGTGTGTACCCAATGTCCACTAACAACTGTACAACAGTTACTTCTTTTCACTAATCTTTTCTTCTGGTTTTCTATCCTCATGCAAAAACACTATTTTGTCAAGAGTCTTCATTCTATTTAGAATCAAAATGAAAAGCTTCCTCTTCAAAGCAAAGGCCTTATCAACTACTCTCTCAACTCACTGCATCTCGCCTTCTTCTACACTTTTTTAAATTTAGCACTAAATTTACAAGGCTGTAACTATGCAATCATTATAACATTACAAAAATGCAGTCATTGAAATACTGAGGCAAGCGTGCACTAATGAGACACTCAGGCTCTACTCATGCGCTCATGTAACATAGAGAGTACCATTGTAGTAAATGCAAACACAAGGAGATGATGGATGAAGCACTGAAACTTTTCAGACACTCACCCTCAGTCACAGATCTGGGTTTAATCCATCATTGTTCTTTAGCTCACTCGGCCACCCCAGTTCAGACCCAGCCGTATGCAAATCCGTCTTGACCCAATGCCTTATGGGAACAGTCCAGCCTGTACTGCCAAGCCAGGTCTTCCCTAAGCCGGAAACAAGCATCCTGGGACCGGTTTCAGTTAACACCCCTCATCAGCCAGGCTAACTTGAATCCAGTGGCGCCAGGCTAACTTGAATCTAGTGGCAAAGTGAGCAGGGGAGCCAAGTCTGGAAATGCCCTGCCAACTAAGGGCAGACACAAGGAGATGATGGATGGAGCATTGAAACTTTTCAGACACTCACTCCCAGTCAGAGGTCTGGGTTTACTCCATCATCATTCTTTAGCTCACTTTGTTACCCCAGTTCAGACCCAGCCATATGCAAATCAGTCTTGACCCTGTTCCTTATGGGAACAGTCCAGCCTGAACTGACAAGCCAGGGCTTCCCTGGACTGGAAACAAGCGTTCTGGGAGAGATTTGGGGTAACACCCCTCATCAGCCAGGCTAGCTTGAATCCAGTGGCAAAGTGAGCAAGGGACCCACGTCTGGCCATACCTTGCCAACTTAAGGCCAACAAAGCAAACAAAAGGAGATGATGGACAGAGCACTGAATCTTTTCAGACACTCACCCCCGGTCACAGATTGGGGTTTATTCCATCATCGTTCTTTAGCTCACTTTGCCACCCCAGTTCAGACCCAGCCATATGCAAATCAGTCTTGACCTTGTCCCTTGTGGGAACAGTCAAGCCTGAACTGACAAGCCAAGTCTTTCCTGGACCGGAAGTAAGCATTCCTACTCAGCCAGGTTAGCTTGAATCCAGTGGCAAAGTGAGCAAGAGCAAGGGACCCACGTCTGGGCATACTCTGTCAACTTAGGGCGAACAAAGCAAAATAGTTACAAAGTTGTGTACATACCACTGAATTCAGTTAGTAGGTTATGTTGTTGTTTTAGCTCTTTCTGCATAGTTTGGACACTGTTAAGATTTGTAAATACTAAGCAGAAGAATGGTACACCACTCACATGCAAAGCAAGTCTAAAATGCAACCACTTCAACTTTCCACTCTCTCATCATGAGAAAGGCAAATTAAATCATGTCTTTCATTTCATACTACTCCATCTCCACTTGTGAACGGTTAGCATCTGTTAACCCTTTTCCTCTCTTTTGAAACGAGGTTCCTGTTGCAGTGGTTTTGCAATGTTTTGTGATCATCGCAGAATATTTGCGAAAAAAATGGGAGTTCAAACCGATATCTACCTTTATTATTCTGAAATTTACATTCTGTACATTTTATTACATAGTCCTGAGTTGGAATTTAAAGCTTGCCATTACTTACATTGTGTCATCAGTCCTCAACTTTTCAAAAAAATGTTCTGTCTCCTTAACACCCTTCCCCCCCAATACAGTCCTAGCTCAGTGTAGCTAGCAACCACGTTAAACCAGTAGGTCAAAAGTTCACATTCTAGAAAGAACATTCTGCTTTCAAATAAGATACTCATTTGAATGAAAAAAGATAGTTAATCATCTTTATCTTATGACATTAATTTCATGGTCGGACTATTATACAGTTAGAAGCAACACTGCATAGATTGAAATAGTGACAACCATATCGTACTTGGTGCATAAAAGTGTACAAAGTGAGGGTGGCGACGCAAGTGAAGGAGTGAACAGCGTGGACGGCGCACTGTGAATAAAGTGCAAATATTTTACAGTGAGTGGTTCATAAAACATGTAACAATGTGATATCACAGTAAACAGAGGTTCTTTCAATTCGATGTTGAGCCACATAGAAGGGGTGCGCCTATTATTGGGCTGTTAGGTCGACGGCGTTTCGATCCCCATAAGTTGGGATCGTCATCAGGACTTGGTTGTCTGAGTTGGGGCGTGCTGCAAGGAAAGGACAAAGGTTGGCAACGGGTTCAGGGATGGGGATGTTGGGGGGGGGGAAAGGGGGGGGGAAGGGAGCATGAAGGGAGGAAGTCAAGTTACCTTGGTAGGGATCCGGTAGCCCGTAACGTAGGTTGCTTGTTAGCAAGTCATCAAGATTGTGAGGGGCAGCCTACAGTACATGTGGCTGGTCCAGTCAGGGATCATCTGGGGCTTGCATGCGGGCACTGGAAAAGGGGAAGGGATCAATTAATCTCTGTGTGGTATGGGTGGACAGGCGCGCTGAGGTTGAGGATGTGGCAGTCTATATTTAGCCATAAGACCCTCTAGGGGCTATACTGTTATGCAGACAACACAAATGATCAAACAGCGTATCATTCAGCACAAGAGCCGGATCAATTGTAAAACACTGACAGCACCCTTGGTAGCACACTACCTACACCACGGACATCGGGACACCGACATCCATTGGCAAGTGATAGAGAAACCCACGTTGCCCATTCGAGGAGGTGACATTAAAATTCTCCTAAACAAGGCTGAATGTAAATGGATGACCATCAATCAGGGGCTTAATACAATTGATGAGTGGAACAGCACTGTCACCACCTGATACATCTGACTGCCCAGAGATATTATGCACCCACAACTCAAGCGTCATCAACCCTAACTACATTGAACGATCACCCCAAGTTAAATCATACCTAGAACTTACATGTCAGCAATCCTATCAACACTGAACGGTCTGATACACTGTTTCTATTTCTAGACCAACTCAAGTTCTCAACCAGAAAGGCTATATATATCCACAGTTGTCCTCGTTCACTAACTGTACCTTTCCTAACATCTATATTGCAACTGTATAATATGTCACAATGAAATACACACAATTCTAAGGATCAGCTGAAAATAGTAAATTACACCTTGTTATGATACAGTGATAATAGATTGCCCACAGAATATGTTTTTAACAATTGTATAACATGTCCTTTTTGCACACGCTATACCTGAAATAGTCATTGTTGCAAAATTACATATACACTGATAATTAGTTGATCATTACAATGACTTTTGTTGAATCAGGATAAATCTTAGACAAGCCCGAAAATGCGAGATTTGAAATGTATGCCTTTGTTAATTGAATTTCCTGTCTAAGTTGCTCATTACAATGACTTATGTTGAATCAGGATAAATCTTAGACATGCTGAACAATGTGAGATATGAAATGCATGCCTTTGTTAATCGGAGTTCCTGTTTAAGTTTCCTTCCCCCCGGCCACCAGAGACGCGTCACCATGGACACGTTCCTTTCTTTACCCAAACACGTCATTAGCGGCACGCCCCCTATGCTCTGACTCCCGTAGGCCCACTATCGCTGACGTCCTACAGGAACGCCCAGATCACGCCCCCTTCCCTGGGGCTGACTCCGCCCATATGCGGAAGTCAAACACCCGTCCCCTGCCGCTATCGGCTTTCACACGCTTGGATCGAGTCAAGCTGCAGCACGCCGATTTATTCAGGTACGTGCCCGCCCTACCGGCCAACTTCCCTGCCCGCACCTCTATTGACCTGCGATCGGAGTCACGACCCGACTCTAAATGCCTCATTGATTTTTCCACAGATTACGTGCTGGAACACGGCTTAACCTAAGACGGCCGTTTTAGGCACAGATTCTTCTAAGGTATGTTGTGACTACGCCCCCCAGCCGCCGCGCATACCTCCCAACTCCAAAATTGATCGCATAACAGTATAGCCCCTAGAGGGCCTTATGGCTAAATATAGACGGCCGCATCCTCAACCTCAGCGCGCCTGTCCACCCATACCACACAGAGATTAATTGATCCCTTCCCCTTTTCCAGTGCCCGCATGCAAGCCCCAGATGATCCCTGACTGGACCAGCCACATGTACTGTAGGCTGCCCCTAATAATCGTGATGGCTTGCTAACAAGCAACCTACGTTACGGGCTACCGGATCCCTACCAAGGTAACTTGACTTCCTCCCTTCATGCTCCCTTCCCCCCCCTCTCACTCCCCCCCAACATCCCCATCCCTGAACCCGTTACCAACCTTTCTCCTTTCCTTGCAGCACGCCCCAACTCAGACAACCAAGTCCTGATGACGATCCCAACTTATGGGGATCGAAACGCCGTCGACCTAACAGCCCAATAATAGGCGCACCCCTTCTCTGTGGCTCAACATCGAATTGAAAGAACCTCGGTTTACTGTGATATCACATTGTCACATGTTTTTTGAGCCACTCACTGTAATATATTTGCACTTTATTCACAGTGCGCCGTCCACGCTGTTCACTCCTTCACTTGCGTCGCCACCCTCACTTTGTACACCTTTATGCACCAAGTACGATATGGTTGTCACTAATTCAATCTATGCAGTGCTGCTTCTAACTGTATAATAGTCCGACCATGAAATTAATGTCATAAGATAAAGATGATTAACTATCTTTTTTCATACAAAAGAGTACTCTCCTTCTTTCCTTATAAGTAATGCTATATGCATGCATGTTTAACTGTCTACATATCCTTACCTCTCAGGACATTGTTTCTTTGTTACACCTTACCTACCCAGTCCTGAATTGGTATATGGGTTACACTCCTGTACAATTTACAAAATTCAAATAAGATACAGCAGGTGTGGTTTAGGGCACAGATTTAAAAGCATTCCCATGTCCGTATTACATTTCTTTTTTAAACAACAGCCCAATAATAAGACTACATTCTGAGCCATCCACCACACTACCCAACTTGTTTCACTTTCATGTTGACAGCATCCAATGAAATATTTATATATATTTTTTGTAGAAAAAAACAACTCCTTTTTAACTGTTCAGCTCCAAGCTTCCCCTGACTACTATTGCTTCTTCACTTCAAAATACTTACAGTATGGATTTTTGGCCAAAGCTACATCTATTGGGCTAAAGAGGCTGCAAAAAAGAGAGATATTGACAGAGGCATGGGTTTGTCAAATGTGCTAGTTACTTGGTTTGGTCATAGAGGGTTCACGTTTCATCAGTTGATGCCTTTGGTTAAATACATTGTGGATTCCCCAGCTCCTCACCTCAAGATTGTGCACTGTGTTGACAATGACCTGGGCACATTGACTGGGTAGGGCTGGAAATTCTAATGAAAGAAACCTTGGCAGAACTGATGTTGCTTTCCCCTCACACTGTCATGTTGTAATCTAATATATGCCAAAGACAGAAATGGAAGTGGTCAAATCAGTTCTGTCCACAGATTGACAAAACCAGGAAACATGTTAATGAAACTGTTTCGGCATTCCTCAGAGACCACAGCATAGGCTGTATCTGTAACAACAACCTGCGTTTTGACATGCATGGAATATATAGAAATGATGGAGTGCACTTTACAGATGAAGACAACAATGTGTTTCTAAGTAACCTGAAACTCTACATCCGGCCTTATGTGTAGCAGGTATATACATACAACCAACACAACAGGTCTTGTCAGAGCCACCCTAATACCCAAAATATTGTGAAGTGTTTTGCTATACGATTTTTTTTTCTCTTGACTGTTTGGGAATCTTTGCAATGACGTCAGGTTCTTTGCAGACATGTCGCAAAAACAGAACACAAAAGCAAATATTCAATGTCCACCAACACATCCATTCTGAACATTGCCCTACGTACATTACTGTATACATACTTATTTCAAAGCATGTTTGAACTCATATTTTTCATAGTTTCTTTAAAAAGCATCTTTCAGTCCTATATTCCGCTTTCACTGTTATTCGGGATGTTGTGACGGTGTCGTTAACTGCGACGATCGCGCCTTTCCCCTAAAGTGAAAAACACATATATTCACACACATTACTGTATTCTACAGACTAGAGGTTTTTATCTGTATACCTCAAACTCATATTTTCCAGTATATTTCTAGGAAACCATCTCTAAAACCTATTTGCCGTTTTCGCTGTAAAGCCAGAGATCGCGTTGACGTCACTCTTCGCGATCCCCGCGGTTACATCGGAAAGCAGAAAGCAAGAGCAGGAATTCTATAGCCACCACCATATTAAAACAATTATAACTACATAATTAACTCTAACCATCACAGTAGATAAATAAGTCTGTATTACAAGGTGTATTAATGAATCCCTGACATATTCTTTTATATTTTCATCAATATTTGCCATGACTTTGATATTTGCAACGATCCCGCAATGGTACATGAGGTGGCCTCGCTGGTGGTCACGACGCTGATGCAAATATTGTGTGCGATTATGAAAATACATTTCCGACACATAACTTGTGTCACTAACACCTCCATTTCTCAACCATGAGTTCAGAGTATATCCACTCTGACCCCTTATGTGGGCTTTCACACAGATTTTCAGCCCCGGAAACCCTTCCTGATGGATAAAATGACGTCCACAACTTTCTACTCAGGTTGTGTCCAGCCAATCAGAGCATTCCCATTGGCGTGTGCATCTGCGATTCAGCTCAAAACCTCTGCGAAATATCCACGCCCAGAGATATCACTATAATTTTAAACATACATTCCTCAAAAATCACTGAATGGATACACACCAAATAAGCAAAAGGCACTTCCTTGAACCGACATCTACCTCCCTGCCAAATTTAGTGTAAGTCCTTTCAGCAGCTCGGGCTGTAGAGGTGGCTAAAGGTTTCTAAGGGAATTAACATTTCATATGCAACCTTATTTCATGCCCTAAATCCTCAATGCCTACTGCATGGATCACACTTAAACATTCCCAATCAATAGTACCCACTGTGATGCGTTTTTGGCAACATGTCATGCAGATTGGTCAAACAACGCCTATGGAAACTAGGTCCTATCTATAACTACCAACTGGCGATTGCCAGTAGGTAATATATATATATATTTGCATCCCTGAAAATACATAAATCTTTTTTCTTCAATAACTCAAAAACTACGGGACAGATTTCCACCAAATTACAAAACAAGAGATCTTTCTGGATCAAGATATAGCTTTCTGTCATATTTGAGGTAATTCCATTCAGCAGTTTGGACACTAGTTATATCTAAAATCCCTATGGGAAATTGCATGGGGAAAAAGCATTTGGGACACCCCTTTTTCTCGTCCCCTGCTTGACGAATCATCCCAAAACTTTCCAGACAGCAGCTGAATTGACTGGCACACTAGTTTTAAAAATGTTGTGGCACAGCAGCCCAAACACCCGCTGGTAGGGCCCTATAACTGCGCTTTCAGTTACTTTGTTAGCCTTTCCCTTAGTGATTCTGAGCCATACGATAGGGAAGGAGATAGTTTTGTAGCAATAACCTGAACTAGGGGTTGAAGGAAAAGACCTTTTAACTTGTTTATTAGTGTACAAAAAGTGACTGTTAAGGTGTTGGTTTTTCTTGCTATTGAATGATTATGTGTTGTAATGAATCACTTTCGTTGAAGATTACCTCCCAAGTATTTGTACTCCGACACTGATTCCAGTAGAGTATTCTCCAAAGGATACGTAGGCACCAAAGTTCTTCCTGTGCTAATTAACATTGTTTTCGTTTTTTGGAGGTTGACTGTTAGCCCGTGCACTTCTGCATACATTGCCATAGTGTTTATTAACCGCTTGCCTGCTGATGACGAGCCAAGCTCATCATGAGGCACAGTGGAGCTGTGCTCATGACGAGTTGGGCTCTCCATACCGGCCGCGCCACTCCCCTGTGAGGTGAATTCCACACCTGTGCGGACATTCGATGGGAGTGGGCGGAGTCATGACGAGCCCAGCTCGGCATGAGCACAGCTCCATTGTTCCCTCATGACGAGCTGGGCTCGTCTTGAGCACCGTGACGCAGCGCGCGGCCCCCCTCCCCCCTGCACTGGAGGGGAACAATGCCCGCAGTTAAGGGGTTAAACTCTGCAGACCAAGTCTGACAGTCTGGGGGCATGAGATTTTTTTTTGCTGAGAGTCATTGTTAGTTCTGCTAAATACAAGTTAAAGAGGAATGAGGCAAGGACTTAGCCTTGTTTCAAGCCATTGCTAGTATGTATTTTCCTTGAGACTGTAGTTCCAGATTCAATTCGTCTCCATGTGCTCGTATATAATAGTTGTATAGTGCTCAGATGTACAGGAGGAATTCCCTGAGTCTGGACTTTATACCGGAGTGTATTGTGCCGAACAGCATTAATACGGACCGAGAGCCCACAATGCATAGGTGTAGCAATTGTGATCGAGATCTTGCCTTATTAATTATTAGGGGAGCATTAGGATGTTCATGATTGTCCCTGCGTTATTTATAAAGTCAATTTGGTTTGTTCGCACTAGTGAGTTTTTTTCTACCATTCAATCAATTCAGTCAACAATACTATTGCGAAATGTTTAGTCTCCCCATGCAACAGGGAAATCAACTTGTAATTTTACAGAAAGGACTTGCATGCGGCGTTATAGATCTGAGTTATGATAGAGCATTTTTTCAGTCGCAAATGGCCCGATCCCAAAAATTGGGCAAGTTGCACTGGAAAAAGGCTTTTTAAATGTACAAAATGCAATTCAGTAACAAGTTATCAAATTTAAGTTTGCATTTAAGATTTTGTAATTAGAAGGGGAGTGTTTAGGGTGTCCCTTCCAAAAACTAAAACAGTATGGAATGTCTTACTGTTTCAGGACCAAATTCCAGTCGCAAAACAGTAATACTTTACCACCTGTTTAAAATGGGTGGTAACACATTCACAAACAGGAAGGGGTCCTCTGGGGCCCCCTTCACCTTTAAGAATCTAAATAAAAATATTTTTTAACAGCAGGCAGTGATCCCAAGGACCAAAGCCTGCTCATAAAAAATGAAACTGCAAAGTTTCATTTTGTTTTTAAATGCTTCCTGTTTTCCTTGAAGGTATATAGGCTTCATTCTAAAAACATCGCTTTATCAAAAAGCATTTACTGACATGGTGGTCTGCTGACCTCAGCAGGCCACCATCCCTGTGCTGGTTGCAATGCCTAGTGGAACACAAATTGCGACCTACCACATTAATATGCATGAGGTAGGTCTATTTGCAACCCACTGGGAATCGCTAATGAAACTTGAAAGAGTTTCATACTTTAAGAATACCAATTTCCTAATTACGATTTGGAGAGAATTGCAATTAGGAAATCAGTATTCCTAATGTTAGGACATCCATCCCTTAGTGGCTGTTCTAAAGATAGAAAATGCTTTTTCTTGCTAATTGTTTGTGACCCTTTGGAGAGCTGCTTATTATGGGTTTTACTTTGCAGTTTGCACAGTTTTTAGGTCTCGGCTAGCGTTGGAGCACACATGCACTACTCGCCTCGAGACTTGTAGTGAACAAGTCAGTTTGGAGAAGGAAACTCGAGCCCCACCCCTCATTTCCATTGGGTAGCATCAGCATTTATGGTAAACTCTGGCTTTCTATTGGTAAGAAGGGTTTTTCATTGCCTTCCTTTGGCTTTTTGTTGGACTGACTCACCTGATTCATGGCTGTTGTGAAGACTTTTCTTATCTGCTTGTTTCTTTAAAATCAGATAAGAAATGTCTTCACAACAGCTGTGAAGCAGGTACGGAGCTCAGAGGCGCATGTGGTCACAGGGAGGACAAGGCAATGGCGAGCACATGTTTTACTTTATGGTAACCAGCTTCAACTAGAGATCTCAGTCATGCCCAGTTATGAACATCCATCTGCAGTTGAGCACACCCAGACCTCGAGAAGGCACTCCGTGCACAGAGAGGCCAAGGATTGGATGTTCATGTCATGTGACCTACTGACATGCACCGTGAGACAGTTGAGCACACCCAGACCCCGAGGAGGCACTCTGTGCACAAAGAGGCCAAAGATTGGATGATCATGTCATATGACCTACTGACATGCACCATGAGACACTCAAGTTGTATTCAGCTTCAACTAGAGATCTCAGTCGTTCCTGGTTATGAACATCCATCAGCAGCTGAGCACACAAACCCAGACCCATAGAAGGCACTCCGTGCACAGAGAATACCAAGGATTGGATGATCATGTCATGTGACCTACCGACATGCACCTTGAGATACTCATGTTGTATTCAGTTTCAACTAGAGATCTCAGTCGTGCCCGGTTATGAACCTCCATCAGCAGTTGAGCACAGACACCCAGACTCATAGAAGGCACTCCATGCACAGAGAGGCCAAGGATTGAATGATCATGTCATGTGACCTACTGACATGCACTGTGAGACAGTTGAGCACACCCAGACCCGAAAAGGCACTCGGAGCACAGTATGCCCTGTGCAAGAGCAGCATGTAGCATTACAAATGTACAGAAACACATTTGGAATAACAAGTGCTCCTAGGGGATACAAGACAAAGTAAAACATGAAATGTGAGATGCAAATTGGAAAGCCGCGCTGCCATGGCAGGAACATAGCCTGTTACATAATGGGAACCGCCCACTCTTACAGCGCTATTTGTATCATTTGTTTGTAGGGAAAGGCGTGAGACGGTGGGTTTAATATTTACTTATGGGACTATTTTCTTTACTATTGCAAGCGTCTTACAGGTCTTCAGGTGCGGTGTCTTGCATGTGTGATACATTTTGTTTATTTCTGCCATCTTGTTAGTATGCGCTTGATGCGCGGTGTCTTATGTGTTTGCTGCATTTTGCTTGTTTCCCGATTCCCCCCTAGCCCCCGCTTGCTTTTAATAAAACCAAAAACGTTTGCACACCCAGACCCCGAGAAGGCACTCCGTTCACAGAGAGGCCAAGGATTGGATGATCAAGTCATGTGAACTAGGGGCATATGTATCAAAATCCGTTATTGCGATTCTCAAATAGCGATTTTTTGTACCCAAAACGGGATGTATTTAAAAATTCACAAATATTTTGTGATTTCTTGGGATTCCTTAATTGCGATTAGCAAATTGCGAAATCACAATTAAGGAATACCTTTCCTTGGGCCAGGAGGCCCCTAGGAATGAATGAAAAGTCATTCTCAATTTTGATTCGCAATTTGAGTATCGCAAATTGAGAATAATTTATAGGATTCAAGGGTGTCATAAGGACACCCTGATGCACCCCTGAATTGAGCATGTGTGAGCATATGGCGCACATACATGCCCTAAGGGCATGTATGTGCGCCACATGGCACTTTGAAAAATGCCAAAAAGTGCATTTTTCAAAGACATCGCAAATTACGACCAACTTGAAGTTGGTGGTAATTTGCGATTTCTTAAGGAGAAATCGCACACCTTGAATGCTTGTTACATAACATTTAAGGAATCGTAATTTGCGATTCCTTAAATGCTTACGCATAATTGGGAATCGTAAAATTAGTGATTCCTTAATAATGCGATGCGAAAATGTCTCATACATCGCGATATGCGATTTTTTACTCCCAAACGCTGTCTTTTTGCGAATCGCAGCGTTTGCGAATAAAAAATCATTTCATACATATGCCCCCTACTGACATGCACCGTGAGACAGTTGAGCACACCCAGACCCTGAGAAGGCACTCCCTGCACAGTATGCCCTGTACAAGCATTAAAAATGCAATAGGTCTCGCCTTTGATTAAGTTAAAGCCATTTGCTTTGCTAATGGTTTTGTATAGCAAAGCAAATTGCTTTAACTTAATCAAAGGCGAGACCTATTGCATTTTTAATGCTTGCTTTTGAGAGAGGCAAGATGATGCTGGAGAGAGATCTGCCACTTCTGTAATATTGGAGTAGTTCCTTGGGGAAAGCCGGGTACCTGGGTTATGCTGAAGGTAGATGCTGCTTAAATTCTCAGTTGCCTGTTTATGTACGGAAGCTCTACGTGGATCATTTTGGGCTTTTGAATCCTGAGGGTTCAAGAGATAAGACTTTAATTGAAATTGTATTTCTGTTAGTGCAATGCTAAGCTTTGCAGGGATACTTGCAAGTTTATCATTCACAGGGCCACAAGAGCAGACACTGCGGATTGTGCAGGTCCGCTTGCACTGCTGAATCAGATTATTTAAGAGTTCTATTTTGGAGTCGATTCCTGTGGCGTAGATTGCTATAGTATTGAGTAAGTTCACCTGCAAATCAAGTTTGTTTGATTGATACCTCAGGGTGTTTACTACTGACTGAAATGAGTTTAACAGAACTTCCCAGGTATCCTTAGTTGTGTCTTTTTGTCACATCAGGAGATTATGTTTGTCCTGTAGTGTTACTTTGGGTCAAACCGAGTTGGGGAAGGGCCCTCCTCTGTAAACACATTTTCACCGGATACTGCCATGCTCTTTTCTTGTAAGTGAGGGGTAGCTTCAGACGATGGAATAGATGGGCTTTATAAGAGTGTCCTGCACAAGGATAGGCTTTAAAAAAAATTCTGGTTGGTTGGGTGACCGCTAGGTGCGCCAAGAAACTTTTGCTGGGGTACACTGATTGCCTATGAGTCTTCAGGTAAGTCTATGAAGTTCTCCATTGTTGCTGCCAGTTGTGTTGACTCATGGTGCACCTCAGCAGTTACTAGGAGCCCTTTCTTTACCTCGAGCTGTTTGACCGGAGATGAATTATCACTTTGCGTTATGATATTACTGTGCCCGATCCGGCGTTTTTATCTGATGTACCTGCTCTGGCCCTAGTGGAGTGGTGTGGCTCACTGGTTAGAGGCGGCAGACCCGGAAGCAGAGGTTGGCCCGGGACCAGGGTTCGATTCCCGACGCGGCAGGGTCTTGGGCCATGGTCAACGGACTCAATAATTCTCACCTCGGTGCCTACTCCAACCATGGGTCCCACTCAGCAACTCTGGGCAATAGCTTGCTTAATCTCTACTAACGGCTCCATCAGCGCCGGGGATGCTTGTCTTCACCTTGGAGATGCCCCGGAGGGACCATCTCACAGGGAAAGCCAGGATGGGTTCCCCAGCGGTATACAGTGCCGGGACGCCCCTTTGCTGGGGCAGCTGTGCGCTTTACAAGTATACGACATTTAACATACCAGACGCTGCCACTACTGTGTTAGCGGTTAGTAGACTGGCTGCCGGCAATGTCAGTTCCGCTCTTGCTTTCACTCTTTTGATGGCCCATTCCTCCTATTGGAAGGATGTTTTTCTTGCGGTGCGTTTTTAGGGGTAGAATGTGGTTGCAGGGGAACTTGTATTCCTATCACCTTCTTATAATGTGGGAAAAATGCGTCCATTGTTTTTTTTTAAGAAGTAAAGGGGTATATTGACAAGCCCCTATTGCCACCAGAATATCACTTTTAATGACATTGTGGTGGCGATACAGGCTTCGCCTTATTTACAAGGCAGTATTAAGCCAGTTAATGTGGCTTAACAGCGCTTTGCAAATAAGGCCCCATTTTCATGCTATACTTAGTGTGAAAGGGGAGGGCAATGTGTGTTGGTGTGGGAGTTCCACCGCAACACCCATTGAGTTTAATGCTACCCGATATTTACATGTGTGGCATTAATATGGGGCAGTGCCAAAAATAAGACCAGGAAAAACCTGGTCTTACCCTGGCGAAAAGAAGAGAAATGCTTTATTTTGCCATGTTTTTGCTGTTTCTATGTGTGCTGCATTATACAGCACACAAAGAAACAGCAAAACGCCATGGATTGTTTATGTTCCTGTACATAAAGAGTTATTTAAAAAATGACTAGTTCCAACTTATATGTGTGCTGCATTCTGCAGCACACATAGAAGTTCCAAAACACCATTACATATTGTTTATGTGCAGGAAGGAACACATTCCTGGACATAAACAATCTTATCTTGTAACGCAGGCACCCTTGCAATATGGGGCAAGACTGCCTCCGTTGGTGCTAGGCAGCTAAATTTAGCCCCAGCGCAGGGTAAAACGCAGGGCTGCACCTTAGTGTTGGAAATATGGTTCAGCCCTGCATTTCAGAAGTGGCCAAGCGTTCGTTAAGCCAAGAAGGCTAGTGCTGTGCCCTGTCACTTCCTTGTACATATACCCCATAGTTTAGGAGCATTTGGGTGGCATACAAGCAGTGCCTCCACTGGTATAGGAGAGTGTAGGCAGCCCTCCACCCGCTCTGCTGATTGCAAGGGGATTTCTGGTGCACTGTTGTTCTTATATGTCTGGTACGCCTCAGCTTGCCCCCAATGTTTACTGGCGCCTCCTTAGTCTTCCCTGATCTCATGGTTCCCCGGCTCATTATAAATGTTCCCACTAGACTCCTTTCCTAAGTCCTGAGAAGGGGGCATGTCATATTCCTTGAGTATGCTGACAAGATCCTGTGATGCAGCCTGAGTGCACATTTTTTATACAATTTTGCAGATGAGAACGGGCTGCTATTAGTAGGCAGTCAGGGGCAAAAGATACGTACCTTCTAAATACTTGCAAGGTAGTAGTAGGTTTTTGATGGTGCCCCAAAGTAGAAAACACAGCCCTCGCCTCTCCAACTCTTCCCTCAGGGTCTTCCAATGGACTGGCAAGGTAATTGTGAGTTGCTTGGCCAAGACCAGGTGCCGGGGAGTACAAAGTGGGAAACAAGCCGCACCATGGGCCTAGCTGGGCCGCCTTCCTGCTCCACCTGCTCAAAGCTTAGAATGAGCTCAACGCTCCTCTCACTTCTCTGGAACCTTGCTGTATCTAGACAAAACAGCCAAAACAGGGGTATTGCCAGTTGTTGACACCCCTCCTCTGGGGTTCAAATTGCCCAGGATGCTCCTTTCTCACCTCTCACCTCTGGACACGAAGCGACTCTCAGATGGCGACAGCTGCGTCGATCCTGCACAGATCTAGGCTCAACACCCAGGCGGGTGTAAGTCACCTGGGGCCAACAGAGCCATGCTGAGTCTCCTAACTGTATTTACAACAAGGGGTGGTGAGGGACAGAGTCTCTGAATTAAGCAGAAAGCTCTCACCCAGTCAAGAGATCAGGGCTAGATCCAACACCGTTTTTTAGCTCACTGCACCATCCCAGTTTCAGAACCTGGCTGTATGCAAATTAGTCTGTTCCTGTCCGAGTGCATGATGGGAACAGGGCAAACCAAACTACAAAAGCCAATTCTTACACTGGGAAGGAAACAAGCTCCCGGGGACCGGTTTCTGGCATTACAGCCGTCTTCAGCCCGGTTTGCTTGAATCCTGATGGTGCAATGAGCAAGGGTCTCACATCTGAGAATACCCTTCCACGCTTAGGGTGGACAAAAATATTTACAACAAGGGGTGGTGAGGGACAGAGTCTCTGAATTAAGCAGAAAGCTCTCACCCAGTCAAGAGATCAGGGCTAGATCCAACACCGTTTTTTAGCTCACTGCACCATCCCAGTTTCAGAACCTGGCTGTATGCAAATTAGTCTGTTCCTGTCCCAGTGCATGATGGGAACAGGGCAAACCAAACTACAAAAGCCAATTCTTACACTGGGAAGGAAACAAGCTCCCGGGGACAGGGACAGACTGATTTGCATATAGCCAGGTTCTGAGCTGGGATGGTGCAGTGAGATAAATAACGGTGATGGATCAAGCCTTGATCTTTGGACTGGGTAAGAGTGGTCTGCTAAATTCAGACACTCTGTTCATCACCACCCCCTTTTCTGAATCGATTTTGGCCACTATAGGTGTGGCAGGGTATACTCAGACATGAGTCCCTTTCTCACTGCACCATCAGGATACAAGCAAGCCGGGCCGAAGACGGCTGAAATGCCAGAAACCGGTCCCCGGTAGCTTGTCTCCTTTCTGGTGAAGAATTGGCTTGGTAGTTCAGTCTGCCCTGTTCCCATGATGCACTGGGCCAGGGACAGACTGATTTGCATATAGCCAGGTTCTGAGCTGGGATGGTGCAGTGAGATAAATAACGGTGATGGATCAAGCCTTGATCTTTGGACTGGGTAAGAGTGGTCTGCTCAATTCAGACACTCTGTTCATCACCACCCCCTTTTCTGAATCGATTTTGGCCACTATAGGTGTGGCAGGGTATACTCAGACATGAGTCCCTTTCTCACTGCACCATCAGGATACAAGCAAGCCGGGCCGAAGACGGCTGAAATGCCAGAAACCGGTCCCCGGTAGCTTGTCTCCTTTCTGGTGAAGAATTGGCTTGGTAGTTCAGTCTGCCCTGTTCCCATGATGCACTGGGCCAGGGACAGACTGATTTGCATATAGCCAGGTTCTGAGCTGGGATGGTGCAGTGAGATAAATAACGGTGATGGATCAAGCCTTGATCTTTGGACTGGGTAAGAGTGGTCTGCTCAATTCAGACACTCTGTTCATCACCACCCCCTTTTCTGAATCGAGTCTCCTAACTGAGTGCCTGTGGCCGAGTGCTGAAATCGTCAGGAGGCACAGCGGTTTCAATTGGCAGTGAGGGAGCGGCGGCACCTCAATCAGGCAGCGTGGCAGCAAGCGCAATGGTCTTCACGGGTAGGTAGGGCTGGCTGTCCACATTAGTGAGACAAACAGGAGCATTTTTCAAATGTATCTTTATGTATTGCCCTTGTATCCCCACGTACACATTCTACGTGGGCTTTTTTTGTGACACAGACTTCAGTGCCTGGTACACTGTTATGGACACACAGCAAAAATGATCAGTTGCTGACTGCAAGTCACATTGCTCATATCTTTGAATTGTCTGTGGATCCATAAATCCCGCACTGGACGAGAGGAAAAAATCCGCTCTTTTTGTTTATTGTTTTGAATCCATTATTCTCTGAGGTTTTGAGAAGGTGGATCCTAGAAAGATCCACAAATTATCAGTCAAGGTATCTCTATTGTAAATCCTTCAACAACACCTGACACCTTTTTTAAGGCAACTTTTCAAAAACTACTGATCACATTTATATCAAATCAATTATATTTTCTAGATTTGTGCCAAGCCTGGCGTATTTCTGTTCAGCAGTGTATGCTGTTGTGGTGGCCAATTTGTCTTTACCTGGGGAAATGCTCCTTTTTGTCAGCTTCCTATAATCCCCCCATTGTAACGGATCAGCACCAATTTTCACATAGCAAAACGTAGCCACTCCACTAACACAATTTAAGTTACTGTGGTCCTTTATCCCCTAGAGCCTGGCATAAGCAGTAAATGATAAAAGATTACAGTTTACACATGTGCAGTCCTATCTCTGTGTGTGTGTGTGTGCGTGTGTGCGTGTGTGTGTCTGTATTTGAGTAAGGCCTAAGTAGGCAATCTAATCAATCTAATGCTATAACAAATGTATCAGATATATGTTAAACCAAAAACTCGGTGGCCCGAAACACGTCGGTCTGCATTGCACAAGAAAAGATTGTGAATATTCACATCCTTGAGTGCCTGTCGGCTTTTTGGCTTGCCCAAATCTGTTTTTATATTCATCATGGGGGCTTGTGCCTGTGACGGAGCACCAATATGCTTGGTAAATGCAACCACATTACAGCAAGGTTTTGGAACGTATTTGTGCAGCCGAACATTTGGATAACAAAAAATGAGTGCCCCACTGGTTAAGTGTCGGACCAGGCGAGTAGAATTAACCCGCCAACAGACTCAGTTTGGCATGCATGGTTGGAGTTTTTAATTTTTGTGGCACTGTCTTGCCCGGGACACATTGATGTGTGCAGTGAGGCAGGATTGTGTGTAACCTGCACTTGAATATGAGGAAACAAGATGGCTGTGAGTGACCACACCCAGTTGGAACTAACCAACAAATGTTTAGTGGCCATTCCAGGAATACCTCATTCATCAGTCAGTCTTAGAGAGCGAACAGGGTGGGCAAAACAATCAGGGCCCGAACACAGCAGAGGTCGGTAGGCGGACACCACCAGGCAACGGGCAAGCGGGGACATGAAGAAGAATAGCCACCAAGCACATGGCACCCTGATGTGACAGGGCCCTACCACTTTTATGATAAAAGCACCACTGACAGACACTGTGTTGTAACCTATGATGTTGTGATCTACGCAAATTGTAATCTAATATGCATACTTGAAATACGTGCTCTGTACCGCTTGTTTGACTGCAACTGAAAATTTAAACAAAGATATAAAAAAAACTGTTCAGTGAAACTGGAGTAGACAATGAGAATTATGCAACCTCACAACCATCAGGTACTTTAACAGTAAAACAAAACTTATTGACATTTGAAAAAATAATGCACCTTGAAATCAATAAATGGTGGAAAATGACCACTTTATCTTAGTTTGTAGAGTTCAATCGTGTGGGATTGGGAATTTTTCCACCTATGAGGCACCACGTCCGGGGTCCCTTGAGGAAGGGCTGACTTCATATAAAATCAAGTCAGGAAAGGACTATGTGAAGTGCAGAATTTGACATTTGCAAGAAAATATGATTTATACAGCAAGGAGATGAGGCAGGAGGATATGCAGAGGCAACATGATTTGGTGACCAGTGAATCCAGCTCAGATGTAAGCACTGATGTTGATGAATGTTCAAGTGCCCTAAACAGAGGGAATTGTCCAGGCACTTTTTAAATATAAATATTGTCTATTATGCCAAGCGGCCAAGCCAAAAAAGAACAGGCCACAAGCCAAAGGAAAAGGAAAAGGCACCAACGAAAACAGCATAAAATGAGGTGAGGAGTGAGCTACATCGCCACATGGGAAGGAGGCATGATGCAACATAAGGAATCAATGAGGAATTGAGAAGCCTTGTAGGTATTTATTCTTTACAAACATTAACTAAATGATGTGGAGAGATCCTTGTTCGAACTAGGGGCCCCATTAGGATGGCGGGCGGGCTTTGCCCGCCCGCCATCCTGTCGGAAATCGGGACCGCCCGCCCTAAGGGCGGGGGTCCCGCACACACCATTAGGATGTGCCCCCCACAGTGGCGGGCACATCCTGTATTTTCAGCATTGTGGCGGGCGGTGCGCTCTGCACCGCCCGCCACAATGCAGAAAATGCACTTTCACATTTTCATTTGCAAAGCGGCAGGCACCGCGCGGTGCCTGCCGCTTTGCAAATGAGAATGAAGGGGGGTACCACAGGTACCCCCCATGTGCACCCCCCACCTGTACTTCACACTGGGGGCCCGCAGGGGGCCCCCAGAGTGAAGACCGCATGCCTTTCCGTGGCGGCAGCGCCGCCGCGGAAAGCCATCTAAAAATGCCCGTGGTAATATTGCGGGCGGTGTCTAACAGACACCGCCTGCATGTTACTCGTTTTCCGCCCCGGCCGCTAGGCGACCGGGGCGGAAAACAGGCGGGCGGTATTTTGCACCGCCACCTTCCCCTCCGCCATCCTAATATGGCGGGGGGATTTGGGCTTGCAATGTCGGGCGGTTTGCCTCCGCCAGGCCGGCGGTGGCCACCGCCAGCCTGGCGGAGGCAAACCGCCCGTCATCCTAATGGGGCCCTAAGTATTTATGCCAATATGCCCAATGGGAGCGGGTTCAAACCAAAGTGTAGGATGATACCCAATACACCACACAATAACATCAATTCAATAAAAATGTGAAAAAGGAATTAATGTCTTTGAGAAATAATGTCCTAGAATGGAAACATAATCTGTCAGAGTTATAAAGAGAAAGGGTGAAATCTTTCTAATCAGATATTGTAATAGTTATGAAACCCTCTGATCGGGGGACAATGTAGTTAACATGGATACCTTGATGTATGAGAATGAGGCACACAGGCACACAGGCAATCAAGTCAAACTGACTGTTATGAAATCAAAACATCTGTGTTGTAATAATACAATATTCTCCTAGAGGGGTGGGTTCAGGGTATCTTGGATTTTGCTGAGTATTTAATATCATCCTAAAGTACCTTCCACCTAAAATTTATAAGAGTATGGAGATTCTCCCTGGAAGGTCTAAAATATCTTCCAAAGATGTATTGTTGGGAAATCCAGCTGTTACATTAATCATTTTTTGTTCCCATCAATATTAACATTACCATTATATTGAAGGGATAGTGCTGTTTCCTTGGTGAAAATATATGACATCACTTGAGATAAAACAGACATGTTGACTTCGACGGTTGTCTCTTTCCTCTATACGTCTACTGATCGTTATTTGGGAATAGCAGTGTGTGAACATTTTCTTAAAGGCTGGACCAATATGCTTTTAGGAGCATAACAAACAGTTGTTTTCTATGTTTAGATACTGTTTAAAATAGAAGATTTTTTTTTTATTCCATGGCACATACTGAAGGCTATTAACCTGAACTGCGATCAACACCTGAATTGCCCCCAGCTTTGAGAATCTCCTGATGGGTTGGTGGGAGGAGCAGGTGGTCTGGTTGAATTCAAATGAGAGGTTTACCAAACTTGCGGTCCTACGGACCAAATATATTGACACCTTAATTCTGAATTTGGATGGACCTCAGGAGATGACTGCCAAATTCTTTGATTTACTGAATCACAAGCCCATCAATGTTAGATTTACATATAAGATACTAATCCTAGATGTCCATGGAATTTCTAGATATGAAGGTCGGGGTAGAAAAGGGCATGCTACACATGAGTCAACATAGAAAAGAGACAGCTGGGAATAGTGTCCTTCATCGCCTAGTTACCACCCAAGAAGTCTTATTAACATTATCCTATATGGGGAAATGCTAAGGGCTGAACGCCTTTGCAATACTGCTAGTGAATTTGAGAAAGAGCAGATCCATGTCATTAATCGATTCATAGTGAGGGGTTATCTTAACAAAACTCTGAGGATCACCAACAATAAAGTGGCTGCAGTGAATAGAAATCTATTCCTCTTTCTCAATACTAACGAGAGGAAAGGAATGCATCCTATTAATCATTACATATGGCAATTCTCCCCATGAAATTAGATCAATTATGGGTAAACTTTGTAGGATTCTAAAAAACTATATGGAAATAGGATTGGAATTCAAGGGCTAAACCCTCTATTACAAATAGGAGAGGAAGATCATTGGGAGATGCCCTCACTCACAACTATTATTCAAACAACAATACTACTAGGAACTGCCTAGGTAAGACCGAAGGCTTTAATAAATGTGGCCAATGTAAGGCCCTTGAGCATACAGGTAATGTCAAAGAGTATGTTCTACCCTCTGTCATGAAGAAAATTATCATGCAGTTTGTCACATGTATCTCTGACTATTGCGTATATGTATTAATGTCCATGCAATCTTAAACATGTAGGGAGCACCATCTTTCCCTTAAAGTGTTGTATTTCTATCTAGGACCCTAATTCGATATTCCCGATTCATGCCCTTATGCGGTTATAATTAATAATATCCTTATAAAGGCATAAGAATCATATCCATATTCAGTAATAGCCCATGCAGTCCAAAGCACAGCACGGCTACTCCCATCAACTCCTAGAAAGCACAACGCGTTCTTTCAACAAGCCAAGCCTCCAGCAGTCCGGGAAATTTCCCCCTGCTTTTGTTTTGATTTGAACAAGAACTCCTGGAGTCCAGAAAGAACTGTTAGTTCTTAGTGACATCTTATGTCCAACCTTACGTCAAACCCGGCACCTTTCAGGTATAAAATTCCAAGAGTTGCCTTAAGCAAACACACGGTGGTTTGGAGCAGAGCGACTGTCTACTTGCCCGAGAGCGCAGCTGATGCGAGAGCTCACGGAAGCCGCCCCTCCCCTTTGACGCGCTGGAGAAGCTACTTTTTCTCATGCCAAGAAAATCCAGCTCCGGTGTTCCCGAGTCACCCTTGCGGGTTGCTGGGAGATCGAGTCCTGAAGAAAGAGATACCAGACCTCCCACATTCTATTACCAAGGTACGGAGCAGACTAAACCCTTAAGAGAATTATTGATTCAGATCCTTGGCAAAATAATCTTAACCAACTTAACTTAAACTGCTACTTACTTACTCCTTCCCAAGTATTAGGCTTAGGTCAGGTACATCGGGGTAGGCGTAGTTAGAAGCACCAGTTGAGTACGTTAGTCAATGGTTTTATGTATGTATATATTTTATCTATTTTAAAGTATCATATGGCTAAGAAACCATATCTATGCTTTTACAGTATTATTTCATAATACTACTTTTACTGTACGCACTTTACTTCATAATAAGTATTGCAATTGTGGCAATTCATTTCTCTTGCATGAGAAAGAAGACTGCTCAATAAAATAACACCTTTTATTGAAAATCGCCCGTCTCTCTACTTATCTGCACTCTGGTGAAACTAAGTATGCACGATTGACTGAGTGAAATAGCGGCCTATTGTTTTCACACGACTCTAGAGATACACTCTATTCAGAGGGAGCAAAGTTGTCATGTTTGTATGGTTGTCAGAAGCTATTCCCTTCTTGTCTAAATCCGGAGAGTTAACTCTTTCCTGAACATTCGAGAAAGTTTCTAGTGACCTCTGAGCTATCTGGCGAAACTAATTAAGTCTAATATAGTCAGTAGAGACCTAGTCGACCTCAGTCCTACGTCTACACTGCTGTTTATATTATTCCAATGCGCAGAGCCTATTGGGAATATAGGAACTACACTACATGGCGCCCAACGTTTGGTAAGGCGACAATCTAACGCAAGACACTAGAGTAACTCAGTCGTGCTTTTTCACACAGAACCCTTTTTCCGTAAAAACTCCAAAAAGTCGTCTGAAGTGGGGGAAAGGTTAATATCCGCCAGAACTTAATAGGAAGAGATTCCTATGTATTAGTTTTTGGTTTAGTCAACGTTGAAGGTTACAGTGTTCCAAAATATTGTGCACCTAATCTTTCTTTCCTTGAAACTTGATCTGCAACAAAAACTTTCAGACAATAAAAATGTCAGAAAGTGACGAAGAAAGGGAGCAAGCTAGAATAGCAGCTCAAATCATAGCGGATGACACAACCATCCAAGAAAATGACCCGAGTGCTATACTCATTCCGGTCAACGTAAGGAGAACTATAACTCTTAAACTTATAGAAAATGGACTGACATCACGAGGTGGTGAAGTCATATTCGTGGTAGAGACCCATGAATATCGGCAGACAGAGGTATTCTATTCGTGGATACACTTTCCAGCAGCAAACGCTATAACAAAAGATTTCCACTATTACAAAATAGAGGAACCTCCGGATATATACACTCCTTTCGAGGACGTTGAAATCCCACTAAATTACCAAGAGCATCTGCCCTGGTTTAATGGCACCCTAAAACATCAAAATCACATCACCAGGCATGGTCCACTAGGTAGACCAGGAGCAACGTGGCCGGTTCTAGCCAGCTACGCAACACACCCAGACATTGAAACAATGTCAAGCGAAGAACTCCTAGTTAAACTAAAAGAATTAACAAAGGCATATAGAGAATTAGTTCAATTAGCAAGGGACGATATGGCGATCTGCCAGAAATTGAAGGAGACAGATATAGCAGACCAAACATTTGAACTTGCCAGAATCATAGAAAAATCCTATGAAGACCTAGGAAGAGATAGTTTGGGTGGGAAACCGGTAAAACCCCAACTAACTGAAAATCCGGAAAAAACCTTTATTAAAAATAATCTGAATACTCCAAAAAGGAGTTGGGATGGTAATAAACAGTCCACTCCCGGGGAAAAACGATTCCAGTCCAGAGGAAGGTCTCCTCAACGGAGAGAAAAATCTCCAGACCGAGGAAACAAGTCTCCCCACAGGGAGCCCTCTGAAAAAAGATACAACCTAAGAGATCGGAATTAATTGAGAAAACCTGATAGATATCAAGATATTGATACACGTCCCTCTCGATCCCTCTCACTCAATCATTCTGGATCTTCCTCACAGAAATCGGAAAGGAGAGGACGGTTAGAACACAGAGAAGAGCACGTCAAGTCCAAAGAGAAAGAATCTGCTCATCAAAGTAATAAATTACAATATCCCAGAAAGAAGGTAGCAAGTATTAAGATTAAACATGCCGAGTATTCTGAGGACACAACTGAAAAACGGAGAGTGGGCCCAGACAATGCTAGACAGCGCAGCAGAAGTGACCATAGCTCGCAAGATCCTGATGAATCATCTGGAGACAGTGGACACGAATGAATACATTCAGGTGGAAACTGCAGATACCAGGGTTAGAAAACCCCATAAAATATACAAAATAACATTACGTATAGAGGGGGATAAGATGAGGAAAGTAAGGGGTCTCTTTTCCGATAACCTTTCGAAAGGCTATGACATCCTGTTAGCTGAAAAAGACTGGCTACCAGAGTCAGGGAGTGCCCTCATGGCGAAGAAATAATTATGCCTGCCTTCTCCAATCATATACCAATTCATAAAAAATATACACTTGCAAGAAAATGGGCAGTAGCCCAAGCTCCTGCATTATATAAAAATCCTATAGGATGGGATGAGGATTCGCCTCACCACAAAATCCAGTTAAAATATCAGCCCACTGCACAAAGGCAGTACCCAGTTAAACAAGAAGCTAAAAAGCAAGTCAAGGAGATTTTAGATCAACTTGAATATCAAGGGGTGATTGAAACATGCACCTCACAAATGAACAATCCTTTGTTTCCTGTCTCCAAGCCAGACAATTCATATCGTCTAGTTTTGGACTACAGACAACTTAACTCCTCTTTTAAAACATTTGCAGTACAAAAGTCACACAGTGCAGCACTAATGAATAACATTGTGAGCAAAAAATATAAAACAACATTAGATATCTCTAATGGATTCTTCTGTCAAAACATTGCACCTGAAAGCAGGTATTTGACCGCTTTCTCAATAATGGGGTCACAAAAACACTTCTGTCGACTCCCACAAAGATTCAAGAATAGCCCAGGATTATTCTCAGCAAGGGTAACAGAGTTACAACAAATATATGATGATGAGGCATTATTATATGTCGATGACATCTATCTGACAGATGATGACCTGGAGACTCACTTAAAAAGAGTGAACACCATAATACTTGGGTTCGCTTCAGAGGTTTACAAATTCAACTTTAAAAAGTCACGAATTGCCCATCTAACTGTCCTGTTTTTAGGATATTAATTATCAAGTGAAGGCAAGAGCCTAGCCGACAATTTCTTAGGGAAATGTGCTGTTCTCCAAGCACCAAAACGCTTAAGAATTTACAACCAATACTAGGTTTCCTGAATTTCGGAAGAACATACATTCTAAATTATGCAGAGAGAGTTAAACCTCTCTATGAATTAACAAGACCTGATTTCAAACCAATAAATTGGACTCAGAAACATACAGAAATTTTAAGATCACTACAAACAGACATGTTAACTAAAACAAAATTGCAAACACGTGAAAACTAACGCAATCTTGTAATCCGAGTCATCCCAGGAAGATGCGGATTCACATACCTAACCTCTAATGAGGGAGAAACGGTACCTATAGCTTACAAATCACATTTGTACAGTAAAGCTGAAATGAAATACAGTTCTACAGAAAAAAATTTGACAGCGGTTCAAACTACTGTAGCAAAAGAAAGAACCCTGGTCCAAGGCAAGAGAATAACTGTTTATACTGCAGAATCAGCCCTTGAGGCATTAACAAGTCCATGCAATCTGAATACGGTGGCATTAGATCCAAAATGGATACAATGGGAAAATTCTCTTGCTACAGAAGACGTGAAATACTATTTTGACCCGAAACTGAAAAAATTAGATGATCTAGAATACGAACAAGAATATCCTCTGCCAATCGAAATTCTGCCTCTCGAACAGTACACATGTGTAATCTACATGGATAGATTTGCACAACACTACGATGTAGAGGAAAAATCCTACAATGCAGCGTGCACGATTGTTAAAGGTCGCTGGCGCTCTGGTAAATTCAAACCGATGATTACCAAAACTGAATCACTCAGAAACTGTTCAGCTCAGCGAGCTGAAATAAGATCTTTATAGAAGGCGCTTGAAAATGCTGATCGTGAATTCCCGACACTAATAGTGTGCGATTCGCATTTCTGCATCAAGTCTTACAACAGTGACATGCAGACATGGAGTAAAAACGGTTACAAAGATGACACAGGTGCCACAATAAAGCATAAAATGCTTTGGGAACAAGTAGTTCTTTTAAAGAAAGAACTACAGAATACACGCACTGAGTCATCAACTTGATGGCGTTCACGTTGCAGGGAATTCATTGGCTAACACAGCCACAGCGGAAGCGGTTCAACCGGCTTCCGTAGCCACTGAAAAGCGTTCAGAAAAACACATAGGTGGGATAACCATGCTGGTGGTGAAAGCCTAATTAAAAGGCACTTATGCAGCATTACCTCTCAACTATCCACTCAGTAATACATACATAATTGATGCAAAATCCGTTCCTTTTGCTCAAATCCTTGGAGTGGGGGATAGAGTTATTTCAAACACGAACCAGAGAGTTTTCTTGATTGAAAGCGCACACATGGGACTGGGTCAGAGGCACGAACAGATCTTGAAATCTTTAGTAGAACTACAATCAGAGTACTGGTGGCCGGGGATGAGTGTGCAAATTTACAAATTTGCAATGGATTGTCCAGACTGCAACAGAGATCGCAGCTGTGAACCGGACCAGACTATTGCCCGGAAATTTTTGTTAGAAAGCTTCAGGCTATCTATAATGCAGAATCTAAACAGAGAAATGCGTCCCAATAACTATTAAGACAAAATTAACTTAAAAATGTAGACCAACAGCACTCGGCTGACGCCAGAACTGTTATAAAAAGATTTGCGAGTCTTTATCGGCATATACGCAATTGGCATGCTACATTCTGATCAGGGTCCTGCGTTTAGCTCTCGAGCTTACAAAAAGGCCATGAACAGCATGGGCATTACATTGCGGTACTCTTCTCCCTTCCATCCTGAGGGAAATGCGGTAGTGGAAAGAAAAAACCGGGACATAAAGCAATCTATGACGGCGAGGGTATTAGGTTCGGGTGATGGGTGGGTCAAACATTTAACATGTGTCCAACGTAGTCTTAATAATTTGCCAAGAAATTCTCTAAAAGGTCTCACTCCATACGAACTATTGTTCGGTACTAGAATGCACATTCAGGATCTTGATTGTCACACTTCAGTGGTAGAAGAAAAATCCTTTGATATCAAAGACCGTTTGGCTGTTTTACAGGATTTAAATGAAACAAGAAAAAGCCTGAGTAACATAAAGTTGAAACAACAGCCGACAACCACTGAAGAAAAACCACCTGTCCCAGCAAGACCTGTCTGGATTCCAAAGATTGGGGATCTGGTCAGGGAGAAGATCGCGGTGAAGAAGGAATTAGGGCCTTCTTACAGAAAAGTTGTACCTGTCTTAGCTATCAGCCGAACGAGATCAGTTGTACTACTGCCCCTTGCTGGTAAAAGGGAGAACCGAGTTGTATCTATGGACCTGGTAAAACCACAATCATGTGGCCAATAATAAGTAGTAGGCCCAGTGGACTCCCAAGAAATCGCAGAATACCGAAATTTGCTACAATCCAAGAGGCTCATACTGAGAGACTAATCACATTTGCGGTTCTCGCTCCTGTGTTTTGGAACTCCCTTCCTGTGGAACTCCGCATGACACCCTCTTACACTGAGTTCCGGAAAGGTCTAACTCCCTCTGCTCCTGTTGTCTCCTCGCAATCTAAAAGCGCCAAGAAACCGCGTGGTAGAAGCACGCTATACAAATGTTTTTAAATTCAAATTAAATTCAAATTCAAAAATTTGATATACCTGCAGTGAATAAAAAAGGATTGGGAGACACTGGATGCAGGAGGCAAGGCCATGCTTGTCATGCTAGATTTGTCGGCGGCCTTTGACACGTCCCCCATGAGGCGCTCCTCGCCAGACTTTATGACATCGGTCTAAGGGGGACGGTGCTCAAATGGTTTACATCTTTTCTTGAGGGCCGCCGACAAACGGTCTGGACCTCCCCGAGCTACGCTGAGATGCCGCCTTTGGGAGTCGTAGTTCCACAGAGTTCTGTCTTGAGCCCAACTCTTTTTAAAATTCTTTATGACCCCTCTGGCTGCACTGGTGGAGGCTTTTGGGGCCCAGGTCGTGTCCTACGCGGATGACACGCAACTGCTCTTTACGTGCAGGAAAGATCAGGCATTCGATGGTGAGAGCATCCGGGGGTGTCTGGGGATGGTCTTTGATTGGTTCCAGCGGAACAGCCTTAAGGCCAACTCCAGCAAATCGGAGATTCTGTTCTTTGGCTGTGCCGCAGACCCTGAATGGCGGGAGTGGTGGCCAACGGACATGTGTCCCCCTGCTCAGTCATCTCAGGTGGCCAAAAACTTGGGAGTCAAGCTGGATAACACTCTCACGCTAAGATCTCACATTCTTGGTCTGACGGGCACTTGTTTTGGTATCCTGAAGATGCTCCGTAAGTTTCTACCTTTGCTTACAGAGGAGCACAGAAAGATCACTGTTCAAGCCTTAATAGGCTCTAGATTGGACTATGCCAATGCCCTTTATTTAGGGCTTCCGGATTATTTGGTTCAGCGGCTGCAGGTGGTGCAGAACTCCGCGGCTCGCGCCATTTTTGGCCTTCATAGGCGAGCAAGAGCATCCGGGCTGCTGCAGTCGCTTCATTGGCTGCCCATCCGGAAGCGGATTATGTTTAAAACTCTGACTTTGGTGCATAAAGCACTTTTTGGCTCGGGAGCAAGGTATCTGCAGCGAAGGCTGGCCTTCTATCACCCAGCTCGCTCACTTCGGTCGGAATCTCTGTTCACGCCGGGGTCCCTCGAGTGAGGAAGGCCCGCACCGGGGGTCGCTCCTTTAGTCTCAGGGCCCCCCAGCTGTGGAATTCTTTACCTTTGGCTTTATGTAGTACTCCCAATTTGTTCCTGTTTAGGAAGAGCCTTAAGACCTGGCTTTTTAACCTTTAGGTTGTTTTCTCTTTTCTTCTGTTTCTGTTGTATGCTGTTATGTTTGTTAACGCTGAGCTGCCTGTATAAAGCGTCGGGACACTCTTTCTAAGTAGCCGTGCTCTATACAAATAAAAGTATAACATAACATAACATAACATAACTATGCAATAATGCCATGGAACTTGTGCCTCTTGAAACCCAAATTGCAACAGTTCGTCAAGAAACACCAATCTACAATGATGTAGCCTCTGACTATTCTAATGAAATAAAGAAAAATGCAAAAGCAAATGAAAATCCGGAAATGATTCCAACAATTGACAGAACTGTCTCTGGCTACTTCATCAAGTTCGACGACTTTTCAGAAGATCCAAGTGAGCATGAAGAAACGCCTGCAACAAAAACTTTCAAAGACAAAGTAAATGAACTTTCTCTCCAACTAAAAGAAACATATCTGATTTCACCATGGATTGAATTTTAGATTGTGTTAGGTGTACTTACTCTCCTGCTTTGGCTCATCATGGTTCTATGTTTGGGAAAATTCATTGATGGAAAATATAGTACAATGGACACAGCAAGTCAGAACATCAACTTGGTCCTAAAGCCTCACACATCCTCCCACATCGAGAAAAGAGAACTGTCATCAGTAAACATCTCAGCCAATCCAATACCCGGTGGGGTAGCATGGGACAGAACTGATTATGACATTTTTGGCCCGGTTGAACTCTTGAAATATCCACATCAGGTCAAGGTTTCATTAAGTGACTTTGTGACATCAAGTACTTTCTCTGATGATTGGGACTTTGAAAACATAAATAATATGATGTCAGATTTAGTAATGTCAGCCAAATTTAATGAACATGATTACTTACAGGGTTCATTGAATTATGAAGAGTTATACTGTTACAACCATTTTGGTGATCACTATTTGCATAAAACTGCACAGCCTAGAAATGTTTTATCTTATAACCAATGGGAACACTGTCCAACACCACCAAAAGGCAGCTCGAAAACATTTTATGAGAAATTCCAGTACTTCTCAGGGTTTAACAACAGTGATCCACAAATGTTTTATTTTAAAATGTTAACTAAGACAGGAATGAAAACAATGTTGACAAATACTAAATTGATTTATTCTGAAAAATGTTATGGCAAAATGTCTACATTTGGTTTTGCATTTTGGAAAAATAACATTGAAACAAAAACGATCTCGGGTACCAAAGATTGGCAAGTACAAGGCCTAGAAGCATTATTTAGGGCCTGCATGATCCCAGAACAAATGATATTTTTGAATGACACAATTCAACAAACTGCTTTTCTTGGCTTAGCTAAGATAAAAGACTTAAATAAACCGTCTATTCCGAAACCCATAACTGATAGTGATAGCACTACAGATGTGGAGGTAGACATATCTCATATTTTTCACCAAAATAGAACACATCCTGATTGGAAAAAGTGGTTTGTAGGAAGGTGGATACCTGACTATGGTTGCCCCCAACTTTTTGCCTGGTGTTTTGCTGGTTTTCCGACTTAGTTGACCTGGGGCCCTGCCAATCAGGACCTCAGGCCTACTGCTCTCTCTCTAAAATGGATTCCATGTACCTTAGGTACATTTCCAATTGGTACTGGGCCACCTTATCAGACCCTGTAACTCAGGGCATAGGTGTACCCAGGGCCTACCAGGGGCTGAAGCATGTATTATGCCACCCCTGGATGGCCATCTAAATCTGACACAACTGGCTGCACGACAGCTGGGGCAAGGTGGTGTAATCACCCTTTGATTTAGATATAGTATACCTATATCTAACCCTAAAATGAACACACGGATTCCTATCAGTCACTCCTATGGCAGGCCTTGACAAACCTGAAAGCAGAGTGCTTGGAATCGTGTGAGATGGTGCTCTGGCATGAGCTGAGCCCGTTTGCAGCTTGCGGAACCAAGTCCTAATAGCTGTTCCATGATAACGCATACCATATACTCTTAAGTGCATTATAATCCTCGCAGTTAAATGCTATCTTTGGTATCGCTTTATCAAAACATGTCGAGTAAGGTGTCATACGAATTGGAATACTAACCCCTCACCAATTCTGGTGACGGGGTTAGCATTCCACCCTTCTAGAGGGACACGACATGTATGTAACTGTGAACCCCGGTTAAAGTTAACTGAAGCCTCAGCTCCACAAAATGGATGCTGCCACCACAGACACGAGTCTGACCTCCTGCTGCTGGGAGTCCTTCCAGCGAGGAGAGCTTGGACAAAGGGTTTCCTGTCAGGGGCGATGCTAGCACCATCCCAGACAGGGTTTTGTGTATCCTGGGTAGGCAGGGCTTTACAGGAAGGTGACTGCAAGTGGCACCCCGGTGCTCACTACGCATCTGCCGGCTAGAACCAGTTCCAGGGGCACACCAGCCCCTGGGCTGGGGAAAGTCCGGCATGGGAGAGGGGTGTAACCACCTCCCTTCCTGGTCCCACCCCTAGGGCAGGACCTAGTCGCGTACCCACCCCTTTCTTTAGGATAAAGGCAGGAGCGGGGACCCTTCCAAATTAGATCATCTTTGAATCAAGAAACTACTTTCCACGAAAGGAACTCTCGACTCTTCTCAAGATTTCTCCCTTGTGACTGAGGAGTAGTCACCCTGCATCCGCAGGCACCATCTAAGAACTCTGCGGTTTGCTGCACGTCCTTCCTCCCGAATCAGACTGCCCAGCTCGACGAGACCCGGCTTCCCTGGCACCTCTGACCTCCACCTACCTCTACAGCTAAGCTGAGAACCGTAGGTGCGACGAGACCTCGAGGGACCGGCCATCATCAGAACTGCACGACTTCTATCCAGCACGACCGTCGAGGGATCCTCTGGTGAGTGCTTTGGGGTCCGAGAAGCCCCGACCCTGAGCAGCTCCAGCACCGAAGTCCAGCCTCCCAGCATCTCCACGATCTGGGTGGGGCCCTTCTGCTTTTTCCTGCTCACCGCGTTGTCTGGCTACTAGCCCGCTGGCTTGCGGCCTTCTCGACGATGCCCGACGACAACAACGCTGCTGGTCTGGTTGCTCCAGACTGGCCTTTGCTCCCCTCCAAAAGAGGAGCACCCCGGACCCCCCTGGTCCACTCAAGACGTGGGCTTGAATTCGCCAAGGCTTGTTGCCCCAATCCTGGGCCCGGCAACGCCGACAGCATCAACCATCGTGGGACAGCTCGCACCTCCATCCTGGTCGCCGACAACGCCTCCTGGTCCGTGAGACTGCAGAGTCCAGCGTCGCCCACTCACCTAGTCGAGGTGACTACCATCCGGTGCCCTCCTGGTGCCCTCTGACTACTGGCTAGTAGTCACAAACTTGGTCCCCTCTGCTTTCAGGTGTCATCCATCTTCGATCCAGGCTTTGATCACTTCGAACTATCTTCACTGGTCGCCTGCCAGCAACTCCTTTCTTCAGGCTCCTGGTTCGTCAGCGAGGATTCCCGACGTCTGTAAAGACCTATGCAGCCGCAGCCCCTGGGCTAGGTAACTTCGGCATTTCGGTGCCCCAGCATAGCCTCACTATCTAAGGGTCCAGAGTCACTGTCGTTTTCGACCTACCTTATCGGGTTCACCCGAGAACACTAACTTTGCTTTGACTAGCTCCCATAGACTTTGTCCCGCATCCCGCGTGAGAGTGCACACTCTGCACCCGAGTCCCCTAGGCCTCCTACTAGTAATCTGAAGGTTCAGTAACGTAGTCCTAGCGATTCCAAAGCCTATTAGTACAGTACTTACCTGCCAGTAATTTCGCATTCCACTTCCATAGTATATGGTTTTTCGTACCCCTCGGGCATCTGTGTAAATTGTGCAACTTGAAGTATTTTTATAAGAGTTTTGTTGTGTGCTTAGTACCCTGTCCTCATAAAGAGTACAGGGCTGTTGTGACTAAGTATGGGCGAATTTTGCGAATCTCGCGTTCGCGAATTTTGCGGATTTGCGAACTCGCAATCCGCAAAATCCGCGAATTTGCAGATTTTTTTTTTATGTTCGCACGGGTTTCTGCAAGTTCGCGAGGGTTTTGTACAATTTCGCAAATTGCAAAATTGTACAAAACGCGTGCGAACTTGCAGCAACCCGTGCGAACACAATTATATGAAGAGAAAGAAGCTCCTGGTCACAGGAACAGCACGGGGATTGCGCTCATGAAAGTCAAGGATGCAAAGGCCTCTACCCAGCATCACAGCTGATTTTCCACAGTAGATTTGGGAAGAGGCACACCTGTCCAGCCTCGAAGACGCTCATGATTGTTTTTGGGCTAATGAATGAGTCACTGATTTTGAGCATCAACTAGTTCGAGCGACCATGCAAAGGCCGCCCTCTACCCAGCATCACAGCTGATTTTCCACGGTAGATTTAGGAAGAGGCACACCTGTCCAACCTCAAAGACGCTCATGATTGTTTTTGGGCTAATGAATGAGTCACTGAATTTGAGCATCAACTAGTTCGAGTGACCATGTGTGTGTTACTATGCAATCGCCCTGAAGGGCGCAGGGGTCCCTTGAGTGACCTGTGTAAGGCTGTGCCTGTAACTATTTTACAATGGCGCCAGCAAGCTGCCAGCGCCGTTGTAAAATAGTTACAAAGTTAGCTTGCACAGGAAGCACTTAGATAAAATAAAGCAGCACCTGCTTCGTTTTATCTAGTGGTTCCTGTGCAAGCTAACTTTGTAACTATTTTACAACGGGGCTGGCAGCTTGCTGGCGCCATTGTAAAATAGTTGCATGAGTGGGGGTTCAACTTTTGAACCCGTTATGCTCGCGGATTTTTTTTGCGGATTTTGCGGGAAATCCGCAAAATTTGCGGATTGCAGATTTCCCAAAAATCCGCAAAATCCGCGAGCGTAACGGATTTCCCGCTCATGCTTAGTTGTGACTTAAATAAATACACTGTTTATTTTCATAACACTTGTGTGGTGTCCTTTCACTTGGTGTTCAAGGGGTATATGTGATGGTATAACAGCTGGCTTAACACGCCCTCTAGAGTTTAGCTCGAAGACTGCTCGTATCCACGCTACTAGGATAGCTGGTCTAAAAGGTTGACTTACAACCAATCACCATAAGGGTCGTCTGGACTGATGCATAGTGATCACTAGAATAGTGAGCACTGCATAACAGGCCAACTTCTCACATGGTTGATCTGGCCAACAGACACAAATCGCTGTCAAGATAGATTCCTGAGCAAAACACACGGGTTCAAAATGACCAGGCCAGACCCAAGATACTCCCAGAGACAACATCCAGGGATAGTTACAACATACAGTGTAGGGAAACTATGCCTTGAGTGGCTACAGAAATCCACACTGGCTGAAATTAAGCAACACTTAACTTTACTTAAAGACGGTGCTGACTTGCGTGATTTCATACTGGGACGACTCAAACAGCGTCAAAAACGTTTCATAGCGGCCGGTATATAGGCTGCTTACAACAAAGCTTGGAAAGTAATGCAAATTGAAACAGCAGAAAAAATACGAGAAATTGATCGTATACATTTGGAAAAATCACTTTCTGTGGTGGACAATGGGTTAACGACTCTGTCCTCCAGAATATATTCATTGGACAGCATTGTATCATCTGCTATTGATATAATAGAGCAAGACTTACTAATGTTACAACATGGTCAGTCTCAATTACGTTCTATTGTACAGCTTGGTTGGACATTGCAAAATCTGCGTTCAGGCTACGTACCATGGTGTTTAATCAACACAACGTCATTATTCGGTATATTTAACCTTACTGATAAACAAATCAGTTTGGCACAAAAATGAGCAGATTATACGATTCTGAGCATTGAAAAACTTGAGAGATTACCATTGACAATGTCAGAGAGACCTGTCATTGAATGGAGAATACACGGAACAATTTCAATTCCGATAACAACTTTCCAGTTTAAATACTGCCAAGAGTATATACCTGCAGGCCAGTATGAAAGGTTGGGTAAAGAGTACATCAAATCAACCTGGGGTTTACCCTATACACACAGATGTTATAGTGAAGGGAAAAAGGATGTATTCCTTAGTGGTAACAAATGTAAAAAATCACTAAGCGGTACACTTCTGTGTCAAGGTATTAACTTGCATGGAGCCTGCAAAGGGTCTTCAAATAACCTTTCATGTCACCTGCATGGCACGCCTGCAAAACAGATAGAGCCATTTTTTAGACAGCTTAGTAACGGGAGTTACGTTTTAATAAGTGACCACAGCTGTTGTGGGATGGTGCCAGGGAAAGCTTATCTCGTGACCGTAACTTCCAGGGTCGTTTGCTGAATGCAAGTATTGTATCCTTCCTCCTAGCAATCCAAATATGGGGCTGCGTTATGGTCTTCTTTGAATATCTCTTCTATTCGAATTGATACTTTAAGCAGAATGAAGTCTATTCTTTTACAGACAACTGTGCCTCTAACGTCATCCAAAGAAACGTATGATCTGCAAGTGGCAAGGACATCGGCAGAGACACATTCTCTTTTATCCACAAATTGCCCCGTGCATTTCATAGAAATGATAAGCCAAATCTTATACATGTCTGATACCAGTGGCATTGCACATGTATTTAGGACAGTTTTTTCTGGACTGTTAGCACCCTTTGAAACAGTTCTGGGCATCTTCCCGAATTTTGTCCATGCTGTCTTTGGCGGCCTACCCTTAATCTTGGGACTCGTGGCAGGAATTTTATTTTTGTTCCTTCTGCTCCGATATGGCAAGCCAATCCACAGACAAGACTCCAGCAATAATGGAAGAAACAATCCTAGAAATACGATACCATGACCGTATCACTAAGGTCCTCGGATTGGCCTGGCTAAGAGATCTAAATACAACCTGGTTTCTTTCATTCAGACCAATCTGGCAGGATTGCATCCTACCTGTGCTTCGATGTCTGCTATGCGGAGAAGAATGCGTGTTGGACGTCTGTCTTACACTACCATCAGCAGTACCAAAGGATATCGATACTTTGCTAGGTCCTGTAACGACTCATGCATCGTGTTGTCCCCAGCGGCTACCTATTCTGATGACGGCATTAGTTGAGACTTCACCACTACGAGTAGGTGGCGGTGAGGTACAAGAGGAAAACAGCACCAAACAGGTACAACCTTCTGTGAGCATTGCTGATCCAAACATCGATGATAGCAATCACGCTCCAAACTGCACAGTTGCAGTATTTTCGAACTTGGTCGAACTTTCACCTGATGTTGTAGACCACTTTTTTGCGAGTCTGTCTGATATGATGTTCTCTCCAGTCAACGAGAATAACTCTTAAAAAACAATGATCACACAGCGTGCCCTGAACTCTGAATTCGGCCTTCAGTTTTGATAAACAAAGCTACTGAAAACATTTGGAATTATTTTTTCCCCTGAAAACAAAATTATTTTTTCCATTTTCCAAAATATTTACTTTATTTGGCACATGGTACTCTGCTTAAAGTAGAACTGTTCTTAGAGAACAGAGCTTCTATTTTTAGGATACTAGAGACAATATTCTACCTCAGCCTCTAGCACATATATAGCATGTTGTATAAATATGTGATGGAATGGTCTCGACCTTCTTTTCTGTATTTAGAGCCATTTCATGTGTAATTTTTGCAAATCATTCAGCAGATATATATGCATTTAACTGAATGATGACACTGCTTGAAAAGCGTACAGTACCAATACTCATTTTCGTGTATTTACCATATACCATTTCAGATGCGAAATATGTATTTTGGGGTGGGTTGGAAAATACACATGCATTGTTATGTTTACTATTGCTTAGTTTTTTAGTAATGATGGACATTAATCTGTGGAGTGGGTATTGTATTTCTATCTAGGACCCTAATTCGATATTCCCAATTCATGCCCTTATGCGGTTATAATTAATAATATCCTTATAAAGGCATAAGAATCATATCCATATTCAGTAATAGCCCATGCAGTCCAAAGCACAGCACGGCTACTCCCATCGACTCCTAGAAAGCACAACGCGTTCTTTAAACAAACCAAGCCTCCAACAGCCCGGGAAATGCCCCCCCTGCTTTTGTTTTGATTTGAACAAGAACTCCTGGAGTCCAGAAAGAACTGTTAGTTCTTAGTGATGTCATATGTCCAACCTTACGTCAAACCCGGCACCTTTCAGGTATAAAATACCAACAGTTGCCTTAAGCAAACACACAGTTGTTTGGAGCAGAGCGGCTATCTACTTGCCCGAGAGACCAGCTGATGCGAGAGACCACGGAAGCCGCCCCTCCCCTTTGACGCGCTGGAGAAGCTACTTTTTGTCACGCCGAGAAAATCCAGCACCGGTGTTCCCGAGTCATCCTTGCGGGTTGCTGGGAGATCGAGTCCTGAAGAAAGAGATACCAGACCTCCCACATTCTATTACCAAGGTACGGAGCTGACTAAACCCTTAAGAGAATTCTTGATTCAGATCATTGGCGAAACAATCTTAACCAACTTAGTTTAAACTGCTACTTACTTACTCCTTCCCAAGTATTAGGCTTAGGTCAGGTACATCGCGGTAGGCGTAGTTAGAAGCACCAGTTGAGTACGTTAGTCAATGATTTTATGTTTGTATATATTTTATCTATTTTAAAGTATCATATGGCTAAGAAACCATATCTATGCTTTTACAGTATTATTTCATAATACTACTTTTACTGTACGCACTTTACTTCATAATAAGGATTGCAATTGTGGCAATTCATTTCTCTTGCATGAGAAAGAAGACTGCTCAATAAGATAACACCTTTTATTGAAAATCGCCCGTCTCTCTACTTCTCTGCACTCTGGTGAAACTAAGTATGCACGATTGACTGAGTGAAATAGCTCTCTATTGTTTTCACACAACTCTAGAGATACACTCTAATCTGAGGGAGCAAAGTTGTCATGTTTGTATGGTTGTCAGAAGCTAATCCCTTCTTGTCTAAATCCAGAGAGTTAACTCTTTCCTGAACATTCGAGAAAGTTTCTAGTGACCCCTGAGCTAGCTGGCAAAACTAATTAAGTCTAATATAGTCAGTAGAGGCCTAGCGACCTCAGTCATTCGTCTACACTGCTGTTTATATTATTCCAATGTGCAGAGCCTATTGGGAATATAGGAACTACACTACAAAAGGAATGTATTCTAGGAACGGCAGAGAGCAATCACAAATGGTGATATCAATTATCCTGCGGCCAGACACTTTGGGCAGTTCCATCGAAATGATGCCTGTAAACTACGGTTTTTTGGCATTGATTGAGTATGAAGGTTGGTTGTATGATACAACCATGTATGCCTAAACAATGCATGCCTTAACAACTCGGTCTGAACTATGACTGTTTCTTTACCACACACACCTTTACAACTAATTTCATTGTAAGGGCAATTTTGCTAAAGGCATATGCATGGTAAATTGTTTATCCTAGCCCATATTCCCTGTGTTCTAACACTTGATACCACAGCTGTGTAATCCACCGCACTCAAGCCCCTAAAACTACTGTAACCCTAAGCCAGTGGTTCGCAAACTTTTTTGACCCGTGGCTCCCTTGACCTAATTGGCAGTTGGCCGTGGCTCCCCGCCATTTTTTTACCCGCGCACCGGGGTGCCGCGGCGCACCCTTTGGAAACCACTGATCTACATGAAGAAACAAGCCTAGACGTAATGAAGGATTCAGAGAGTCGCCATCACTGTCATAAATCTTTATTTGCAATCACAAAGATCTTATAAAGTACATCTCAATGCATACATAGAGTAGTATAAAGCACTCCCACTAAAAGTAACCAGGCTAGAGAAAGGCTCAAGGAGCTCTGTGGCGTTACAAGAAGTTTACGTGAGGTGGGCTCTGATCATAGGTATCCGCAGAAATGTTTTCGGTGGGGAGGGGCAAATTTTTAACTTCATCACCATCCCCCTTGGACCCTTTCCCCCTCCGCCTTACACCCTCCTCCCCCTCCACCTTGCACCCTTCTCCCCTTCCCCTTGTACCCTACTTCACCTCTGCCTTGCACCCTTTTCTACCTTGCACCCTTCTCTCCTCTGCCTTGCACCCTTCTCGCCTCTGCCTTGCACCCTTCTCCCCTCTGCCTTGTACCCTTCTCCTCTCTGCCTTGCACCCTTCTTTTCTCTGCCTTGCACCCTTCTCCTTTCTGGCTGGCACCCTTCTCCCCTCTGCCTTGCACCCTTCTCCCCTCTGCCGTGCACCCTTCTCCCCTCTGCCGTGCACCCTTCTCCTCTCTGCCGTGCACCCTTCTCCCCTCCTCCTTGCACCCTTCTCCCCTCTGCCGTGCACCCTTCTCCCCTCCTCTTTGCACCCTTCTCCCCTCCTCCTTGCACCCTTCTCCCCTCTGCCTTGCACACTTCTTCCCTCACACTCTCCAACATGCAGCAGTCACGAGTGACGACCCCTCAACGAGGAGTGAGGCAAAGACAGAAGCTGGAAAGTTGCGGCTGCATAAGGGCATAAGGCGCCCACCCAACGCTCTCCACCAGGCCCCTGACCCCGCACCCTGCACCCACCCAACGCTCTCCACCAGGCCCCTGACCCTGCACCCACACTACGCTCTCCACCAGGCCCCCCACCCTGCACCCACCCACCCAACGCTCTCCACCAGGCCCCTGACCCCGCACCCACCCACCCAACGCTCTCCACCAGGCCCCTGACCCTGCACCCACCCACCCTCCCAACGCTCTCCACCAGGCCCCTGAGCCTGCACTCACCCAATGCTCTCCACCAGGCCCCCCACCCTGCACCCACCCACCCAACGCCTCTACCAGGCCCTTGAGCCTGCACCCACCCAATGCTCTCCACCAGGCCCCTGACCCTGCACCCACCCACCCAACGCTCTCCACCAGGCCCCTGACCCCGCACCCACCCACCCACCCAACGCTCTCCACCAGACCCATGACCCTGCACCCACCCACCCTCCCAACGCTCTCCACCAGGCCCCTGAGCCTGCACCCACCCAATGCTCTCCACCAGGACCCTGAACCTGCACCCACCCTCCCAACGCTCCCCACCAGGCCTCTCACCCTGCACCCACCCACCCAACGCTCTCCACCAGGCCCCTGAATGATGCTCTCCGCAAGGACCTAACCCTGCACCCACCCACCCAACGCTCTCCACCAGGCCCCTGACCCTGCACCCACCCACCCAATGCTCTCCACCAGGACCCTGACCCTGCACCCACCCACCCAATGGAGGTTAAAGTCATTTTATGCGTATCTGTGCTCCCAGAGAGAACACTGGGATACCGCCACAGGTTTATTAAGCAGCGCACGAACACCCTCTCTCTCTCCCAATCATTAAAATATTCCACCATTTAAAGATTCCAAAATATATGTCATCAATAATGTGATTTTTCTGCCTGATAATGGACTTGGTACAACGTTGCACATGAATTTGAAAAAGCCGTCCTAATAGGAACGTTCGTGAATGTCATTTGACATTTGAAAGGTTTTACCCTTTTTCTATGTTTTGGTTGGCTGGATGTACTTATTTATTTTTTTGGTGTTGATCAGGTTTGATTCTGGTTTTGGCTCAACATCCTGTGATCCTGGGCAAAAATTGAGGGGGAAAAAATGAAAAAATTAGTTTCATTTACTCTTTCAATGCTATTTGCATCTAAATAACCGAAGGTGCTCATGACTCCACAAAGAGCATGACCCCCTCCTGTGCTGCAACACCTTCCCTTCTGCCACTGACCAGCATCTCTTTCACCGCTCATCAGCAGTTGAAATAGTTGATTGTCTTTTTTAATGGTTAGAACTGCCAGGCGCCAAAATGCGGGATTATGGGCATCATCTTTTGCCTTTGAGTAAGAAGTGCCTGGATCTTCATTGGCAGGTGGGCCTCACAGTTATGTCTGTAGCCGAGTCCTGTGTGCGCTGTTTGTGCACCCCCTGCCGCCGTGATGCTCTGCTTCAGAAAGGCCGAGACACGGGCAGAGCAACCTATTCATCACGGTAGGGGGGGCAAAAGTGACACATTCTTAGTGCAACTTAAACACTTCCTTTCCCACATCGTGCGCGGCGCCCCTGGCTTCCCTTCACGGCGTACCAGGGCGTTGCGGCGCACAGTTTGAGAACCACGGCCCTAAGCCCTAACACTGGGTCCCTGTCCCAAAAACCTACCCCGCTACCCCACTCTGGGCCCTGAAACAGACCCGCCCTGCCCTTAAAACTATGGCTTTCCTTTCTCCCACCCTGAGGCCTAACACTATGTGCCGTGCCAAAAACTAGCCTGTCCCAGTGCCCCGCCCTGAGTCCTAAAACTTACCTCCGCCCTGCCCTTAAAACTACCCCTTTCCCCTTCCCCTGTCCTGAGACCTAAAACCCTGCCCATGCCAAAAACTACCCTGACCCCAACCCCCCACCCTGAGTCGTAAAACTGACCCCTGCTCTTGAAAGTAGCCCTTTCCCTTACCCCTGTCCTTAGGTCTAAACCCTGCCCAGCCCTTAAAACTACTCCCCCACCTCCACCCTGAGCCCTAAAATTCTCCCCTTACCAAAAAACTACCCTGAACCCCCCTGCCCTGAGCACTAAAACCGACCCCAACCCTAAAGACTACCCCCCTCTAACCCAGCCTCAGCCCCAATTACCTGGTTGCATCCACAGCTTCCTGTCCCAATACTTCCTGTTCCTTTCCCCGCCCATCTGGACATATAGACTGTTGACTGCCCTAACCACCCAGATGGGTGGTTAAGGCAGATGCTTTGTTTAGGCAAGCGTTGTTCTGCTTGCTGGGAAATGGCACACGTGGCTCAGCTCCCGCCATCAAAGTTGTTTTCCTGAAAGATTGCACATGAATGTAATAGGATTAAACAACTGAGACAGTTTGAATGCAGGCATATTTTGGATCTGCAGACAAAACATCCAGATGGGCATAATAAGGTGGAGGAGTTGGAGGTACATGTGTGATAATTATGCCCTGGATGTTTTCTCCTATCCTTCTCCATTCAAACATTGATTGCCATTATATTTTTGTTTGGATTTGACATTCAATAGATTTCGCCTTTTCTTTCTTTGATATTTTATCAGTCTCTATGATGATTTTGATTTACTGCAAGGTATGGTGTTCCTATAACCACTGGGCGTATAAATTATATGTTGATTTTCTACTCAGGGCCATTATTTATTGTTTAAAACATGTATTTTCAGTTGTGGTATGCCTCATGATATATTAAGGATTATGGATTGATTCTTATTTGCTTGGCTGTTTTATAATCCTTTCCATCAGATTCTTTTTATGTGGTTTGGGATTCTTTTTTTGAAGGATTTCGAATGTTTGGCAGCCCACTTGAGTAGCAGTCAATGTAACATATCAGATACATTATTTACAGCATTTGATTGCCCACTTGAGCCTTACTTACCAGTAAGGGGCAGTTTTTCTGTACTGATTTGTGTATTCTGCTTTCTTATATTTGATCATTAAGTTTGTTTGTGCATTATTATTGTTTCTTTTTAACTTGCTCAGAATGTTTTTATGGGTATGTCCACACATGTTGTATTGTAAGGGGGCATGTTTAATTTTTTTTGGCAGTTTATATTATGGATATGTGTTAATTGTTTGAATCTGATTTTGGAAATTGATTATATTTTGAGGATTCATAGAATTGGTGTATTGGAAGATGTTTCATCTTAACTTCTTAACTTGCTGTATAACTCTTTTATGTCTATGGTTTGTGTTTATTTATTTTCTAAAGGTAGTGAGATCACTCACGTTGACAAAGGCTCGGTGGAGCCGAAATGCATTGGCCCGCGTTCCACAATAAAATATTGTGTACATTCACATCTTTATTTATTATTATTATAATTTTTTTGGTCCTCATCTCACCTTTTAAGCCTCTGCAGATCTTGTGAAGCCGTTTTCGCTAACTGGGGACCTCTCGGCTTACCGCACACGCCTGGGTCTACCGACCCATCCCCTTTTGTACGGGGCTTGGTGTAATCATAGGAACAGCTAGATCAGTCTGAGGCATCGCCCCCAACTCATAAGAGGATGCTAGATGTTTATCAACTTATCATCCACATCTTCATATTCCAGCCCGGCCATGGCAAACGAGGCTTTGAGCCAGTCCTCTCTTTTTGGTGGGTGGGGATCTTTCTATTTCTTAGAGCTCTCTCTCCGTGCCAACAGAATCATATATAATAAGAGACCTCTGTCTCGCTGTGTGGCTGTCTGACAAAATAAACCATCATCTCCAAATAGGACCCTGGTTTTAAAAATGTACCGGAGTGAGTAACCCACCTCTTTCTAAAAGGATTCCAATTCTGAGCACTCAAAAAAGACGTGAAGGTCATTAGCTAGAAGTGTGTGGCATCTTGGACATTTGGGTGGAGGTACTGGAGCGAACTTTGATATCTTAGCTGGGGAATAATAGAGTCTATTATTAACAAAGAAATGATTCTTTTTCAGACAGGCAAGTTTTATGAACTTATATAGTGTCTTTAATGATGGCTCAAAAAGGGACTCTCCTGAAGATTCTATGGGGGATCGGTTCCATAGCGCCTCTGGAGAAGGAATCGCTAGATCTTCAGCTTCTAGCAGATGATAATACCACATTGAGATTTCCTTTTTGATTGGTCGAGCGGATTGACACAACCTCTCAATCTCTCTATTTCCCCTCACCTCCTCCCTCTCCGCATCATACCAGGACACTAGCTGTAAATATTTGAATTTAGATAGTCCTGTGCCTATCTTGACTCTCAGATATTTCCAAGGATGTACTCCTTCGGTGTCCACCAGCTCCTTCCAGGTGTTAATTCCTGCCCTCTTTATTTGCAACGCTGGACTGTCTTTCAGGCACTTCGGGGGTTCAAGGCAATTCCTAGACTGGTGCCAGGTCTGAATAGTAACCTTTCCCCCAACTAAGTCTCGCCCTGTGCCACAACCCCAGAGCTGCCCTCAAGACCTTCAAACGAACCCGCTTAAAGAATCTGGGGGACCCAAACTTGTACAGAAAAGCATCGCCTCCTCCTCCTCCTTCAGCTCTCACCATCTCTCCCAGTAGTCTGCCCCAAGCTGACTCATCAGGTTTCACAAGTAACATCCGGATGCTCTTAAACTGGAATGCTACAGCATACAGGTCGATGTCGGGAAGAGCCATCCCTCCTTTAATTAATCTGCGTCCGAGCTTTTTTCAAGTCAGTCGGACCCCCTTGTCCTCCAAACAAAGCTCTCAATCTTGCTCTGTACCTTACTAATGCTCTCTTTCAAAAAGGTTAGGGGTATAGTAGAAAATAAATAAGAAAGCTTAGGGAGAATGACCATCTTTACCAAATTGATTTTCCAATAAATGGTTAGAGGGAGATTTCTCCATCTACTGAAAAGACGGTCTATTTCTTTAGGCACTCTGCTTAGATTAATCAGAGGAACTTTTTCTAGGTCTTTCACAATATAGATCCCCAGATATCTAAACTCTGTGCTCTCTGATCCCCTCCACTGCTCCAGATTCCAGCACATAACCTCTGTTTTTGATCTGTTCACCGCGTAGCCTGACATGGACCCAAATTCAACCAATAACTCCTCAACCCAAGGAATCGCCACCTCCGGGTCACATGTGTATAGTATCAGGTCATTTGCATAAAGTGCTAATTTGGAGCTATAAAGTTCAGACCTATAAGGGGAGATTAATTCATTTCACCTTATAGCTTGCGCTAAGGGTTCTATGTAAAGATTAAATAATAGGGGGGAGATGGGGCAACCTGCCTACTTCCTCGCTGGATTTTAATGCTTGGTGTTAACAGACCATTTAAGAGAATCCGCGCCGAGGCTCCCTGATAGCAATTCCGTAGAGTTTGGATGAAAATGGGACCAAACCCCATTACCTCCAAAACCTCCCATAGGTACACCCAGCAGACTCTATCGAACGCCTTGGCCGCGTCTAATGTGACTACGGCCAAGGGGTCTGATCTTTGAATGTCTAGATCTCTATTGCCTATCAATAAATGTGTCTGCTCCTGGATGTGCCTTCCAGCCATGAACCCCTTCTGGTCTGTATGTAGCAGCTTGGGTACCAGTTTTGCCTATCTCCCCGCCAAAACGCCCATAAAGATCTTGTAATCTGCATTTAGCAGGGAGATTGGCCGATATGAGTCATCCCTCAAGGGGTCCTTGCCTGGCTTTAAGATTAGAACTAATATTGCCTCCTTCCACGGGTTAGGTACTCTACCAGCTGGGCAATATACTGAATTAAAAATAGTGCCCAGAATTGGAGACAGCTCTTCTGCAAGATGCTTATATACTTCACTCGGAAGTGAGTCCGAGCCTGCAGCTTTTTTATTCTTTAATTTCTTAATCTGCTCTATGATTTCCTCCAACGTGATAAGAGCATCTAAACTGTTCCTACCCTCCTCAGACAAGATGGGCAATAGTTTATTACTTAGCCATGAGCGGATGGAACAAGGGGATGGAGCCAGAACCTCTCTATAGAGGGCTGAGAACAGCGAAAGAAGGCAGGTTTGCATGTCCTCATTTTTACTTGATGTCTCCCCATCACCGTTAATAATCAGTTCTTTAATATTGTTTCTGGTACGGTCAACTCTGGCTTTCCATGCCAGTAAGGCTCCTGCTTTTTCTCCATACTCAACATTTTGCATATTTCTAGTGTCCCATTGCGCTCTTCATCTTGCATCCAGCTTCCCACTATATTCCGGTCGCGCCTCGTTTAGATCCTGCAAAACTTGCAAAAGATGGTCTGGGTCCCCATTATTTAAGCCATTTCTGTCCTTCTCTAACTGACTTATTCTTCCCTCAATATTTTTCAGTACCACGGCCTCTGATCTATTCTTAGAGCATATGATACCGTGTAATCTCCCCCTTATGCATCCCTTGTATGCATCCCAAATAAAATCCCTTGTTGAAGAGCAGATATTCAACGGGAAAAATTCTAAAGAAAAATACTTCATAGTCTCAATAACTTCAGGGTTTTGAAGCATGGCCCTCTTTAACGTCCATCTAGGCTGTACCTGCAACTCTTTACTCTGAAATGTAAACTGCAATGGTGCATGGTCTGAAAGGTGGCTTGGCATAACGGTAATCCCCTCTATATCATTCAAGAACTGTCTATCTATAAAAACATAATCGACCCTAGAGGAGTGACCGTATTTCTTACTACAAAATGTGAAGCCCTGTTGATTACCCTTCATAGCTCTCCACAGATCAGTCAGATCTAGATCTTGGATCAGTTTAATAATGCACAACGTATCTTTGGGGCGCCTTTATAATGACTCAGATTAGACCTATCTTTTATGGGGTCCAACAGGACATTGAAATCTCCACCTAAAATATAGGGAGGTGATTCCAGTATCAATATTGATTGCAACTTAAGTATGTAGGTCGAGTCATCAATATTAGGACCATAAAACGGGGCACACACTACGTCCATATCATTTAATGTAATTTGAACCACTAACCATCTCCCAGAGGAGTTTGTTTGAGTTCTTTTAATGGAACAAAAAGCGCCATGTTTCACCAATATTGCTACGCCTCTACTATGGGACGTCTGATGAGACACACTAAAATATTTCATCCAGGGGATTTAAAAAAAAATCAAACAGCTTTCTGCTAAACTCAAATGTGTCTCTTGCAATAAGCAGATGTGGGCAGTGGATAATTCCAGATATTTGAGGACTAGCCTTTGCCTACGAGGGCACCTCAGTCCATTTACATTCCAAGAGATAAAGATGGTCTTTCTATCCCTTAAACCTTGGTTTCCTGCCTGAATGTCCTGTATGGCTAACTCCTCGAATGTATTACAAACTAAGGTGAGATGAGATTGTTTTTTATTTTTTGCCCAATGCTCCCCACCCATGTGTCCCCCCACCCCCTCCTCATACCCCCTGTGCCTGTGCCCCTTCTTCCTATGAGGAACCCTCCCTTCCAAAATGCAGAGCCTATTTAGTTCCACCTCCCCCCTGAGATATAAAATCCTAAATTGACTACGTTCCTGCTAGAATCTGCACTAAACAATCAGAAGCATTTACTTATCTTTTACTTATCTCTTTTTATCCTTCCCCCCTACTTTTTAACCCCCTGTTCCTCCTTAATCTTTACAACGAGGGCGTCGGCCTCCTCTCCTGATATTATCTGGTACATGCGATTGTTCCACATCACACGAAGCAGTGCTGGGAACTTCAACTGTGCCTTAGCCCCTATTTTATTAAGCTCTTCCAACCTTTTTCCCACTTCTCACTGTCTAGTAGCAGTTACATGCGAAATGTCTGATCTGATTTGAAAGGAGAATGGATTAGAACTATTAAAAGAAATGGACCCTACTTTTAGGGCGGAGGACAGGAACTGCTCCTTAACTGAATATGTTAAAAAATTTACCAAAATCTTCCTTGGCTTTTTCTTAGCTGGGTTCCTTCTAAAGGGATCACGATGCAACCTTTGAATTTCATGTGCTAGGTCCACTTCTTGCGCTCCTTTCAGGACCGTTCCCTTTAGCAATGAAATCACAAACCCCTTAAGATCAGACCCCTCCAGAGCTTCAGGAACATTTAAAAGCCTTAAGTTGTTCCGCCGTGAATGATTTTCTAAGTGTTCAATGTCCTCTTTCAGTTCTCTGTTCTGAGCAGACAATTTAGCTACCTCCGCTTCGGTCGATTGCATAGAGTTCTTCATCATCGGGATTTCTTTCTCCATGGCCTCAGTTCTTAATGTGACTTATTATTATTATTAATATATTTATTTTTGTAGAGCACACAGCTACCCTAAGGTTTCCCGGCGCTAAAGACAAAGTGAGCAAAATACAAAAAGGGGACAGTGGGCTATTTAAAACAGAGTTATTGGTTGAACAACCATGTTTTTAGGTTCTTACGGAATTGGAGGTAACAATCGTTCGTGCCAAGCTGAATCGGGAGAGAGTTCCATAGAGAGGGGGCCAGGTAGGCAGAGGAACGACCTCCCTGTCTAACTCGATTGATCCTGGGTATCTGGAACTTGTGTTGGCTAGAGGAACGTAGGATTCGTGAGGGGACGTATTGATGGACAAGGGTGCACAGATAGGCAGGAGCCTTGCCAGCCTTGATTCTATGCATAAAACATAGAGTTTTAAATTTTGCTTGGTGTTCAATACGGAGCCAATGAAGACTCCGAAGACCAGATGAAGTTGGGTATTTTTTTGGTAGCATGCATATCAACCTAACTGCTTCATTTTGCAATGTTTGAAGTTTCTTAGTGACTTCTTTACATGCTCCCAGATATAAGATGTTGCCGTAGTCCAGTCTAGATGTGATTAGAGCTTGGACTACGGTTTTTAGTGTGTTCTGGGGGAGCATCCACCTGATTTTCTTGAGCCACAAGTATGGTAAAACATGTGGCCACCACTCTGACCGCTTGTTGTTTCATGGACAGGTGTTCATCAAAGATAATGCCCAAATTGCGAGCAGTTTTGGAGGGGGTGGGTGTAGGTCCCATCTGAGGTGGCCAATGTTGGGGGCCCCATAGGGTAGTGTGTTTCCCAAACAGAAGCAGTTTGGTCTTTCCTCCGTTGAGTTTTAGTGTGTTCTCAAACATCCATTTGGCAATGTTATTAAGACCAGAGCAGAGGGAAGACGGGTTGGAGTGTGCATTCGCAGAAAGTGAGTAGATAATCTGGGTGTCGTCAGCGTATGAGTATATCGTCAACCCAGATTTTTCGGCTAAGGTAGCAAGGGGACTAATGTACAAATTAAATAAGATGGGGCTGAGAGTCGAAACCTGGGGAACCCCAAATAGTGATTTATGAGGTTTAGAGGAGGATGTGGAGGAGAAGACTTGAAAGGTTCTATCGGAGAGGAAACTTTTTAACCATGCCAGGGCAGGTCCAGTTATGCCACAGGTTTGCAAGGTGTTAAGGAGGATGGTATGGGAGACCGTGTCAAATGCAGCACTAAGGTCGAGTAAGATGAGTGCCACGGTCTCCCCCTCATCAACTTGCCGGCGTATAGTTTCGGAAACCCCTAGGAGGGTAGATTCAGTTGAAAATCCTGCCCTAAATCCCCACTGGGAAGTGTGAAGGAGGTAATTGATTTCTGTGAAGTGTTTAAGTTGGGTGACAATATGTTTCTCCAAGATTTTGGAGAATAGGGGTAGCAGCGAGATTGGACGGAAGTTAGCGGGGTCATCTGGATCCGCAATGGCTTTCTTCAGTAGTGGTGAAACCATGGCATGTTTCCATGCCTTAGGGACTATGGCCTCTTTTAGGAAGAGTTCAGGAGCTCTAAAATGAGCGCGAGGGAAGGGGCGTTGAGGCAAAGGAGGATTTGAGGGGGAAAGGGGTCAAGAGGGGAGCCAGATATGATAGTTTTTGTGATTTCATGCAATGAGGCCAGGTTGAGCGGGTCCCAGTTGGCTAGAAGCTGAGGGGGGCCACGTAAGGAAGGGTCTGGTCTAGCATTTTCACAGTTGGACATGCTTATAGGGGAGTCCGGGACTAATGGAAAAGGATTTAAATCTTTGAAGTCTTCATAAATTTTGTCTATTTTGTTTATGAAGAATTCTGCCAGAGCATTGCACTGTGCAGAGTCCAGACAGGGGGCTTTCGGTTGGCAAGATGAACCCGAGAGTTCCTGGACTTTTTAGTTAGTATTTCACAGGAGGCTTGAATTGCTGCTTGGTTCACTTCAGAGGTTAGGAATCTACTAGTCATCTCGGCTTGATTGTTTTCTGAGACTGTAAATCTACATGTTATTTCATCCTTCATTGCCAAAAGAATATCTGCCAGAGTGGAGACGCTACATCGGGTTTTCTTGTTATCTCTGGTACATTAATGGTGGTGCCGTTGCCGTTGTATTCTACAACTCCTACAGCTCCTACAGCTCCTTGTTGATCTGAATTACCAACATCAGACAGCTCCATAAAGGAACTTACTGGGTAGTTACTTGCCAAAACTGAATATTTATTGGACAGGTTTACTGCTGGATGAATCATTATCAGGGTTTCGACTACTTGCTGATCTCTCGCCTCTTCGTTTACTGGACTTATGTTATTAACAGTATTGACAATGATAGGAGCCCCCTGACTTACATTGTCTTTGGCTACATCTCCATGATTTAATTGGAAGGGGGCTGTTTAGGCGGTACTGGTAGGCATAACTTTATAAAAAGTTTTGAGCGAGGGGGTACATTTTGTCTTAGGAGGTGATCATTTCTTACCCTTTCCTTTCCTTCTACCAGCAATGTCTCTTTTTTTGGTTTTAGCCCCAACACCTTTTTCGGAGTTGCACCCTTTAGCTTTACCCCGTCTGGTGCTCACCCTTACTTCAGAAATAGGAGGGGAGATGCGTGGGAGGTAGACCGATTTCTCATTTAGAGGGTCAAATACTGATCTAGCACGGAGGACATACCTATTACCTTTGAGGGTCTGGACCATCTCTGGTAGCGCCACCTTCCTGCCCAGCAAAACCACCAATACTGAGCTCACCCTCTGCATCCATCCATCTGACCGAAACCTCAAGGACTCTCACCCCCTTTTCCTTAGGCACAGTAAGTCTCTCCAGGGACCACACTCTCCTCCGGGTCCTCCCCACAACGTAGCCTCTAATAGTATGTGGACTACCTACCTTAGTGCTGGCGACAGCTTCCAAATCAATCAAATCAAGATCTAGACATGAACTCACTCCTCTCTCCACAGTGTCTAAATCTGCTGTTGTCCAGAGGAAGCCTGCGCCACCTCCTTTGCTGCCTACCGTGACTCAGAACAGAAAGAGAGCCAAGACGCGTCTCTTTCGCACACGAACATCTTCCGCCCACCGCGAGCACCAGCTGCGTCCGCCGTTCCCTTCTCCGCCCGAGCCGCGCTCACCACGCGGGGATCCAGTACCACGCACCTCGTACTCCGGCAGCATAATAGGTGACAAAAGGGGTTATAAAAGATTATAAGGGGGATTTTATCATAAATCCGACTAAGAAACTAGCAGGATCATCATGGCAAACTATAAAAAAGCATCCCTTAGGGAGAGCCGAGCCGCGGCCGTTCAGCTGGCGGCCGCCATGTTCCTCCCTCGAAAAAAAAAAAAATGTTATCATGGGGGCCTGTGATACAGCCAGGTTTTGTTACACACACATATATATATCTGCGCAAACTCCCAACACAGCCACTACAGGTTCTAGTGCCATTCAGAACCCACCAGGCAAATAGGAGACGGACCACAGTCAGGATACACAGATGTTTATTCCAAGGGTTGAAAACTGCGAGGGCAAGACGCGTTTCGGGCTTCCAAAGCCCTTGTTCACATGCATCGATTCAAAGACATTTTTTCAATTTTATAATGCAGTGCAAGCCCGCTTTCCCGCCGCTTTACACTCCGGTCACGTGATCATAAAGGTAGACAAAAGACTCCACATTATGAATGATCAATTAATTAACATGTAAATACATGAGTTACATTTGCAAAAAAATAGCTTTCTAATAGCAAATTATTTGAATTTCAAACGGAACATTTAAATTGATTAAATTTTCCTTTTTCAGTTGTTTTGGAATAAATCCCTGTGCAAATGATAGCATATGTGCAAAGTTTCGCGACCTGTAAACAGTTGGGGAGCGGGAAAGATGGTGAAAGTGCAAATACCAATTTGTCATTGAATCGCAGTCTGCAATTCGTGGAGTAATTTATATTTAGTGCATAAATGCTGATAGAGGGAAAGTGAGAAAAAAGGGGAAAAAAGTGCTGTGAGTGCATGATGATAAAAATCTGTGTATACAATGTATGAATGCTAATTTAGACATTAAAGGAAATTAGATTATTCCCTATCTGTCCTATTAAAAACATACATAAAACCATTTAATACCAGTATAAATATATCATCATATAAAAAGATATAGAAAAAGACACCAAGTATAAAAATAAGTGCTAAAAGATCTCACATCTAAAGTTCATGAATATATACATAAAACAGTGAATATTATATACAGTGGAGAAGCAGAGCAATATACAGAAAAGTGGCTGACAAGGAACTTGACCAGCCACTATAATAATAATATACGAACATATTATTCATTAGGTGGTAAGTGTCAGAACGAATCACCTTCCTAGATCACAGGGAACCTGACCTATCTAGGGGGCTACTGAGGTACTGTTGAGATGACAAGTTTTGTAGTTCAGCTTGTAGATATTAGAGTGAGTGATTATAAAAAGTGGCGTAGATCCTCAGTGTTATTTAGGACGTTCGGCCATTTGCTGTCGAATTCGAGGATCAAGCTCGACTCTAATCGCCTCAATTTAAGCTCCCTATTGCCTCCTCTTCTTGGCTTCGGGACAGAAGCTATCACATAGTAAGAGAGACAATTAAGATCTTTATTGTGGGTACTTTCGAAGTGGCGAGCCACCGGATATGCCTGGTCACTGTGTAAGATAGCTCTAATATGGCATATATATATATAAACTGGACGGCGCACGCCGGCTCATAGTTCATTATATAATTCTATTTCAAGCTTCTTCAGAGAGTAAAAACTAACAAACGCATTTCAGCCAACTGGCCTTCGTCAATGTTAGTCAACACACATATTTTTTCACCTTCTAGCAAAGAAACAAATCATTGGTTGATAATTCGTCAAGAAAAAAAAAAAAAAAAAAGGACTTGTACAAGGGTGATATCGTGAGCGTTACCATGTCGGTTTTCAACACATGAAGGCCGATACATCTTTGGTTATTAAACAGTCAGATAAGGGCGGCAATGTTGTGATCATGTCCAATGATCTGTATAAGGAGGAAGCGATACAAAGAGCTACAAGAAAGTGAACAGAGAAACTTTTAATGCAAGTGTCCTGGCTTTCTATGAACTGCTCGATAATTGGAGAACTACTGGTATTCTAGAAGAGGATGAACATCAATGTATGAAAGTGGATTTTCCTGTGCTTCCCACGTTCTATCATCTACCCAAAATTCATTACGACTTGACTAAACAGCCAGAAAGACCAATAGTGTCTAGTAAAGGAAGTCTTTTGGAAAAAGCATCCATGCATGCAGATTTCTTTCTTTTTCCGACGGTGAAAGACTTGGGTTCCTTCATTCAAGACACAACAGATTTTATATGGCGGATCCAGAATATTCACTGGGAAACAGACTTGCTACTAATCACCTTGGACATTACAAGCCTTTACACTTGTATTGCATATTCCTATGCCTTCCATCTCTTGAATATTTACTTGAAACAAGATCGTTAAAATTTAAGGGTCACAGTAGAATGTTACTCGAGATTGTTGAATTTTGCCTGGACAACAGTATTTTTCTGTTTAGTGGGCAACCATACCTACAGATCCAGGGAACTGCATGGGCACTTGCTTCGCCCCCAGCTATGTGATCTTTTCGTAGGCTGGTGGGAGAAGCACGTGGCCTGGATAGAGGAAAATTTAAGATGGATCAATAAGATAGCCTTATGGGCGAGATATATTGATGATCTTTTCATCACCTGGAGAGGCACTTCTACAGAAGCTGAGGAGTATATTTAGATCTTGAATAATAATTATATGAATTTAAAGTTTACCAGCAACATTAGAAGCAAGGAGGTAGCTTTTCTAGATCTCCTAGTTTTTTGTGGCAGAAGATAGAATATGCACAATATTGCATAGGAAGCACAAAGCAGGCAACACTGTGTTACATTCACAAAGCCAACACCCACGCAGCTTGATTCACAGTATCCCCTATGGGGAATTACTGAGTCTCAAAAGAAACTGTTCACTTGCAGATGATTATTTCAAAGCAGCAAGTTAAACCCTAAGTAGATTCAGAAAGAGACGGTATCAGAATCATATACTACACAACGCTGCTTTAAATATGCAATCAAATGAGAGAAAGGAGTTACTTACCTACAAACCTAACACTGAAGATGATGCATCAGTTGTTAGGTTGATTCTCGGCTTTTCAGCAGAGCCACATAAGATCAAAAATCTTGTCCAGCGGAATTGGAAAGTTCTGTGGACAGATAGTGTGATTGGATGGCTATTGCTAAGCAGACTAGATATCACTTATAGGAAAAATGCTTCACTAAAAGACATTTTAGTCCAAAGCCATTTCACAGAAGAGACAGCAGCTAGGAAAGTACATATACCTATCACAGGGTTCTATCCCTGCACTACCTGCAAGGCATGCAAAAATAGTATCAAGGTAAAGGATTATTCAGTTCCAGGAAAGAAAGTCAAACAAAATATCAGTAGATTTTGTAATTGTAACTCCAATGTTGTGGTGTATTGTCTGGCTTGCCCGTGTGATCTCCAATATGTTGGAAGCACAATTCATCCAGCGAAGAAGCGTGTATTGAAGCACACAAGGGCAATAACTAATCTTGACAATTCTTATCCAGTGGCCAGACTCTTTGCTAAATCCCATCACTCCAGAAGTGACAAGTTACATTATTTCAGTCTGGATCAGGTCCCAGTGAAGGAGAGGGGAGGTGATAGAGTTAAACTGTTGCGACAGCTAGAGGCAAGATATACAATTGAGCTTCAAACTCGTACCCCCTGGGGGCTAAGCAGCAAGGAGGAACCCAGGTCATTTGTGGGCTGAAGACATGTAGCGGTCTATTTGCCCATCAATGGCATCATTTGTTTGTAAGTCTTTCTTTTACAAATATGTGCTTTTGTGAAGTGTATTATTTTGTAAGGCCAAAATCAGCTGCCCATCATTACAATGGGGACTGTAAGGACAAATGCATCTAATTGTTGTGCGTGCTAAAAATAGCTAGTGATTGACACATCTGTTGGGAAAAAGGCCCATACAAGGTATAATTCAGTATATTGACTCACACCACTATTTAGAATGATGCAATGATGGAATTGCCAGACCATCTGCACATCGAGGGCGTAACTTGTTCGCATGTCTTCCTCTCACACATGTGTTTTCATAAAATGTGTTATTCGTTAGGTCAATGAATTGTCTCTTTATTACAATGGGGACGGTAAACATCATCCTATTGGATTGATGTGACTGTCAACTATTGGTGAAAGAGGCCCATACAGGGTACAATTTTGTGTACTGATTTACCCAGCACCCATTCCTTAAAAAAGAAAAGAAAGAATAGAAAAAAGCACCTGGCAGCTTGCTGGAGGCTCTACCCCTTTTCTCCACCAGTCTGTAAACACTCCTCCTGGGGTGCTGCTAGTTGGGGGATGAAGTCCCCTTGACTTCAGAGGGTCCTTGAGTAAGTCCCACACAGGGGATTACTGATAAGTCTGTGTAGGCCACTCCCCCTTTCTCCACCACTCTGCGCATGTGCCTCCTGGCACACTACTGGTTGGGGAATTAATTCTACTTTACTTCTAAGGACCTTATTACTAAAGTGAACTTGCTCCCCCAACCATTAGTGCACCAAGAGGCACGTTTACAGAGTGGTGGGGAAAGGGGGTGTGGCCTCTGACAATCTCTCAGCAATAATTATAATAATAATAATAATAATAATAATAATAATAATAATAATAATAATAATAATCCACATTTGTAAAGCGCGAACAATCACCCGTAAGAGTCTCTAGGCGCTGGGGGCCGTCGGGAAGATTAAGCAAGCTATTGCCCAGAGTCACATGGTGCTGGGCTAACCTGCCGCCGGAGCCGAATTCCAGCGTCAGTCACCCTGGCCGCGGCGCCACACCTCTCCTGCTGTGTGGTACTTACTGGAAGTAACAGGAGGAGTAGTTGGCCCCCAAGGATGTTGTTGGGGGCCAACTACCCTTGCTGTTACCTCCAGTAAGTCCCACACAGCAAGATTGCTTAAAAGTCTTTGGTCGCCATACCCCCTTTCTCCACCACTTTGCAAATGTACCTCCTGGTGCACTACTTGTTGGGGGATGAAGTCCACTTTACTCCTAAGGGACCTTAGGGGCCAAGACGCCCTCCTGTGTACCTCCTGTAAGTCCTACATACAGGGATTCCTGAGAGCTGGTCGGAAGCCCAGCCTCTTTTCTTGACCACTCTGCAAATGCGACTACTTCTTAAAAAACCATAGAAATTCACACAAAAAAATAAAGGTTACAGGGATGGAATAGTTAGGAAATAGAATTTAAAAAACCTTTGAAATTCACAGAAAAAAATAAAGGCTACAGGCACAATATAGTTCGGAAATGGAATTTAAAGAAAACATTAGAAACTTACTGAAAAAAACAAAAGTTACAGAGATGTTATAGTTCAGAAATTAAATTTAAAAAAACTGAATAATTCAGTGAGAAAAAAAAGGTTACAGGGAAGTTATAGTCAGGCTCGGTTTCACTAATACAAAATCTGTGAAATTCAGCAGCTATAGTTAGCTCAGCTAACTATAATTTGCACCACCTGCAAAGCACTGCTTATGGCCTCACATATTACATCACTCAAGACATGGCCAGTGACATCACTGATGACATTACTGATGATGTCATCCATAGAATCACTGACGCACCCACTCACACGCCATAGAACTTTTCAGAACCCACTCCCACACAACCATTCACACCCCATTCACTGGCCCACACCAGTACTTACACACCCACTCACTGATTCATAGATGCACAGACACATCCACTCACTCACCCATGCACCACTCACATACCCACTCAGTCACTCATACAGCCACTGACATTTCCACTCCTATACCCATACAGCCATTCACATAGAGTTAGTCACCTATGGAGCTACTCACTCACCCAGTCACACATATTCCCCATCACTCACTTATACTGCATTTCACATACCCAGGTACTCACTCATATACTACTGACGCATCCACTTACTCATCCACACAGCCATATAAACACTCACTCGCCCATATAGCCCCTCACATAATCACTCACTAAACCATACAGTCACTGACTTAACCACTCATTCATCCATAAAGGCAGTCACACACACCCTCACCCACCCACACAGACACTCAGTAAACCATCTGGGTACTCAGACATCTAACCCCTCACCAATACAGCCACTCACAAACCCATTCACACACTCATACAGCCACATAGACATCAACTTACAGACTGCTACAGAAATTCACACAATTAGTCACTCACCCATACATTCACTGAGACACCTAATCACTCATTTATACAGTCAGTCACGCACCCACTGAATCATCCATACAGGCACTCATACACCCACTGACTCACCAGTACACCTTGGTATATATATTTAACACTCATAAACTTTTTAAAAGCACTCACATTCATTGTATGATGTAATCAGTGATTTAATCAGTGATGTCGTTTGAGATGTCACCGACCATGTCATGAGTGGTGTAATATGGGAGGACATAAGCAGTGCATTGCAGGGAGCACAAATAATAGTGGCATTCCTTTAGGTTGTATATATATAAAACAGTGCTGGTCACCACTCTGTGTTTATAGTCTAGTCAGGATACCATAGGAAATAGATTTTTTGCTTTTGTTATAACTTTGGAGCCGTTTGGCAAATCTGCCCAAAACCTTACAAAAAAAGGTCCATCTATTTCATCTTCTACCTGCAAAGTCTTGGGGTGATCCTTAAGCTGGGGCTGAGAAAACAGGGCGTCCCAAAACTCATTTTACCAACTTGGAAGAAAGCTGGATATTGACCCAGAGAGCATGCTTTTTGTTATTTGATGTAACTGAGAAATTAGGACTCAAAATGTATGTATAATTCACGTCTTGGATAAGCGCGATCAATCCACGAACTCAACCGCATGTTGTGATTGGGCCTGCCACAACCAGAAAGAAAAGTTGCAGCTGCTATATTAGGACTTGGGCACTCAGTCTCCACGTCCTAAAAAATAAGACAAAATAAGACATAAGGAGATAGGGTGGTGGTAACAGATCCCCTGGGCCATGTGCTAGGTGTTCCAGAAGGACACCCCCATGGTCAAATTGAAATAAAATGCCCTTTGGGGGTTCTGTGGACCCACTCAAGCCCTGGAGTAACTATAACTCACACCACAGCCATGCACAGTGTTGTCATCAGTGTTGTAATTTCAGATGTCAGCAGTAATGTTATCAAGAGGAACTCATAGAACATGTCATGAGTGATGTGCTATGTGAGGGTGGAAGCAGTGCATGGCGAGGGCATGAGTTATAGTTAATTTAAAGCTCAAATTATACTTAATTTGGTTAACTACATTCAGTGTATTTCAGTGTTATTGTAGTTTAAAAAGTAATTTTGGAACTAGCATTGTCACCTAACTATATTGTCACTTTAATCCTTGGTTTTTTGAGTAATTTTCAACGTTTTGTTTGGATACATAACTATAACATTAACTTTAACGTTTGGATTTTAAAGTGATTTTCTAAGATTGTTTTGTGTAAGTTGACCCAGCGGGCTACCAACCTGCGAAAATCTATTACCATACAATTATCTGGGCCCATAAACAATCTCATTCATATACGCTGGTTAACACCACTGGGGGTCAATTTTTATAAATCCTTGAATCGAGATCAGTTACCTATATCATCTCACTAATCTTCTCACTTCTTAAAGCCTTTCCTTTTAGTCAATGGACCTCTTTAGTTGATGGTGATATGACATAGGTGCATTTACCTCTTATATAATAAATAACCACAGACTCTGGAATAGTTTTAATGTTTTAGTTTGAATCGTATGAGCAAAAGCAAAACTTACAGCGCAAATTCCAATCCTCCAAGGAAGTAAGATCAGTTTACTAAATTTTAATATTATATTTTAAAGAGATCCTCACAACAACTGTACCTCAGGAAAAAGGAAAGCGAGTATAGCACATTGACACAATACACAGAGATATATTTACCTAGGATGGTGTGAAAATCAGACCCCTCTGGTCAAGAGATTGCTGCGACTGCCCACTGTTCTAACTAACTACCTCAATTATACTCTTCTAATGACATTTACCTCCCCTAAATGTTTTAACTTTATTAGGCTCCTATTTCTGATTGGACAGGCTGAGGGGATAATCATCATACCATGATAAGTTTTTAAAACATTTCTTTAATTCTTTGTTTTATTTTCCTGCCCAATAATTTGTTCTCCCAAGCTTTATTTCCCACCCTTATTCTCAATTTCATCAACAACAATGTATACATTTGACAGCTGTCCATTGAGCCTTCAGGATGTCCAACTCGTACCCAGTACATGTACCGAAAATGGCCTTAGACGAGTTTCAAGATTTGACATCACTGTTTCTGGCATGTCATCATTGTGCCGGCATGAGGAACCACGTGTGATACAGTCTTTAACATCGTTCAGAGGCCCAAATACAAACTGATAGAGAGGTCAAAAGAAAAAGTATTAATTTCAAAAGAAAATGACTTCACTGTATACCACCATTTTCTACTCAAATCTCATTTACTTATATACTTCATTTTAATTTCAGTAAAGCAGATGCTTAGCATGTGAGTTTTCAAGCAACAATTTTAGATGCATTTGCGCAGAAGCAGAAATTATCCTCCAAGTGTAAAGACGTCATTTTGCGTAGATGCAGCTGATGCATGCGCAATACAGTTTGCCGCGTTAGCAGCCATTTTAAGTCACCCTCGGGTTACTCGTTAGTAGAACACATAGGCAAGCTTCATCTAACTAAAAAAATATATGAAATGTGGTGATTATTAGCATCACAATACATTAATAATACTACGTTACGGGTTTATATGAGAGGATTGCGTCCGAGATACGGGGAAAGATGGCGGCCGCGTTGAGCGGCTGAGCAGCAGCGATTCGGGAGCGAGGACATGGAGTGATGAGTGGGTTTTGCCTCAGAGCCGGTGCTTGACGCTTTGGGTGATTCTCACATTAACAAATGTTTACTTACCGACTTTCGCTGCCACCGGCTGTGCTTCGGATGCTCGCAGCGTCTGGGATCTCAGTTTGCCTGGAGTCGGGTAACACGGAAGCAGTCGGCGGAGTTCGCGGAGTTAGTGGGCGGAGCAAACCCGGTGCACTCACGGTCATTCTCAGCGCTGGAGGGACGCGCTGCCGACCCGAGAGGATCGAGAAGGGTAAAGTGATCTGCTCCAGAGCCAGACAGCGAGGCAGCACGATGGCCCCAAAAGTCAATATCGGCGGGAAGTCAGCTAAGAAGAAGAATGTGGGCGAAATTGTGAGCACTCCCGCAGCAAGTAATGTCGGACAGAGTGAGGAGTCAGCTTTAACACCAGCACGATCTCAACCCCCAGCGAAGGAAGTCAGGCCACCAGCGGTCAGGACCCGCCAAACCACCGCTACTACTACTGCTAGTGTAAGCATAGTGGAGATGTTCGCCCGTGGTGGTAAGGAGAAAGGGGGTAAAGCTCCTGTTACTCTGAATGAAGCAGAGGTTGGAATGGTTGGTGGCAAGGTACTGTTGGAGGTTCAGAACGACCTTGAGGCCAATGAAGCCAGCTTTTCAGACCGAGAAGGTAGAGAGGGGACAGATCTGACTGCTCCCACGGTTACTAATTCAATAATGACTACGGTTGGGGGCGCCTCAGACACATTCGCTCAAGTTTCCCTGGTTAATCCTCCAGATGAGAATAACACCCAGGCAGATACTGCCAGTCTTATTCCTGGCTCAGCAAATGTAACACAAATGGAACGTCTGGAGGGTATGGGAGGCAGCGCTTTCAAAAACCATGATTTGACTAAGGTTGACCACACTGTAGTCAGTACTATGTCTGTGTCTAAGGGTATTATCTCAACTGAGGAGACGGCGGCAGCCAGCAACACTGAAAGTGAGAAAACCCCTAGTGAATGCTTTCACTCTGTGGCCGAAGAACCAGACTGGTCTGAAGATGAGGGTGAACAAAGTTCAGATATAAACTGTAGCAATCTTGAGTCAGAAAGTGATCCGGAGGAGACCATTCCTGTAACGGCAGTGAAACCAGGAGTTTCCTTAAAAAAGATTGGGCAGAAGGGGTTGACTTGGGATCATTCTCCTACTAATTTGCTTCAGGGCTCGCCTAATCAAACTCAAGACTTTGAGTCCACCCAACGGTCCATGTTAGAGGCGATCCATCATGAAATTATCGCGCATCGGGAGGAGACCAGGCAGGATAATCTTAAGTCCCAAGCAGCTATGAGGAAAATAAAGAGCGTTGTGAGGAAACTTTCAAAGAACTGTGCGACGGTGGACGATAGAGTGTCAAACCTCAAAGAAAGAGTGGTCTCCACTGAGGCTGAATCTGCTGCCGCCACCAGCAAGGTGGAATCTTACGGGGCACAAGCCCAGGATATACAGTGGAAACTGGAGGACCTTGAAAATAGGCTTAGGAGAAACAATCTAAGGGTCTTAGGGGTTCCGGAAGGCTTGGAGGGGGGGATGTGAGAATATTTATTGCCAAATTATTCTCTAAAGCATTTCCTGAATTGGACAGTTGGTGCTGGGAGTCAGAAATTTAGCCGGCGCACAGAACCCCATTCAAGATAAAGCGAAACACAAGAGAAGGAGATAAACCCAGAGCAAACCTGATTTTTTTGGGGAACTTCATTCTGCGCCAGGCTATAGCGGAGAAGGCTAGACCGGACGCAAAGAGAACAGTCGAGGGGTTATCATTTTTTGTCAGACCTGATTTCTGCCATGTGACGGTAGAAAGGCGTTGGAGGTTACGTCAATTGATCAAGCCTTTCCAAGATAAGAAAGTGCAAGTCTATCTTATAAACCCAGCCCAGCTCAAAATAATCCATGAAGGGAAAACCTTGTATTTCCCGTCAGAAATTAAGGAATTTTTGGACTCCATATGATTTTTTTTTGGAATTGCTGTTATCTCAGGGTGGGTTTAGGGGTACGGACAGACAGATATCAGGATATACCAGTAGCTAAGTGTACATGAAGGGATAAGAGGCTATTGGGTATTGGTGGGATGATCTTCAAGGCATAGGCAATGAATGGAATTGTCAAGTGTTTGCTATTTGTTAATTCTGTCGCTGGTTATAGGATATTTGAACTCTGAGGCTAAGGCCGGTAAGGCCAGAAAGCAGGTTGTCCTCGCCGCGACGCTGCTTCCATCACATGCACAGACACAGTCTGAGCACCCCACAGAAGTGGGAGAGTGGCCGAGGGGCCAGTGCAGGGAGGGGGGTGGTGGGAGCAAGGGGGGGCGGGAGGGGGGAGAGGTGGGAAAGGGGGGGTAAACTTAAAAAAGAGAGCACGTGTCACTAATTCACTTACAAATTCAATTGTAAAAATAAGGGAAAAGAGGTGTTGCAATTATGTATTTAATATGTATTTTTGTCGTTTGAGAAGCTGGCAATGTCTGGTGCAGGAGTATGCCTAAGCTTAGGATTGGCTCCATAAACATTAATGGGTTGAACGACTGGAAAAAGAGGGGTAGATTTGAGGAATATCTTAAAATGACAGGGATTGATATCCTTGGGATACAAGAGACTCATTTGCCACGGAAGAAAAAGCACTGGCTTAAGTTAAAAGGGTATGATAATCTCTCATGCTCCTCTCAAACATCTACTATAAGGGGGGTAGCTATTATCGGGAAGGAGCGTTTGGGAGGCATCAAACACTCTAAAGCAGACACCCTTGGCAGGTGGGCTGTGTGCAAAATGAACATGGGATTCACTGTCTGCTCAATCTATGGACCGAATTTGGATGACCCGGAGACCTTCGATTTTATGGAGAAGGAATTGTTAGATTGGCCTGCCCCAATAGTAGTTTGCGGAGATTTTATTATATCAGCCGATTTTACTAATGGTACCTCATATACTGGAGGTAAACCCCGGGTATATAGAGCCATATCGGTGCTGTTGCAGACACATGTGTTGAGAGATGTATGGGGTAATAAAGAATCAGGGGATACCGGGTTTACCTACTTCTCACATCCTTTTAACAAATACTGTAAATTAGACTACTTCTTCGTATCAGCTACTGAATTGAATAAGGTTGAAATCTCCAAACTTCCAATGATAATGTCCGATCACAATCCCCTGGTAATTACAATGGATGTTAATCGACCTACCAAGGGACCCAGACCATGGACTTTTGATAGGAAACTATTAACCGACACTGTCTATATAGAATGTATTAAAAACTGGTCAAAGGCTTTCTTCGATGCCAATAGATACAGTGCCTCCCGGGGGGTAGTATGGGACAGTTATAAGGCAGGGTTAAGAGGGGGGACCATTAGTTATTCTAACAAGTCATGGAAAAAGAGCAATCTGGAAAGGGAGCAACTTTTGAATAGATTGAGTGAGGCAGAAGCACAGCACCGTAGAGATATATATCAGGGGCTGCAAGGATTGGAAAGTCTAGAGAGGATTAATACAATTAAAGCGGGACTACAGAGTCAATTGGCTAAAAAATCAGCGGCTGAATACCATACACAAAGAACCAGGCTATATGAGACAGGGGAACAGGCTGGGAAGGCACTAGTGTTGCGGATCAGACAGGCTACGTTGAAAAATGTAATTGCAAAAATAGAAGAACAGGGGAGAGCATATGAGGAACCATCTGAGATCTTAGAGGTCTTCAGACGGTATTATCAAGACCTATATCAGGAAGAGGCGGAGATAGATACCACAAGTAATAATTGGGCAAACACAGGTGTAAGACTGGGGCAGGAAGAGAGGGAAGCGCTTGAACAAGTCATTACTATGGACGAGGTCATAGGGGGATTACAAAGTCTGGCATTAGGAAAGGCGGTGGGTCCGGATGGGCTACCACTTGAGATTTATAAGTGTTTGCGGGAGGAAATATCCCCTCTCCTTCTAGACCTGTTTAACGGGATCATGATATCTGGCAAAATACCGGAGTCATGGATGAGCACCAACATTGTGGTGTTCCACAAGAAGGGCAAACCTAAAGAAAACCCGGGGTCCTATCGGCCTATCTCCCTAGTCAATGTTGATAATAAGTTGTATTCTAAGATCTTGGCTACCCGATTTGGGAGGATCATCGCGGCTCTTGTATTGCCCTGGCAGCATGGGTTCATCCCAGGGAGAGGTATGACAGATCACATCAGAAGGGCTATTACTGTGTTTGATATCTGTGCTGCCAGTGGGGAGGGGGCCGCGATGGTCCTCCTCGATGCGGAAAAGGCATTTGACCGGGTAAGGTGGTCTTTCTTGTGGAAGGTGTTGGAGGAGAGAGGGTTCGGACCAAGGTTCCGACAGGCCATACAGGCAATTTATTCTACTCCTTCAGCTAGGATCCAATTGATGGGGGGGAGCTCAGGAAAATTTTGTATAACGAGGGGGACCAGACAGGGCTGCCCCTGTTCTCCCATTTTATTTGCGATGTACATCGACCTTTTAATAACTGAAATAATGTCTAATATGGTGATAAAACCTGTAGTTATAAAAGGATTTCAAACAAAATTGCTCGCATACGCGGATGACCTAGCCGTCATCACAACTGATCCGGAATCTACTATGAGGGAAATAGTGACTTTGACAAACTTGTTCGGGGAACGCTCAGGATACAGATTAAACGAGGCTAAAACCCAAATTCTGTGTTCCAAGAATATAATTAAACGGGATGCTAGATATGTCAATTCGGTGGTGTTTCTTGGTATAACACTTAATTCACAACCAGGAAATATAATTAGAGATAATTCTACACCACTTCTGAAATCAATGGAACAAGATTTAAAAAGGATGGATACTTGACATCTAACGATAATAGGTAGGGCTAATGTCATTAAAATGACTATGTTTCCCAAGAGTTTGTACAAGTTCAGGTCTATCCCTTTTCAAATAGAGGACAAACTAATAAAGGAAATTGAAGCAATTTTTATGAAATTCATATGGCAATACGGCAAGATCAGAAGATCAAATAAATTTATGTCTTTACCCCAGGAAAGGGGAGGTTTGGGTATGCCAAATATCAGGAATTATCACTGGTCCTGTCTCCTTATAGAAATGGCAATACTTTTTGATCGGGGGGGGGGGGGCGGGACAGGGTAGGGGCCAAGATGGCATTCCGTCTATATTTCAGCTGGCATTGGGTAATGAAGCTTTCGGGGTACTCTTGCGGAAAACGGAAAGAAGGTTTTATAAGAAAACCCGGTATAAACTGCTCGAAGATATAGTGGGGGTCTGGGCATCGGTGCAGAAAGCAATGGGAATCTCTAGGTATAATCACCATACTCCTCTCTGAAATTCTGGACTTTTCCCAAACTTGTGTATGGATGGATTTTGGAGACATTGGGAGCAGCAGGGCATTGTAACACTGGGGCAAATAATGGTGAAAGATGTATGTAGATCACTGCAGGACCTAAGGATGCGATATTCATTACAGGAAGGGCAAGAATATAAATATCTTCAGGTGGTAAACACAATTAGAGCAGTAAGACCCCGAATAATTTTGGTGAAAAGGAGTGCACTTCTGGATTATCTGAAGGGTGGGGGGCGCAGAATAAATGGCCTGTATAAAATTTTTATGGAAAGCTCTCCAGATGATATGGTCAAGACTGAGGCTGCTTGGGCGTTGAAATTGGGGGACCCAGAGACTAATCTGGATAGAGCCCTTTCACTCGACAAAAGATTTCTCCGCTCCTCCAATCTTAGAGCTCAACATTTTAAAACCTTATTTAATTTATATTATACGCCATCCAAGCTGTTTGATTGGGGGAAGAGGGCTGATAGCGATTGACCTAGATGTGGTAGAGGACCGGCAGATATTGTGCACATGTTTCATGGGTGTAAGAAATTGGAATTAATCAAATCAGAGATAGCGGCTTTTCTAGAGGGACTTTTAGATGTCAAATTGAATTTATCCCCAACATTACTGATTATTGGGTGTGATATTAAACTGAATCTAAGCATCGAGAAGGAAGACTTAGTTTTTATAGCGGCAGCTGTACTCCGAATATTAATATCAGCCGCCTGGAAAGAGAGAGAGGTTCCAACTTTTCAAATGTGGATGTGTAGGCTTCTCGGCATCCATAACATTGAGGGTGCCCTATATGAGCTCAAGGGCTTAAAAACCAAAGAGATGGGGCTACGGCTGTGGGCAACAGTAGCCAGATGGAGAGTGGCAAGGATGGGGGGTCTCTCAAGTGGGTCTGCAAATGCCTTAGGATTTTCATTTCTGTATAGTTTATTTTATTTAGAACGGGATTTGTGGTGACATGAAATGTAAAGAGCTGGCTTTGATTTTGACCATTATTTGTTTTTTATATGTCAACTTGGCATACTGCATATTCTGGATTGAATTGCTTTTTGTTACGTGATATGTGTACACAAACTCTCATTATAAAAAAAATAAAAAAAATAAAAAAAAAGAGAGGATTGCGTCCGAGTAAGTCTCTTTTATATGAGTTCTTGCTCCATAAATCCCCACTCTAATGGCAATTATGCAACCATAAACTACCCATAACCAACCAGATGCCAACTTTAACATATCTCAATTCCCTTCCCTGTCTTTTCATTTTCCACTTCATCTTTCAAATTTTTCATTTATTTGTACAATTCTCCACTCATCTCTTCAAGCTTAATCTCTTCGTATTTTCTTTTCTTTCCCTGTTTATTTACTTCATACCTTCTTCTCCTTCTACAACATTTGCACCATGTTAATATTACTAAAGCAATTATGGTTATTCCAAGTATAGGTAGTATTATTTGGGCTACTACTCCTTTACCTATATTAGAAAACCAAGACCCTATTGATGTTAGACTATTTGTTATTTTTTTCCATACATTGTCAACTTCAAGTGGTTTCAAATCTTCTTCCAATGTTGCGATATTTTTAATGTATCCTCCAATTTCTGCCCTTTTATACCGAATATAAGTGCAATAATGTTGCACTTTCAGCATTTTACAGACTCCACCCTGTTTTGCTAATAATTTATCAAGGGCAAGTCGATTTTGTATAACCATTGATCTAATCGCAACCATTTCTGTATTGATTATTAGAAAACCACCAACAGTATCATTTGATAAGCGATCAACTACTGTTGATAATTGACAAATTCTACGTGAATTCAGAATACTCCCACTGAAGGTATCAATGCACTAAATATGTCATCTACTATTTCAGAATAACAAGTTATTTTATTTCGGATTAGTTCTTTATTGTTTTTATTTCTTCCAGTGATTCTTTTCACATGATAAACTTTAGGGAATACTATTCCAAAATAGCAACTCCCATACCATTGTGCGGGTAGTTTGTAAAAAGCCTTATTCCCACATAATTAATAAATTCCAGGAAATACAGGATCAGTTCGCCCTTTTAGTCCCCATCCTCCAAGAATCAAAAAATGGTGCTCACATTCACCGGAACCAATAAATGAGTTATTATAGTCAGTCTTTAATCTATGGAGACAGATCTTCCCTTTCATTTTGAAATCTAGAGACATCGCAGCATGAGTCTTGCCAGGTGTATACATTCCTTCCTTCTCAGCCCAAGGTGGAATATGGATTTTCTGTTCAATGAATTTCTTCTGAAAATCCTGTCTCCTTTCTTCTACTAAATTCAAAAATATATTTTCTTCCTTTAATGAGCATATTAGATTATTCCTATGGGCTTCTGATAGTCTATTGCTTTTTGTGTTAAGAAAATTTCACCCATGAACTGTGCAGCTTGATTACTAAGTACTGGATTCATATTTTTTTGAATAGGAACCTCTGAAAATATCACATCCAGATTTGAATAATAATATTGTAGCTTTCCTGTTCTATAAAACCGACTGGTTAATACACTACATGAAATGCCATATGTTAGCGGCAAATGGCGATATGTAACACCTTCTGCTACTGAAGCTGGCAATTTCATACATGCGTAACAATCACTAATCTCCATATCTCCATAGTGTCAACATACTGAAACAATAACTTGGTGAATACATTTAAAGCTGTGTTATCTGTCACAGTGTGATGTATTTCTAACTCGTCTGGTGCTCCTAATTCTACTCTATCTCCTTTTATGTTAGCTAACTTTCCATTTGTGTCAGTATTATCTTTCTTTTCTTCTTTCATCAAATAAGGCATTGCTATAGTTAAAAATAACCAAACTATAATCACTAATAAAATGCTACTTATACATATTCTACAGCACTTCTTTAAGCAATTTCGTTTTGGTCTTCCAGTAACTCAATTTTCAGCCATTTTAAGAAGAATCCTCTTTTTTCTTTCACTTTACTTTTGTAATTTTTTATTTCTTTTATTAGCTCAAGGAGGTCTCACTTTTCCTTCGTCAATCTGTTCTGCAATTATTTATTCATTACTTTCTTAATTTAAATCTAAATTCTCAACTTCTTCAACATACATAACATAACATAACATAACAATAACATAACATAATCCCATAGGTCCATTCAGGGCCTTTGAATATATTATTTAGTATTTTTAGTCTCTGACTTCTTCGTCTGGGTTTCTCAATTGATTGTCCTGACTGACTAGTGACTTCATTCACTTGTTCAGGTTCTTCAGGTGATATTTTAATCTTTTGACACAACTAGGCCAGTTATCACCCTTTCTAACCCTTTTCCTTTGCACTGCACTTTCACTTTCCTCGTCTCTCTCAAGTGTTCTTTTATTTCTGTTAAGTTGTGGCACAATTTGGTTTTCTTCATCTTCTGAGTCTCTCTCTATCTGACCTGGTTCAGGTCCTATTATTGTGACAATATTTGCCTGAACGTGTTCGTCTTCTTCTATCTGATCCTGTTCAGGTCTTGCTTCAACCTTTTCTTCTTTTCCTGAACTTGTTCTTCTCTTCCTAACTGGTCCTGCTCAGGTCTTACTGCACTTTGTTTGTTTGAAACTGAACGTGTTCTTCTAAACCTGTCTGTCCCTCCTCAGATTTTTGAATATTTTGGTTCACCTCTGTCTGAGTATATTTTTCTTTCCTTATCTGATCCTGCTCAGAATCTCCAGCAATCTCAATTTATTTTCCTGATCATGTTCTTCTACACCTGTCTGGCCCTCTCTAGTTTCTTGCTTTCCTATTTTTTTTCTATTTCTTGTTTTGATATTCACATCAGGTATATCAACTACTGGTATCCAATCTTCCTGACTTGTGCCCCGTTGTTCTTGATCAACTACTTCAGAGTCTGTTATTCTAGTCTCCTCAGCTGCACAACCTTCAGCACCCCCAACTACTGGTGTCAGTTGTGGGTTTCTTTCCTCGGGAGCTGGTTGCCTTTTGGTATGACAAGCATGTATCCAGTTAGGCAAACCTGCACCTTTCACTGCTGTTGTTGTAACTAGTATGACTGTCTTGGTATATCCCACCTGGGTGCTGGGCACGTCTCTCAGGTGTGAATCTTCACAACCACCCAGTCTCCAGGATTGAGATCATGTGCTTGATCCCGCTGCCTGGCAACTGCGTCTTCTCCAACCAGGTGAGAGACAGAACACACTAGGTCAGCCAGTCTTTTACAATAGTCTAATACCAGGTCATCAGTTATACTCAACAGTTTGTGACCTGGTATAAAGGCTAATCTCATTGTTCTTCCCATGAGTATTTCATGGGGACTCATCCCTGTGTTTCTGTCAGGATTGTTTCTGAGTCCCATCAGAACAAGAGGTAATGCATCTGGCCAACACAGAGATGTGGATGCACACACTTTTGCCAATCTTGATTTTATTGTGCCATTAGTTTATTCTACCGTTCCGGAAGCCTCTGGATGGTATGCACAGTACAGTTTTTGTTCAATTTTGAATGCTTCATAGACTAAACAAATTATTTCATTATTAAAGTGAGATCCTCTATCTGATTCCTCAGTTTCCACCCATCGTGAGATCAAACATATAGGACAGGAATGTAACTCAAACCTCTACATGGTGGTCACTGAATAAAATCAATTTGCAACCTCAAAAATGGTCCTTCTGCCTTCCCAATTTTTTCCCAACTAACCACTGTTTTCCTGCCTGGGTTATTCTGTTGACAAATTAAACAACTCTGGCAAAGACTCTCTGCAACAGATCTAAACTTCGGAATGTACCAGTTTTGTCAAAAGAGTCTGATCATGGTACATCCTGGCCATGTGTGAAAGCAAGCAGTCTGGCACGACCGGTCTACCATCTGGATACATCCAAACGTCATCTTCTGCTCTCCTTTGACACCCTGTTTTTATCCAACCTTCCTTTTCACTCACTTCCGCCTCATCCTGTAAATGTCTTACTTCATCCCATGTTTCTAATGATGAGAGTAGCATAAATTGGCATCTGATTCCACTTGTTTCAATTTTCTAATTTACTGCCATTTTGTTTCTGGCACAGTATTGGGTAACTTTGCAAGCGTATCTATTACCAGCTACCACATAGTCATCTACAGACTGATGTACAGCACATTTGACCACTGCCACTTCCTTTGGCAATTGTATTGCTTCTAAAAGCTCTTTCACACATTTTCCATTTTTAATAGGGGTTCCTGAAGAAGTCATGAAATCCCTCTGCATCCAGAGATGGCCAAAGCCATGCACTACCCCGTCACTATACTCACTATCAGCGTAAATGGTTACTCTCCAATTTTTCCCAATTTTGCATGCTTTAATTAAAGCTATCAATTTGGCTATTTGTGCAGATTTGACTCCTGGTGAATAGGATGCTTCGACTTTGACCAATGTGCAGACAGCATAAGCAGCACTTAATCCTCCTTCCTCATGCCTCATGCATGATCCATCTACAAAAAGCTCATTTTCACATTCTTTCAGAGGTTCTTCCTGTATGTCTGGGCGAGGTTTGGTACAATATTTAGTAACGTCTAGAGAATTATGCTCAACTTCATCTCTCACTTCTTCCTCATGTACATCAGGCAGTAGAGTAGCTGGATTTAGGATAGTACACCTAATTACTGTCACATTTTCTGCTCCTAAAATGATTCTTTCATACTTAGTCATTCAACTTGGAGTAAGGTACTGAATTTGTGTTCTAGTTAGAAGAATTTCCACCGAATATGGGACATGAACCTTTACAGGGTGTCCCATCACAATGGACTCACTCTGTTCAAGACTCATGTAGGCAGCAGCTACTGCTTTTAAACAGCCAGGTAATGCTGACACTACAGGGTCCAAAGTAGCAGAAAAATACGCCATCGGACGTTGCATCAAACCATGTTGCTGAGTTAGCACTGATAAGGCACAATTTTTTGTTCACAACAAAATAATGCAAAATCTTTTGTATAGTCCGGCATCCCTAGAGCAGGTGCTTCACATAAACATTGGTGCTTCACATTAAAATTTCTTAATCTCAAGAAAGCCTGCATGCTTTCATCATCCCAAACTATTGGGTCCTTTGCTCGCTTCCGTGTCATTTGTTTTAGTGGTTTTTCTAGCAGCGAAAAACCTGAAATCCATTGTCTACAATATCCTACAACTCCAAGAAACATTCTGATTTCTCTCTGGGTTTGTGGTAACGGCATCTGTTTTATTCTTTGTATTCTTTTGGGGGTCACTTTTCTCACTCCTATTTCTAATTGGTGTCCCAAATATTTGACTCTAGTTTGACAAAATTGTTATTTCTCTGGGGACACCTTGTGTCCTCCATCAGCAAAATGATTTAATAAAGCAATGGAGTCAATGACACATTCATCTTGTGATTTTGATGCAGCAAGCAAATTGTCAATATATTGAACTAAAACTGTATACCTGGGCATTACTAGGGTTCCTAAACAGTTTTTCAAAATCTGATTAAATATTGAAGTGCTTTCTGTGTACCCTTGAGGAACCCGATTCCACACAAAGAGACAATCTTCAAATTTGAATGAAAAAAGATACTGGCTATCTGGATAATGGGATGAAGAAAAATGCATGACACAAATCAATTACAGTAAACCATCCAGCATTTCATGGTATCTGATACAGAATTACTGCTGGATTCTGCACTACAGGACAACAAAGCACCACAATTTTATACATTTATCTTAAATCCCGCACTATCTGATATTTCCAATTAGGTTTCTTAATGCCAATTATAGGTGAATTTCAAGGACTGCTCATTATTTCTTTTAAAATGCCTTGTTCAATCATTTGTTCTATTTCTGCTATGATGCCTGCTTTAATTTCAGGACTCATTTTGTATTGTCTCGTGTTTGGGTAGACAGCACCTTCTTTTATAGTCACTATCACTGGATCTACATCTGCCTTTAACCCTACTTCTTTTCCAGTGAAATCCCACAACTCCGGATTTAAAGTTGATTTCAATTCATCAGGTAAGGCATCTTTGACATCATTGTAAGCATGGGCGGAAAATCCGTTACGCTCGCGGATTTTCGGTAAATTCGCAATCCGCGAACGCTCGCGAATTTACCGAAAATCCGCAAATTCGCACGCAGCGGATTTTTTTTTCTTGGTGAGACAATTTTGCGGCGTGCGGTGTAAGTTCGCAATTGCGAACTGGTACAAAACCCTCGAGAACTGGCAGAAATCCTTGCGAACTGGCAGAAATCCTTGCGAACACAAAAAAAGCATTCAGCAGGTTCAAAAGTTCAAACTCATCATTAGTAACCATTCCCTGTAGTGCTTCCTGACAAGGGCCCCTCCAGAGTTCAGTTGCTAGTTGCAACAATTGCATGACCCTGCTCTGACCCTCACAGCAGGCTCATAGAATAGCTACAAGTAGGCCACAAAGGTCCTGGAAAAAAAAAATTGCACTGCAACCGAAAGCAAATTACAGATAAGGAAGCAGGTGCCAGACTGGAATTTTAAAACAGTGACACATTAATAAATCAACCCCAAATTAATTCATGTCAGTTGAAGCAGGCAGGTGTGCTTGCTTTTCCCCCCCATAATCTACAGTGATGATGAACCAGAGGGTGGCATTGATGTACCAGAGGGTGGCATGGGTGAAACAGAGGGTGGCAGGGGTGAAAGAGAGGGTGCTGGGAACCTGTGATGATGAACCAGACGTAGAAACAACATAATCGTGACCGTTGCAAGCTGACATGTAAGTTCGCAATTGCGAACTGGTACAAAACCCTCGCGAACTGGCAGAAATCCTTGCGTACTGGCAGAAATCCTTGCGAACACAAAAAAAGCATTCAGCAGGTTCAAAAGTTCAAACTCATCATTAGTAACCATTCCCTGTAGCGCTTCCTGACAAGGGCCCCTCCAGAGTTCAGTTGCTAATTGCAACAATTGTATGACCCTGCTCTGACCCTCACAGCAGGCTCATAGAATAGTACAAGTAGGCCACAAAGGTCCTGGAAAAAAAATTTGCGCTGCAACAGAAAGCAAATTACAGATAAGGAAGCAGGTGCCAGGCTGGAATTTTAAAACAGTGACACATTAATAAATCAACCCCAAATTAATTCATGTCAGTTGAAGCAGGCAGGTGTGCTTGCTTTTTCCCCCCATAATCTACAGTGATGATGAACCAGAGGGTGGCATTGATGTACCAGAGGGTGGCATGGGTGAAACAGAGGGTGGCAGGGGTGAAACAGAGGGTGCTGGGAACCTGTGATGATGAACCAGACATAGAAACAACATAATCGTTACCGTTGGGAGCCGACATGTAAGTTTGCAATTGCGAACTGGTACAAAACCCTCGTGAACTGGCAGAAATCCTTGCGAACTGGCAGAAATCCTTGCGAACTGGCAGAAATCCTTGCGAACACAAAAAAAATCCGCAAATTGGCGGATTTTGCGGATTGCGAGTTCGCAAATTCACAAAATTCGCGAACGCCAGATTCGCAAAATTCGCCCATGCTTACATCATTGCATACATTTAATCTACTTCTGTACCTTGTTTTGCTAGCATTTTCTTGTAAATACCATCCTCATCAGGGGTCTGAATCGCAACACCATCCGGTCTGCAATAAATTGTGCAATTCATCTTGCACAATTAATGTCTTCCTAACAAGTTCACTGGACTGGAATCGCACACTGCAAACTTGTGCATTTCCCTAAAATTGCCAATGAGTACCTCCATGGGTTCAGTGATTTGAGTTCTAATCTGTCTATTTGAAACACCTACTACTTGGATGGCTTCTCCCGAGAGGGGTAGGTTTGGGATGTCTGCTGTACTCACAGTAGAGCTGGTAGTACCAGTATCCAACAAAAAGGCAATGTCTTTTCCTTCTACCTTTCCATAAATATATAGACCTGATTGGTCTACCGGTAACTCCAAGAAACATTCTGATTTCTCTCTGGGTTTGTGGTAACTGCATCTGTTTTATTCTTTGTATTCTTTTGGGGGTCACTTTTCTCACTCCTATTTCTAATTGGTGTCCCAAATATTTGACTCTAGTTTGACAAAATTGTTATTTCTCTGGGTACACCTTGTGTCCTCCATCAGCAAAATGATTTAATAAAGCAATGGAGTCAATGACACATTCATCTTGTGATTTTGATGCAGCAAGCAAATTGTCAATATATTGAACTAAAACTGTATACCTGGGCATTACTAGGGTTCCTAAACAGTTTTTCAAAATCTGATTAAATATTGAAGTGCTTTCTGTGTACCCTTGAGGAACCCGATTCCACACAAAGAGACAATCTTCAAATTTGAATGAAAAAAGATACTGGCTATCTGGATAATGGGATGAAGAAAAATGCATGACACAAATCAATTACAGTAAACCATCCAGCATTTCATGGTATCTGATACAGAATTACTGTTGGATTCTGCACTACAGGACAACAAAGCACCACAATTTTATACATTTATCTTAAATCCCGCACTATCTGATATTTCCAATTAGGTTTCTTAATGCCAATTATAGGTGAATTTCAAGGACTGCTCATTATTTCTTTTAAAATGCCTTGTTCAATCATTTGTTCTATTTCTGCTATGATGCCTGCTTTAATTTCAGGACTCATTTTGTATTGTCTCGTGTTTGGGTGGACAGCACCTTCTTTTATAGTCACTATCACTGGATCTACATCTGCCTTTAACCCTACTTCTTTTCCAGTGAAATCCCACAATTCCGGATTTAAAGTTGATTTCAATTCATCAGGTAAGGCATCTTTGACATCATTGTAAGCATGGGCGGAAAATCCGTTACGCTCGCGGATTTTCGGTGAATTCGCAATCCGCGAACGCTCGCGAATTTACCGAAAATCCGCAAATTCGCACGCAGCGGATTTTTTTTTCTTGGTGATACAATTTTGCGGCGTGCGGTGTAAGTTCGCAATTGCGAACTGGTACAAAACCCTCGAGAACTGGCAGAAATCCTTGCGAACTGGCAGAAATCCTTGCGAACACAAAAAAAGCATTCAGCAGGTTCAAAAGTTCAAACTCATCATTAGTAACCATTCCCTGTAGTGCTTCCTGACAAGGGCCCCTCCAGAGTTCAGTTGCTAGTTGCAACAATTGCATGACCCTGCTCTGACCCTCACAGCAGGCTCATAGAATAGCTACAAGTAGGCCACAAAGGTCCTGGAAAAAAAAATTGCACTGCAACCGAAAGCAAATTACAGATAAGGAAGCAGGTGCCAGACTGGAATTTTAAAACAGTGACACATTAATAAATCAACCCCAAATTAATTCATGTCAGTTGAAGCAGGCAGGTGTGCTTGCTTTTCCCCCTCATAATCTACAGTGATGATGAACCAGAGGGTGGCAGTGATGTACCAGAGGGTGGCATGGGTGAAACAGAGGGTGGCAGGGGTGAAAGAGAGGGTGCTGGGAACCTGTGATGATGAACCAGACGTAGAAACAACATAATCGTGACCGTTGCAAGCTGACATGTAAGTTCGCAATTGCGAACTGGTACAAAACCCTCGCGAACTGGCAGAAATCCTTGCGAACTGGCAGAAATCCTTGCGAACACAAAAAAAGCATTCAGCAGGTTCAAAAGTTCAAACTCATCATTAGTAACCATTCCCTGTAGCGCTTCCTGACAAGGGCCCCTCCAGAGTTCAGTTGCTAGTTGCAACAATTGTATGACCCTGCTCTGACCCTCACAGCAGGCTCATAGAATAGTATAAGTAGGCCACAAAGGTCCTGGAAAAAAAATTTGCGCTGCAACAGAAAGCAAATTACAGATAAGGAAGCAGGTGCCAGGCTGGAATTTTAAAACAGTGACACATTAATAAATCAACCCCAAATTAATTCATGTCAGTTGAAGCAGGCAGGTGTGCTTGCTTTTTCCCCCCATAATCTACAGTGATGATGAACCAGAGGGTGGCATTGATGTACCAGAGGGTGGCATGGGTGAAACAGAGGGCGGCAGGGGTGAAACAGAGGGTGCTGGGAACCTGTGATGATGAACCAGACATAGAAACAACATAATCGTGACCGTTGGGAGCCGACATGTAAGTTTGCAATTGCGAACTGGTACAAAACCCTCGTGAACTGGCAGAAATCCTTGCGAACTGGCAGAAATCCTTGCGAACACAAAAAAAAATCCGCAAATTGGCGGATTTTGCGGATTGCGAGCTCGCAAATTCACAAAATTCGCGAACGCCAGATTCGCAAAATTCGCCCATGCTTACATCATTGCATACATTTAATCTACATCTGTACCTTGTTTTGCTAGCATTTTCTTGTAAATACCATCCTCATCAGAGGTCTGAATCGCAACACCATCCGGTGTGCAATAAATTGTGCAATTCATCTTGCACAATTAATCTCTTCCTAACAAGTTCACTGGACTGGAATCGCACACTGCAAACTTGTGCATTTCCCTAAAATTGCCAATGAGTACCTCCATGGGTTCAGTGATTTGAGTTCTAATCTGTCTATTTGAAACACCTACTACTTGGATGGCTTCTCCCGAGAGGGGTAGGTTTGGGATGTCTGCTGTACTCACAGTAGAGCTGGTAGTACCAGTATCCAACAAAAAGGCAATGTCTTTTCCTTCTACCTTTCCATAAATATATAGACCTGATTGGTCTACCGGTAACTCCAAGAAACATTCTGATTTCTCTCTGGGTTTGTGGTAACTGCATCTGTTTTATTCTTTGTATTCTTTTGGGGGTCACTTTTCTCACTCCTATTTCTAATTGGTGTCCCAAATATTTGACTCTAGTTTGACAAAATTGTTATTTCTCTGGGTACACCTTGTGTCCTCCATCAGCAAAATGATTTAATAAAGCAATGGAGTCAATGACACATTCATCTTGTGATTTTGATGCAGCAAGCAAATTGTCAATATATTGAACTAAAACTGTATACCTGGGCATTACTAGGGTTCCTAAACAGTTTTTCAAAATCTGATTAAATATTGAAGTGCTTTCTGTGTACCCTTGAGGAACCCGATTCCACACAAAGAGACAATCTTCAAATTTGAATGAAAAAAGATACTGGCTATCTGGATAATGGGATGAAGAAAAATGCATGACACAAATCAATTACAGTAAACCATCCAGCATTTCATGGTATCTGATACAGAATTACTGTTGGATTCTGCACTACAGGACAACAAAGCACCACAATTGTATACATTTATCTTAAATCCCGCACTATCTGATATTTCCAATTAGGTTTCTTAATGCCAATTATAGGTGAATTTCAAGGACTGCTCATTGTTTCTTTTAAAATGCCTTGTTCAATCATTTGTTCTATTTCTGCTATGATGCCTGCTTTAATTTCAGGACTCATTTTGTATTGTCTCGTGTTTGGGTGGACAGCACCTTCTTTTATAGTCACTATCACTGGATCTACATCTGCCTTTAACCCTACTTCTTTTCCAGTGAAATCCCACAATTCCGGATTTAAAGTTGATTTCAATTCATCAGGTAAGGCATCTTTGACATCATTGTAAGCATGGGCGGAAAATCCGTTACGCTCGGGGATTTTCGGTAAATTCGCAATCCGCGAACGCTCGCGAATTTACCGAAAATCCGCAAATTCGCACGCAGCGGATTTTTTTTTCTTGGTGATACAATTTTGCGGCGTGCGGTGTAAGTTCGCAATTGCGAACTGGTACAAAACCCTCGAGAACTGGCAGAAATCCTTGCGAACTGGCAGAAATCCTTGCGAACACAAAAAAAGCATTCAGCAGGTTCAAAAGTTCAAACTCATCATTAGTAACCATTCCCTGTAGTGCTTCCTGACAAGGGCCCCTCCAGAGTTCAGTTGCTAGTTGCAACAATTGCATGACCCTGCTCTGACCCTCACAGTAGGCTCATAGAATAGCTACAAGTAGGCCACAAAGGTCCTGGAAAAAAAAATTGCACTGCAACCGAAAGCAAATTACAGATAAGGAAGCAGGTGCCAGACTGGAATTTTAAAACAGTGACACATTAATAAATCAACCCCAAATTAATTCATGTCAGTTGAAGCAGGCAGGTGTGCTTGCTTTTCCCCCCCATAATCTACAGTGATGATGAACCAGAGGGTGGCAGTGATGTACCAGAGGGTGGCATGGGTGAAACAGAGGGTGGCAGGGGTGAAAGAGAGGGTGCTGGGAACCTGTGATGATGAACCAGACGTAGAAACAACATAATCGTGACCGTTGCAAGCTGACATGTAAGTTCGCAATTGCGAACTGGTACAAAACCCTCGCGAACTGGCAGAAATCCTTGCGAACTGGCAGAAATCCTTGCGAACACAAAAAAAGCATTCAGCAGGTTCAAAAGTTCAAACTCATCATTAGTAACCATTCCCTGTAGCGCTTCCTGACAAGGGCCCCTCCAGAGTTCAGTTGCTAGTTGCAACAATTGTATGACCCTGCTCTGACCCTCACAGCAGGCTCATAGAATAGTATAAGTAGGCCACAAAGGTCCTGGAAAAAAAATTTGCGCTGCAACAGAAAGCAAATTACAGATAAGGAAGCAGGTGCCAGGCTGGAATTTTAAAACAGTGACACATTAATAAATCAACCCCAAATTAATTCATGTCAGTTGAAGCAGGCAGGTGTGCTTGCTTTTTCCCCCCATAATCTACAGTGATGATGAACCAGAGGGTGGCATTGATGTACCAGAGGGTGGCATGGGTGAAACAGAGGGCGGCAGGGGTGAAACAGAGGGTGCTGGGAACCTGTGATGATGAACCAGACATAGAAACAACATAATCGTGACCGTTGGGAGCCGACATGTAAGTTTGCAATTGCGAACTGGTACAAAACCCTCGTGAACTGGCAGAAATCCTTGCGAACTGGCAGAAATCCTTGCGAACACAAAAAAAATCCGCAAATTGGCGGATTTTGCGGATTGCGAGTTCGCAAATTCACAAAATTCGCGAACGCCAGATTCGCAAAATTCGCCCATGCTTACATCATTGCATACATTTAATCTACTTCTGTACCTTGTTTTGCTAGCATTTTCTTGTAAATACCATCCTCATCAGGGGTCTGAATCGCAACACCATCCGGTGTGCAATAAATTGTGCAATTCATCTTGCACAATTAATCTCTTCCTAACAAGTTCACTGGACTGGAATCGCACACTGCAAACTTGTGCATTTCCCTAAAATTGCCAATGAGTACCTCCATGGGTTCAGTGATTTGAGTTCTAATCTGTCTATTTGAAACACCTACTACTTGGATGGCTTCTCCCGAGAGGGGTAGGTTTGGGATGTCTGCTGTACTCACAGTAGAGCTGGTAGTACCAGTATCCAACAAAAAGGCAATGTCTTTTCCTTCTACCTTTCCATAAATATATAGACCTGATTGGTCTACCGGTAACTCCAAGAAACATTCTGATTTCTCTCTGGGTTTGTGGTAACTGCATCTGTTTTATTCTTTGTATTCTTTTGGGGGTCACTTTTCTCACTCCTATTTCTAATTGGTGTCCCAAATATTTGACTCTAGTTTGACAAAATTGTTATTTCTCTGGGTACACCTTGTGTCCTCCATCAGCAAAATGATTTAATAAAGCAATGGAGTCAATGACACATTCATCTTGTGATTTTGATGCAGCAAGCAAATTGTCAATATATTGAACTAAAACTGTATACCTGGGCATTACTAGGGTTCCTAAACAGTTTTTCAAAATCTGATTAAATATTGAAGTGCTTTCTGTGTACCCTTGAGGAACCCGATTCCACACAAAGAGACAATCTTCAAATTTGAATGAAAAAAGATACTGGCTATCTGGATAATGGGATGAAGAAAAATGCATGACACAAATCAATTACAGTAAACCATCCAGCATTTCATGGTATCTGATACAGAATTACTGTTGGATTCTGCACTACAGGACAACAAAGCACCACAATTTTATACATTTATCTTAAATCCCGCACTATCTGATATTTCCAATTAGGTTTCTTAATGCCAATTATAGGTGAATTTTAAGGACTGCTCATTATTTCTTTTAAAATGCCTTGTTCAATCATTTGTTCTATTTCTGCTATGATGCCTGCTTTAATTTCAGGACTCATTTTGTATTGTCTCGTGTTTGGGTGGACAGCACCTTCTTTTATAGTCACTATCACTGGATCTACATCTGCCTTTAACCCTACTTCTTTTCCAGTGAAATCCCACAATTCCGGATTTAAAGTTGATTTCAATTCATCAGGTAAGGCATCTTTGACATCATTGTAAGCATGGGCGGAAAATCCGTTACGCTCGCGGATTTTCGGTAAATTCGCAATCCGCGAACGCTCGCAAATTTACCGAAAATCCGCAAATTCGCACGCAGCGGATTTTTTTTTCTTGGTGATACAATTTTGCGGCGTGCGGTGTAAGTTCGCAATTGCGAACTGGTACAAAACCCTCGAGAACTGGCAGAAATCCTTGCGAACTGGCAGAAATCCTTGCGAACACAAAAAAAGCATTCAGCAGGTTCAAAAGTTCAAACTCATCATTAGTAACCATTCCCTGTAGTGCTTCCTGACAAGGGCCCCTCCAGAGTTCAGTTGCTAGTTGCAACAGTTGCATGACCCTGCTCTGACCCTCACAGCAGGCTCATAGAATAGCTACAAGTAGGCCACAAAGGTCCTGGAAAAAAAATTGCACTGCAACCGAAAGCAAATTACAGATAAGGAAGCAGGTGCCAGACTGGAATTTTAAAACAGTGACACATTAATAAATCAACCCCAAATTAATTCATGTCAGTTGAAGCAGGCAGGTGTGCTTGCTTTTCCCCCCCATAATCTACAGTGATGATGAACCAGAGGGTGGCAGTGATGTACCAGAGGGTGGCATGGGTGAAACAGAGGGTGGCAGGGGTGAAAGAGAGGGTGCTGGGAACCTGTGATGATGAACCAGACGTAGAAACAACGTAATCGTGACCGTTGCAAGCTGACATGTAAGTTCGCAATTGCGAACTGGTACAAAACCCTCGCAAACTGGCAGAAATCCTTGCGAACTGGCAGAAATCCTTGCGAACACAAAAAAAGCATTCAGCAGGTTCAAAAGTTCAAACTCATCATTAGTAACCATTCCCTGTAGCGCTTCCTGACAAGGGCCCCTCCAGAGTTCAGTTGCTAGTTGCAACAATTGTATGACCCTGCTCTGACCCTCACAGCAGGCTCATAGAATAGTATAAGTAGGCCACAAAGGTCCTGGAAAAAATTTTTGCGCTGCAACAGAAAGCAAATTACAGATAAGGAAGCAGGTGCCAGGCTGGAATTTTAAAACAGTGACACATTAATAAATCAACCCCAAATTAATTCATGTCAGTTGAAGCAGGCAGGTGTGCTTGCTTTTTCCCCCCATAATCTACAGTGATGATGAACCAGAGGGTGGCATTGATGTACCAGAGGGTGGCATGGGTGAATTAGAGGGCGGCAGGGGTGAAACAGAGGGTGCTGGGAACCTGTGATGATGAACCAGACATAGAAACAACATAATCGTGACCGTTGGGAGCCGACATGTAAGTTTGCAATTGCGAACTGGTACAAAACCCTCGTGAACTGGCAGAAATCCTTGCGAACTGGCAGAAATCCTTGCGAACACAAAAAAATCCGCAAATTCGCGGATTTTGCGGATTGCGAGTTCGCAAATTCGCAAAATTCGCGAACGCCAGATTCGCAAAATTCGCCCATGCTTACATCATTGCATACATTTAATCTACTTCTGTACCTTGTTTTGCTAGCATTTTCTTGTAAATACCATCCTCATCAGGGGTCTGAATCGCAACACCATCCCGTGTGCAATAAATTGTGCAATTCATCTTGCACAATTAATCTCTTCCTAACAAGTTCACTGGACTGGAATTGCACACTGCAAACTTGTGCATTTCCCTAAAATTGCCAATGAGTACCTCCATGGGTTCAGTGATTTGAGTTCTAATCTGTCTATTTGAAACACCTACTACTTGGATGGCTTCTCCCGAGAGGGGTAGGTTTGGGATGTCTGCTGTACTCACAGTAGAGCTGGTAGTACCAGTATCCAACAAAAAGGCAATGTCTTTTCCTTCTACCTTGCCATCAATACATAGACCTGATTGGTCTACCGGTAAGGATGCGCCAAGTACGCACTCCTCCTCCTCCCCCATCAGGTACCATCATTGATCATCTTCAAAAGAACAACTATTCTGGAAAAGATATTGTAGGGTTACAGAATTTAGCAAAACCAAAGGGGATGATGGACAGAGTGGTGAACATTGCAAGCACTCACCCACAGTTCACTTGTTCAGGTTCTTCAGGTGATATTTTAATCTTTTGACACAACTAGGCCAGTTATCACCCTTTCTAACCCTTTTCCTTTGCACTGCACTTTCACTTTCCTCGTCTCTCTCAAGTGTTTTTTTATTTCTGTTAAGTTGTGGCACAATTTGGTTTTCTTCATCTTCTGAGTCTCTCTCTATCTGACCTGGTTCAGGTCCTATTATTGTGACATTTGCCTGAACGTGTTCGTCTTCTTCTATCTGATCCTGTTCAGGTCTTGCTTCAACCTTTTCTTCTTTTCCTGAACTTGTTCTTCTCTTCCGAACTGGTCCTGCTCAGGTCTTACTGCACTTTGTTTGTTTGAAACTGAACGTGTTCTTCTAAACCTGTCTGTCCCTCCTCAGATTTTTGAATATTTTGGTTCACCTCTGTCTGAGTATATTTTCCTTTCCTTATCTGATCCTGCTCAGAATCTCCAGCAATCTCAATTTATTTTCCTGATAATGTTCTTCTACACCTGTCTGGCCCTCTCTAGTTTCTTGCTTTCCTATTTTTTTTTCTATTTCTTGTTTTGATATTCACATCAGGTATATCAACCACTGGTATCCAATCTTCCTGACTTGTGCCCCGTTGTTCTTGATCAACTACTTCAGAGTCTGTTATTCTAGTCTCCTCAGCTGCACAACCTTCAGCACCCCCAACTACTGGTGTCAGTTGTGGGTTTCTTTCCTCGGGAGCTGGTTGCCTTTTGGTATGACAAGCATGTATCCAGTTAGGCAAACCTGCACCTTTCACTGCTGTTGTTGTAACTAGTATGACTGTCTTGGTATATCCCACCTGGGTGCTGGGCACGTCTCTCAGGTGTGAATCTTCACAACCACCCAGTCTCCAGGATTGAGATCATGTGCTTGATCCCGCTGCCTGGCAACTGCGTCTTCTCCAACCAGGTGAGAGACAGAACACACTAGGTCAGCCAGTCTTTTACAATAGTCTAATACCAGGTCATCAGTTATACTCAACAGTTTGTGACCTGGTATAAAGGCTAATCTCATTGTTCTTCCCATGAGTATTTCATGGGGACTCATCCCTGTGTTTCTGTCAGGATTGTTTCTGAGTCCCATCAGAACAAGAGGTAATGCATCTGGCCAACACAGAGATGTGGATGCACACACTTTTGCCAATCTTGATTTTATTGTGCCATTAGTTTATTCTACTGTTCCGGAAGCCTCCGGATGGTATGCACAGTACAGTTTTTGTTCAATTTTGAATGCTTCATAGACTAAACAAATTATTTCATTATTAAAGTGAGATCCTCTATCTGATTCCTCAGTTACTGGAAAACTGAAACGTGGTTAACAGTAATCTAGCAACTGTTATTCTCTCATTTCTTCTAGTAGGATATGTTTCCACCCATCGTGAGAACAAACATATAGGACAGGAATGTAACTCAAACCTCTACATGGTGGTCACTGAATAAAATCAATTTGCAACCTCAAAAATGGACCTTCTGCCTTCCCAATTTTTTCCCAACTAACCACTGTTTTCCTGCCTGGGTTATTCTGTTGACAAATTAAACAACTCTGGCAAAGACTCTCTGCAACAGATCTAAACTTCGGAATGTACCAGTTTTGTCAAAAGAGTCTGATCATGGTACATCCTGGCCATGTGTGAAAGCAAGCAGTCTGGCACGACCGGTCTACCATCTGGATAAATCCAAACGTCATCTTCTGCTCTCCTTTGACACCCTGTTTTTATCCAACCTTCCTTTTCACTCACTTCCGCCTCATCCTGTAAATGTCTTACTTCATCCCATGTTTCTAATGATGAGAGTAGCATAAATTGGCATCTGATTCCACTTGTTTCAATTTTCTAATTTACTGCCATTTTGTTTCTGGCACAGTATTGGGTAACTTTGCAAGCGTATCTATTACCAGCTACCACATAGTCATCTACAGACTGATGTACAGCACATTTGACCACTGCCACTTCCTTTGGCAATTGTATTGCTTCTAAAAGCTCTTTCACACATTTTCCATTTTTAATAGGGGTTCCTGAAGAAGTCATGAAATCCCTCTGCATCCAGAGATGGCCAAAGTCATGCACTACCCCGTCACTATACTGACTATCAGTGTAAATGGTTACTCTCCAATTTTTCCCAATTTTGCATGCATTAATTAAAGCTATCAATTTGGCTATTTGTGCAGATTTGACTCATGGTGAATAGGATGCTTCGACTTCGACCAATGTACAGACAGCATAAGCAGCACTTAATCCTCCTTCCTCATGCCTCATGCATGATCCATCTACAAAAAGCTCATTTTCACATTCTTTCAGAGGTTCTTCCTGTATGTCTGGGCGAGGTTTGGTTCAATATTTAATAATGTCTAGAGAATTATGCTCAACTTCATCTCTCACTTCTTCCTCATGTACATCAGGCAGTAGAGTAGCTGGATTTAGGATAGTACACCTAATTACTGTCACATTTTCTGCTCCTAAAATGATTCTTTCGTACTTAGTCATTCAACTTGGAGTAAGGTACTGAATTTGTGTTCTAGTTAGAAGAATTTCCACCGAATATGGGACATGAACCTTTACAGGGTGTCCCATCACAATGGACTCACTCTGTTCAAGACTCATGCAGGCAGCAGCTACTGCTTTTAAACAGCCAGGTAATGCTGACACTACAGGGTCCAAGTAGCAGAAAAATACGCCATCGGACGTTGCATCAAATCATGTTGCTGAGTTAGCACTGATAAGGCACAATTTTTTGTTCACAACAAAATAATGCAAAATCTTTTGTATAGTCTGGCATACCTAGAGCAGGTGCTTCACATAAACATTGGTGCTTCACATAAATAATTTCTTAATCTCAAGAAAGCCTGCATGCTTTCATCATCCCAAACTATTGGGTCCTTTGCTCGCTTCCGTGTCATTTGTTTTAGTGGTTTTTCTAGCAGCGAAAAACCTGAAATCCATTGTCTACAATATCCTACCACTCCAAGAAACATTCTGATTTCTCTCTGGGTTTGTGGTAACTGCATCTGTTTTATTCTTTGTATTCTTTTGGGGGTCACTTTTCTCACTCCTATTTCTAATTGGTGTCCCAAATATTTGACTCTAGTTTGACAAAATTGTTATTTCTCTGGGGACACCTTGTGTCCTCCATCAGCAAAATGATTTAATAAAGCAATGGAGTCAATGACACATTCATCTTGTGATTTTGATGCAGCAAGCAAATTGTCAATATATTGAACTAAAACTGTATACCTGGGCATTACTAGGGTTCCTAAACAGTTTTTCAAAATCTGATTAAATATTGAAGTGCTTTCTGTGTACCCTTGAGGAACCCGATTCCACACAAAGAGACAATCTTCAAATTTGAATGAAAAAAGATACTGGCTATCAGGATAATGGGATGAAGAACAATGCATGACACAAATCAATTACAGTAAACCATCCAGCATTTCATGGTATCTGATACAGAATTACTGCTGGATTCTGCACTACAGGACAACAAAGCACCACAATTTTATACATTTATCTTAAATCCCGCACTATCTGATATTTCCAATTAGGTTTCTTAATGCCAATTATAGGTGAATTTCAAGGACTGCTCATTATTTCTTTTAAAATGCCTTGTTCAATCATTTGTTCTATTTCTGCTATGATGCCTGCTTTAATTTCAGGACTCATTTTGTATTGTCTGGTGTTTGGGTAGACAGCACCTTCTTTTATAGTCACTATCACTGGATCTACATCTGCCTTTAACCCTACTTCTTTTCCAGTGAAATCCCACAATTCCGGATTTAAAGTTGATTTCAATTCATCAGGTAAGGCATCTTTGACATCATTGTAAGCATGGGCGGAAAATCTGTTACGCTCGCGGATTTTCGGTAAATTCGCAATCCGCGAACGCTCGCAAATTTACCAAAAATCCGCAAATTCGCACGCAGCGGATTTTTTTTTCTTGGTGATACAATTTTGCGGCGTGCGGTGTAAGTTCGCAATTGCGAACTGGTACAAAACCCTCGAGAACTGGCAGAAATCCTTGCGAACTGGCAGAAATCCTTGCGAACACAAAAAAAGCATTCAGCAGGTTCAAAAGTTCAAACTCATCATTAGTAACCATTCCCTGTAGAGCTTCCTGACAAGGGCCCCTCCAGAGTTCAGTTGCTAGTTGCAGCAATTGCATGACCCTGCTCTGACCCTCACAGCAGGCTCATAGAATAGCTACAAGTAGGCCACAAAGGTCCTGGAAAAAAAAATTGCACTGCAACCGAAAGCAAATTACAGATAAGGAAGCAGGTGCCAGACTGGAATTTTAAAACAGTGACACGTTAATAAATCAACCCCAAATTAATTCATGTCAGTTGAAGCAGGCAGGTGTGCTTGCTTTCCCCCCCCATAATCTACAGTGATGATGAACCAGAGGGTGGCATTGATGTACCAGAGGGTGGCATGGGTGAAACAGAGGGTGGCAGGGGTGAAAGAGAGGGTGCTGGGAACCTGTGATGATGAACCAGACGTAGAAACAACATAATCGTGACCGTTGCAAGCTGACATGTAAGTTCGCAATTGCGAACTGGTACAAAACCCTCGCGAACTGGCAGAAATCCTTGCGAACTGGCAGAAATCCTTGCGAACACAAAAAAAGCATTCAGCAGGTTCAAAAGTTCAAACTCATCATTAGTAACCATTCCCTGTAGTGCTTCCTGACAAGGGCCCCTCCAGAGTTCAGTTGCTAGTTGCAACAATTGTATGACCCTGCTCTGACCCTCACAGCAGGCTCATAGAATAGTACAAGTAGGCCACAAAGGTCCTGGGAAAAAAAATTGCGCTGCAACAGAAAGCAAATGACAGATAAGGAAGCAGGTGCCAGGCTGGAATTTTAAAACAGTGAAACATTAATAAATCAACCCCAAATTAATTCATGTCAGTTGAAGCAGGCAGGTGTGCTTGCTTTTCCCCCCCATAATCTACAGTGATGATGAACCAGAGGGTGGCATTGATGTACCAGAGGGTGGCATGGGTGAAACAGAGGTTGGCAGGGGTGAAAGAGAGGGTGCTGGGAACCTGTGATGATGAACCAGACGTAGAAACAACATAATCGTGACCGTTGCAAGCTGACATGTAAGTTCACAATTGCGAACTGGTACAAAACCCTCGCGAACTGGCAGAAATCCTTGCAAACTGGCAGAAATCCTTGCGAACACAAAAAAAGCATTCAGTAGGTTCAAAAGTTCAAACTCATCATTAGTAACCATTCCCTGTAGTGCTTCCTGACAAGGGCCCCTCCAGAGTTCAGTTGCTAGTTGCAACAATTGTATGACCCTGCTCTGACCCTCACAGCAGGCTCATAGAATAGTACGAGTAGGCCACAAAGGTCCTGGAAAAAAAAATTGCACTGCAACAGAAAGCAAATTACAGATAAGGAAGCAGGTGCCAGGCTGGAATTTTAAAACAGTGACACATTAATAAATCAACCCCAAATTAATTCATGTCGGTTGAAGCAGGCAGGTGTGCTTGCTTTTTCCCCCCATAATCTACAGTGATGATGAATCAGAGGGTGGCATTGATGTACCAGAGGGTGGCATGGGTGAAACAGAGGGTGGCAGGGGTGAAACAGAGGGTGCTGGGAACCTGTGATGATGAACCAGACATAGAAACAACATTATCGTGACCGTTGGGAGCCGACATGTAAGTTTGCAATTGCGAACTGGTACAAAACCCTCGTGAACTGGCAGAAATCCTTGCGAACTGGCAGAAATCCTTGCGAACACAAAAAAAATCTGCAAATTCGCGGATTTTGCGGATTGCGAGTTCGCAAATTCGCAAAATTCGCAAACGCCAGATTCGCAAAATTCGTCCATGCTTACATCATTGCATACATTTAATCTACTTCTGTACCTTGTTTTGCTAGCATTTTCTTGTAAATACCATCCTCATCAGGGGTCTGAATCGCAACACCATCCGGTGTGCAATAAATTGTGCAATTCATCTTGCACAATTAATCTCTTCCTAACAAGTTCACTGGACTGGAATCGCACACTGCAAACTTGTGCATTTCCCTAAAATTGCCAATGAGTACCTCCATGGGTTCAGTGATTTGAGTTCTAATCTGTCTATTTGAAACACCTACTACTTGGATGGCTTCTCCTGAGAGGGGTAGGTTTGGGATCTCTGCTGTACTCACAGTAGAGCTGGTAGTACCAGTATCCAACAAAAAGGCAATGTCTTTTCCTTCTACCTTTCCATCAATATATAGACCTGATTGGTCTACCGGTAAGAATGCACCAAGTACGCACTCCTCCTCCTCCCCCATCAGGTACCGTCATTGATCATCTTCAAAAGAACAACTATTCTGGAAAAGATATTGTAGGGTTACAGAATTTAGCAAAACCAAAGGGGATGATGGACAGAGTGGTGAACATTGCAAGCACTCACCCACAGATAACTATTCTGGGTTTAACCCATCATCATTCGTTAGCTCACACCGCCACCCCAGTGCAGACAAGGACATCTGCAAACCAATCTGACCCTGAGCCTCATGGGAACAGTCCAGCCCGAACTGCCAAGCCATGTCTTCCCTGGACCGGAAACAAGCATCCTGGGACCGGCTTCTGGCTAATCAGCCATCATCAGCCAGGCTAGCTTAAATCCAGTGGCAAAGTGAGCCAGGGACCCGCATCTGGGCATACCCTGCCAACTGAGAGTGAACAAAGCAAAACCAAAGGGGATGATGGACAGAGTGTTTTTAAAAAAAAAAAAAGTTTTTATTTGCATTTTATCATAACTTAACAGTACAATCATGTAATCAGCAGTATGCACATCCATATCCCCCACCCACAAGCCTCCCCACATTACATCAGTTAAATATTTCATTCCGATCCTGTCCAATGTCCAAAGTGCCGTGTTGCGGTTGTCTATAACTTTGGGACACCGGAGTCCCCGGGGTGTATTCCTACAGGCGTTTAATTTACTACTTTTCAAGTCTCCCTCATAGCCCCTCATCCAAATCATGGTAGTGTCTCCATTTTCCCTAGACCTTACAGAACTTCTTCGGGATCCCCTTGCTTTGTAAGTGACCCTCTCAGCAGCCATATATAGATCTAAACCTCTCCTCCATTCATCCAGCCTTGGCGGTTGTGGTGCACCCCAATACTTGGCTATGTCTCCGTTTGGCTACTACTAGTGCCAATACCAGAAAGATCAATAAGGGGCGCGTTATGTCCACATTGTTGGTCATACCCAAGAGGGCCAACCTAGGCTCCGGTTGGAGATGAATCTCCAGCACCTCCCTCAACTCCTCAAAAACTTTACCCCAGTAATCCTGTATCTTGCTACATGTCCATATGATGTGGTAGAAGTCCCCTTCCATGTCTCTGCATCTAAGGCACGTTGTGTGTGTTCTCCGTCCTCCCCATTTTGTGGAGCCGTACCCTGTCGTAGTAGGTTCTGTGGAGCACATTAAACTGGATGAGGTGCAGCCGGGATTTAATTGCCACCTCTCTGGGATGCATCAGCACAATGTCCCAGTCGATATCCTCCATGTCTCCCACCTCGGTCCCCCACGTACGTCTAAGCTTGGCCACATCACCCAACATGTTATTTGTCAAAGTCTTATATATAAGTGAGACCGCCTTTTCCAGGATGCGCTCCTGTAGGAGGCGTCCCTCTAGAGGTGCGTACGCCGGGAGTTTGTCCGCCTGGATATCTTGGGCCCGCCAAGCATGTCTCAGCTGCGCGTATTTGAAGAACTGTGTATGGTGCATCCCAAAATCCGAGCTTAGAGCCGTGAATGATTTTAGCACTCCCCTGGCCACTATGTCCCCCAAGGTGGAGATACCTAGGTCGTCCCACCTCTGGAAGCCCTTTAATTTGTTTAATTCTGTTAGCCAAGTACAATGCCATATCGGCGTCTGTCTTGTGGGTTTCATTCCCCATCCAGTGCGTTTCATCGCCTTACTCCAGAGTTGCAAAGTAATTCCTGTAGCCGGAAGTGTCTGCCCCCGTCTGGCTCCCGCATATAGATAGTACATCAATGGCCTGTGGGACACCCTGTGTCTTTCAAGGGCATAAGTGGGATGATCTGCCTGCGTGTGCACCCAAGCATTGATCGGAGCTAAGTGTTCCGCCCAATAGTATGCTTCCAGGTTCGGGAGTGAAATCCCTCCGCTGTACTGATGTCTCTGGAGAGTGTTCAGCGATACTCTGGGTTGTTTACCCAGCCAAAGGAATGATCTCAACTCAGCATGTATTGTCGCGAACACTTTTGAGGGAAGTGGATAATACTCGTTCTGTAGGGCGTATAGAAACTTGCGCAGTGTGATCATCTTGAACATCGCTGCCCGACCTAAGAGTGTGAGTGGGAGCTGCCTCCATCGGGCCGTATCCGTTGTGAAGTTTACTAGAATTTGTTGCAAGTTCTGTCGGTATGACAACTGTCGGTCCAGGGTGACATACACTCCAAGATATCTGAAACCCTCTACGGTCGTCAACAGTCGTCCCGGGACGTCCGGCCAGTTTCCCTGCCCCTTAGGGTCGTAGAGAATCGATTTGTGCTAGTTAATCTGGTAACCCGCGTACTTCCCATACTGTTCTAGTTCCAGGAAAATTTCCGGTATTGTCGTCTCTGGGTAAGTGATATACAAGAGGATATCATCCGCGTATAGCGATATTTTTTCTTCTGCTGAGTCCCTCTCTCCCCTTCTGAATCCCCGAATAGCTACATTCTGAAGAATCTTGGCTGCGAGCACTTCTATTGTAAGCGCAAAGAGGAGGGGAGATAACGGGCAGCCCTGCCGGGTCCCTCTCCCGACCTGGAACCCTCATGACATTACCCCGTTCACTCTTACCCTGGCACTAGGTTCAGTGTATAGCAGCCGAACCCATTGTCGATATTTGGGGACGAACCCGAATTTTTGCAAGACACCCTCAAGGAATGGCTAATGAACCGCATCAAAGGCCTTCTCGGCGTCCAGGGATAAGAACCAGTGTGGGTCCTCCCTCCCTTTTACTTCCTGTAACCAGTTGTGGGTGCGACGGAGATTTAACCTGGTGGCTCTTTCCGGAAGGAAACCCGTTTGGTCTAGTTGTACTAGATCTGATATCATAAACAAAATAGGGTGGGAGGGGGCCTACAGGGAATTTAAAGACCTAGCAGTGACATGTTCCCTAACAGACTAAAGACACAAATAATGTCACCGGGTCTAAAGAAAGATAGTGGTACTATTAACGGTATGTGAGAGTACTTACATCTATGTGTTTGTAAGATTGGGTGGGCACCTTGTGATCCTTAGCAGGGTTCCCATCAGTCACCACTCGGAACCGCCCTTCATCATTTGGGATTCCTGTATAGCCATTTTTTAGGAGTCGGCACAGTGGAGGAGATGTTGAACCTCTGATGTTACCGATGCCGTCCTTGATGGTCTAAGTCACACAGGCTATTTTAAAGCTGGAGACTGGAGTGAGAGTGACTGAGTGTGCAGTGCATTCAGTGAAAGTGAAAAGTGAAGCTAAAATTGGGTGAGGGGGCAAAAAAATTATTTTATTCCGTGTTTTGCCTACTCCACCAATGTTAAAAAGCAGTGGGGTAAATTAAACAAATATTCACCCAGATGTAATGGTCAACATGTTTCTGCAATTAGTGGACCACAGAGTCCGTTGCATTCATCAGGACCTATCTTTACTTAAGCTACTGCAATGGTGAAAAATATTATTAAAAAGTGACTACAAATATTAATCTGCGACCTTAATAGAGATCACCTGGATCCTTTAGGTGTCATCTGATTCTGCAGTTGTTGTATGTCACTAGTGAGAAAAAACAAACGAACAAACATAACAGAAATAGTAACCACAATCATTTGCGTGCAGTTAGAGTGTGATCAGTACAAATATAACTGCAAAGCCTATTCCTTTGTCAAAGGAGTCTCTTTAGGTTATTCAGTTTATCTAACACATAAAGACTTCTAATGATCTTTTATGGCAGGTTACTTCATCTTACCATTATAGACAAAGTGGAAGGCTGCGCCTCGCCTGGCAACGGCTCAGGACACGAGGGAAGCACCGCTCTACAGGGGGAAGGAAGCAAAGAACAGGAGATGTCACTGCTCCCTTGAATTATCCAATACTGGGGTAAAAGGCAACAACAAGGCTTTGTCTCAGTGTTTACAGAAAAATACAGCCGACCGCTACATCTATCAGCCAAGTGCAACACCACCCAGTTGGCTCTGTTGGTTATTGCTGGGTACGGTGGATTATTTTAAACGCTACACACATGTTGTAACCTTTCTGAACTATTGATTAGGTCAGATTTCACTGTGAATCCCCATAGCCAATACCCTGCATTATGGGACATCACTGTAACATTAGTCACCACACGAGACTTTATTTAGTGTTACTAAAGGGTTAGATCCGATATCACCATTTTTTCACAACATCTAAATATGAGTGTAGTCTATACCACAAGGAAATTGTTCCCTTGTCTCCCCGTTTAAACAAACACTCGCAACTTCCATTGCTCGCCGAGTTAAACTATCATCACGATGATACCTTCTCATTCCGACATAATGACAACATGGAGTATTCGTGTTTACACCCTCGCTCCCATGGAAACGAGGGTTTGACCAATAGTAACACTTCTCTTATTGCCGGACCACGTGACCCACTACTAACGAATCACGGTGCGGGTGCTGTCTTAGCCAAGATTGTAAGAGAAGCCACACGCCGATTGGTTCACGAACACCACGTGACTGTCAAAGAACCAATCACTGCGGTGCTTTTAACCAACGAGCCCGCGGTACCTCGCCACCTCCCCATCGGCTCAGAGGAAGGCGGCGAGGTACCGACGGACAGGTGAGCGTTACGAACGACTGTGGATACTGAATTTAAGTTCGCTGACTCTACGCAACCTTAGCAGGTCTTGGCGCTCCAATTATGCCTCGATTATTTGGGCTGACTCGCTGTTTTTAAGAAGCAGTGCAGGACGCTAGACACACTATGTGTGTAGCGTTTAAAATAATCCACCGTACCCAGCAATAACCAACAGAGCCAACTGGGTGGTGTTGCACTTGGCTGATAGATGTAGCGGTCGGCTGTATTTTTCTGTAAACACTGAGACAAAGCCTTGTTGTTGCCTTTTACCCCAGTATTGGATAATTCAAGGGAGCAGTGACATCTCCTGTTCTTTGCTTCCTTCCCCCTGTAGAGCGGTGCTTCCCTTGTGTCCTGAGCCGTTGCCAGGCGAGGCGCAGCCTTCCACTTTGTCTATAATGGTAAGATGAAGTAACCTGCCATAAAAGATCATTAGAAGTCTTTATGTGTTAGATAAACTGAATAACCTAAAGAGACTCCTTTGACAAAGGAATAGGCTTTGCAGTTATATTTGTACTGATCACACTCTAACTGCACGCAAATGATTGTGGTTACTATTTCTGTTATGTTTGTTTGTTTGTTTTTTCTCACTAGTGACATACAACAACTGCAGAATCAGATGACACCTAAAGGATCCAGGTGATCTCTATTAAGGTCGCAGATTAATATTTGTAGTCACTTTTTAATAATATTTTTCACCATTGCAGTAGCTTAAGTAAAGATAGGTCCTGATGAATGCAACGGACTCTGTGGTCCACTAATTGCAGAAACATGTTGACCATTACATCTGGGTGAATATTTGTTTAATTTACCCCACTGCTTTTTAACATTGGTGGAGTAGGCAAAACACGGAATAAAATAATTTTTTTGCCCCCTCACCCAATTTTAGCTTCACTTTTCACTTTCACTGAATGCACTGCACACTCAGTCACTCTCACTCCAGTCTCCAGCTTTAAAATAGCCTGTGTGACTTAGACCATCAAGGACGGCATCGGTAACATCAGAGGTTCAACATCTCCTCCACTGTGCCGACTCCTAAAAAATGGCTATACAGGAATCCCAAATGATGAAGGGCGGTTCCGAGTGGTGACTGATGGGAACCCTGTTAAGGATCACAAGGTGCCCACCCAATCTTACAAACACATAGATGTAAGTACTCTCACATACCGTTAATAGTACCACTATCTTTCTTTAGACCCGGTGACATTATTTGTGTCTCTAGATCTGATATCACCATATGGAGCCGTGGTGCCAAGATCGTTGCCAAGAGTTTCGCCTCTGTATTCAAGAGGGAGACGGGGTGATATGATGCGCAGTCTTCCTGCGATTTCCCCTTCTTTATGTATTGGGATTATCGTTGCCGAGCATAATTCTAGGGGGGAGTCTCCCATCTTGTGTAGCCCCATCGAAAAGTCCCTTCAGATGGCGTGTCAGGAGATCCGCTGTGCGCTTAAAAAATTCCGAGGGGAACCCATTCAGGCCCGGCGTTTTACCCGGTCACAGTCTGGCTAGGGCTCCCGATATGTCCTCTATAGTGATGTCAGACTCAAAGTTTGCTGAGCCTAAGGGGTCAGGGCGGGTCATTCTATTTGTTCTAAGTATTGTAAGGCCACCTCGCTTGTCCCCAGGTCTCTGGCCCTGTAGAAACATTCGTAGTGATCAGCAAATACCTCCGCGATCTGGGCATCAGACCCAACAAGCAATCCTTCTGAATCCCCGAGTTGCTCCACCCATCTCGCTGCGCGCTCCTTTTTACTGAGCCACGCCAACAGTTTGCCTGACTTATCCCCTACAACAGAGGCGGTGCAGGGTGGCTAGGGCCTGGGTTCTGGCCTCTCCCATCACTAGTTCTCTATATTGCTTCTGCTGGTCTGTTAGTCTCCTGAGTGTCTCATCATCTTTTGAGGCCTGATAGTCCCTTTCCAGGTCTAGAATAGCCACCTCCAACGCAATCATTTCAGCGTGGAGCTTCCTCCTTTCCTCCGCCAACCTGCTTTGTACCCTGTCTCGCATCACCGTCTTTAATGCCTCCCAGAATGTCACCCCGGAGGGGACCGTCCCTTCATTTTCGGCAATATATACCTTTACGTCAGCTCTCAGACCCTTGAGTACGTTTGCATTCTGTAGATCCCACACCGTCAGTCTCCAGGATCCTCCCTTTTTATTTCGCCCCAATCCCACCGTTGTTAACAACGGGGAGTGATCGGAAATCCCCCTCGCCTGATATTCCGCCGTGTCATCTACTGTCAGGTTTTGCCGAGACATAAATACATTGTCCAATCTCAAGTATACTTTGTGTCCCCCCGAGAAAACGGAGTAGGTCCTCTGATTGGGGTGGAGCCATCTCCAAACATCCGTGAGTCCTACATTGTCCATCATTAGGGACAGGGGGGTCCGGGTCTGGTCTCTGGACGCCATTCCCGTCCGGTCCAGCCCTATATACATCACATCATTAAAATCTCCCCCAAGAATCTGTGTGGTGTCAACTGTGTCTAGGAGTATCTCTGCCACTTTCTGGAGCGTGCTGGCCTGTAGTTTCGGAGGAGCATACACTGACAGTATTGTGTACGTGCGTCTGTTCGAAGTCCCCTTAACTCCTACGTATGTCCGTATGGGTCTGTCCATATTTGGGCATTACTGAACGGCGTAGTCTTTTTAATGATAATTGCCACCCCTCTCGTGTCCGTGATGTATCCTGCGTGTGCCAAGACCTTGTACTGACCCATGGCCAAAAAGGCACAGTTAGTCCCTTTAAGATGGGTTTCCTGCAACAGTGTTATGTCGGGGTGCAGCCTTGTAACGTATGAATTCACCAATTCCCTCTTAATCTTGCTGCCAAGCCCAATAACGTTCCACGTCAGGACACTGAATCCCTGCCGGTATCGGCACTGTCCTACCTGCTCACCCGCCATTCTGGAGTGTGTGTCTCATAGTGTAGTCGGTCATCTGTGTGTGAAGGTGTCTTCTGTAGTACAGAAGTGTGCGGCCACCGTAACATGATTGTCCCTCCCCTCCCATTCCCAACTCCCCCCCTCCCTCTTCCCTGTCCATTCCCCAACTTGGCTCCTGTCCCACCCCCCCTTAACTGGAAACATCCATAACTGCCCCGCGTCCCCCACCCCACCTCCCCCCTCTTCAGTCTCAACTTCCGCAGAACCAAGACTGTTGGCGGAGTAGGCCTGTTGCCCTCCCCTGTGTCCCCCTCACTCAAGCTAAAGGTGGAATTTGCGTAACAATAGAGCTTCCCACCCTTGCCCAATCAACCCAACTTGTGAACAAACATAGCATAGGAATAAATTACACACTAAGATGAGAAACAAGGGGGGGTATGAAACTTGCGTGTCCCTTCAGTGATGAGCTGCTTGCTCAGGTGCCAGTTCTGTCCCCCATCAGGATTGCGAGTCCTGTGTCCCATTGACCAGATCTTCCATCTGGCCAGGCGTTTCTTTTTCGAGCTCCCGGATAGCAGTCTCTAGGGGATGTAATGAGTGTCCTTCTGCATCCTCCGCTTCTGACGTCCAGCCCCCCGATTCGTCGACCTCCTCTGAAGTCCTGTGATTGGCCAGTCAGCTGAATCTAGATCCAGACGCCGCTGCTGCTTTCCCCGCTGAGGATGTCGAGTTCCATCTTCTTCTTCCCGAAATGTCAGTTCCTGGGTATGGTGTGGTCTGTGTACGTTTCTTTGTTCTTGGCTTTTTAATTCTTTGGGTCTTGGGGGGGGCTCCTCCTATGATTCGCGGCCGCCATCTCGTCCCTTATCTGTCGGCCTTCATCAGCTGCTCCCCGAAGTATAGGATGTTCCTCAAGCCACTGCCAGGCCTCTTCCGGTCGGTTGAAGAAAAGTGACTTGCCCTCGAAGATTACCTCCAATTTTGCCGGGAATAGCAACATGTACTTCATGTGTAGGTCTCTCAGTTTTGCTTTAACCGTATCGAAGGAGCGTCGTTGTTTTTGGACCTCCTGGCTGTAATCTGGGAAGATCATTATGTTTGTGTTTTCTAGCCGCATCTCTCCCAGCTGTCTGGCCTCCCTGAGAATTAGGTCTCTGTCTGCGAGAAGCGCGCGATGACCGCTCTCGGCCTCGCTCCCTCCGGCGGTTTAGCTAACAACGCCCTGTGTGCTCGCTCAATGATGAAACAGTTCGAGAATTGCGCCTGTGGGAACGTCTTTCTCAACCAGGAGTGCAGGAAAGTCAGCATGTTCTTCCTCTATATACCTTCTCTAAATCCCACAAAGCGGAGGTTATTGCGTCGTGCTCTGTTTTCTGCGTCATCCACTTTCCAGAGCAATTGCCGGTGTGATGCCTGAAGCTCCGCCATGTCCTTCCGCAGTGTGCTGAGGGAGTCTTCCGCTTCTCCTATCCTTGTCTCCGCGGTGGTCACCCTCTCCGTTAGGTTCCGGAAATCCAGGCGCAGGAGCAGAACCTCCAAGCCCACTTCGCCTATTTTGACCTCCAAGGCTGCCCTCGAGTCTTGTATGTCCGTTCTGGACACTTATATCGCCTCCAGCAGCATTGCGGTGACCGAGCGTGTTCCAGTTGTCACCGAGGGGACCTCTTTATGCGGACATGCCGTGGCATAATTATCCATAGTCTCCTGCCTCGCAGGCTTGAGTACCGGATCTCTTTTCCCTATTTCACCCTCCTGTGCGTCCTCTCTTCTCCGGATGGGTCTCTCTCCTGCTCTACACCGGCTGGGCGGCCGCCGCCAGACTGGAGAGGCTCTAGATCTCTCGCTCTCCCAAGGCCCCTCACCTCCACCTGCTGATCTCGTGTCTCTGGCTCTCCGCACCCCTATGGTGTCTCTTAGTGGTGTCGTTTGTTGGCGTCTCTTAGGGGTGCCCCAGTGATCAGCAGCCTCGTGGGGAGCAGGAAGCGCCTTTTATGCCCTCCCCGTCGCTCTCTGTGCGTTCCGTCGCAGTCTCAGGGTCAGCAAACTTGGCGGGGGAGGGCAGCCGGTCACTCTGTTGTGAGGAAGCCACCAGTGTGCGGCCGTCGTCCTATGCCTCTATGTCTCCCCTGTAGGCCTCCGTTGCCCATTCGGAACAAAGCCCTCCAGAGTGGGGGCGGTATGGTGCTGTGTAACCTGCGAGGGTCGCGGAGTCCCGCCAGTCTCACCTCTGGGTACAGCAGTCTCCCCGCAGATGTAAATTGTCTGCCGGACCCTCGCTCGGACCTCGTTATCTGCCGGGAGCCAAACGTGTGTGGAGGTCAGGTGGAGAGGCTGCCCCCCCCTCCCCCCCCCAGTCCGGTGTGCAGGTCTCTAGGCACGGCCGACCCAGCACCTCCAGAGTGCTCCGCAGCCGCCGAGAGGGTGTCACGCAGTGCTGCTCAGGGGGTGTGGCAATGCCCCGCTAGGCCCCCCACCGCCACCACTCTCCCGACTATCAGGCCAGGGATCGGGATCGGGGCCCTTAGCGCTGTCGGAGCACCACCGCGGCCCCGGGCGCCATCTTGGTGAAGGTGTTCTTGTGGTACCCGGTCTCCTCTGGGGGGGCCGCCTCTAGGGTCTGTTCAGGGCGGGTGGGGTCTCCGTTGTGTCCCCCACGCGTGGCCGCCTTAATCAGCAGGACAACGATCAAGATGTTACCATGTCCGGCTGCGCCCGGCACTGACGGCCGCCATCTTGGTGTAGTCGGGCTCACGAGCGGGTGATTCCGGAGCGATTTTCTCTGCCGGAGCGCAGAGATTCCCCAATTTTCTTGTCCCTATATGGTGTAGGACATCTCCGGACCTCTTGCGATAACTTTGGGTTGACAGGACTGAGTATTTAGTCGGATCATAAGGCAGCTCTTTGGGAGCTCCGCGTCAGCACGTCCTAACCGGCCATGCTGCTGGCCACGCCCCCCTGATGGACAGAGTGTTGAACATTGCATGCACTCACCCCCAGTCAACTGATCTGGGTTTAATCCATCATCATTCTTTAGCTCACTCCGCCACCCCAGTTCAGACATGGCCATATGCAAATCAGTCTGACCCTGTGCCTCATGGGAACAGTCCAGCCCGAACTGCCAATCCATGTCTTCCCTGAACCCGGAAACAAGCATCCTGGGACCGGTTTCTGGCAAATCAGCCGTCATCAGTCAGGCTAGCTTGAATCCAGTGGCAAAGTGAGCAAGGGACCCAGTCTGAGCATACCCTGCCATGTCTGAACTCTGTCCATCATCCCCTTTGGTTTTGTTTTGTTCGCCCCAAGTTGGCAATTTGTGATTTACAAATGGTGAATTCATAGAAATAGCTATTAGGGTATCCCACAATGAGATATATCTATCAGTGGATTCCACTAACAGCAATTTCTAAAAATTGCAATTAGGCCATCACAATTTTAGGAATCACCAAATTGCAATTCCCTAATGGGAAATTAGGAAAATTCACTTTCTGGATGCAGAATTATAATAGGCCAGGATGGCCACACGCAGGAGGCTAGAAAGGTGCAGGGAGGAAGGAGTACAACTGTCTCACCACTGGTAGTGGAATACCTGTGCTTGAACTACACAATGTCCAAGGAAGATGGAGAAAAGGAGCCTGGGAGCAGGCAACGCAAGGTCAAGTTCTAAGAAAAGGAATTAGAGCTACTATCCGAAGAATGTGTGGCACATATGGACCAGCTTTTTGGTAAGGCTTCATTTAATGTTCCTGAGAAACAGAAGACCAACATATGGAAAAGCATCCTGGAGAAGGTGAACTCCCCTGGTTTGGCTGAGTGGACCGTACCAGAGATCAGAAAATGCTGGTTGAGATCCTGCACAAAGGAGAAGGTGGTAAGCAGGATGGCTGAGGGTCATAGCACAAGTGGTGAACCCTCCAAACACCCCACCCACTCCCATGGAATCACTTATGGAGGGGAGACTGAATCCAGAAAGTGTGATGGGAGTATCAGACATTGAAAACTCAAATTCTGTAGGCACCAGCCAGGGTAAGTCAACTACCCTTCACTTACCTAACATAACATAATGTTTGCAATTCCTCAAGCAAAACATCACAGCAAACAAAACTCAATGTTGATGCTTAATGTACCTTTGCAATATATCATGGGATTTGTAGTACACCCAAGTTGCATGCTTTACTGTGTGCTGATGACTACACTACACATATATGTACATCAGAGACATATTACAAACTAGGGGTGGGCGGAATTTGCGTAATCGCGTTATGCAAATCTCCGCGAAATGGTAAAAAATCTCCATGAACACGCAGAAATTCCGTTAACACGTGGAATTGCTTGTTCGCGATGTTTTTTTACTGTTCGCAATTGCTGTTTGCGTGCTCGAGGGGGAAATATCTTGCGAACACGCATTTCAGAACGCAAACAATCAAAAAAATTTCGCAAAGTTGCGGAACGCAGAATTTTGGGAAATTTCGCATTCTCCGCGGATCGAGAAATTACCCAAATTCCGTGAGCAGAACGGAATTTACCACCCAGTCCTATTGCAAACACATGAAGTACAGTTACAACAATATTGTGAACAAACATTACCCATTTATTTACACTAACTACATTTTCCCAGATCACACCCAGGACATGTCAGAAACAATTGAGGCTAAAGAAGCTGATTCAAATGTGGAAATGGAAGACAGCATAATAGCAACTCCTATGCCCATTACTCCAACTCCAAATACTAGGACAGCACCCGTTTCACAACTACCAGACTTTATGGAAGGTGATATTGGACAATCCCAAAGCAGGGACACAACTACTGTGGGCAGTACACACCAGACACCGTAGTGTCCAACCATCAACAGTCCACAATGTGTCAGATGACATGACAGACTGTGTTTGGTGGCCTTGAGAAATCCATCACCTCAGTACAACGCCTGCAAACCAAACAAAGTAAGACTGTAATAGGTATCTGTAAAGCATGTCAAGGTCAATACAGCAATTGCAGAAAAGGCAAGACTGTTGGAATTTTGCCAAGGAGAAGGAGCAACGTCTGCAAAGCCCCTGGCACAGGCAGCATGTGGCACGCTGCGATGCCTTCACTCATTCAGTTAATCGATTGGCAGTAGCCAAGACCACTCTTGTAAGGAGAACTGACAACATACAAAATGACATGGGGCACTGCTGCCAGGTTGCACATCGGCTAGCACAACTGACCACAGCCTTTGGAAACATACAGACACACAACCTGTCTGTCCACAACATTCTGCCACCACCTAAGAGAGAAGATAGCTATAGCATCAGTGCCACATCTATGCTGGAGCGATGCTGTACCAGGTGTACAAGTCAAAACTTTTCTGGATTTGACATGTCCCATATTCCACAGGTGTCAGAATTACCTAGACCTCATACTAGAAAAGGGCTGATGGTAAACACAATAGTATTCAGATCGAGCTATGAAAGAAAGAAATTAAGCAAGCTGAACAAACCTGTCAAGATCTCTATGCGCAAAATGGCCATCAGGAGTAGATTGCTAGAGCAGCAGGTTAGCGCTCTAGACCTCGGCAGCAATGACTGAGCTCCAGGTGTTGTGCCCGACTTGTGGCGCACTTCACCTAAGCTGAGAGGAGAGCAGGACGTTTCAAGACAGCGTAGCGAAGTTAGTGAGGGAAAAGTCTTTGTTGCGAGTTTAATAAAAGGTTTCTAGTAGCGGAGCAGAACCCGGAGTCGACTGGAAAGAAGTAAGACTGTTCCGAGTATTTATTACACATTTGAGCATGCGCGAGAGAAGTGGAGGTCTCGGCTCTGCTCAGGCGCACTGTTAATTTTCTCAGAATTTACGGAGCACGCTCCAGCCTGTCAGTGAGAGAAACTGCTTGTTTATTTGAGAGTCAGCACAAGTTCATGAAAACGTCAAGAAGCGAGTTATTATTGCACAGAAAAAGACGCATTTACAGCTAGATTCATCAAAGACCCGTTTTGCGAGTCTTTAATAGCGATTCATAAGGAATCGCTATTAAGGACTTGCAAAACGGGATTCATGTAGGAATTGCAAAAAATATTGCGATTCCTACATCTGCCTTATTTGCGATTAGCAAATTGCTAATCGCAAACAAGGAATACTCCCCATTCATTCCTATGGGCCTTTAGGCCCATAGGAATGAATGGGGAGTATTCCTTATTTGCGATTAGCAATTAGCTAATCGCAAATAAGATAGCGATTTCAAGGGTGCCAGGGGTGTCCAAAGGACAACCACGTAGCACCCCTGAAATGCAAATTTACACAGGTGTTGCGCACACACATGTCCAAAGGACATGTGTGTGTGTAACATTCGACAGAGAAAAATGCACTAAAATGCTTTTTTCTAGTTTTTCGCTATTTACCACGAAGTCAGACTTCGTGGTAATAGCGACCAAATATTGCGAATTCGCAATTTCAAATAGGTTAATGAATTGCATTTAAGGAATCTCTAATAGAGATTCCTTAAATCCAATTCCTCGCAAATATGCGATTTCGCAAATAGCGATTTTTGCATTTGGGATGATGTATCCCAAATGCAAAAATTGCACTCGCAAAGGGCCAGATTCTCAGAATCTGGCCCTTTGCGAGCGCAATTTAGCTTGATGAATCTGGCTGTTAGTCATTTTGGCATGTTAAAACTTTAGTTAATAGTCGCAAAGGAATTCTCGAGTGAGGCTATTTTGAGTGCACTCCTTAAAAGAGTTCGTAATTCTCAGTGAGACGGGTGGAGGGGCAGTGAGACGGGTGGAGGCAAGATGGCGGCGGTTCACTAGACCGCTGTGAGACACTCTCCCGTGCCTGAGTCAAATGAATGGGCTAGTGGAGGGGTTAGGAACCCGTAATACCCATGAAGACACCATGAGAAGAGCGATAACAGCTGGTGCAGCAAAGGACAAAGCTTTCAAAAAAAATTTTTGGGTTTTGCAAGGGGTAAAAAAGATGAATAATGAGTGGCGCCTGTCTTAAAGCATCTGAAGTCTCATCGCCCTTACCTGAGCAGCCACGCTCACGACTTCAATGCATTGCGTCAGCACTCGGCCTCACGGTGCTAAGGCTCTCTATTCAGCTCTCTACTCAGCTTCATGAACAGTCTTGCTGTGCTTCTGGCATCGATTTTCCCCAAGCGAAGACTCTGATGGCACCGAAAAATGCTGCGGCGGTAACAGCCGCCTCGAAAACCCGTGCGGCCAAGCAAGCGCTTCGCGACCAAAAACTTGCTGCCAGGCGCGCTGGATCATTGACAGACGAAGCTGCCGGCTCTGATGGGGGTCAAGCCCAGCTCCAACCTCATCCAAAGCAACCGAGAGCTACGAGAAACACAAACACTCCAGGTCCGGGTCCCTCTGTGGTAGACCTGCTTCGTAAAACGCCGGCTGGAGCTGCTCCCTCCCCTTCCAAACAACACGCAACAAGCGGGACGCTGATTGCAGCTCCACCAGCAACTCCTACGGCGCTCTCCAGCGCGGATTCGTCAGCATCAGTGCCTGGGTCTGAATTACTTGCAAGTCTGAATCCTTCAGTAAGTTCTACACAGTTAGCCACTGCTGTAACTTTAGCTGACCCCCTGCTATCGCCTTTACCGCCATTACCACTGCAATGCTCAATTGTAACAGCAGAAGTGCCAGGGGGTCTCATTGTAGAGGCGGCGGCAGCAGAAAATCTCACAATAACTTTTGCGCAGCCACAACAGCAAGCACCAGAAAAAGTACGAATTACAACTGAGCCTACAGCAATTACTACTAATACAGTGGCCTCTACAAATGGCACAAGCGACGCAAGTGGTGCAACAAATATACCCACTGATCCTCAGCCTGAAAGACATTTGACATTGCTAAATCCGGTCAGCGTGGATGATAAATTAATATCACCTTCTTCAACGCAACCATGTGCTCAATCCCCAGGCATCTCTGCACCAGTTGGGGAAGGAAACATTGAAGAGCCAACATTGCCTGGGCCAGACTACGCAGGTGGAGCTGGAATCGCGTCTGATACAGACCTGGAACCTTTTGAATTTTACACTATTTCTGAAGGTCGTGAAGACCCAGGCTGGCACCATGATTTAGACTCTGATTTAGATTCCCTATCCGACCTGCATACTGGCTCCAGCACCAGCACTCAAGATAGCGATGCGGATGAGCTATTGGGTGAGGCCACAGCCGGAAGACATACAGTGATCAAAAAAAAGAGAAGCCATCATAACCCAGCAGGCCCTTATCGGGAGGGTATTCCCGCATCAGCCTCTAGCTCTCACGGAGCCTCTTCTTCTTCAAAGGAACAAGACACTACCTTAACTGCGGTAATGGACACGGTGTTGCAGGCAATCGCATCACACAGAGAACAAACATCTAAGGATGGTCGGAAAGCACAACAAGCTCTACAAAAGGTACAAGGGGTGGTACGAAAACTTTCAAAAACAGTGGCAGCATCCAATGCAAGAATGTCGGATATGGAAGATCGAATTGTGGTTATTGAGGCTGAAGCAACTGTGGTGAAAGAGCAGGTCGATGCCCACGACGCTGAGATGACCGATGTAAGATGGAAGCTTGAGCAGATGGAAAATCGTATGCGTCGCAACAATCTCCGAGTACTGGGAGTACCCGAAAAAAGTGAAGGAGATGACATACGCGTCTTTGTGATCCAACTCTTTAAAGACACCTTTCCTGAGTTATCTTCATGGAACTGGGAACTGGAAGTTCAACGTGTCCATAGAACCCCTGCTACACTACGATCTACCAACTCGCAGAGCAAGTATCCTAGGGCAATCCTGGTCTACTTTGGTAACTTTTTGCTACGTCAAACCATTGCAGAGAAAGCGAGACCTGAGGCCCATCGGATCCGAGGTGACATCTCATACTTTGTCAGGCCGGACTTCTGCCATACAACTGTGGAGCGGAGATGGCGTCTCCGCCAGTTAATCAAACCGTTTTTAGACAAAAAAGCTAAGGTCTATTTGAATAACCCCGCCACACTTAAAGTGCTGTATAATGGTCAGGTAAAAAATTTTTCCTCCGAGATCAAAGCGAAGGCTTTTTTAGATAGCCTGAACTAATTTCTGAGTCAATATGTTTTTCTTTAAGAACCCTAAATGCAACGTTTATTTTGACTACTGTATAGCCCCCGGATGGTGGGTTTTGTTTAGCAATTTAGAAAGAATAAGCATATCTCAACTCTTATTTTTTTGGATAAATCGCTTAGAACAGGACTAGAATATGCTCTATAATCAGGTATAATAATCTGTTACCGTTATAATGAATTTTTCTTCCAGCATTTATGGGTTTTTTCGTTTGACTCAATGGGTATTGCGAAGTTCTAGGATGATTATTCTTTTACAGCTTCGCACGTTTCCTTTTTTTCTCTTACATACCCTTCCACTAGCCTACACATGTGTTATGTGAAGTATATAGAATTAACGATAAGGCATGGTCACAGGGTGTCTCTCCATCACTTTAGACTCTAGTGAGAGTCTACATGCCTCAAAGGGTGGAGTGCGGGGGGAGGTGGGGGGTGAAGGCCTTGGGGGAGGCCTTGGGGAGGGGGCTGAGGAGGGGGGGAGGGAAGGGGGGGAACCAAAAAAGAAAAAATGGCAAATTCGGTCATAAACTATGTTGTATAAGGAGAAAAAGCTACAGAAATGTTAAAGTAAAGCAAAACCGTATTATGTATCTTAAGGAGAATGGGGGTCTTAAGCGTATCGGGCTAGTTTTTCAAGTTAATACATGGGGAGAGTAAGTCTATGTACGTGGAATGTGGCAGGTCTCAATCATAAAGATAAAAGGGCCCAGCTATTCCAATTAACACAACAAAACCCTGTTGATATATTATGTCTCCAAGAGACACATATCGCATATTCTGACAGGAATTTACTTAAACTACCTGGTTACAATCTAATGGCAGCTACATCCCAAACATCTAAAACTAGAGGGGTAGCCATCTTCGCTAAACCTATAATAGGCCACCCAATTCGTAAATCAACTGATAAACATGGCAGATGGGTCATAATTCAGCTTCAACTTGGTATCACTATCTGTGTAATCTATGGCCCAAATTTAGACGACCCTGCTATTTTTCGGGAGCTCGAATTTGAATTGGCCTTTTGGACTGGTCCCCTGGTTTTTTGTGGAGACTTCAACATCGACATAGGGTTATCTTCTGGGAACTATTTATCTCAAAATTATAAAGGACGCAAACCAAAGGTATACGGTGCATTGGATCAGATGATGAAAAGCCATAACTTGGTAGACGTCTGGGGTCTACTCCGGGGGCCAAATGTTGATGGTTATACATATTTCTCTTTCCCCCACAACAAATATGTTAGAATCGACTATATTATGTCAAGTATAAATCAGAATGATATTATAGAAATAATTAAATCCCCGAAAACCTTATCTGACCACAATGCTCTGACCTTTACCTTTGATACGGTTAATTTAGTTAAACCAATAACACAGTGGACTTTCGATAGGAGATTACTGGTTAATCCTGAATACATAGCTTATATTAAATCATGGACCCAGTCGTTTTTTGAGTGTAACCAGTTTAGTGCACCCCGTATTATAGTATGGGATTGTTTTAAAGCAACATTGAGAGGAGAGACCATTTCATTTGTAGCTAATAAACGAAAGCTAGAAAAACAATCCAATATGGAATTGATGCAGGAGCTGTCCAATCTTGAGGCCCTTCATGCCTCCCAGCTAAGTCTGTCTCGTAGAGGGCAAGTCGATCCTACCTTAGACCCTGGGAAAATCCTAAATAAAATAATGATTTTAAAAAATGAGATTAATAGTACGCTAATTCAAAAAGCCGCGGAAATCTATCAGGCCAATAAGGATAGACTGTACGAATCAGGGGAAAATGTGGGGAAGCAGCTAGCACTACGTACTCGACAAAGGCAATCACTGAGTAGTATTAAAAAGATAGAATTCGAAGGAAATGAATATACTACCCCCAAAGACATTGTTAAAGTATTTCAAAAGTACTATCAAAAACTCTATAGTAGTGATATCTCACATCCTGACAATGAAGTTACAACATTTCTAAATAATTGGCTCCCAGACCAGATTCATCATAAAAGCATCAATGAAGAAAGTAAGATTTACCTGGACAGAGAGATTACGATCACTGAGGTGGAGATCGCATTAGCCGAGATGACCAATGGTAAGGCGGCCGGACCGGATAAAATTCCATTGGATCTATATAAAATCCTTGGTAATCAGATAACTCCTTTTTTGTTTGATTTGTTTCTTGGAGTCCAATACCACACAATTCCCCCTGAGTCTTGGAAACAAACAAATATAATAATTTTCCACAAGAAGGGCAAACCACCCCACCTGCCATCCTCATATAGGCCCATATCTTTGATTAACTCCGACTCAAAGTTGTACGCTAAAATATTTGCAAATCGTCTGAGCGGGGTCATCGAACGGCTTGTATCCCCGTGGCAACACGGCTTTATACCCGGCAAAGGCACTACAGACCATATTCGTAGAGCCATAACCCTACTTGACATCATGGGCGCCACGGGGGGCGAGATGTCGATGATCTTCCTCGATGCCGAAAAGGCATTCGATCGAGTATCATGGCAGTTTCTCTGGAACATCTTGGAAAGCAAAAATTTTGGAAATAATTTTATCAATGCCATTAAAGCCATTTATACTAACCCCACGGCAAAAATCTGTATAGCAGGAAATGAGTCGGAAGTTATCACGATCCAGAGAGGTACAAGGCAGGGTTGCCCATGTTCCCCGGTCCTATTTGCACTCTATATAGACCCCCTTATTCAAAAATTATTAATCTCGACATCCATACAACCAGTATCTACAGGATCCTTTTCCACCAAAGTTATGGCATATGCGGATGACATTGCCGTAATAACCACTAAACCATCTGAAGCAGTCCATGAAATCGAGACAATTACCCAAGTTTTTGGGAAGTACTCAGGGTACTCTTTGAATAGAGATAAGACTATGGTATTATCCACTAGTAACACCCAATACGAAAGCACACTTAGGGTAAAACAGGCCACTTATCTAGGTGTAGTACTCTCGGCAGAGATAAGTAAGATTAGCGATATTAATTATTCTCCCCTCATTGATAAAATTAAAAGCGATCTAAGAAGGGTAGACAGTCTACACCTCTCTATTATAGGTAGGGCCAACTACGTTAAAATGAACGTATTCCCGCGTGTTTTATATTTTTTCAGAGCAATCCCCCTTTTACCTGGGGAGCACTTTATAAAGACTATAGACTCCCTCATAGCAAAGTTTATGTGGAGCTATGGAAAAATAAGGCGGGCCCTCCCCCTGCTAGCACTCCCTCAAAGTAGAGGCGGCCTAGCCTTACCAAATTTAAGATTATATTTTTGGGCATCATTATTGCAACACATGGATCCTCTTTTGACTGCTAAACCAGGAGGCCCAACCTTTATAACTCCATACATACCATCGATATATGAACTCAGTTTAGGTAAAAAACATAAGGGACTTTTTTTAAGGCAGGTTGAAGCATCTTACTATAAAAAAATTAAATTAAAGACTGTTTTAGATGCTCGTTCAGTCTGGAAAGCTGTCGGCAAACATCTAGGCCTTCCTACATATACGAAATATACACCTTTATGGCAATGTAAAATTTTTCCTAATATCCTTAATGACAGTAGATTCCAGAGGTGGGAGCTCCTTGGTATTAAAACAATCGGAGATTTTTTTGGTAATAATCTCCCACTTTCTTTTGAGCTCTTTCAAGTGAGATATAATGTCCCCGCGAGTGACTTTTTAAAATTTTATCAAATATCAGCTAGTATCTATAATACCAAACCAAAAATTCTACTAGATAATATTCCAATTTTTGACATTATAGGGAAAAAATCTACCAGAATCGGGGTCCTATATCAGCTACTTTTGGCCAACACTCCTGATGATTTAGAGCGCACGGAACAATCTTGGGCCTTAAAATTAACTAACCCAAATGTAGATGTAGATCTTTCATTAGCCCTCTCTACAAGATATTTTATAGCCTCTAACTTAAAGGCGCAATATTATAGAATCATCTATAATTTATACTATACGCCAGCCAAATTGTTTGCATGGGGGCTCAGGACTGATGATAACTGTCCTAGATGCAAACAACCTCTCGCAAATCTCCTACACATGTTTGCTGAATGCCCTACACTGGTAACAATCAAAACTATGATGTTGGAATTCTGGACCCAAATTTTTGGGCATCGTATTTATGATTCTATAACATTGCTCCTATTGGGTCATGATGATTCTTTGAAACACAATAGAGAAGAACAGGCGGTACTTTTTCTGGGATACGCCGTGTTACGGATAATTCTAGCAGCTAGGTGGAAAGATACAGAGCCCCCTACCTTTAATATGTGGCTTAGTCGCTTCATAGCTATCTATAAACAAGAAATCTCAATATATGCCACAAGAGGTAGGAAAATGAGAGCAACAGGAAAACAGATATGGGAACCTATTACCAGGTGGTACAATGAAGAAAGGGGAAACCAGATATAGGGCCTCTGATCGATTCTGATCTTGATGCTATCTTTCCTTTCTTTTTCATTTGCTGTTTCTTTTTTCTCCTGTTGTATCATTCTTCATCTTTCTTTTTAGTGCTCCTTCTCTTAATTGTCATATCTTTCCCTGAGGTAGAACTTTGATTATGTATATCTGTGTACGTACCTCGTAATCCATGTATACTGTGTCATTCCATATTGTTTATTCTGTATATCTATGTTTTATGTTCTGAATTTGCCAATAAAAAAAATAAAAAAAAGAGTTCGTAATTAAAGTTACAGAATATTACAAAAGAAAGCTTTGGGTGAAGCAAAACATTACAACACAAGAAATACTTACCAATAAGAATTCATTTACATCTTGCTGTTAATAATAAGAGGTGAGGAACCTGTAAAATAGAGAAAAAGAAATTAGAATATCAGAGGAAGGTAAGGAAGAACTAATATAATATATATATATATATTTAGTTACAGCATAAGAAGTAAACACTCAAGCGCCTTTTCCCGGTGTCCGGAGAGACGCGCTGATCAAATCAGCGCACACACAGCACGGCTGATTCGTACGGCCGGCTAGAACGCTGAGTTCCCCAGCAAATACATACCAAGCACGGCTGATCCATATGGCCGGTTCGAGCGCTGAAGTCTCCAGCTAGCTCTTCCCAGAAATCCATACTCCAATTACACTGTGACTCGCCAGGCTGCCTTAAGTCATCCCCCAATTGTTGGTTACAAGGATTCCACTCTTCCAGGATCCTTTCAGCACTTTCTAATTCACACAACCAGTCCTGATGATGATCCGAAATGCTCCGGATCGAAACGCAGTCGACCTAACAGCCTGACCAATAGGCACACTTCTCCTTAGTGGCTCTAGATTCAAATCAAATCAATTGTGCCCACTGTGATACCACAATGTCACATGCGCCGTTAAGCCACTCACTGTAAATAGTCTGCACCTTATGCACAGTGCGCCAACTACGCTGTTTTCCTTTCACTTGCGTCGCCACCTGCACTATTTATTCACGTTTGTTGCACCAAGTTCCATGTGGTTGTCATTACATTCTATGCAGTGCTGTTCTTAACTGTATATATCCGACCTTGAAATGAAGGTTACCACATAAAGATGAATAATTACCTTTTGACTTAAAAAAATGAGTAATCTCCTTCTTGTCCACCCAAGTAATGCTATGTGCAAGCTATCTATAATTGCCTACTGACTTTCACCTTTCGGGACATTGTGTTCTAGTTGCATAATGCATAAGACAGCGCACCCTACCTGCACATTGAGTGAGCGTGAACTTTCCTTATTTCTGTATATGAATTAATTTGAACGGAGATGTATGGTAATATGAGTGCTATTAACAGTCAATTACATTGAGAAACTGTGCTACTGGTTAAAACATTATGGTGTTATGTTGCAAATTTTGGGGGCATTTGGAATTGATTTGTATTGGTTAATTTTGCTAACCATGAAATCCGTAAACTTGTGTAAGAACCTGGAAAAAGCACCTTGTGACATGCCACCTGCTACTGCTATGACCACCTGGAAACTGCCAGAAGCTAGAAGGTGTAGAAAACACAATACCTGCACATGTGGTGGGATTGCATTATTGGGGCCCGAAACTAAAGTTGTAACTCACCAAATATTCCCAGGATTACCAAACTACTAAGTATGTACTTCTCATATATCTGCTCCTCTGTCTTTTCAACCAGGGTGACCCTCATCCTAAATATCTTCTCCTTTCATCTCCTCCTTCTCTGCCTACCAGCCAAAATCCTCAACCTCTTTGCCAAGACATACAGAGCAGGGCTGGGCTGGCGATGTGCGATGTGTTGCAAATTGTTTGTAGCATTTAGTACCTTTTTCAGTGGTGCTTTCCAGCTAGATCAGGAAATTACATTGGTGAGTCACTAGGTCATTTTCTCTTTTTGGGATTAAAGGTTATTTCTCATGCTGTGTGGCACTGAAACAGTTTGAAGACATACTGGACAAGCAGGGGTGCCACTTGTTCCTGCAAAGATGGAAAGCTAGAGTACAACACTGTTTTTTCTTGGAATTGATTTGAACACAGTGAGCATGGAGCCCAGGCTACCTCAGAGAAAGGTTCAAGAGCTAGTGAATTTGCAGAAAGAGACTATTTTGTAAAAATAATTGGCGTTGAAGAAGGTTCAAACGTTCTTGGGGCATTTGAATTTTGCATGCAGGTTGGTGAGAGCTCTCAAGTCTTTCTTTCAGAGATTGGGATTTGCGATGTCAGGTACAAGGTTTCCCTATCACAGGGTGAAAATATCAGCAGTGGTGCTTACGGATTTGGAGATCTAGCTTATCTTCATAAGGGATTTCAATGGGGTAACCATGTGATCCATTGATCATGATTTTGAACGGCATATTCATTTTTTTCAGATGCAGCTGGAGATGGGGGTAGATGGACTTCTAAGTGGTGGTCAAAAAAATGGAGAGAGGAAGGGAGAAGCTTAGCTTTTCTAGAGTTCTTCCCCTTTGTTGGTCGTGCTTTCTTTATGTGAAGTGAATTAGCCAGCAAGACAGTCAATTTCAATGTGGATGTGAGAAGCTGGCCTGCTTTATGATGTACACTTATGTAAGTAGATACCTTGCACCAGTCCAGACAACTCTTATGGTGATTTAAGAGATCTTAGACAACCTTAGAAAACTGGCTAAGTGGTAGCTGTGGAGAGCAGCCTTTAGGCTTAGTCCAGAGGGGATGTATGACGTTACAACTCATGCTTTTACCACGCATGGCGTTACAACGCAGTTTTTACAACGCATACCATTACAACGCATAGAGCTTTGGGGTGCTGGGTAGTGAATAGTTTAATTTACTATTCCAACTCCAGTCCCCGTGGATAGTAGGGAAGGTGTTGGATAGTAAATTAAATCTATTCCCTATCCTAGAGCGCCCCCCAGCGCAATGCGTTGTAATGGTTTGCGTTGTAATGGTTGCATCGTAATGGTAGTGCATTGTAAAAGTTTCATTGTAAAGGTTGTTTACCGTCCAGAGGGAGTGTAAAGCAGCTTGTTTTACCAGAATGAAATCTTATATTATAGATTAAGTGGAAAAGAACCACACAGAGTATTTATAAAAATATGTATTTATTATATAATACTCTCTAACACATAGAAATATCACCTACCCGGAGTAATGCACAATGCACACAATACTTTAGCAAAGAAGCACAGTAAATAGCACAAAATACACAGTAGACCCCAGGGTGGACCAAACCATATACTAAGAAAGTGGTATAAGAACAACGACTCAGGTCAAGACAATTTTGAGAGGACTTAGAAGTGCTGGGGACCCAAGGAGCCATGCAAGGTGAGGAGATAGTAACCCCATGGAGAGTGGGTGCAGTGTGGAAACATGACTTCATGCTCCATACAACTCTACATGTAAGTCGCAGTTGGATTTTGAAAGCTTAAGGACCCTTCCCAGTGGACCATGAAGATACCCTGTTGAAGACAGGAGATTGGAGAGCTGGGGTGGCTATGGATACCCTAGTACCCACGTTACCTACACCAGGGAAGCTAGGTGCATATGTGTGAAGTGGTTTTGGAAACCACGGACAAACACAATGGAGGACTTCAGGAAAGTTCTGCTGCTGCTGAAGGAGAAATTGTCTGGAGGAATCCGAAGGTAGATTCTAGGTGAGAGGTACCTGCAAGCAGAGGGGACAGAGTATAGATCACTCAGGAGTGACCTGGAGACTTGGAAGACAAATGCCGTCTGATGTCGGGTGTTGCAGGATGGATGACGATGACCCTTACTCTGCAGCTGTGAGGACCAGGCGATGCTGAGGAGTACCAGGAGCCATGCACGAGCTGTCCCATGAAGGATGTTGAATGCTAGGGGTCGGTGTCTGGTGGGAGCATCAACAAGCCTTGACAAATGCAACCAATGCAGGGATCAAAGAAGGAGCAACGTTGGGACCCGCAAGGTCCAGGAGACTAACCAAAAATAGGGGAGTCAGGGCAGGCCCCAAGCAATCAGAGGTGCCCAATAGAAACAAGTGTGACCCTCAAGTGGACCCACAGGCAGGAGGCACTGGAGTCGTGAGAGGATCTCAAGTAGCTCACCAAAAGATGCAGGCCACGTGCACAATGAAGTGGTGTGGCTAAAGATTCTGGTCTCTGGAGATCCTCGAGGTGCAGCCTACTTGGAGCACAAATATCTTCTTGAAAGGAAGCCAACAAGCCTATGCAACTGCAAGTTGATGCGGTGCACAGGGATTCGGTTATTGCAACCCCCACGAGGAATACTGGCCTCAAACTTTGTGAGAGGGCAGGGCAGACCTCGAGAGTTGTGGGAAACTACCACCTGCATTGCAGAACGTTATGGAGTCCGGGGGAGCTCAGGATCAGCAGACTGGTTGACTTATTTGCAGTGCCTACGAATGCAGGGGAGTGACTTCTTCACTCCAAGGGAGATTCCTTCAAGCCTATTTGATGCTTCACAGGCCTTGGAAGGTTCCTGTATGATGCACAGGTATTAAAGATGCAGTAGACGGGAAGGGAGATGAAGTCAGGCCCAAACGAAGTTAAGAGTGCCCTGACGGTAGAAGAAGAAGTGGTATCTGATCTGAATTTTATCTCTCGACAAATCCAGGGACCTACACCCTGGTAAGCCCTTAAGTACCCTGGGATAAGTGCTGGGATGATTCAGTGGGCCCTCTCATGGGAGGGCCTCAACAGGTGGGAGGTTACTCTCATGTCCTTATTCCAGTTTCGCACCAGAGCAGGAACCCACAGCTCCCAGGACTGGTTTGAACTGAACTATGCATGGGGACACCAAATGTGTCCCTCATGCAGACTTAGTGGTGCTGGCCAGCACACTCACCTGGTCCCAACACACTAAATCCTATCTGGGAGGTGGTCGCACCTCCCTGTGACAGAATGCCTATAGTTCTACATTCCCCTGCTCGTGATAGGCTCAGCAGCAGGAGGGCAGAAATGTGTCTCTGGTTGACAGCAACCATTTTGTGCTGTCTGGGTCTAGAATGTTGGCACCCAGGAACACTGAGAGCCTAATAGAGGGCTATTCCAGTGCTTGGAATTATACCTCCCACACTGTTTACAGTGTGGGGATATGATTCCAACATTTTTGATACGAAACATGATAGGATTCGTTGCAGACGTTTTCGAGATGGTCATTGCGAAATTACACAGTGCCACTCTATATAGTGTATGGCTGCTTCACTGACAATCCAGAAGAATGGACTTCATAGGGGGTAGGAGTGTCCTGCTCATGCAGGGGCACCCTCTCACTTAGAACCAAGCACCCTGCCTTCAGGATTGCAAAGGCCTGCTTTTGGGGTGACTTATAAGTTTTAAGTGCAGTGACCCTCGATATAGGAAAACTATATCTTGAGTAAGTGGTGCTACCACCAGCTTACACAGGCTGCAATGGCAGGCATGTAGTTCCATTTTGAATGGTCTCTCATGGGTAGCATATTACATGCTTCAGGGAGACCTCTCGGGTACCTATGCCCTAAGTACCTTAGTACCATATACTAAAGACTTATAAGGGTACCCCAGTATCCAATCTTGGATGTACCTAAGTCCTGAACACAACAATTTAGGCAGAACAAAGATAGACTGGGGTCCTGATTAGCAGGATCCCAGTCAGACTAGTCAAAACAGCTCAGCACCATGCAAAACGTGGGGGTAATCATGCAGAAGGATCCTGCCTTCCTACAGTGGATAAGGAAAAAGGTAGTGCCATTAGTGAATGGTCATAAACTGAACGACAAGAGATTGCTAAAGCCGCTGCAATGTTTCATACTAGATGTTCTGATGTTTAATATTCAGTTCATTGCTAGGCATGTGCCAGGAGTGGACAATAACATAGTAGATACTTTATCTCATTCACATTGGCAGAAATTCTGTGATTTGGCACCCAATGTGGATACACATAGGACAGAGGTACCAGAGGTGATTTGGGCATTGTGCAAGTTGTATCACTGGTGGTGTAAACCTGTTCAGCCAATCGATAATTTGGCATGCAGTACAAAAATGTGTTATGTGGGCTAAATGTAAGAGCCATCTGGGCCACTACTTGTGAACTGCCCTCAAATTTCATTTCTAGGACAGCTTGAGCACCCAAATAAAAAGAAGATGCTTCCATTGGATTAGTAAGCTCTTCTGTTGCCAACTGTTTCAGGCTCATAAATTCAGACTAGTGTTTTTGAACCTCAATTCTGATTGGCAGCTGCCACAATAGGAATCGAGGCACGGTTTCCCTATCTTGAAAAAGAAATCAAAAGACCACATAAGAATATAATGCAGGCCATAGGCATACGTGGGAGGACCCCCAACATTTTCCAAAAAGGGATAGTCTCATAGGGTTCACAAACTTGTTACAGAGTTTGTTGACCCCAACATGAGAGAACTCCTGCGTACTCTGAACCAGGTTTTTAAAATCTGAATCTCAGGGACCCATGTTGGGTCATCTGCCATAGTTCACAAATTCTCTAAAAAATTGGCTTCCATAATCTCATGCATCTATGCATGGTACCAGCATTCACCCACTGCCACGCAGCTGTAGCTTGTGGACTCTGAAAAGAGTTGAACAACTGTAGAACTGATCCCGGTGATAGAAATTTTTGGATGAACAGGAAAAGGAAGTGAGACAACAACCCTGATCTGGAGTTCGCTCCCTAATGCAGAATTGCCCAGGGATGGCACAAAATATATTGATGTTGTGAAGATCAGGCAAAATGATAGCATCTGGATAAAGAGGATGATAGGTAAGTATACTTGAACAGCCAAGTTGGAAATGTAATGTACAAATAGGTTTATAAGGTTTACTGGTTTCAACAGCAGACGCTGATGTGATGAGCCTTGAGTAGACCTGAAATTCAGCTGTAAGCTACAGGACATTGCTGCAAAAAGAAAGGACAGGAGAACAGAACAACCAAGAGGACAAGACAAACCAAGAAATGAGGCAAGTCAATTGGGAGCTAGCAGGAAACAGGGGAAACTGAGGGAACCAAAGGGAAGACAGCAATAACCATGAGGGACAGCTACGACCATGAATCAGTACACATAAAGAGAGCCAATTAAAATAGCAGCTTGATGCCAGGCAAAGTTTATAATTTTCAAGAATCAGTGGTCCTTATGAGTGCAATATTATTCACTCAATAATCATGAGTTCAAAGCAGGGCTTTAATAATAAGTAATGCAGACCAGACAATGTATACAAAAATGACTGTGAGGTGAGCAAAATGTGAAGTGAGGAAAAACTGTTCGGTGCTCAGGCAAGGGTGATACTTTGTTCGTATCACAATGTTCAAAGTATAAATGGAGCCCATTTATTTTACACAAATCTCAAGAAACTGGGTCTGTATTAATTGTTGATGACTTTTCAATCCCCTGTACGATATAGGATCATCATCAGGACAAAAACCAGTGTAGGCCTGAGATAATTATAAGGTGTTAAAGCCATCGTTCTAGAAATTGGAGAATGCAGATGCTCAGGGCTGAAAATTGGGGAGCGTTATATAAACCATAGTGGGAACAGCACAAAATGCCGAGGTGGACAGGCAAACCTGTAATATTGCAGTGATGCAACAAGAGCAAAAAAAAAAGGATACGCAATCTCTCCTTAGAATCAGGAAACCAGAATAGGCACTGACAGGTATGTGCTTCTGAAAAATGTCAACAGGTAAGGACAAGCGTCCATATAAATAGCCAAAGATCATGAGTGATTTCTCGCCCCCAGAGGACTCTGCCATCATTAACCGGACATGACGTTAACCCCAGGAAGTGAGTGATCACATAGCAGTCTAGCGTTTCCATTCTCATACATTTCCATTGACTTGCCTTCCACCGGATCTAGCTCCTGTGCACTCTAGGGTGCCTACATTTTCCCTAAATCCTGACAATATGGGGGCCTCATTTATGACTTTTTGCCGTAGGGAAGCGCAGCAGGCCTTCCTGCTGGGCTTCCCTACGGCAAAAGAAAAGGGCAGAAATGCGCCGTATCTATAAGATACGGCGCATTCCTGTCCTTTTCCCCTGCGCCGGCGCACAATGGGCTGCCTGCGCCTGCGCAGGCACCCTTGCACAATGGTGCAAGGGTGCCTGCGTTAAGGGGAAGATTATTTTTGTACAGGAAGGGAAACCTTTCTGTACAAAAATAATTACAAGAGGCTTTTCCTCTTTCTATGTGTGCTGTAGAATGCAGCACACATAGAAAGAAGAAATACGAGGAGAAATAAAGACATTTCTCCCTGTTGCGCCTCCCTTATGCCTCCCCTGGGGAGGCGTAAGCTTTTGGCACTGCTTCAGAGTTACGATTTCTCGTAAATCTGGGGCAGTGTCAAAAGGCCATGGATGTTGCTGGGAACGCCCCCAGCAACACCCATTGCACGCCCCTTTAACGCAGAACACTGTGTTAAAGGGACTGATATTTATCAGGCAGCAGTACGCCACAAAAACTGGCGTACTGCTGCCTGATAAATACCACGCAGGCTTCTGCGCCACGGAACTTCATGAAAAGTGAAGTTCCGATGGCGCAAGGGGCCTCATAAATGAGGCCCATGGTCTCTAGTTGTAGTCTGCGGACTCCGCAGAGAGTTTGAGGACTGTAGTCAGTAACATCTTTTTAAATCCTCGGGCAAGAGACACATTTGAGCACTGTTCATATTAAAAGAAAATGTTTATTATATAAAATACACCACATCAAAAAGTTCCTGTTCCACAGCAACAGAGCCACCTCCAACATGTAGTGAGGTGGCGAAATGTCCTTGCCTGAGGCCAGGCCAGGCCAGGGTCTAAATTCTACTTTGCATGGCTGAAGGCTGGGTTTGGCTACAGCCACTCCCTGTGGCCAGTGGGGTTTGGCTGCCCTTTATGGGTTGGCGCATTGTCTGATCAAAGGTCTTGCCCTGCTATACCCTGCTGTCCTCAGCCGAGGCAATATGCAGCTGGGCAGGTATACTTTCATAGAAATTAGATGTAGTATAGGATAACAAATTTAACTGAAATTCATTGACAAAAACAAAGATAAGCTGAAGTTTGAGTTAGCTTTGGTTATAAAATCTTAATGTAAAACCCTCCGAAATTTACTTTACAAAAAACAATTGAAGTACAGTTATGGTTCTGAACTAAACCTGACAAACACTAACGTTTGCATCTTATTCTGAGCTCTGCAATCCATAACTCACAAAACAGCCATTAAAACCATGGTTTGCCCTTCTTCTAAACGTGAAACCAATTAGTAACAATACATAAGAGGACAACATCAACAACATCAATTCATAACAACATACACTCTAAAAATAACATGATTTTCCTTGGTGTGTTACAGGTAGTGTATATGACATGTATCACTGATTATATAGTTTGTATTTGCATTAGTCACATTTAAGTAGTCATCAGCCTCGCTTCAGCTGTGTGAGTTATGGTTTTCATAACCGTTGTGCAAGTTATGGATGGAAGAGCTAACCATAATTTATGAACTTCAGTGGGTGGTTTGGTATCAATCAATCAATCATGACACTTGTATAGCGCGCTACTCACCCGGGAGGGTCTCAAGGCGCTTGGGGAAGGGGTTCGCTACTGCTCGAACAGCCAGGTCTTCAGTTGCTTCCTGAAGGAGAGGTGGTCCTGGGTCTGCCAGAGGTGGATGGGGAGGGAGTTCCATGTCTTGGCCGCCAGGTAGGAGAAGGATCTGCCTCCGGCGGTGGCTCTTCGGATGCGTCGTACGGTGGCGAGACTAGCAGACCGTAGCTGGCGGGTGGGTGTGTGGAAGGTCAGGCGGTCGTTGAGGTACTTGGGGCCCAGGTCGTTGAGAGACTTGTGTGTGTGGGTGAGGAGCCTGAACGTGATCCTCTAATTGACGGGGAGCCAGTGCAGGTCCCTCAGGTGGCCGGAGATGTGGTTGCGTCGGGGGATGTCCAGGATGAGTCGGGCAAAGGCGTTCTTGATGCGTTGGAGTCTTTTCTGTAGCTTGGCTGTAGTTCCGGCGTAGAGGGTGTTTCCGTAGTCCAGTCGGCTGGTGACGAGGGCCTGGGTGACCGTCTTCCTGGTTTCGGTCGGGATCCATCGTAAGATCTTGCGGAGCATACGGAGGGTGTGAAAGCATGAAGAGGAGATGGCGTTGACTTGTCTGGTCATCGAGAGGGAGGAGTCTAGGATGAATCCCAGGTTGCGTGCGTGGTCTGTAGGCTTGGGGGCGGTGCCCAGGGCTGGGGGCCACCAGGAGTCGTCCCAGGCGGAGGGGGATGGTCCTAGGATGAGGACTTCCGTTTTGTCTGAGTTCAGTTCCAGGCGGCTGTTCTTCATCCACTCGGCGACGTCTTTCATCCCTTCGTGGAGGCTGGTTCTGGCGGTGTCGGGGTCTCTGGTGAGGGAGAGGATCAGCTGGGTGTCGTCGGCGTAGGAGATGATATTGAGGTTGTGTTGGCGTGCGATGGTGGCGAGAGGTCTCATGTAGACGTTGAAGAGGGTGGGGCTGAGTGATGATCCTTGCGGGACGCCGCAGATGACTTCAGTGGCCTCGGAACGGGGGGAGGCGGACTCTCTGTGTTCTTCCGGCGAGGAACGAGATGATCCACTTCAGTGCCTTCTCTTGTATGCCGGTGTTGCTGAGGCGTTGGACAAGGGTGCGGTGGTAGACAGTGTCGAACGCTGCCGAGAGGTCCAGGAGGATGAGTGCCGCTGTTTCCCCGTTGTCGAGCAGGGCTCGGATGTCGTCGGTGGCTGCGATGAGGGCGGTCTCGGTGCTGTGGTTGGCTCTGAAACCGGACTGCGAGGGGTCGAGGGATCCATTCGTCTCGAGGAAGGCGGCAAGTTGTCTGTTGGCGATCTTCTCTATGACTTTGGCAGGAAAGGGGAGGAGCGAGATGGGGCGGTAGTTTTTGAGGTCGGTGGGGTCCGCTGTTGGTTTCTTCAGTAGGGCGCTGAGCTCGGCGTGCTTCCAGCTCTTCATGAAGGTGGCGGTGTCGAAGGAGGTGATGGTGACGTCTCGGAGTTGGGGTGCAATGGTGGAGACGGCCTTGTTGAAGACGAGGTGAGGGCAGGGGTCAGTCGGGGATCGTGTACTGTTGCCCAGTATTGCCTTCAGGAGTTTAATAACATGATAACATGATAAACGATGAGGCCGAAATACAATTGGCTTGTAAATGTCCCCACAAACCAGAAATGGCAACATAGTATATATTTCATATGTTACCCAATATGTATTTTTTGTATTACATGTTTATTTTGGAGTATTTCGTGTGAAAAGTTGTTTTCTTCAAGTACAGATAATAAATAATGGGGACGATTGGAATTAGAATGTTTAAGGTTTGTGCATCTTTCATGATTTAATTATTGATAAGGCAATGCAATGCAATGTAATGCAAAATGGTGAGTGGATTTATGGACCACTGTGGTCTCAGCATTTACTGCATGAAAATGGATTTACCACATCTGCCCCTTGATTTACCATAGAATTTGCAGATTTCACAACAAATGTTTCTAGCTCAAATGAAGAAAATAATATTGCCCAAAAATGTGCCACATAATGTATTTTTCCTGCATAATTTACATAACCTCGACACATGCATTGGACCTCTATACCGCATTCTAGTAGCCTTAACAGGGGTTAAAGTCTGTCGAGTGGCCTGGGGCTGCAATTATGATGATGAAATCCATATTTCACATGATATATGTATGGGTCTTTATACCAGTACATTTTGCATATATGTTACAATATACATATATATTACGTTTGGGTGTTTCTTTTGCACAAAATGCTGTGGTATAAAAAGAGGGGTTACAGTCAGTAGGTTGACTTCCTATTACTCGTGTACATGGATTTTAGTATAAAATGTTCCATTTCTGTTTTTATTGCAGGGGGACAGAGGCGCGGCGTTAATGTGCACCGAGCAAAACGGAAGCCTCTACTACGTAATAGGACTACGAAGTTGGCTACTGGGCTGTGATCTTACAGCGGAAACAGGAATCTACTCCTCCATTCAATATTTGCACAAGTGGATAGTGAGCACCATTGATAAATTAACTCGCCAAGACTCAGACTCAAATGCAAACGTTTTTCAGTCATTCTCAGCACGTAGCACCACAGATATCCAAGAGGACTCTAGCAGTAATCAAATTTCATCTTTTGAGAATACACAAATGCTAGAGACTCTGCTGTTTACCTCTATAGACCATGACATGGCCGCAGAGAAAAACATACTTATACCCAAAGAGGAACATTCAGTTTCAAGCATAGAAGATTCCTCTCTTATAGATAGTGATACAATCAAGGGCAGTGACACAACAGCGTATAGAGGAACAGTCCAACCATCTAAAAATGTAAGATCCAACTTCCCAAAAAGGCCACCGTGGCTAAAATCTAAACATAGCAAATGTAATCAGCCACAAGAGAGACCGCCATGCATCTTGACGAGGCGTCATCGTCGTCAAGGTAAAGACATTGCATCAGGAATTCAAGGAAGAAAACCAACCCATTTTAACACTGAGATTAGCTTCGGCCCACACAGTACTCGAAAGAGACTACTTTTTTTCTTCAAAATGCTTCGTCACGGGCAACCAAAAGATCTGACCCAAAGATTCAAACGTGCAGTGCCAAATGTTTCAACAAGGATGTCTTCTCAAAAGCAACAGGAATACTTTGCTTCTAAACTTATAAGCAAACAGCCAATCACCTTTCGAAAAAATCGTCACTTAAAAATGAACGGCTTGATAGGCAGATTTCAACACTCAAACCGGCTCCTTTCCACAGCCAACCATCCTAACTTTCATCGAAGTTACTTTCCTCAGGGCAGTCCGAGGGAACTGCTAGCGATCTTTACCCACCATGAGGGGGAAACGAAAACCAACACTCAAAGGATTAAACCAGGTTTGCTCCAGCTCTTTACAACAAAAGCAATTTATGTCCTCTATAGTAGATTTGCACAGAGATTAAGGGAGAATTTGTCATCACCCATCTCTATCACCCTTCCCCATGGTGAAATTATAACACAAACAATTCAAAACACAGGAACAGCTTTTTTTACAACTGAATCACAGCAAAGCAAGCCTGGAATATTTAGCCAGCGTATTCAAAGCTCTCCCCTGCCATCTCACCTTGAAAGACCACTCAATGGAAAATTGAAAGATGTGCAAACAGGAGTTCGACGTGGTGAATCATATGTCTCAAAATCAAGCCTTTCTCAAAACCAACAAAGTAGCATGGAGTGGTTCTCTCAAGAGACCTCGACATCCCACTTTACAATACTTTATCATGGAGACCTGAATAATCAAACAACTGGAATTCAACATAGTGAAACTGAGCAGTTAACACCTTCACAACGTCATGACAGCAACTTCACAGAGGGGGCTATAGAAGTAGTTTCACTCTTGTTTACAAAAGATCCTCGTGGTCCAATGGAAGCCATCACATCAGCGGTTCAACAAGGAGAATCAAGTCTACCTTCAACAACATCTCAGCATCATCAAATTATGACTAACGCGTCAAGCTCTGTTACACAGGCTCCTCAAAACATTTCCCTTCACCCATCACGCAAGCATCATCATCATGGACTCTTCAAAGCCACCTCAATAGGAACTAAACAAAGGAAACAAAGACCTAAACACAGTCCGCCTCATCACAGCAAATCTGAAGCTCAAAAGACAGTTTCATCCCTCTCAACAAGGCTTCATCATGCTAAAAAAAAGGGCATTCTGCGAACATATCACAAGATAGATTCATACTCTTCTACAGTTAAACGCAAAAAAAGGCAACGAAATTATTTGTCACGGTTAACTCAAAAGGTCCGATTGACATCGATGGGAGGCATACTTCCGCAAGGACAATGGAACGGCACTGTACCACAAAACGGGGAAACACACCTCTTTACAACACAACATCCTTACACCCAAACTAGTAATTTTTCTAACCAGACTCACGAGGCACCACAATCCTTTTATGCAAATATTCATGATGGAGAACTTAGGAACACCACACAGGTTCCTCTGCATGCAGAAACTATCTCCTTCACAACATCACCTTTTTCTAACCAAACAACCTCTTTGCTAAACAAGTCTGAGGTGGCATCGTTATATTTTTCTACAAGCCTTAATTATAAGGAACCCACCGACAACGTTCATAAAGTTCAACAGACAGAAGCATACACTTTTGCAGGCAATGACCAGCACAATAAACAAGGGGACTTGACACTGCTTACCCAACAGGCAGCACCGACATCTCTGGTTACCAGCTTTTTTCATGAACACCTGACAGACACCACACAAGAAATAACAACAAAGACTTCTCAAGACCAATCGGTTAAGTATACAGGAGGAACCCAAGTAGCACTGCCATCCTTCCAGGCAAGCATACACCCAAACGGTCTACAGGGCACAGATCCAGGAACTCAGCTTGGCAAACCCATCCTCTCTGCAAAAAATGCTACTTTTACCAATACCAACGAACTTACACAGAGTATTAAACAGCCTCTGCCACACATCTTTATTAACTTGTATCAAAATAAATTGAGAACTAGCATACAAAAAAATCAACAGAGAAGGTTAGATGCTTTAACAAATATATTCCAACCATTTCAACCTGCTCATTTGCCACTGGAAACTCAAGGAACAACTCTGCCACCCGTCTTTACAAGTCTTTATCATGGAGAAGTGAAAAGCAAACAACCACGAAATCTACATGGTGAACTTTACCTCTTCACAACAAACGTTTCCCTTGACCAACCACTTCATTTGACAGTGGGGACAAAGGGGGCCTTAACTTTCATATTTGTAATAAAGAATTCTGAAAAACTGAAAAATAAGACATCGGGAATTAAACACAGTGAAAAAGAGCCCTTCACGACAAAGCTTTCAAATTACCAGGAGAAAATAAAAGAAATTCAACAAGGGGATCAAAGACCAAATTATAGCCAAGTACCCTACAGTGCATCTGAAAATCAAACACTGTCATTCCTTTCCACAACCCTTCTTCATAGTAAAGTGCAGGACGTTGCAGAAGAAAATCAAGTTAGCGGGGCATACTTTTCTACAAGTACATCTCAACAAAATCAGCCACATTATTTGTCACAGGGGAGTCAAGAGCCACCAGTGCGATCTCTAGTCACCACCAGTCTTCATTATGTAGAATGGAAATATACTACGCCAAGGATTCAGTATGCAACAAGAAAACATCCTCATAGCCAACCCAATTACTTTCCAAGGTGGTTTCACGAGGATCCACTTTCCCCCTTTATGACTATTCGTTATGGGGAACTGAGAGGCAACACACAAGTTCAGCAGCATGGAGAACCTAACCTCATCACAGCAAATTCTCTTTTTAAAAAACCTACCGTATTTACTAAGGACTCTCAGGAGAAACTGCCATCTATTTTTGCAAGTCTTCATTATAAGGAACTAAATGACACTGCTCGTGGAACTCACCTTTCTGTAAGTACACTTGAGCAGAATCAAGCAGGTCATTTGCTACAGGTTACCAAAGAGGCACCATTGTCAACGATGACTACCAGCTTTCTTCATAGAGAAGCAATAGACACCAAACAAAGTATTAAAGATGTCTATACCTCCTTAACAAAACGTTTTCATGACCAGTCAAGTCAATTTACAGAGAAGACTCAAGCAGCAATGCCATCTCTCCTTACAAGCATACCTCAGAAGGAATTAGGAGGCCTAAAGTCACAAACTCTGCATGGTGACCCTGCCCTTTTAGCTGTAAATGCCGGTATTGTCAAACCCAGTCCCTTCACATTGAGTATTGAAGAGTCTCTTTCAGGCATCTTTACAAACGTTCACCAGGGAACCGTGAGGACTAACACAAAAGACATTCAACAGGGAAGCCCATACCGGTTTACAATAGAACTCCAACAAAATGAAACTGGTTCCTTGCCAGAAGAAATTCAAGACGGACTACCAATATCTTTCTTTATAAAACTTGATCATGGAAAACTGAGAAAAATAAAACCAGAGATTGAACATGGAGATCCCTATCGCTTCATGACAACATTTCCTAATAACCAACCAAGTCATATGTTAGAGGGGAACAAAGAGACCTTGCCATTCCTATTTTCAGTGCCTCATTATGCTGAAATGAAACATACAGCACCTACTTTTCAAACCATTGAAAATGAGCGCTTGACAGCAAAAACTTTAACACCATACAGCTCTTTAAGAAAGATTCAGACAACCCAGGCACCTAAAACTCAAGCAGTACTATTTCCATGGCTGGTTACCACCAAACCTCATATGTTTCATAGGAAAAACATTGCACTGCAACCAGACAATTTGCCTAGGGATACCCATAAGACACAACTGCCATATCTAGGTACCATCTTTCGTTCTGGAGTATTAAGAGAAACCGCTCAGGGAAATCAGCATAAAGAACCATACAGCCTCTTAACCAAAGCTTATCATTACCAATTAAGTAGCTTTTCCCAGAGAACTACGCCTCCATCGCTTTTCACAAGTGTATATCATAGAAATGTGCCAGGTACAGAACCAGAAACTCAGGTTGGCGATCAACACTCGCTCATAATCAAAGCATTTGATAGCGGTCCCAAAAACGTGTCAGAAGAAAGTCTGGGAGAGCTGACATCTATATTTACAACGTTTCATCACAGTACTCTGAAACATAACCCACTAGTAATTCAACACAGTATACCTAGGGATTTTCCAACATTTGTTTTAAATAATCAAGAAAGCAACTTTACACATCAAACTAAGCAAGGACTGCCAACCTTGTTGCCAAACAAGCAAGGTGGCTCAAAGGGAGCAAATACACCAGGGGCTCAGCACAGTAAACTATACAATCTCTTAAAAAGTTTGTTGACTGAACCCCCAAAGACTGAAATTTCAAGTGTCTTTTCACAGACAGCTAGGGGAAGATCACCATACCTTTCAAAAAAGTATGATAAAGGGCACTTAAATAGCAGTGCAAGTGAAATCTATCAAGAGTCAAGCATTGATCATAGCCAGGCACATTCTAATGCCTCTGCAATGCAAAATAGATCAGTGAGCTTTTATATAAACTTTCATCATACTCAAGTGAAAACAGATACCAAAGGAATTATTCAAATAAGTACAACGCTTTCTAAACAGCAACATCAGCAAAATCAGACAAGTTATATGCCACCGGGACTTCAAAAGACTCTTGGCACTGCTTTTCATCACGTAGAATGGCAAGACACTGCACCAGGATTTCCAACTAAAGAAGCACACTTCTCCACTCAAATACACCCCCAAAACCAGCTTATAACAATAACTCGAAAGACACTACGGTTTCCCATAAACTTTCATCATGCTGAACTGGGACACAGCGCTTCCGTTAAGACAACAAAGTCTCCTTATAACCAGCCCACTTACTTAACAACAGAGGTCCATGACAAGCTGCCGTATATTTTTGCACGTCTTCATCATAGAGAATCTAAGGACATCACTGTCACAAAGTTCTTTAATCAGGAGCATCAACAAATTTCCACACACTTTTTAACTAGCCATCATCATGGACGCTTGACAGGCAATGTAAACAATAGTCAAAGTATTCAACAAGGAAAATCCAACCTCCCCAAAACAAAGCCTCTCACAACTGTGGGTGAGGACGAACTGCCATATATTTTTACAAGACTTCATCATGGAGAACAAACGAGAGCTGCTCGGAATTCAACAAAATGAACATAAACTTTTTTTCAAGAAAATAGCAATAATATTGAGGAAGTATTTTTTTCTCACCGAGCCCCAAAGACTCATTTATCTCTTACTATAATGCTCCATAATGTGCAGGAAAAAAGAAGGCAATCAGGATTTCAAAAGAAAGTCATATCAGTACATTCAAACAAGTACATTTTTAAAGGTGACTCAAAAAAGGCACAACCATATCCTCTAGGACGCCTTCAGCACCTCCTGGTGACTACTAGTAAGCAAAATATTCAACAAGCATAATATGACTTTGCTTCAGCAAAGCATATGTTGTATCAAACTGCATCATTAATAGAGGGTTGTCTGAATCAAATTACCACATATCTGCATACAAATACTCAGCTAAGATTTCCTCAATTCAAAACTCAACGTGGCAATTAAAATCAGCTCCTATGGAATAATATGCCATGAATACACATCTCTTGATCGCAAAAAGTATGCAAGGAAAAACTCCAGGTCTTCGACAAAAAAATCATAAGCTTAACATCCATTCCAGTAAAATGACGAAAAACATTATATTCCAAAAGGTACTGGCAAAATTGAGAATTAACCAGCAACCGCTCAAGGATCTCAACCCATGCAGTCAAATGGTTTACAAGATGAATATGAACGTGTGACTCTAGTTGATACACATCATCACGACTCTGAACAGTAGAATCAAGACCAAACTCGAGGTTTTGTTACAAAAATATTTCTCAGTGAGGAATTAAGGAATTTTTTACATAGATATCCAATGCCAGCATTTGAATTCTTTGCAAAAGATTATCAACTGGGATAAAGAGTGGGATCAAAATATTTCTTAAACATTTGATTGTTGAACTACATCACCTCAATCCCAAAGATGCCTTTGTTAGTTGCCCTTGATATAACCTTGAGAAAATGTTTTCTGTCCAAATGAACAGTCTTACATGTGTATACTAGCCAAATAATGAATTACATTAACATCTATGGTGAGTAGTCATAGTATAAAAATATATTTTCACCAGCCAAATTGTTTATTTTTTTGAAAATGTAAATCTGTAGCAGAAATAGGTTGTAATAATTAAATTTAAACATGTTCCATGTGCATATTCAATGAATGTGAGATAAACGTTACAGCAGATTGCAGTTCTATGCTGTGGAGTTAGTGCTTTTCTATATTTATATCATTAAGGTCCAAATGCCCAATACACAAAACAAGTCTGACTCTATAATGTAGACCTGCAAATCCCTGATTCTAGGGATCAAGAACCTAGCCCTTGGATGACTGGTATTCACAACACTCGCTGGAATTGGAAGAATTAAATGTCAGAAAGAAAAAGTTTTCCTTCTTGAGTCCCCTCACTCTCCAGGGTTTCTCAACGGTGACATGCTTCATCATTGGGGCCATCCTAGTCCTCTACGGACTGAGGCGTGCTAGGACTTGCGGAGTTACGTAGGAGCACTGAAGTGATGGACTACGTGTAGTGCAGTCAGTGTAGTGAAGTGGAGTGGGTTTAGAAGTGAGTTAAAACTACCTATCTAGTGGGCTACGATGATTTATTCTTGCTCCTAGAAGGTATGATTAAAAACGGAGTAGAACACTAGGGGTCCTAATTACAATGAGTTAGGGGTACCTAGTAATTCGAGTCAACATGTTTCGAGCGATCCCCAAGCTCTTTGTCAGGACTACACAGGGACAAGCCCTGTGTTCGCCACTCCTAGTTGTGCTCAAGTGAGATAAATTCTTAATAAACAAAATGCGGCAACTGTAAAGCATGCATTAGTATATACGTATATTGATAAGTCATGTAGTATATTAATGGGGACCTAGCTTTGCCCCATGGTCGCGGAGAGTTGTAGGTATCTCTTGAATTTGCTCATAAGATACTCAGGCTTAGTCACCCATATTGGAACCTCCGGACCGCATGTTCTATAATGTAACATATTTTTAGTAGATAATATAAGACAATATTTTTTATTTTACTGTCAAATAAATAAATGTACTATTTTGTTTCACATCTCTTTATCCCCCTTACTAGCATGGCAACTATGACATTACACATGATTGTAGGTTTCAGTGACATACCATTCAGTACAAGAAGAGAAGCTTCACCAATGGAGGTTGCATGAGGTGAGAGTGGATAGCTAATGGAATCTGGGCGCAGTTTTTCAGCAGTATTCAAAAAAGTTATTTTCAGACTACGTGGGAATACACATGCGGATTGCCATATATTGCTCTGACACACATTTCTACCATCTAGAAGTTTTGTGGGATTATGGTGAGTGTTAGAAATGGGGGTTTCTAGTTGGCAGAGGTAGGTACCACTGTCCAAATAGGGACCCTTGATTCTAGTCAGGGTGAGGAGGAAACCCTCTGGGATAACCCCTGCTCACCCTCTAGGTAGCTTGGCACGAGCAGTCAAGGCTAATCAGAAGGCAATGTATGAAGTATTTGTACCAACACCCACAGTAACACAGTGAAAACACCACAAACTGACTCCACAACAGTTCAGAAAAATAAATGTATTTAATCTAAACTACACAAGACCAAAACAACAAAAATCCAACATACACAGTTCAAGAATATGGTTTAAAAAGAGTTCTTAAGGTTGCGATAAAAATTCTTCAGGTTGCGATAAAATTCTTTAGGTTGCGATAAAATAATCCACAATTACATGAAAAGTTCACAGTTGCGACATGTTTAGCCAACAGTATCTTTAGTTGCGAAAAAGTTCCAAAAGCAGAAGCTGGTGCGGTGGAAAACAAGCGGTGCGTTGCTCCTGAGACCCTGGGGAGGCGATGCGACAGCCCCACTGCAGCAGCGGGCGTGTTGCAACGAATCCGGTCACTTGTATGAATTCCGGTGCGTAGGTTCCGTAGGAAGTTTGTTTTCGCATCGATCTTTGGAGTTGTGACGATCTCCAGGGCGATGATGCGCGGACCAGCGGTGATCTTCTCTCTCGTAGCTCCTTGATGCGATGGCTTCGGCGATGTCTCTCGCAGCGACGTGATGCGGTCCGCAAGCAGGCGGTGCGGCGATCTCACCCAGCGACAACAGGCTCTGCGACGAAACTCGCAGCGATGTTAGACTTCCTGCACCGATCGGGTGTGTCCCGCAAACGAAGGATGCAACGGCTTTGACAGCGGCAACAGGCGCTGCGACGATCTCGACCTTCGTAGCGGCGGGAATTTTCTCGCACTGTCGGGGATGCGCTCAGCAGCGAGTGATGCAATAACTTTTCTTTAGCAAAGTCTCTCAAGCTTAGTTTCCAGCTTCCCAACACAGGTACAACTTCCAGAGGCACCACACAGGGGCCACGCACTCCAGGAAGGACAGAACTCTCTTAGTAGAGTTCAGGGGAAGCTGGGGGTGAAGTCCTTTTGTTCCTGGGACTTCAAAACAGGGAGTCAGCTCTTCTCAGGCCCTTGAAGATTCTTTCAAGGAAGGGGACACAGCACAAAGCAAAGTCCTTCACCTCTCCTTGGCAGCAAAGCAACAGCAGGGCAATCTAGCAGAGCAACAGCTAGGCAATCTTCCTTCTTTAGTTTCAGCTTTCTCCTTGGCAGAGATTCCTTCTTGATTCCAGGATGATCTAATTTTCTGTTGTGAGGGGCCCTGTACTTATACCCCTAAAAGTCTTTGTTCTCTTTGTGCAAGTGGGCCCTGAGCCCGGTCTGAATCAGTTCTAGCTGTTTCTTGAGCACTTTGTTTTCCTGGCTTCTCCTTTCCTTTCACAGTGAGGGGCAGGGTCATCAGCCGCCCAGCAGGAGGTGGAGCCATCATTGTGGAAGGCAGGCACAGCCCTATTCAGGCCCAGGTGCTATCTCCTCCCACCACTCAAGTTGCAAATGCAGTCATTCAGCCTAGGGCTGACTCAGCCAGCCTCCTGGGGAATCCCCAGCCCCTGTCACTCTCAAACCAGACAGTCAATACACAAACAGGCCAAGGCACACAGAAGGGTCAGAAAAGAGAACAGCAACTTTCTAAAAGTGCTATTCTCAAACACAGGATGTAAAAACAACCTTCCCTAAAAGATGTAAGTTCAGGGATACTAGACTTTTATGTCCTATCTTGTTCCTATGGGAAGATAAGCTGGTAGCCATTGTAGCCAGCATCCCCCATGTTAACCTATGGAGCAAGATAGCCTTACAATAGTGAAAAACGAAAATGGCTGTAAGTCACTACCAGAGCATGTCACCTGCACCAGTACATGCTCTACCTTTTACATACACTGCACCCTGCCCAGGGGGTACCTTGGGTCTTCCATAGGGGTGACCAATGTGCACAAAAAGGGAAGGGTTAGGCCTGGTCAGTGGGGACACTGACCAGGAGGACATGGCAGTTCACAGACTGCACACAGGCACTGCGGTGGCCATTTTAGGGCTACTCATGTGGGTGGCACAATCAGTGCTGCAGGCCCACTAGTAGCATTTGTCATCACCAGCCCTGGCACACCCAGTGCACTTTACTAGGGACTTCATGGTGATACAAATATGCCAATCATGTATATCCAATCATAATAACAATTTACAGAGAGAGCATATGCAGTTTAGCACTGATCAGCAGTGGTAAAGTGTGCAGAGTCCTATTGCCAACAGCCACAGGTCAGGAAAAATAAGGGAGGAAGATGCAAAAAGTTTGGGGATGACCCTGCAAGAAGGGCCAGTTCCAACACAGATCATCTACAATATGTTAAATTATTGAGATGTGCTTTACCAGAATAGATACCAATAGTGGGTGGAAACCCTGGAGCAGTCATTGAGGAGGTGAGTTATCTGTCATTGGCCTGCTTCACACAAAATTCAGAAACAAATCACCAAATTGGCAGAGCTCAAGTGGTAAAATTGCCTTAGGAAGTAGTTTGCCCTTCATGGCGGACATAGAGGATATGAATTAGATGGCTCTGCCAATCTCCAATTCCACATGTGAAACGCTAGCCCATCTAAGGAAGTGGAACAAGCCACAGGAAAAATAGTCAATTAGGATCTCCCTGTAGCTTCAGAGTGCAGAGTCCAAACTTTCTTAAGGGTCTTTTTGTTACTATAAGGTCAATGTTGCTCTTCCTATACCACCTGGGACTGGGGCACCATATCACACACCGTTTCAAACCAAATGCTTCTATTAATTAACATAACTTGTATGTTCTGGCTCCTATTGACAGAGAGCACCAGAAACGTTTCGTATTTTCCATGGAAAGGGGGAAACCTTCCAGTGTACTGCATGCAGATTCCATGTAAGCCCTGCGAACTATTAGATGTCACCAATCCCTTAAACTGAAGTGTTAAACAGCTGGCAAAACAAGAGAGATATAGTCATGTGTCATGGTCCATGGATCATGCTAACCTGTATATACTGGACAGTTGAGAAAACATAGTCCTCTGAACTTCCTGAATATGTGGCTTTTTACAGCAGTAGAGGTCAATTGTATGAGCAGATTGTGAATGCTGCTTGGTGTAAAATTTCAAAACTATGATGCATTCAATGCATGAAATAAGCAAATTGTGGGCACCGCTCGGTGTGAGACTTCAAATCTATTACATATACAAGGCACGAAACACGCAAATATTGTCAAGCCAACTACAAGCCCTAGCGCACCACAAAACTCTGACAATGCTTGCAATGGTGACAACCATCGGAGATTATTGATTACAAGTTTATTGTGTTCCAGATTGATCTCTGAAAGGCAATTAAGAAACTAAGGGGTTGAATATAAGTTTGGTGGTGCGGGAGGGGACCACCACACTTCTGCCATGCTTCTGCACCACCAAACCCATGTGTGCACTGAACGCAGATTATGACTGCAATGGGAATATCAAAGGCAGTATCTGCACTGCATGGACTGGTGCAGTCCATGTCGTGCAGGTTCTGGCTTGCATACACACAAGGCGGCACAACATGTACTCCCCTGCATGCACCTTATGGCACAGAGGCAACAGGGGGCCCTGTAGGGCACCCTTTGTTTCCTGTACGCCTTGGTTTTCATGGAGGATGAACAGCCATGAAAACCCTAGCGGGAAGGAATCTCTTAACCCCTTCGAAGCTAATGACGAGCTGGGCTCGTCATGGCGCTTACCTGCCGTGCGCGGATGACAAGGCCAGCTCGTCATGATTTATGGGATTTTGGTTTTTTTTAGCGCAGGACGGGAAAACGCCTAGCAGCCATGTGGTTAATATGCTTGGCAGTACCCATGCTGTCCCCCCAAGCAACTTTTAATAGAGCAGTTGGACCACCAGTGAGGAAGCTTCAGCCAGGATTTAGACTTTGATATTTGCACGTTATCACTACAGTCATACATTCAAGTATTATTTATTTTTACATTTCTTTATTGAGGCTTTGGGAAAATCAAACAAAACTTAAAAGAAAAAACAGGGGGAACAAAGGTCCCAGGGCAACCAAACTTGAAACATCATGATTATGATACAGAGACATGGCATCAATGAAAAAGAGCTATCTAGATTTAATACCAAGTGAATCGCTCTCAACTCCAACAGATTGATGTGGAGCTGAGACTCAGTCGGGAGTTAATTAAAGGTGAGAAGAGGCTTCTTAGGGAAAACTGGGTGGAAGCCCCTCTGTCAAGACATTAATATTTACTGCCAGCAAGAGTAGCATAAGGTGCAGAACCTTAGCCACCCTGCACACCACCATGGCAAATGTGGCCCCTTCCTCCATAGCCATACTAGGGGGAGAGACCAGACCGGTGCCTAGTGAGGTGACTAGATATCTAGCATCTGCCAAACTTTCACATGAGTTATTCTCGGCCGTGGGCTACTTAAGGCAGTCAGGATAACCATAAGGATCCTCAGATCAATACCAGTCGTATTGTTCACAGGGCTTGTCAAAAAAGGCAGACACTGTCTCCAACCCAGAGGATCTTGGTCTGGTCTGAGCAAGATCAAAGTCTGACAACACTGGCCCGTCTCCATATCATAGTCGGGAGTGACAGTGGGGTCAGCGCTGCTGAGGGGCATTGGCGGCACTGGGAATGGTGCCACTGGAATGGACGATAGTGAAGGTCATGTATTTGCTACCAGAGCTGGTCTGGATTCAGGAACAGATCCAAAAGGCCCAACTGGATCAGAGGGCAAAGCGCCCAGAAGAAATCCAGTCAGAGCACCTTCCAAACCTGTGGGTCCCAATAACGTTCTAGAGGTGTCAGTCAGCCCAAATATGAAGTGCACATCCTCCTAAATTTCCTTCAGTTGGGTGGGATTGCTCTGGCTCCGGGAAAATCTACGCAGTATAGAACCGAGCCAGAATCAGGCTCCATGACAGAAGTTTTGGAGTGAGGCCTAAACTGTTGGCATCTTTACCGAGCCTTGTCCCGTAACTTGAACCACTTATTGTGGGACTTACCTGATGAAGATTTAAATGTTCACATTAACTGACAGGAGCAACTCAGAGAGTGGGCCCGGGACCTTCCATGTGACTGGGAGCGATGCAGAATCATCCAGTGTCAAGAGACCAGGAGCTTCAAGGCAAACTCACAGACCACCTTGGAGCTCATCACTTGACAGTTTCAGCAGGCCTTGGAGTCGTGGCCCATCTCAGGCACTGCAAGCTGTCACGAAGGCCAGGAACCACAGGAGTCGACGCAGGTCCCAACGCCCCTCCACCCCAAGGGCTACTCGAAAGATATTCAAACTAACCCCTGACGCAGGGGGGAAAGGGGAAGTGGATAAGAGAGGGAGAGCCCGCCCTAGACAGCGGGTGACAACCTTCAGTAGACTTCGTCGTTGTCACCTTGGTTCTTGCGGGCGAAGTGTAGAACACCTGCAGACAAACAGAACATGTAACCACAGTTCCACTAAATCCTCTGTTACATTAACTTTATTTAAATAACTCTTACCCTCTGAACCTGGGCTATAGCTTCTCCCTCGTTGTATTGTTTGTAATTAAATTCGCCTGAACCTGTGTAACACATTATCATTAAGACACTATTCAACAGCTTATAATGGACTCTAATGCACACTATGTATCTCTTGTTACCTTTTGTCTGACAGGCGATAGCTGGAATGAATTTCAACTGTAGGAAAAATAATTCTCTTGTACTTCAGATTTCGGAAAACACCTAACTATGTGTAAACTAAGGAGGCTTGAAGAACACGATAGTTCATACACTACGGAACTCTTCAAGAACAGTAATTAGTCTCTGAACAAGAAGTGCGAGACGCACCAAAAGTCACACAAAATTCACAAACCGGTGTGTCTAGCAGCCGCTAAACTGAACACCGGAGTACCTCACTAGTTTCTCCTTCGTTGCGCATGCGTTTATTCTTCACCGGCAAGAGTCTAGAACAGGAATTTTCAGCTTGACTGAAGTCATTAGGAAAAACGTGGCGCTCGCTGGAACTTGACAGTTGAAGTGCGCAGTTCGTTAATTGAACGTGCGCTTTGTTTCGGCTACTGTGCGCGCGATCAAAAAGACTAGACCGGCTTTTGATTTCTAGCCGCGTCCGTCTTTGACAGCCATTATTCAATGTCAGACCACTGATCTCAGTCATACATCTTTTGACAAACAACGAAGTGACTCGATGGTTTCTCTGCCACTGCGGATATTTGGACTTGATTCTGAATAGTCGATTCTTCTTGCTTGGATTTCTAAATGAGCTCACAATGGAGACGGAGGTCTTTACAGTTCCTGCCTCCAAAGGGGTTCCTCCCAACCTGGGCTTCTTAGGATGAGCTTTATGGAAATTCTGAACCAATCTTGGGGCATGAACATGAGAGGAAGGCTCCCAGGACCTTTCCTCTGGGCCAAACCCCTTCCACTCAACCAAATAGAACAGTTTGTTTTTTGTCACTCTAGAATCTAAGATTCTACTGACCTCAAATTCCTCTCCTGACTCTACCATTATTGGTTGAGGGGTTGGCTTGAGTCTAACATTCACCGGATTCTTTTTTAGTAGGGACACATAGAATGTGGGATGGATTTTTAATGAGTTTGGCAAATGGATTTTAACTACCACAGGGTTTATGATCTTCACGATTTTAAATGGGCCAATGAACCTAGGTTGGAATTTCCTATTTCCTTTTAACCGTGAATGTTTTGTGGACAACCACACCTGCTCACCTACTTTGTACTCAACCTCTTTTCTTCTTTTCTTGTATGCCTGAACCTTGTATGATGCCTTAGCTTTACTTAGATTTTCTAAAGCCTTCTCATAAGATTTTCTCAATTCTTTTAATTCGCTTGTAACAGCAGGTACATCGTTATTCTGACTTCCCAGAATCATCTTTGGATGACGGCCTGAATTCAGATAAAAAGGAGTGTAACCAGTGGAATTGTGCATGGCATTATTATAAGCAAATTCTGTGGTCCACAATAAGTCTGACCAGTTACCATCCTGTTCTAACAAATAGAGGCGCAATATTGCTCCAACTCTTGATTCAGCCTCTCTGTCTGACCATCGGTCTCAGGATGATAACTGGTTGAATATCGTGAATCGACCCCTAAATTGTGCATGAAAGTTTTCCAAAACTTTGACATAAATTGGGTGCCACGGTCAGATATAGTTACCTGAGGGATCCCATGAATCCGAATCATGTGTTGATTAAAGGCTTGTACTAGCTGCAAGGCTGTGGGTACTGATTTGAATGGAATAAAATGGCCCATTTTTGAAAATGAATCCACCAGTACCAAAATCACTGTGTTACCCTGACTGGATGGCAAGTCGACAATTAAATCTAAGGATACTGTGTGCCAGGGATAAGGGGCGTTTGGCATGGGTTGTAGCAAACCTTGACGGGCTTGACGACTAGGTTTTCCCTTAATGCATAATTTGCACGTCGATACATACTGCCCTATATGAGCCACCATGCCAGGCCACCAAAAATGCCTCTTGAATAAATCAATGGTTTTCTTCACTCCCTTATGACCAGCCAAACGGTCGTCATGACAACCTCTCATTGCCTTCTCTTGCATTGCTTTAGTTGGCAGGTACAATTTCCCTTCATAGTAAGGCAAGCCATTAACAAGAGTTTTTTCATTTCCTGAGTCTGTCCACGCCTTTAACTCATCCGAAGAACAAGTATTTTGTATTTCTTTTGCAAATTCTTCCAAATGAATAGTTCCTATAATTTTATCCAATGGCACGATTGGCTCAGGGGCTGGTACACGGACTTCATCAAAAGAGTTAATTCGCGACAGAGCATCCGCCTCGCCGTGTTTCGCACCAGGTTTGTAGGTTATCACAAAGTCAAACTCTGAAAAGTACAGCCACCATCTTAGTAGTCGTGGGGTCAGTGTTTTTGCCGATTTCAAAAATTGCAAGTTGTGATGATCCGTGAATACAGTTACTGTATGGTTCGCCCCAAGAAGATAATGTCGCCAGTCTTGAAAAGCTTATTTGACCGCTAACAGTTCTTTGTCTGCAATGGAATAGTTGTATTCAGGGTCTGACAGTTTCCTGGACCGGTATGCAACTGGGTGGAGTTGGCCAGTTTGTTTGTCTCACTGGGATAACACTCCTCCAGTTGCAAAATCTGATGTGTCAGTTTCCACATAGAATGGTTAATCTGGGTCTGGGTGCATTAGAATGGGTGCAGTGATGAAGGCCTTTTTCAAGGTTCGAAAGGACAATTCTGCTTCCGGAGACCACTCAAACTTTTTCCCTTTCTTTAACAACTGAGTGATAGGCGCAACCTTGGTGGAAAAGTCAGGAATTAATCTTCGATAAAAATTGGCGAAGCCAATAAAACTTTGTATTTCCTTCACGCTTTTAGGGGATGGCCAATCCTGTATGGCTTGAACCTTTGAATTATCCATCGATACTCCATCAGCAGACAGAACGAAACCCAGAAACTCCACCTTCTCCACGTGAAATGAACATTTCTCAAGCTTAACAAAATATGGTTTTCCAGTAATCTCTGTAGAATGGCCCTCACATGCTTGACATGATCTTCCACACAATCTGAATATATCAATATGTCATCGATATGTACCACGGCTATGCGGTCCAGAAACTCCCGAAGAACATCATTGACAAAATTCTGGAACACTGCTGGAGCGTTGCTCAACCCATAGGGCATTACTTGATATTCAAATAGGCGGTACTTCGTCCGGAAGGCTGTTTTCCACTCGTCTCCCTCTGCAACTCTTACCAAATGGTGGGCCCCGCGTAAGTCTAACTTGGAATAGATTTTGGCCCCTTTTACCTGATCCAACAGTTGAGAGATAAGCGGCAATGGGTATCGGTTCTTCACAGTGACCTGGTTTAATGATCTGTAATCAATGCATGTGCGCAAGGTTCCATCTTTCTTGGGTCGGAAAAATAGAGGCGATGACACCGGTGACTGAGACGGACGTATAAATCCTATCCACGTGTATTCATTCAAATATTCTTTCAAATATGTGTTCTCAGCCTCTGTTAGCGCATATATGCGGCTACAAGGTAAGACTGCTCCAGCCTCCAACTCAATCTTACAGTCATACTCTCTGTGAGGCGGAAGCTTTTCCGCATTCTTCTTGTCGAACACACTCACGAGGTCCTGATACTCCTCTGGAATTACCTGCGAATCAACAATGCAAATGTTTACTGGAAACTGAGCCAATTCTATAGCTGGAGACCCTTCAGACTTTGGTTTTAACTTGGAATAACAATTCTTTCGACAGTACTCTGAGGTCATTTTAACTGTTCTTCTCTCCCAGTCGATGACAGGATTATGTTCCGTCAACCACGGTAATCCCAAAATCAATTGGAATTGTGGTGCATCGATTAGATTAAATCTAATATATTCTCAATGTCCCTGTAATCCTTCCAGTTCCAAGGGTTCAGTTTCCTCGACTATAGGACCGGAAGTCAAATCGGTGCCATCAACAGCCTTCACCACCTCTATGTGCTTCTTTAGAATGGCCTTGATTCCAACTTCTTTAGCGTACTTCATGTCGCAAAAATTGCCAGTCGCGCCGGAGTCAATCATGACGGAGACTTCCTTGATTTCTTACATTCCGAGCCTTACAGAGAAAGAAACAGTCAAATGAGGCGCTGCTGACTGTAGTGTGTTGATCAACTGTTGTTGTTCCTGAGTTGACTCTTCAGAACATCCCATCAGGGCAACTCCGTTCACTGATGGGATCTGTCTTTTAACCCCTGATTCACCTTCAGTTTTTTCGGACATTCTCTTACAAAGTGACCAGTACCACCACAGTACAAACACAAATTGTTGGTCCTCCGCTTCTCTTTCTCTTCTTTAGAGAGTGGGCCCCTAATAGAACCAATTTGAATGGGTTCGTCCCCAGAGCTAACTTCCGGTTTACTTCCTTCAGGCTTGATTCGATCAAGACGGGGTACAAACGTTCTGTATTCCTTCTTCTTCTCTGACCGCCTCTCGAACTGCCGATGTTCGATCTGCAGAACCAAATCTATCAACTCTGAAATATCCTGCGGTCACTTAGGAATCCGCGCTAATGCATCCTTTAATTCATCCTTTAGGCCCCGATAGAATATTGCAGAGCATTTACTATCGGGCCAATCAGTCTCTACGATTAATTTATTGAATTGAGCAATGTAGGCTATCAATTCTCGATTCCCTTGTTTAAGGTCCAATAATTTGTTATCGGTGGCTTGATTAGCGGTTCTGCGGTCAAATATTCTTAAGAACTCTTTCTTGAAAAGTTCAAAATCGTACAAGGCAGCCTCATTACGGGAGACTAATGGCATGGACCAGGCGGCAGCATCGCCCCTCAAATAGGACAGCATGAATGCGTCTTTGGCTTGGTCTTCCTTAAAGACCACCGGTCGACACAGAAAATGTAAAGCATACTGGGTGATAAAAATATGAGCCTTATGAGGGTCCCCGTTAAATCGCTCTGGATTGGCTAAGGGAATGATGGGAGCTACCGAACGCACTACCTGAGTTGCTACCTCGGAAGCTGAACTATGTGTAGGATCCTGAGCTGGCTAAGGAGTAGTCCCTGCGAGAATTTGTTCCATTTTTTGCTGCAAATGATGTGTTTGCTGCTGGGATTTTTTCACCTGATCTCTAAGGACTCTATTCTCCTCCGCTGTTTGCGTGAGTTGATTCTGTAACCCATTTAAGATTCCCGCTAAGGATTTGAGATCTATACCCTCGGCCATGTCGACTCAGGTGGTTAAGGGCACTTCAATCTGTCACGAAGGCCAGGAACCACAGGAGTCGACGTAGGTCCCAATGCCCCTCCACCCCAAAGGCCACCCGAAAGATATTCAAGGTAACCCCTGAAGCAGGGGGGAAAGGGGAAGTGGATAAGAGAGAGAGAGCCCGCCCTAGACAGCGGGTGACAACCTTCAGTAGACTTCGTCGTCGTCACCTTGGTTCTTGCGGGCGTAGTGTAGAAGACCTGCAGACAAACAGAACATGTAACCACGGTTTCTCCGCCACTGCGGATATTTGGACTTGATTCTGAATAGTCGATTCTTCTTGCTTGGATTTCTAAATGACCTCACAATGGAGACGGAGGTCTTGACACAAGCAAACCAAACGAGGGTCTGTCATAGACATCTGGCTGTGACATGCCCCACAGGGTTTTAAATCCACAGGTTTTTTAGGGGACATCCCTAATGCACACTCAATCAATCATGAGGTCTTGTACAGCGCGGCTTGTCACTTCAGGGGGTCTCCAGGCGCTGGTGGGCTGTGAAAGACTCGGTCCCAAAGCCAGGTCTTGAGCTGCTTCCTGAAGTCTGTCAGAGATGGGGAGGGGCAAAGGTGGAGGGAGAGGCATTTGAGGACCTAGCAATGAGGTAGGAGAAGGAGCAGCCTCCACAGTGGCTGTGGCGGATGCAGGGGATGTGGACTCGACGAGGGTGGAGGATCGCCGATTCCCAGTCGGTTGGTGGAATGTAAGGAAGTCGTTGATATAGGTGGTTCTGGACTTGTGGAAGGCTTTGTAGGCATGTGTGAGGAACTTGAAGAGGCATTTCCAGGACCGGCAGCCGGTGAAGGTCTTGGAGGTGAGGAGTTATGTTGGTTCTTCTGGAGAGGTGGGGGTTGAATTGTGCCACCAAATTCTGGATGGACTGCAGATGGCCTAGGAGTTGTTTGATGGTAGCAGCATTGAGTGCATTGCTGTAGTCAAGTCTGCTGGCGATGAGGGCCTGGGTAACTGTCTTCCTGGATGAGATGGGGATCCATAGGAAGATATTGCGGAGCATGAAGAGGGTGAGGAAGCAGGTGGTGGAGTTGGTGTTGAACTGCTGTTTCATGGTCAGGTGGGTGTCCAGGATGATTCAGAGGTTGCATGCGTGGCTGGTGAGGTGAGTGAGGGGCGGAGTCCAGCGGGCCACCAAGTGTCATCCGTGGGAAAGGCTTCTTTCCGAAGACGGTGACCTCTGTCTAATCCGAGTTGAGTTTGAGGCAGCTCTACTTCATCCATCCAGTTGGCTCTTGAGGAGTCTGCATCTTCTGTGAGGGATAGGACAAGCTGGGTGTCATCAGCATAGGAGATGTTGAGTTCCTGGGTGTGGTCGATGTTCCCCAGAGGTGTTGCATAGGTGTTGAAGAGGGTGGGGCTGAGGGAGGATTCCTGGGGGATGCCACATAAGATATCTTTGGGTGCAGAGGAGAAGGGTGGTAAGTATATTCTCTGGGTTTGGACTGAGAATAAGGAGGAGCCAGTAGAGTGCATTGCCCTGGATGCTGACTTGGTGGAGCCTGGTGATCAGGGTGTGGTAGGAGATGGTGTTGAAAGCTGTTGATAGATCACAGAGGATTAGTGCTGCTGTTCCGCCTAGACTGACAAGGCATACTTATGTCATAAGTTTCTGCGATTCGGACGATCTCTGTGCTGTAGTTGGTTCAGAAGCTGAATTGGAAGGGGTCAAGCAGGTGGTTGGTTTAGAGATAGTCTGTGAGCTGGCAGTTTATGGATTTATCCAAGACTTTAGCAGGGAAGGAAGAAGCGAGATTGGGTGGTATTTTCTGAGTTCACTGGGGTTGGCAGACGGTTTATTGAGGAGGTGCTTGACCTCTGCATGCTTCCAAGCATTGGGTACAGTGGTTATGGCAGTGAAGGTGTTGAGGAGTTCTGTGAGGAGGGCGTGCAATGATTCCTAGTTTGTAGGCGTGGTGCAGGAGCTACTGCTCAAAAAGGGTTCTACAATAATCGTAAATGGCAGTCATAAAATGACTGAGGTAGCTATGCCGGATCTGCACTGATGATGTGGAAAGAAAAAACAGATATCTGGGGGGGGGGGGGGGGCCTATATAGGCACCGTGCACATCACATCTCGTCTGGATGATGCTGAGCCAATCAGCGCCACCTATCAGTGTGAGATACTTCTCCAGAATTTCTGGATCATGTAGGACGCCTGGGGAATATTCTAATGTATGACATTTACAGCTAGGAGTCTCTCTAAGATAGAGGGTGCCTCTATAATAGTTCCTATTCGAGGTTCCTGAATCTGCTCTTGAAAGTTTTATTTATGTACTAAAATGTACTTGAATATTGTATCTTGCAAAGGGCTAACTCACCAGAAGCCTCAGCTCTTTATTTTCCTCAGCAGTCTCTAATCATCTTTATTTAACATAACTGACTACTCTCTCTGTAGAACAGCCATTTCTCCATTGCTCACTCTCTTAGGATCTGCAGTTCCAGAGCATCAACCCCTTTACACTGTAAGCGCTTACACTGTAAGCGCTTACTTCAAGTGAATTGTGTTTATCTATTGGCACAAATGTCAGTCATGCCCCATTAGACCTATAAAACCTTTGGAAAAATACCAGCTAATACTTTCTTTCCAATATTGTGGACTTTTACTATGAAGATACTTTTGCATCACAATAATAATCTTAAATTGGCATCCCTCTTTTATATATAACAAATTGAAGTTACTTCAAAAACATTTTCATATTTCAGAATATCCAAATGAGCCACTTAATACTGGAGCTGTTGTTGGTTGCACAGTAAACCCTTCTCAATCCTTTCATAGAGAGAACATAAGTAATCTAATTTGACTGAACACAGGGGTATTACTGTTGTTTGAAAATGCTTCATTGGGGGAACTCTTCCCAGTCTTATTATTCCTTGACATGCAGAAAAATTCTGGAGCTATTGTTGCATTAAGCTGACCCTGAATTGTCACACTGCTACCACTGGGGTTTTGATTTTGGTACCTGCAAGATAGCAGACGTTCATTGATGTTTCTACCTCGTCCTTCCCATTTGTCAACTCATGTGGTAATCTCAAAGTAAAAACATCTGTAATTTTGACATTACAGTGCACTCTGCTTTAACAATCCATTCGTAATCTTACCACTATTCTTGTCCACCTATTCTGTTTCCATACCCTTGGTAGCCAGGGCACACCAGGTATAGGTTGCCAAAGTCTATTTAATGGATGCACATATGCATTAAAGAGTGCAGTGAGAGGGCTGAACATTCTTCAAGTTGAGGTGCCTGTTGGCTGACATTGAGGGGCATATTGGCAATAACCTTGTTAAAAGTATTGCTGTTTTAGCGGCAGGAAACTGCTGCTAAAATGGCGATAATGGGCTTGCTAATATGTGTTATAGAATTCCAATAGAAGCCCAGGTTAGATGTCTTTACTTCTCTGAACAACATGATCTCTAAAAACTATTCAACCAACTTCTGGCCTGATGAATCACCTCATCACCCTCTGATGGTGAGCCTATTCAAGGCTTCTGACAGCTTCAGAAGGATTGCCCACCTTCATACATCTTAAAAGGAATTTCATCGGCTGCAACCAATGCTGCACTCTATTATATAGTCTGGTTAAAAGGCCAAATGAAGAATGATGACACTTTCCCTTTCCAGCTGTCCTTGCAGTTATTTATAGATTTTATTTGAGCTAAAATAAAATATTTTTCTACTGTTCATATAGCTTCCTAGGCCTAAGGGGTCTAAAAAGGTTTCCTAGCAAAAGTTAAATTCAAAGCATCCCTGAGCCATATCCTCCTTGGCCCTCCCTCAGGGAGAAGTTAAAAAGCTCTGGAGATGGTGACATGGGTGAATAGTATTAACACAAAAAGGTGCATGCGTTCCTATCTGGGGATTTATTTACTGGTCTCCTATGGCATCACAAATATCCACAGACATTGGGAGAAGACTCCCTACCCGCTCTTCTTTGGATAAATAAAATACTTTTTTCAGGAAACATCCACAACCATAATTTTTAATTATGCCCAGTATACCCTTCAAATATAAAGAGAATTTGTTGAGGAATACTCTGAAACATTTATGCCAAACTCCTGGATCCCTAATTGTATCCAGAAAAAATGTATTAGAAACATCAAACAAATGGTGGAGGACATCAGAGTGGTACTTACCTACTCAGAATTGTGGGAAACACCAGTGATGAAGTATGTCACAAAGACCAGTGAGCTTGGTTTTGTGTCCCAATATCTTTGGATATTTGTGATACCCCAGGAGGTCAGCGAGTGAAGCTCCATATAGGAACCTACGCACCTTTTTGTGTTTAAGGATGGAGGACTTGTGTGGTTGTCATTTACTAGTCTCTATATGTGTGGAGTAGACACATGTGAATAGATCTGATTTTGATGAGACTGCTAGAAGCTGTAAGGAAGAGTCACCAGAAAGATAATAATAAGGGGACTGTGAGTCTTACTTCGATATCTGAGGTGAACTTATGATGTTGAAGAACAACAGCACCCCAGCTTGAGGGAAGGGCATCCTTGACCAAATTAAACCATAATATTATTGGGGAAAATAGACAGGTATGATCTTAAGATTGATTATCATAACATCCTAGGCCTATTTTTCATTTGATAATGGGTGTCAAATTCACTATATTTCAACATTCAAGAACTTTCCTTTTCAAGTTTGATTGAGAGCTGTAGATGTTTTCTAAAGCAATGCAAATGTATAAGACTATGTGTAACTGATCATTTAAAGGTATACAGATTTTGAAGCTAAAAAAATAAAAAAATGCTTCTCACGGGGCGTGGCTTGCGACCGGCAAAGATGGCCGCAGCCTTAGAGAGCCAAAGAGAGCTCCGTAGACCGCCAAGCGTGCCCCGATAATCCTGACATCTATCCGGTATCTGCACCATCAAGAATGGACGGCGGGGACACCGCAATACTTCCAGTGGCAGCTGCCGAAGTTTGGGTTAAATAAAGCATTGCCGGAGCCACCAAAGACTGAGGGGCGGAGCTGAGGCCTGGGCCCTGCGGTGAAGCCGGGGACTAAACTGATAGCAATAGCCGCCCACGGACGGGGTGTGTTTGGCGGATCGCGCGTTGGCCTAGGGCGGTGCACGGATAATTAACGTAACGTGCAGTTGTGGCGATGAATAGGCGGCGAAGCGGATCAGCCATAAAGCGCAGTAAGGCAGGGGTGCGCCGAGGGCGCCCCAACAGCACAGGATCGCCTCAGAGAGCAGTGATACGATGATCAGTGGCTGCACAAGACTGTCACCGGCGGTGAGGAACAACCGGCTGGCAAGACTGCAAATTGGAGATAAAGCCACAGGGGAACTTTGATAGTGAACCGAATAAATCTTTAGCGCCAGCCCGCTAAAAACTATTAAACCCCTCCAACCCTTGCAGGCTGCTTCCCAGCAGTGAAAAAGTAAACTCTGGGCTGAGGGAAACTACACTATATGAACGCAGCGCCACATCCTATTTGTTCAAGAGCACAGCTAGACCCCAGCTACGTGAAGAGGCGGACAATCACCCACAATATTGGTCTAACACAGCCAGTAAGTGACTGGTGCAGCCTCCTCTACGCCGCCTGGACAGGATCCATCCTCCTTGGAATCAGAGTGCCATGAGTGGCATAGGACCGAGGTCAGTGCAGAGTAACCGAATAGACAAGTATGCTATCACCAAAGAACAACAAGACGCACCTGACACAACCCTAGACTGACTAAACTATTCTGAATTAACCAATTCATTACCTTTGGCTGTAAATTCAGACACATAAGACCAATTTTAACTGTGTTACAGGGATCTACCAATAAAATATTTTTTGAGATACCCTTTAGACACTTTTACTTTATCTTTTTCACTACACGCCTTATCACACAACCTGCTCCGCAGTCTCCTGGCGTCGAAGCACACCGAGGAGGCATTCAGCCTCCGAGGTGGGGCCCTATGATGAAGCATGACACTGACCAGGTCGGTGTGTGAGGGCTTTCCTATCCTCCCAAATAGGGCTGGCTAATATTTTCTTTACATGGCTCCGTCCCTGTGGCTTATGAGACACATGTAACCTCTCTTTTATTGTTGTATATCCTCAACTGGGGACTAAGAGAGTGTTTCTCGCTTTCCCTGTCTCTCCCATTGTTTCTCCACAACCCTGAGCGCTACAAACAGTCAACAGCCAGGGCAACCAAAAGAGATCTCCCTACGTGATGTGATGACTACTCTTCAGAAAATGCAAACCTCCATTGCAACTATATCCTGTGACATAATTTCACAAATGAACACAAAAATGACGGAGGTTGAAACCAACACGGCAGCCCTTTCAACGGACACGGCAACCCTGCAGCGACAGGTCCGCCAACTAGAACTTACAACTGAGCATATGGCAGGGAAACTGGACGATCAAGTAGGGCGCGCACGGCGCGACAAAGTCAACTTGGTAGGTGTGCCGGAAAGCGCTAAGGGGCCAGCACTTGATCTCTTCGTGGAAGAGCTGATCCAAACAGAACTACAACCTTTTGGACTCTCCAAATTCTTTTCGGTGGAAAGAACCCACCGAGTACCAGGCGGACAACTCAAACCTGGAGCCCCCCGCGACCTACTCTGGCGCGAATATTCAACTTCAGAGATCAAGATGTGATCCTGCAGGTGGCCCGAGTCGCACTCCCCCTACAGATCGATAACAGTGAGGTAACCCTCTGCCCGGACTACACAGCTGCAGTCACTAAACAACGGCGGAATTTTATGGATATCAAACGAGAGCTCTGCAAATAGAGAACTCAAATATGCAATGCTCTTTCCAGCAAAGCTGAGAGACGAAGCAGAAGGCAGGAGCTGGTTCTTCACGTCACCGGAAGAGACGCAAGACTGGCTGTAGGGTTGGCGCCCAGCCAAAGAAAGCAATAGACAAAGACAACAACCCTCGCAAACTGCTCAGCCCGAGGAGACAGAGACTTCGACAGGAATGAACGCTGGTGCAGGGAACAGGAGTGACGCTGAATGACATTCTGGATGAAGCACTTTAATGCCACGAGACGTGACCTGAGCAATGTTGCCACGCTTGGGTACACCTTTGCATCATGCCAGGGCTCCACTAACGACCTACAGACAGGCTGCCAGGCCGGCAGAAGCGTCGATGAACCTGCAGGCTGAACGACAAAGACTACAATAGATCGTGTGAGGTGATGCATGAACACTGCACCCCAGATTGGAAAGAAGCATGGTGCAGATCTCACACCGGAGACTAAAAGGACGCTCTTGGGGATGCACAGGGGTCACGGCGTGACTCTCCCCCCCTTACGCAAGTACACAGTTATGGGACTAAAGCACTCTGCTGAGTTGGGGTGGCGGGTAGTTTTAAATACGCTATGCAGGGAGGGGGAAGGGGGTTGGGATCAGTTAATTGAAGGTTTCTTAGTTAAGAATGAAGCTTTTTTGTGTGGTGTTACAGCAAGGATCAATATAGGGTACAACATGGAAGACAAATTCAAAGCAGTCCAAGATAAATTGACCAATAAAGATAACTATGACATACACAAACCAAGATGGTAAGGATACTGTCCTACAGACACAGACCACCCAGCGGCAAGGCCCTCCAATGACTGTGATTTTATGGAACTTGAATGGGTTAGGGGACAAAATTAAATGTGGGTTAGTGTTGCACTACATTAGACGGAAGAATCCTGCTGTAGCACTCCTCTAGGAGTCTCACCTGCAGGGGATGACTGTTAAGGCCCTGGACCGGTGGGGCTTTCGGAGAGTAGTCCATTCTGATTTTACCTCCAGATCCAGAGGGGTTGGAATCCTCATAAACAAGCGCTTCCCTTTGATAGTAACCCGGTCACACAGAGACGATATGGGGAGATTTGTGGCAATCACATGCCAATGGGATGGTAGGCTATACAATATCGTGTCAGTATACATACCTCTGACACTACATCGGACTACCTTTTCAGACCTAGAGAAATTCCTACTCGTATACTTCCCAGTGGAGAACTAATTATTGGTGGTGACTTTAATGCCACCATGAATACATCTTTCGACCGACAGCCTCCTAGAAACCCAAGCGGGCCCACTAACAGGATGCTAGAATTTGTAGACGCGCTTGGATTGCTAGATGTTGGGAGGACCAGGTATCGGGAGGACAGACAATACACATTTCATTCTGGGGTACATAACAGCCTTTCCAGGCTCGACTACATTTTTACCTTGGCCACAGGGATGCTAGGCATGACAGAGATCAGGCATCTGCCCAGAGGTATATCGGACCACTCCCCAGTCCTCATTGCATATGTACCATTTGACCCGCAAAACCAAAGATTGTTCCCAATTTGCCCAGGGTATCTCAGGAATCAAAAAATAAGCAAAGACCTAATTGAGGCGGCAAAGTGTTATTTCGAAGAAAATCCACACTAAGTCCCCTCTCCAACAACCTGGGAGCATATAAGACAGTACTCCGTGGGCACGCAATCTCCTTAACTGTTGGACAGAAAAGGGTTACAGCAAAAAAACATTGATAGGTTAGAGTTGGCGGTCTTTTTGGCAGAGGCGACCCAGGCAGCAGACACTACTGAAGAGACGGCACACAGACTACACCTAACCCAGACACACGCTTCATTTATTCGTGATACTGGAGATATCATTGGCAAACTTGAGGGAATGCAATTCAACCCTAACACTGAAATATTAGTAGCGCTTGACATTGAGGCACTGTATACTAACATCCCTCAATGTCAAGCGTTACAGGCAGTGGCAGCCCATTTACAAAGGACCCCAGGAGATAGACTAGAAGGTTTTTTACTCGAGTGATTGGATATAGTTCTAGTGAATAATTTCTTTGAGTGTAATGGGTTTCTATACCAACAGATCAAGGGCACCAGCATGGGGACTCCCTGTGCTCAGTATGGTGGATATTTATATGGGAGAGTGGGAGAGAAGAAATGTCTTCAATGAGGCGACTCCATTTTTTGACAATGTCGGTTCGTGGAGACGCTTCATTGACAACATCTTCTTCATTTGCAAGGGAGACAGTGACTCCCTTGAAGAGTATATCTTGTGGCTGAATGCAACCAACTCGAATCTGAGATTTACAGCTAAAAGTACTGTCCTGCATGTAGAATTTCTGGATATTCTGATCTCTGGGTCCAACTCAGTCCTGGAGGTTAGTTTATTCCGTAAACCCACTTCAAAAAATACCATCTTGCAATACCAGAGTTATCATCCAACCATTCAGAAAGATGCATTTCCTACAGATAAGAAGAAACTGTACCAGTATAACTGAATTTCACAAACATGGTGACACCCTTAAATTAAGACTACTAGCTAGAGGCTCCCGAAAAGATTAGTCCGCCATGCATACAAGAGGGCCAAATATTATAATTGCGATTCTCTCCTGGAGGGAAGACATCGTACCCCAAAGGAACAGGTAGTCTGTGTCTTCAATCATTCCCCTTTTAATGTTAAGATAAAGAACATTATTCAGAAAAATTGGAAAATTCTGAATACGGAGGATGATGGAACCAAGTTGGAGCAACCTTTGGTGGCCTTCCGTAGAAATCGCAACTTACGGGATATTCTCGTACATACTAGATCGAATATGTCAGAACGAATGTGTCAGACCACCATTACAGGCCTCCCTATGGTGATGGGTAATCACAGATGTGGAGCCTGTCATGCTTGTGACTCGGCCCTTGTTACGGATTCCATTGAGTATCAAGGTAAGAGTTTCAAGTTGAAGGACCTTATGAATTGTAGAAGCCAGAATGTTATTTACAATCTAATTTGCCCATGCAATTTGTCCTACGTTGGAGAAACGTCACATAAGTTTGGGGTAAGAGACAGAAAGCACAAATCAGCGATACGCAATGGCAGAACTGAAGCCCCACTTGTCCACTATTTTTTAGCCAAACAGCACTCTGAAAAGGACATCAAATGGTGCATTTTGGAAAAGTTGAAGTGGATGCAGCCATACTCTCGCTGGATGCGCGAATGGCGTTCGACTTAGCGGAGTGGCCCTTCCTTTTCGCAGTCCTTAAACATATGGGATTCGGGCCGAAATTCTGCGCATGGATTCAATTATTGTACACTCGACCAATGGAGCAGGTAGTAGTAAACGGCCATCTATCAGTTGAATTCCCATTGGGTAGAGGGACAAGACGAGGCTGTCCATTATCACCACTCCTATTTGCAATAGGACCTGAACCTCTGGCAGCATGGATCAGGCAGGACCTGGTGATACTGGGGCTGCGATGGGCCAGTGACTGGGAGGACCGTATTTCGTTCTAAGTGGATGATATATTATTATACTTAGCGTCCCCAGCCCGATCCATCAACTGCCTCTTGGATGTATGTGCGGCCTATGGACGTGTATCAGGATGCACCATCAACTGGGAAAAGTCTCTTCTCTATGTCCTACATGGCTCCCGCGTGGGTGCGCACTTCAGATTGTAACGGACGGATTTAAGTATCTTGGGATATTCGTAAAGCATGACCATGCACAGTTTACGGTGAAAAACTTGTCACAGCCCCTGGCAAGATTTAAAAAAGACGTCAAGTATTGGCGCACACTTCCATTGACGCTACTGGGAAGGCCTACCCTTTTTAAAATGAAGGCGCTCCCCAGGTTTCTATACGCGTTGCAGAATACACCGTTCACTATCCCCTCTACATATTTCGCAGCGATCAATGCGGAAGTGACAACATTGCTTTGGAACGGGAAAACTCTCTGTATAGCAATGCACAAACTCACCAGAGGCTAATATGATGGCGGGATTGATCTTACCGACATCAGAGTATACTATTGGGCTTCCCAGCTGGTGGGTATTAATCAATGGCTCCATGACACCTTCTAGCCCCGTCTGGGATCATGGGGGCACTTTACAATAAATAGAGACAACACAATCTCACAGGTCCAACGTCGCACACTACGCATATGGTTTGAGATGCAACGCACAATAGGCTGGGAAGGGGTGGTCACACAAGCAATGCATTTATGGGATACAAAGCGACTCGGGATGATGGGCATTACCAAGGGCTTTCATAGCTGGGATTTAATAGGAATATCGAAAGTTGGGGATTTGTGGCAGAAGGGAGTAGTGGTCACCCTACACATCTACAGGCCACTTCAATGGCTTAGAGTAGACAGAACTATTTTGGTACATGCAGATCAGGCATGCACTTCAGTCCCTCCTACTGCCTGGTACGCGACCCGAAGAATCCTCCCCACTGCAGGATAGGCTTTTAGCAGACCATCTTCGCAAAAAGGCAATCTCACTGACCTACCGTAAAATAGTAAATAAACGCTTGGATCCCACAGTAACAATGAAGGCCGCATGGTAGCTAGAGTTGGGGGACATTGTGGAGGCTGACTGGCAGGAGGCACTTGCGTCCCCTAGGGAGGCTGCAATACCATCAAGACTTAGAATAGTGCAATTAAAAATCTTACACCACACGTACTACACTAGGACACTCTTACATAGAATACAATGTGCAGATACGCCGCTCTGTCTCAGGCAATGCGGAGAAGCAGGTACATTCAAATTTACTATTTGGCTAGGCCCGAAAATAGTGCACTACTGGAAGGCGGTGATGCGCACACTTTCCCAGGTCACACATGTTACAATACTGCCAGACCCAAGGTGCTGTCTCCTCAGCATCTGGGAACCCGCGGATTTGAACACGGTTGCTCAGGACTGGGTAACTTTAGGCATGACGATAGCAAAACGAAACATTGCACAGCGCTGGGGATCCAGACTTTGCCCTACTCTCAATCAATGGTGCAAAGATATGGACATGGCGAAGATGGCAGAAAAATCAGTGTATATCCACTAAGGGTGTCCTAAAAAATGGATGAAGGTCTGGGGAGGGTGGAACGCGTATCGGGGCAATATATGTGAACCCCCCCATTAGAAGAGTACGAGTATGATACTAGTGAATAAGCACATTTTACTGAATTATCTCTATTGTACATACTTTTGGATAACACTTGGGCGCATGGGATTGGACTGATAGGTCTATACTTTAGAAAACGAAAGAACGAATATCTGCACAATGGTAAATCTATGTCTTTACACCATGTAAACTGTACTGTCATTGTAAAACTATGCAAAATGTTCAATAAAAATTGTTTACAAAAAAAAGTGCTTCTCAAACTTTCTAGACCCATGACCCAATTTTTAGCATCACAAACATTTGTGACACACCTTGCTTTAATGGACATTAGGTGGGCGATCTTTCAATGTAACAAATGCATTGTGCAGTAGATCACTGTCTTTTACAGACAGTAAATCTTCCATTGAAATGGTCACTAAATTTGCACTCATACAGTATTACTGATAAAACTTTATTACACACAAATGTTAATGTGTAGAAATCTTGTTTCAGTGAATGGTTATCATTTGTGCATCATCAAGTAGTGCTATATTTTTGCTTTTCTAACTGCTGAATATGCTCAGTTCATTTACAGGTATTTACATTTTGTTGTGTGTTACTACAACATTACACCCTACACCCTTTCCTTTCTTAATCCCTGAACCCACGCAAGACTAACATAATTACATATCATTTCCTTTCTCTTACTGAAAAATGAGAGGAGTAGTCATTTGTCAGAAAACACAGCCTGCCCCCTCTCCTGCCCGTAATGCACAAGATGTCTTACAGGCAACTCCTACACAAATGTGGTCTGGACACTTTGGGTGACCTCAATCGCAGGGATCCTTCACAGGCTACCCCGCTTGATGTCTTCCTATATATATGAATTGAACATAATATTAAGGCTGACACTCCTAATTTACTACGAAAATATCCCACTATTGATATACTGCACATATTGCTCCAAACTGCCACACAACGCAACCTAGTATCCCTTCCTTATTCTTCATCACAGCTAGAAATTCCCCCTCTGAAAGTCGTCTCCAGACCCAATGGGACATAGATCTAGGGACGTCTCTGACCAACGATCAATGGAGCTATTGCTGCATGCAGACAGGCAAGATAGCCTTCAGCAGCAGAATATGGATAATCCACCACAAATTTCTGTACAGAACATACTATACACCGGTATGGTTATACAAATACCATCTCCGTCCCAAATACATCTGTGATAGATGTGGGATGGTGGGCACCGAATTTTTACATTTGGCATGGTCCTGCGCTTTCATACAAATTTACTGGAGGGAGTTTCCCAAGCCCTCACAGACATGACAAGTCAACCTATACAAATCCTAACACTTATTCCACTGCTGGGGTATACAGTCGAGGTAGACACAAGCTTCAGGAAACAAATAGCTCTGAGCTTACACCTAGCTAAATGCAGAATAGCCTACAGATGGGGTCACGGCAGAAGACCTACATTTAAGGAATTGCTGAAAGACTTAACCAGCTGTCATGACCAATTTAACACATATCTGGAACTTCTCTCTCCCACCTAAGAAATATATGAAAACCCTTGCATATTTATCTGCTTAACCAGCCACAAAATGAGGCGGTGACACTCCACCCAGCACCATCTGTCTAAACAGCTCCTTACATCAAGGGAACCGGCCCCTACACCCACAAATGGGACAATGGATCTGCTCTTTCATACTAAGCTAGTGGGAAACCATCATATCCATCCCCCTTGCCCACTCCCTCATACCAACTTCACTTCCCTTTGGCATACATACTAGCATTGCCCCTCACAAAATAACACCATGTTGCAGATAACTACTAATCCAAAGTCTCTGATAATGAGGTTACAAGATGTAATGCTGTGGAGTGAGATATAGCAAATGTAATTGAGATGTATTGTTATTGATACGGTGCGACCTAACTGTATGTTCATTCTGCAATTCTGATTAGTTTCAAAGTCGAATGTATCTACTGAATACCCAACAAAAGTAGAAGACAGCCTGACCATGTTAGTTTGACATTTGACCTCTGTCTTCAAAACACAGCAAATGTGACAAGACAAGATGAATACAGAATTTAAAGACCTTTTTATTTAGTGCTTAGACCTTCGCGAATCACTGAGCAAAGAAGCAATCGAGAACAGTGATAACAGAAGCTCTACATTTTTGGGCAAAGCTTGGCATAACCTTGACAGAGGTAACAATACCTTCTGAATTGGGTGGGGAGCCACACGTTTGACAAGTTAGGAGTACCACTTTATAACAGTGCTCTAATCCCAAACTTTAACTGACCCCCTCAGAAATATCTTTATTGCTGTTATCACTAGGTAGTATTTGTTGTGTGCAGTGTCTATGATTTGTAGTATTATTGATCCTGACGGCTGCTGCAAATCCTAGACCCAGTTCTTCCCATGCTGCTGCATCACTCTTGCTTCGGTATTCTGTTTGTCTCTCATTCTCTATTGCTTTTCTCATTGTTAAACTGCTTTTCTCTCATTTTGTATTGCTTTTCTCCTTACTTTCTCTCTTGTTAAACTGCTGTTCTCCCTTTTTCTGTGTGTTTTTTTCTTGCTTTTCTCGACTGTTAATCTGATTCTATCATTTTCTATTGCTTTCCTCGTAGTTTTTCTTTCTTGTTAAATCTGAATTTCTCTGATTTTCTATTGCTTTTCATCCTTGTCTGTTTACCCTCCTGCTCCTCTGATACCCGTTTTCCCAACTGCTGTCAGTTTTTCCCACCTGCCGCCAAGCCCTGCCCACCACCTCCGAGAAGCCCTCCCTCTTCCCAGGACCTACTTAATGGAGGCTGCTGTGCAGCCAAGTGTAGCGGCAGCATGCAGCGGGAACATTGCCGGTACGCCAAAGGCAAGCCAGCCTGTGGCCATCTGCACCTGGAATGCTCCCAGGGCCAGGAACCCTGGCCTCTGGCCTATACACAGATACAATGCCACTGTCCTCTGTGAACTGAGCACCAGACGACCCAGCAAACACTGCTGCAACGCTGCACCACATTCTCCTGCACTGGCTGAATGTTCTCCCACACCAGCACGACCATCGTCACACAGGAAAGCACCACACCGACCCCTCTCCACACCACACCACACCACACCAGAAGCGAGTCACTGACACACTTGATGTGCAAGCACTCCTCTTAGTTAGCCAATGTCGGACTGACCCAGATGCTCTGCAACTCCACACGTACTGCAGGAGACATGCTGGACCCAATTTTTACCTCCGGCTACTGCTTCAAATACAGCCATGTTACAGAACTCACATGAACAGATCACTCTATCATCCACTTCAGCATCTCCAGCCCCCCACTGCCACTCCCAAGATGGCCAGTGCCCCTCACCACAGCTGGAGCAAACTTTCAGAGACCAGATGGACGGTTGCCCTGAACACTTCCAACCCAGATGTTGCCACCAACCGGGAATTAAGAACTTCAACACCTGGCTCACCAACTACACCAACAGTCTAGCCCCCTTCAAGAGCAGCAAACAGAGAGGGACCTTCAAAGTGGCTAGCAGATACACCCAAGAACTCAGAACAGCAAAACGTGACAGCCAAAAACTGGAGAGGAGATGGCGCACCAGCAGGGATTCCTCTGAAAGAGCTGCCTTGAAGTACTCCCTCAACCTCTACCACCTCCAGCTGAGGTCAACAAAGAAGTCAGCCCTAGCTGCACACATCAAAACCAGCGCCAACAACACCAAGGAACTTTTCAACATTGCTAAGGAGTTCTCCAACACAGACGTAAGGAAAAACAGAATCACACCCTCACAAGAGGGGTTCAACAACCTCACGACTTCTTCAATGTCAAAACTGCAACCATATACAAAAACTTCAAACCCCAGCTCACACCACGGACATCCTCGGCAGACACGTCCTCACCACAACCCACACGAACCACAGACTGACCACCTGGAACGACTTCTCAACCCAGGACACCACCTCCATCATGAAGTCCATCCACTAGGGAGCTCCCACAGACTCATGCCCGCACCACATCTTCAATCTTGGAAACCAAAGTATTGGCTTGGAACTCACTACCATGCTAAATACCTTAATCACCACTGCAACATTTATTGGTGCCTGGGAACACACCAAAATTAAACAACTACTAAAAAAAACCTCCACCAACCCCAGCAAACTCAAAGAGTACCGGCCAATCTCCTTTTTCCCATTCTCAGCCAAAGTAATGAAAAAGACTATCAACAGTCAATTCGTGACACACCTGGAGCAGGACCAGATATTCAACACTTCCCCACCCAGATTACCCAGCAATCACAGCACATGAGACTGCCCTGATCGCAGCCACCAACAACATCCAAGCCCTCCTCGACCATGTACAAATGTGCATTTTGTTGTACATTGGGAAGCTTCATGGAGTTTTTACTATTGGCTTTGACACGCCCTCATGCCATCTTGAATTCTGACTCTGTCTAGCTTGAGCTCTGCACACACATGTAGGTCCCCAGGTTACTCTTTTTATTTAGGTTATTTACGTTCAAAATAGTTTTCTGTACTTTTGGAGATGATTCTACTTTTGCAAGCTACACTAATATAAGGGTCAGGAACGTATGGAATTGCATGAGAATATGTGAGATCTCTTTGCCAATGAATGCTTGCATGTAGCTCGGCCAGCACCAGTAAGGTTCCTTGCTGTAGAAGATGTCTTCTAATGCATTATAAAACTAGGGTTTCTTGGCTCGGAAGCCAGATTTGTCCTGAGAGATGGACACGTCTACTCAGTGCTGCATTTCCTGGCTTGAGGAATCTCTTGACCCCATGACTGTGATTTGGAATCCCTCAGTCTTGGGTGGGCTAAGATGAAGCTATTGCAGCCGGTGAGGTATTTTTTCTGATTATTGGTATTGCGATGTATGAGCACAGTCTGGTATTCATTGGCTCTCGGCATTCATTTGTATGTGTGTCATAATAATTTGATGTATTCTGTGTATATATTTGATATATTTCCATTCTTTCCTTTGATAGGATTTATTTCCTATTTCTTGCAGTGGAATTCCAGTATTATTATCATCATTATTATTACTTGCTTGTGTTCCATTTCTCCTGCATTTGAATTATGAATGTTCCATTATTATAATCTGCTTACATATATTTGCATGTGGTTTTACCTGTTTTCCTTTGACATCTGGGAACGTTAGAGAGTGTTGCGCTAATAAAACTCCACACTGTATTCTGAAAACTGTCTCTTGATGTGTCTCATTTGGTGAGTGCTGCGACCGACCCCTTTCCAGGTGTTTTCTGCTTTATGTGGGAGTTCCCCCGCTTAGGAGGGCTGAATTTCTTTTATTTGGGAGTATAAAACAATACAGACCTGCACCCATACCCACTGACCATGCCAGAGACCTTGGAATTATCATAGATAACAAGCTCACCATGAAATCACAGATCAATGTTGTCTCCTTTGCCTGCTCCCTCATGCTGCACATGCTACGTATGATCTTCAAGTGGCTACCCCTGCATACCAGACGCACTGTGACACAGGCCCTCATCACCAGCAGACTGGACTATGGCAACGCTGTCTAAGTGGGAATCGCTGCACACCTCCTACAGAGACTTAAAAACCTACAGAACGCAGCAGACAGACTCTCCCTTGACCTCCCCAAACTTATTAACAGCCCAAAATAGTCCTGGGTCTTTATGCTTAATCGAAGGAAATAATGCACACCCCGTGGTCTGCCCAACCCTATAGTCCGGGTGGAGCCCTTAGTAAGTCCTGCGCCAGTGCTCTGGATCAATCATGGACAAAATGTGGACTCCAACTCCCCACCTCCCCTTTCCCTCCCTCCCAGGAGTGTCACTTAAGTACTGGACTCACAGGATCTAGGGAATTCATAACCGCAATAGAGGCATCTTGTTGGAATGAGGGGAGATGTAAGGGGAAACAGATATACACAGGGCATGGGCCACTACCCTTCTCAGGGATTCAAAACAGTGAGAGTACCCAGCCTACTCCAAATTAAACTGCCGCTGCCACGGGTCGATCACAGGCGCTTCATCTTCAGCATTGTCAGGGGTTTTGAGCTCTATTACAAGCAGTTCCCAAGCTCTCGCCCTTTCCATCGCCTTATCACTCCCCGTGTGGTTCGCAATCTGCAATCTGATCACTCCCTCACACTCAGCCCATTTCAGTAGGTCTGCTTTTCACTTACCTGCACTAGGAGCCCGCTGTTCTTTCCAATGTGTGTTGATGGTTCTCTTGGCTAATAGGAAGCCCAGATCAATACATTCACTGATAATTTTATTTTTGGAGGTATGAGGAAACCAGTGTAGGATGGAGTGGGCCATGGAGGGGTCCAAGTCTCTGTCGGTGATGCCTGATAGTAATGCTGTCACTTCCTCCCAGTAACTATCTAGGATCGGGCACTCCCACAACATATGTTTGACATCTGCTTGTCTGCTGAGCATCTCTGACAAGTCGCAGGGTGGGTCGGAAAGTATGTATGTAGCTTCTGCAGCGTAAGGTATGCTCTGTGAAGGATAAGGAAGTGTAATAACTGGAACCTCGCATTCCTTGTGCTCTTCCAGGCCCTCTCTATCAGTGCGTTCCATGTCTTGTCGGAATAGCAGTCCCTATGTCTGTTTCCCACTTGAGTTTTAGAGCAGAAAGGGAGGGTAGTGATTCCAGTGTCATGCGTCTGTAGAGGCATGTCACTGCCTTGAATGTGCCTGCCGCCATCACCACGTATTGGCGTCCCATAGAGGTGGGCGGCTCTGTCAATCCCGTCCCCCAATGTTCCCTGATGGCTGTCGTGAGGGGAGTGTACTGTAAGAAGTCGACTCCGGGCAAGTCGTGACGGACCCGCAGCGTATCAAACGGGAGAAGGGCTCCCCCTTCATAGAGGTCCCCCATCTTGGTTAGCCCTCTCTGTGCCCAATCCTCCAATTTCTGCCAGGTGCCCCCGTGGGGCAAGGCCCTGCACATCTGTAGCGGTAGCTCTAGGGCATAGGGGCATTTGATCGAGGCCCGATGCAGGTATCGGTTCCAGCATTTCTGCGCTGTGGCAAATTCTAGGGTGAAAGGCTGAGGACCAATAAGGAGATGCAGTACCATGCGGGACAAAATCATCAGGCGCCCAAATACCACTCCCGTCTCTTCCTCCCCTCTAGTGGCCCGTGCGATCCATTGTGTGAGCCATTGGAACTGAGCTGCTAAATTTTAGGTTTCATAGTCTGGGACCACCAAACCCACCTCCGCTCGGGACGCATAAGTGTATGAAGAGCATCCCTGCACCTGCCCGTGCCCCATAGGAAAGCGGTAATCATTGTATGGAGTTGTTTGTAGTAGGTAGCCGGAATCCATATCGGGAGGGTTCCAAAGAGTTACAGGAGTCGTGGGAAGGTCACCATTTTAAGGAGTGCCACTCGTCTGATGAGAGACAATGGGAGGAGACCCCAAAAGTTGAAGTTGGCCATCGCCCCCCTGATGGCCATCCCAATGTTTCCTTCAATAATATCCGGGGGGTCATGGTAAATAAGGGTGCCCAAGTAGGGCAAGCATCTGTTCTCCCAGTTCACTCCCTCTGTGCGCTTTGTGCCTAGCCTATTCAGTCGCATCAGAAAGAGGTACGATTTGGACCAATTCACTTTTAATCCCGCCACTCTGCTAAGATCATGAAGCAGCTTCTTGCCTCCCAGTAGGGCCACCCCAGAGTCAGCAAGGAGGAAGAGGCGATCATCTGCATAAAACGCCAAGTCCCAGGTATGCTCGTCCTAATCTAGCACATGCCGCCTGGGGTTCCACCGCCAGTGCGAACAACAGCAGGGAGAGAGGACATCCCTGTCATGTGCCCCATCCCACCCAATATACCTCTGAGATCACTCCTCCTGTCCTAACACTAGCAGTGGAATCGCCGTACAATAGAGCTGTCCATTTCACAAACTCGGGACCAAAGACCATTATGCCCATTACATGGAATAGTAATACCTATTCCAGACTGTCCAAGGCTTTTTCCATGTCTACTGAAAATATTGCAGCAGTGTCAGAGTTGTAGGAGTCTGCCTCTAAAATGTGCAACAGCCGTCGGACATTTAGGGCCGTGTTCTTTTGAGGAATGAAACTGGACTGGTCAGCATGAATGAGGGTAGGCATGTAGGGGAGCAGTCGGGAAGCCAGGATTTTGCTTAGTATGTTATAATCAAGGTTGAGCATAGACAATGGGCGATACACCGTTCTATCCCATGCCTGTTTGCCCGGTTTGAAGAGGGGAATTATGATCGCCTCTCTGGTAGAAGCCGGTAGCCTACCAAGCGTCTTGGCATATTTGTACAGGTGAGTGAGTTGGGGAGCCAGGCGGTCCATGTAGGTAAGGTAGAATTCCACCGGGAGGCCATCAGTGCCTAGGGATTTGTTACGTGCCATACTTTTGATGGCACTGTGGACTTCCCAAGTCTCTATTTCGCGGCCTAGGAGGGTCGCTGTGTCCTCATCAAGCGCCGGTAAGTCCAGCCCCTGCGCGGACTTGTGCACTTCAGCATCAGATGGGGCCAGGCGACTTCGATAGAGTTCAGTATAATAGTCCAAAAAGAGGTCATTGATACCCTGTTGGTCATCTTGACCTACCCTGATGAACTTACATCACACCCCACCTAAGGCAACTCCAATGGTTCCCCGTACAGAAGAGACACCAATTCAAGCTGCTGACCTAAGCACACAAGGCTCTACACAACCAAAGACCCGTCTACATTAACCATGGCCTGAACTCCCACCAACCATCGAGAAGATTACGCTCTGCCTCCCTTTCACTTGGCAACACTCTGCACATCCACTGAAGCAGAAATGGAGGCACTCCTCCTACATTGCAGCAAAGACCTGGAATAGCCTCCCCACACAACTCCGGACCATCGCCTCACTGTCAGAATTCCAAAGGGTCCTCATGACCTGGCTAGTCGAATGAGCCTCCTGGGATCTGCAAGTACCAGGATACCTTATCAGGTGATTAGTAGTACTTTACAAACCCTGATTGATTGATTGAGGAGTGTTGTATTTAGATGGGCAGTGAAGCAGTGAATTGTTAACAACTCCTACGTTGAACTATTTGAAAGAGTATTCTGTTGTGCACTGATCGTATCCCTTGTCTGTTTTCACAGTGTTCATTGCCATGCCCCACTATTTGATCTGTATCCCAGTGTTCATTCCCTAGTGCAAATATTTCCAGTGTCAATGTATCCTCATTGATGTCACCACATCCATTTTCAAAGTCCTATATCCCAGTCTCAGCATCTATACCCATCGTTTTTGTACCACAGTGTATTCATTTAGTACCATTTTGTATTGTATTGCATAAGAGCCCCTTCTCTAGAGTCCATGTGCCAGTCCGCTCACTATTTTCTTAGAACATTGCTTCAGTCTCAGTGTTTCTCTTCCCAAGGTTCATGTCCTGACAAAAATGTTCTACTCAAAAGCATTTTGTATAAATACAGCAAAGAAACTTGCTCTTTGGATACATGGTGTTCTAAACCTTGCTTGTCAGTAATAATATAATGAGGTTCCTGGAACCTTGGCCTTTATGCTGTCCTCAAACGCTCTTGTTTGTCTCAGCGCTAAAGAACAAAGATGGATTCGACCCAGAACTGTGACTGGGGCGAGTGTCTGAAAGGTTTATCGCTCTGTCCATCATCTCCTTGTGTTTGCTTTGTTTGCCCTAAGTTGGCAGGGTATGCCCAGATGTTGGTCCCTTGCTCACTTTGCCACTGGATTCAAGCTATACTGGCTGATGAGGGGTGTTACCCCAAAACCGGTGCAAGGATGCTAGTTTCCGGTATAGGGAAAATCTGGGGTGCCAGTTTGGGGTGGAATGTGCCCATTAGGAGCAGGGCCAAGACTGATTTGCATATGGTTGGGTCTGAACTAGGGTGGCAAAATGATCTAAAGAACGATGATGGATTCATCCCAGTTCTGTGACTCAGGGTGATTGTCTGAAAAGCTCCGTCCATCATCTCCTTGTGTTTTCCAGCATTAGCCTGGCACGGTACCTCATCAATGCCAGGCTTTCATCAGGGACTAATGGAATGGGATTCAGTTAGAACACCAAGGCCTTTCTCAGAACTCTGCTCCATTCCTGCTGTTCATTTTCCTATAATCCAAGCAATCTGCAATTCCAGTTTGTAAATTTCAGTTTCTAAGTTTCTATGCTTACCATCCACTCGTGAAATGTTTAGGAAAGTTTGACATTTCTTTTTTCAGCTATTAAAATTGCTGACCCATGTTTTAGTTTTATAAGGCTTTCCCATTTTTCTGTAATTTTTTGATCATGAAGATATTTCTGGTATGGAATGTAAAGGGTGGAATTAATGCATTTCATTTCGGTTTAGTTTTGTAATGCCACAAATAAAAAAAATTTTTTTAGAAAGGTGATCTGGGGAGGAGCCAAGATGGTCGCGTGAGCACAGGGCTCCCGAGACCCTCGCCACCTCCCGCATATATCCTGCATCCTATCCTGATTACGACGATGGGTTATTGAAGATGCAACCCAGCTGATCTAATAGCTGTTTTCAGAAATCGATTTGGACCCCGGGAACCGAAATGACGAAACTTTGAACTTTTGTGGCCTGCTCCATGGAACCGCCTGGGACTCAAGTCGTTGTGGTGCCCAGGTGGTAGTTGAACAACAATGGCCTGCGGGTCCCGGCTCAACCCCCCTGAGTCAACTTTCAGTTTTGTTCTTGGTTTTTCCACCTCAGCTTGTCTCTGGCTGTCCACGATCTAGACCCCGCAACTTCACCTGGTGCCAGCGGCCGAGAGTTCCTGGTCGTATGATCTCCTGCCGAGGCTCATACGTGGACTCCCCAGTGGCTGAATCGTGAGGAGTCATTTTTACCAGGTCTCAAAGGCCCCTTCGGGGTGCAACATCCAACATGGTGGGCAAACCCGACGGCGAGAAGCGGAAGACCAAAACCACTATCCGAGGGGGTAACAGTCAATCGAACATTATGGATCGCTATACCCATCCTAAAGGGTCCCCCGGTGGTGAGAGTAGGTCTCTGGATTTTGAAAAGCAGGCAAGACGCAACAACGTGCGTATCATTGGGGTCCCTGAAGAGTCGGTCGAGTTAACCACAGATCTCCTCGTGGAAGACCTCATATTGAATTACCTCGCCCCCAAAGGCTGAGCAACTTTTTCGCGGTGGAACGTGCGCACAGAGTGCTGGGTGGGAAGCCAAAACCGGGTGCCCCTCCACGGCCTATAATAGCCAGAATTTTTTATTTTAGAGACAGAGACGCTATCCTGCAGGCATCGCGGTGGGTGGCCCTACCAAGTTTGAAAACGCTTCGGTGAGCTTCTACCCTGATTTCACCCAGTCCGTTCAGAAACAAAGGATGGGGTCCCAGGGGGGTGAAGCGGAGATTGAGAGACATGGGTATGAAATACGCAATGCTTTTTCCATCTCGGCTACGTGTTGAATACAACGATCGGACGTTCTTCTTCGACCGCCCTGAGAGTGTTAATGACTGGCTTGATACACTGCCTTCACAGCGAGATCGTTCAGAACATTCTGGAGGTGCTGAGGGTGGCCCGTTGGAACAAGAATGGGGAGTGGTTACCGGTTCCCGGGCAGTGCATAGAACTGGCAGCTGCGGTTTGGTGACTCTTGTACTTGCAATACTTATGGTGTAGTACCCAGAGGTGACGAGGGGGATGGGACTCTCCCTCCTCCGGGTTTTCTTCTTGTAGATTAGTTTAATGTTAGGGCGACAGGCACACTGCAAGTCGGGATGGCTTTTGAGTCTAACGCAGGGGTGCAGGGTGGTGGGATGTGTTCCGGGGATTTGTTGGGGGGTGGGGGGGGGGGCGGTTTGGGTGTGTTTCTTTTTGTTTCAAGGCAACGTATTATTCTGCATCTTGATCTGGGTGTTGTGTTCGCTGTGGGGTGGATTCTGCCCTTACTTTTGGGATGGGGGTAGGGGGTTGAAGATATTGTGTTGGAATGTTAACGGGCTGGGAGATAGGATAAAACGAGGAGTAGTATTACAGCTACTGAGACGCCTTTCCCCTGATGTAGTTTTACTGCAGGAGACGCATTTGATTGGCAACACCTGCCATGCCATGAATCGGCGAGGCTATCGTCTAATTGCACACTCTGGATTTACAACTGGATCTAAGGGGGCGGGTATCCTAGTTAGGAGTTCCCTCCCCCTGGGTTAGATGATACAATTCTTGATGACAGGGGACGCTATGCCGCTATCACTGGTAGGTGGGAGGGGAAGACTATCTCATTGCTTTCTGTGTATGTCCCACCTGGTTTGCAGACTATGACCTTTGCTGATCTGGGGAGAGTAGTGTTGGGGCTCCCTGAGGGCATTCTGGTCATCGGCGGTGATTTTAATTCTGTTGTCTCTAGTAGGGAGAACCGCAGCCCCCCAAGGGACCTCACAAGATCACAGTCTTGGTTGAGTGGCTTCTGGAAAGGGGCGACCAATCGGTCCCCCCGAACGTATGGTGGAGTACCCCGATCCCCCCGGGAAGCCATCTTGGGCGGGAGGCGAGTCTCGGCTGGTATGCCCGAAGCGGCGTAGCCGGGGCGCGCTTTTTCCCGCCCTATAGTGGGTTGTCCTAGACACCGAAGCCGCCAGCCACGCCCCGGAGGCGGGCGGAGGCGGGTTTACGCCCGCCCGAAGAGGGATAAAAGGAGCGACAAGCCAAGGTAGCATCCTCTTGTTCCTGTGCTCTGAAGCTGCACCTCCCCGCTGCACGTGAGCTCGAGACGGAACGAAGAGCCAATTTTGAGCGTTGTAATTTTGTCTTTGTTCTTTCAGAGATCATCGTTCGAGAATGCCGGGCAAGAAGGTCGGAAAGCGGGTCGGTACCGATCAGATGCTCCGCATGCTCGTGAAAGACATGGCCGAGATGAAGAAACAGATGGCGGCAATGAACGGTGTAGGAGGCCCGAAGCGGATCGTCGGACCAGCATTGCCGGGAGTAGTCCCTAGCGGGAGAGGTAGAAGGTCCAAGAGGGGGGCAACTGGGGGAGAGACCCCGGTTCCCGAGGCGCCGCCGGCGCTCCCCGATACACCGACTGAAGCCCCGATCCCGGTCCCGAAGGAGGGGCAACCAATCCCTGTTGTAGTCACCCCTGTGAACGGGGAGGATATGCCTCCCGAGTTGGCTGCACAGCTGGCAGCGTGGTTGGGAAAAGATAGCGAAGGCACCACGGCGGATAACGCCAGGGCAGTAATGAAGCAGTTGCGGCAGTCAAGAGAAGCCGCAAAGGCACCGTGTCCTTTTGTTCCCCCGCAGGCTCCAGTGGGTGAAACCGCGGCGGGCACGAGTTCGGCAGCGACTACGGTTACAGCCTCTAGTTCAGGTAAGCAGCGACTGCCGATTGCGGGGGAGGGGTCTGTACCCTCGAGAAGGGAGAAAGTGGCTCAGCATATTCCGATTGAAATCAAGGAGAGGATATGGGGTGAGAAATATGTGAACATGTTTTCGTTGCTAACCGATCATTATGAGATCGAGCATGTGAAGGGGCAAAAAGAGTTTTTGCACCCGAGTGTTTGGCGCGCCAAAATGGCCGCTTTTAAGGTCGATGAGAACATAGGTAATTGGGGCAGAGCATTTGGCATTTTCACTTCAATTATGGGGGAACGAAGGCCTGAAATGTTGGCCGAGTTACCCGTGTACCAGACACGTATTATGGAGTACTCTTAGTCATATGAGGGCAATCAGTGGTTTTGTTATGATAATAATTTTAGGAAGGCCAAGGAGTTCGACACATCTCTGACGTGGGATTGTTACGACTCCATTTCTTGGCAGAAGATGGAGAAAACAGGCATGTTAAAGGCACCATTGGTGGGGGGGAGCGGGGGAGAGTTTTCCCGCCATTCATCTGGGGCGCCCTTTCGGGCCGGTTCAAGTAATGAGCATCACTCGAGATCGAGTGGCAATACAGGCAAAAAGGGCATCTGCTGGAATTTTAACAGAGGAAAGTGTACGAGGCCCCAAGGGTCATGCAAGTTTAGGCACGACTGTGGGGGGTGTGGGCAATCCTCGCATCCTGAGACCATGTGCAGAGCCAAGACGGGTGATAACGGAGGTAGGGGAAGCGCCAAACAGGTCTGAAATAGTCCGAGGGGCACCTTTACCTACCCCGGTTGATACCATGGCAATGATTCCTTGGCTCAATGAATACCCAGATCATGTCTCCGCTGGGGTGTTGCGAGATGGGTTTTCATATGGTTTCCGCATCCCAGTGGGGAATTTTCAGGGTAAGGCACAGTGTAGGAACCAACTGTCGGTCCTGCAGAATACGGCGGTGGTTCAGGCGAAGATTGTGAAAGAGTTGACCCGGGGTCGGGTTGCCGGACCATTCGACACGCCACCAGTTACTAATTTTGTTTGTTCCCCTTTGGGAGTGGTCCCTAAGAAGGACCCGGGTGAGTTTCGATTAATACATAACTTGTCCGCCCCGAGAGGTCTTTCGGTGAATGATGCGATAGACCCGGAGGTGTGTTTTCGGTGCGGTACGCATCTTTCGATGAGGCCGTCGCCATGTTGAATCGCCTGGGGCCCGGAGCGCTGATGGCCAAATCAGACATCGAGTCAGCGTTCCGGTTGCTCCCGGTACACCCAGACGATCAGCGTCTCCTAGGTTTTACGTTTCAGGGGCGCTATTACATGGATAAATGTATGCCAATGGGATGCTCCATTTGTTGTGCTTATTTTGAGAAATTCAGTTGTTTTTTGCAATGGGTATTCACAAGAATGACGGGGTTTCAACATGTTATGCATTATCTTGACGATTTTCTGTTCCTGGGTGCAGCTGGGGATCCAGAATGTGCACAAGCTTTAAATGAATTTTGTGGTCTGATGAATCAGTTTGGTGTGCCATTGGCACCAGGTAAGACGGTGGGGCCATCAACTTCGCTCGAGTTTCTCGGAATAGAGCTCGATTCACTGGAAGGTTGCTTCCGGCTGCCCAAAGAAAAGGTGGGGAGATTCAGGGCCTCCCTCGAAGCATGTATTCGGGAAACCAAGGTGAACTTGCATCAATTGCAGCAAACTGTGGGTCAGTTGAATTTTGCCCTTAGAGTAATCCCATTGGCCCGCCCTTTCTCCCGCTCGATTGCTCAAGCCATGGTCGGTCTTAAAGAAGGGCACCATCGCACGAGGCTCTCGGCCGAGATTCGCCAGGACATGCGCATTTGGTTGGCATTTCTGGCGGATTTCAATGGTCGGGTGGTCTGGAACAAGCCGGCGGTGTCCTCCGAGGAGTTGGGGCTGTGGACAGATTCGGCGGGGAGTATAGGTTTTGGGGCCATATTCGGTAATCACTGGTCGGCCCAAAAATGGCCGTCATGGTGGCACGAGTGTGGGCTGACGAGCAACATTGCGTTTCTCGAACTGTTCCCTATTCTGGTGGCCCTACAAACATGGCCTGAAGGGTTCCGGGATCACTCTGTGGTGTTCTGGTCGGATAACATGACCGTGGTTGAGTGTATCAATAGTCAGGCAGCACGATGCAAATGGATTCTGAGATTGCTTAAGGAAATTGTGTTACTATGTATGCAATTGAACGTACTCTTTAGGGCAAGACATGTGCCAGGAGTACTGAATCAGGCGGCTGATGCGCTTTCTCGTTTCCGTATGCAGGCCTTTTGGGGTTTTCTGCCCACAGCGGACCCGGTGTCGGCACCATTCCCCGAAGCTCTCTGGTCTCTCGGTGCCCCGAACTACAAAACCTCGTGGGAGAGAGTTTAGCACCCAGGACGAGGAAGGCATATGAAGGGGCGTTCCGTTCTTATCAGTCCTTTTTGGGTTCGGCTAGGGGGGAACTTTGGGGCCAGGAAGAATATGTTGTGAAGTTTTTGCTGTCTTTACATCAGGCAGGCAAATCGGTAGCCACGGCCCAGAGGCATCGGGCCGCCATTTCCTTCATGGCGCGGGCTCATGGGATCCAGGACCCTACTGCATCTTTCGTAGTACAGAAAGCGCTGCGTGGGTGGCAACGCCTTGAGGGTCGCAGAGTAGATGAAAGACACCCGATAGGTCTGGAGAGGTTGGCTCTGTTATTTTCCGTTCTCCCTGCAACTTGTTCATCCCAGTCTGAGACAGTGTTATTCAGGGCCGCTTTTGCATTAGCATTCCATGGGGCTATGCGGGTAAGCGAACTGGTGGCGAGGAACAAGCAGGATACGGGGGGGGGGGGACTGTGCCGAGAGCACGTTCTAGTTAAGGGGGATACGTTGATGGTCTCGTTTCCCAGGTCCAAGACCGATCAGGGTGCGATCGGGGACAGTATAGTGGTCCATCGGAGTCCCGGATCTCTCATGTGCCCCGTCGTATGCGTTGAGGAATATTTGGCGCAGAGGGCGGCATCATGGGGGGGGGACCCTGTTGAGGCACACTGATGCCACCCCACTGACGAGGTTTCAGTTCCAGCGGGTGCTAGCAATGGCAATCTCGGCCGCGGGCTTGAACCCGGGCGATTTTGGGACCCATTCCTTCCGGATAGGGGCTGCTACAGAGGCTACAGCCAGGGGTCTGAGTGTGGAAAAAGTGAAACAATTGGGGCGTTGGTCCTCGAACTGTTACAAAAGGTATGTGCGGTTGCACATGTTGTGAAGCTGTAATCATGTACTCACGCTTCTTGTTTTTGTTTGATTTACAGTTTCGCAAGCTTACGAGGCGGGGCGGACTGTGCAGTCGGCCCGACACCTGGGAACCAGCGGTCAAAGATCACCGGCTGCGGGAAAAGTGGTGTGGGTCGTGGGCCACTCATATGTGAGGCGTGCCGCGGACGTATTCAAAGCAGGTGACATGATTCACATGGCTGGGGAATACGGGTACAGGGTGACCTTCTACGGAAGGGGCGGGCTCTGTATTGACCAGTTTCAACCTTTTGTCGAGGGTTTGTTAGGGCGGACAAGGTCACCGCCATCTATAATCATAGTGCATCTTGGGGGCAATGATTTGGTGACCACTGGTAGACGACTACTTCTCGAGACGATACTATCCACAGTAAGTTGGTTGGCGAGAAGGGTTCCAGGGTGCACAATTGCATGGTCCCAGAACTCTGCTCCATTCCTGCTGTTCATTTTCCTATAATCCAAGCAATCTGCAATTCCAGTTTGTAAATTTCAGTTTCTAAGTTTCTATGCTTACCATCCACTCGTGAAATGTTTAGGAAAGTTTGACATTTCTTTTTTCAGCTATTAAAATTGCTGACCCATGTTTTAGTTTTATAAGGCTTTCCCATTTTTCTGTAATTTTTTGATCATGAAGATATTTCTGGTATGGAATGTAAAGGGTGGAATTAATGCATTTCATTTCAGTTTAGTTTTGTAATGCCACAAATAAAAAAATTTTTTTTAGAAAGGTGATCTGGGGAGGAGCCAAGATGGTCGCGTGAGCACAGGGCTCCCGAGACCCTCGCCACCTCCCGCATATATCCTGCATCCTATCCTGATTACGACGATGGGTTATTGAAGATGCAACCCAGCTGATCTAATAGCTGTTTTCAGAAATCGATTTGGACCCCGGGAACCGAAATGACGAAACTTTGAACTTTTGTGGCCTGCTCCATGGAACCGCCTGGGACTCAAGTCGTTGTGGTGCCCAGGTGGTAGTTGAACAACAATGGCCTGCGGGTCCCGGCTCAACCCCCCTGAGTCAACTTTCAGTTTTGTTCTTGGTTTTTCCACCTCAGCTTGTCTCTGGCTGTCCACGATCTAGACCCCGCAACTTCACCTGGTGCCAGCGGCCGAGAGTTCCTGGTCGTATGATCTCCTGCCGAGGCTCATACTTGGACTCCCCAGTGGCTGAATCGTGAGGAGTCATTTTTACCAGGTCTCAAAGGCCCCTTCGGGGTGCAACATCCAACATGGTGGGCAAACCCGACGGCGAGAAGCGGAAGACCAAAACCACTATCCGAGGGGGTAACAGTCAATCGAACATTATGGATCGCTATACCCATCCTAAAGGGTCCCCCGGTGGTGAGAGTAGGTCTCTGGATTTTGAAAGTCAGGCAAGACGCAACAACGTGCGTATCATTGGGGTCCCTGAAGAGTCGGTCGAGTTAACCACAGATCTCCTCGTGGAAGACCTCATATTGAATCACCTCGCCCCCAAAGACTGAGCAACTTTTTCGCGGTGGAACGTGCGCACAGAGTGCTGGGTGGGAAGCCAAAACCGGGTGCCCCTCCACGGCCTATGATAGCCAGAATTTTTTATTTTAGAGACAGAGACGCTATCCTGCAGGCATCGCGGGTGGGTGGCCCTACCAAGTTTGAAAACGCTTCGGTGAGCTTCTACCCTGATTTCACCCAGTCCGTTCAGAAACAAAGGATGGGGTCCCAGGGGGGTGAAGCAGAGATTGAGAGACATGGGTATGAAATACGCGATGCTTTTTCCATCTCGGCTACGTGTTGAATACAACGATCGGACGTTCTTCTTCGACCGCCCTGAGAGTGTTAATGACTGGCTTGATACACTGCCTTCACAGCGAGATCGTTCAGAACATTCTGGAGGTGCTGAGGGTGGCCCGTTGGAACAAGAATGGGGAGTGGTTACCGGTTCCCGGGCAGTGCATAGAACTGGCAGCTGCGGTTTGGTGACTCTTGTACTTGCAATACTTATGGTGTAGTACCCAGAGGTGACGAGGGGGATGGGACTCTCCCTCCTCCGGGTTTTCTTCTTGTAGATTAGTTTAATGTTAGGGCGACAGGCACACTGCAAGTCGGGGTGGCTTTTGAGTCTAACGCAGGGGTGCAGGGTGGTGGGATGTGTTCCGGGGATTTGTTGGGGGTGGGGGGGGCGGTTTGGGTGTGTTTCTTTTTGTTTCAAGGCAACGTATTATTCTGCATCTTGATCTGGGTGTTGTGTTCGCTGTGGGGTGGATTCTGCCCTTACTTTTGGGATGGGGGTAGGGGGTTGAAGATATTGTGTTGGAATGTTAACGGGCTGGGAGATAGGATAAAACGAGGAGTAGTATTACAGCTACTGAGACGCCTTTCCACTGATGTAGTTTTACTGCAGGAGACGCATTTGATTGGCAACACCTGCCATGCCATGAATCGGCGAGGCTATCGTCTAATTGCACACTCTGGATTTACAACTGGATCTAAGGGGGCGGGTATCCTAGTTAGGAGTTCCCTCCCCCTGGAGTTAGATGATACAATTCTTGATGACAGGGGACGCTATGCCGCTATCACTGGTAGGTGGGAGGGGAAGACTATCTCATTGCTTTCTGTGTATGTCCCACCTGGTTTGCAGACTATGACCTTTGCTGATCTGGGGAGAGTAGTGTTGGGGCTCCCTGAGGGCATTCTGGTCATCGGCGGTGATTTTAATTCTGTTGTCTCTAGTAGGGAGAACCGCAGCCCCCCAAGGGACCTCACAAGATCAGAGTCTTGGTTGAGTGGCTTCTTGGAGAAGCTGGGTCTGGTGGATTGTTGGAGGCTGCTGCATCCGGGACAATCACAGTACACCTTTCACTCTGGTGCTCACGGTAGTCTCGCTAGGCTTGACAATGTTTTGATGCTGGCTGCACAGGCCTCTTCGGTAAGGGAAGTCAGACACTTGGCCAGGGGTATATCGGACCACTCCCCACTGTGGCTTCTGATGGACATGAAGATGGGTTCTGAGGGTCGAGTGGCTCCGATCAATCCTTGGCATCTCAGTGACCCCAAAACCCGGGCCGAGTTAGTTAAGTCTTTAAATCATTATTTTGCTGAAAATGTGGGGTCAGTGTCCTCGTCTGTTTCTCTGTGGGAGGCTTTCAAGACGGTTATCCGGGGTCAGGCATTATCGTTATTTTCTGGCGCAAAGAAAAGCAAAAATGAGGCCGTGGTCCGCCTGGAAGCCGAAATAGCCGAGCTGGAGGGGGAATTGGAGTTGGGTATCACTCATGATAAAGTGCATGTCCTCAGTCTCAAACAACTTGACTATAGGGCCCTGGTAACGGACGCTGCTAGAAGCATGTGTAGAGAGCAACAGGGGCGACTGTACGATGTTGGAGACAAAGCTGGGAAATTGATTGCTTGGTTAGATAGAAAGGAGAGGGCGAGTAGTGTGGTTCCCGTGATTGAGAGTTCGAATGGTGTGCGTGTTACCGACCTGGCTGAGATTGTGGAGTGTTTCGCTGACCATTTACGAAATGTATATTCCCCAGTCTCTGATAGACCAGAGGAAGACTCGCATCTGCTGTTAAGAGACATCGCGTTGCCTCGCCTATCGGATCCTGATAGGGACCTGATGGACGCAGCGTTTTCTGATGATGAGGTAGCAATTGCTATTCGCTCCGTCCGCTCAGGAAAGGCTATGGGCCCAAATGGTCTCCCCGTCGAGCTTTACAAGCTGCGTCCTGACAAAATGGCGCTGTATCTTCGTCAAATGTTCATGGAAGCGCGAGACGTCAGTTCCCTTCCCTATGATCAGCGACTTGCGACCACAAGGAATGCAGAACCCAAGATCCTTGCAAAATTGTTAGCAAACCGATTGATAAAGGTGATCAATGATCTGATTCATCCGGATCAGTCTGGTTTCATTCCGCATCGCAATACCGCATTAAACCTGCGGTGTCTGCATGGGGTCCTGGCGAAAGGGGCGTCGCTGCGTGACCCAGCCATCTTGGTTTCCGTGGACGCCACAATGGCCTTTGATACAGTGGAATGGCCGTATCTTTGGGCTGCTCTTGCAAAGTTTGGTTTTGGCCCTGGTTTCATCGGCTGGGTAAAACTCCTGTATGAGGAACCACTGGCTCAGATTGTTGTAAATGGTCGGGTCTCTAAGTCCTTTGTTCTGGGGAGGGGCACGTGACAGGGGTGCCCGTTGTCCCCACTGCTTTTCGCCCTCGCCTTGGAACCTCTGGCCGCTTGGCTGCGGTGGGGACCATCGCTTAAGGGTATTCGGTGGACCCCTGATTTTGAGGATCGAATTTCACTTTACACAGACGATATTCTGCTGTATCTCACGTCGCCCTAGAAGTCGTTGACAGTACTGTTTGATGTGCTGAACTCGTTCGGGAAGAGCTCCGGCCTCGTGATTAGCTGGGCTAAGTCCTGTGTTTATGTAATCTCTGGAGACACTCCCCGTTTACCATGCATCTGCCCCATACAGGTAACACAGACAGGTTTTAAATATTTGGGGGTCTTCACTGGACCCGCGGTCCGTTACGAGCGTAATTTGCTTCCCCCGCTCCAGCGGTTGAAGTCTGACGTTGCAGCCTGGTGTGGTCTGCCGTTGTCCCCCCTAGGACGGGCAGCCCTTTTCAAAATGATGTCTTTACCGCGGTTTTTATACACGCTTCAAAATACGTTTGATATCATTCCAGCTGGATACTTCCGGGAGGTGGAGAGTTTGCAGAGGCGGTTGATATGGGGCGGACGTCCGCGTATTGCCCTTGCCAGACTGACACTTCCCTGGTATGACGGCGGTATTGCATGTCCGGATATCAAGCGCTATTATTGGGCCTCCCAGCTGGGAGCGATTAATCATGCAATGTATGGCCCTACGTTAAACCCTTCGTTTGAGATGGATAAGTGGCAGTTGCCGGGTGGAGATTATGATAGGGCGCTTTACTCCAAGCCTGTTAGAGGGAAACTCACAGGACCCTCTAAAATTGCAGTACGAGTGTGGCAGTGTGCGAATGCGGCAATGGGGTGGTCGGACCGATTGACTCGGGCGACTCCGCTCTATGTGACTGAAAGATTGGGTAGCTTGTGGAAGACGAAAGGTGTCGAGAAGTGGGATATGATTGGTATTTGTAAGGTTGGAGATCTCTGGAACAAAGATAGGATTAAGACCTTTGAGGAGTTGAAGGTAGAATATGAACTTAGTGACAAGGAGTTCTTCCGCTATATGCAGATCCGCCACGCACTGAGCTCAGTTTTTCCAGCAGGTGTCGCAATCCCGGAATCATCCCCCCTTGAAGATCGGGTGCTAGACGGATATGTTCCAGACAGCACTATTTCTTTGATATATAAGAAATTGATCAACGACCGTACAGATTTGCTGGTGCACCTCCGTGAGGCATAGACCAGTGATGGGCTAGAGCTGGATGATGAGGACTGGCAAGCTGTGATATCCTCTCCCAAGGAGGTCGCGATTCCAGCCTGTCTCCGGCTAGTGCAACTCAAGATCCTGCATCGGATTTACATAACTGGCCCCCGCCTGATTCGTATGGGTTATTCTGTGGATGGTTTATGTAAGCGTGGATGCGGCTTAACGGGCACTTTCCTTCACATAATTTGGGAATGCCCGGAGGTGGTAGGGTTTTGGAGTCGTGTACATGGAGTAATGGAGGAAGTTACAGGAGTTCCAATGTTGCCCGAAGCCAGGCGCTGTTTGCTGAATGTTTGGGAACCGACTGATTATGATGTTGCGCAGACTCGGTGGGCGAACCTTGGGAATATGATAGCCAAGAGGGATATAGCACAACTGTGGGGGTCCCAGAGAACACCTACTATCTCTGCATGGAAGGAGAATATGGATTGGTGCATGTTTCGGGAGAAAACGTTGTATGTGGCTCGCGGTAGACCGAGGAAGTGGGGTAAAATTTGGAGCCAATGGAACTCGTACCAGGGTGATGTGTGCACTCCTGCCCTCATTGACTCTCCGAATATGACTCCTTACCCCTAACCTGACATTCCAAGTGTTGCTTAGTCCTAAGGAAATGTGATTCTGTTTCCACCCTGCTCCCCCACCCCTTTTTTCTTTTGTCATTGACGAGTTGTATTGAATTGTAACACGCTTTTTCCTCCCCTTAGAGCATGTATCCAGCAGTATTGCCTTAAATTGCCTTGTATGTTCATGTTTATTTTATTGTTAATAAAAAGAGTTTAAAAAAAAAAAAGGTGATCTGGACATAGATTGTCAATGGAGTTATACAAACGATTACAGATAGGGGGCAGTGGGTGTAAAGAAGGAGCTAAGAGGCATCCTCAAGTCTCTCTCATCATTTCGAATGAGACTCACTCAACAGGATTTGTCTTGAGTTTTCAGTTTACTTATGTGTGGCATTTCATTACTTTGAGTGACACCAGGGGCTGCTCCTCTGTTGGAGCAGAGGAGCATCGCCCCACTTAAATTACCCCCTAAATAAACTGAGAGTCCGGACCGGGGTTGTGGGGGGGGGGTTCACTGCTGAATGGCAGCACCAGGGCAGAAGGTGGGCTGTTTGTTCACTTTTCAAAGTGCCCATGTCCATTTGGCTGCCCGTTTTGCGATGGCCAGCCACACATGTGCATTTTGAAACATTTAACCAAGCCATCTTAATTATTATTATTATTATTATTAACAGATTTCTTGAGCGCCTGGCTGCCTGTGAGCGTCCCCGCGCTGAATAAGTACAGATGGAATCTGAGCGGAAGAGTTTATGGGAACAGCCAGGTTTTCAAAGATTTTCGAAAGGTCAACAGGTTGGGCTGTGCACGGATGTCAGGAGGGAGGGAGTTCCACAATCTGGAGCCATTGTATGAGAAACGCCGACCTCCTGATCGTGATCTCTTGATCTTGGGTGTTAGCGTTAGGTAGGCGTTAGAGGATCGAAGTGATCTGGAGGTGGTATAGGGAGTCACCAGGTCTCTGAAGATAGGAGGGGCTTTCCAGTTGAGGATTTTTTGTGTTAAACAGAGCGTCTTGAACTGCACTCTTTCCAGGATGGGCAGCCAGTGAAGCGCTTTAATGGCTGGCTTGGCCGAACAACGGCTTCTGGTGTTAGTGAGGATCCGTGCTGCCGCATTCTGTACTACTTGTAGTTTAGTAGTTACTTTTTTCGGGGCGCCCAAATACAGTGCATTACCGTAGTCCAGTCGTGACAAAATAAGGCCCTGGATCAGGAGTTTCCTTGAAAGGAGGTGGAGGAGAGGTAAAATTTTCCGGGTGGACCACATAAGCCCATAGCAGACTCCGGCCGTTTTCCTTGCCTGGGTATACATCGTGAGGTCTTGGTCCAGCCATACTCCGAGGCTTTTGATCTCGGATTTGGGGGTGGGAGGTTTACCCATGCATGGGGGCCATAGAGAGTCTGGACGGAAGTGGGATTGATTCCCCATCACCAGTATTTCTGTCTTGTCACTATTTAGCTTCAAGTGAGATCTGTCCACCCAGTTAACTATGTCTCTCAGACAGGAGTGAAGGTCGGTGGTATGATTCTCCTGCTGGGAGAGCGAGACGACCAGCTGTGTGTCGTCCGCGTAGGTTAAGAGTTTAATACCATGGGGGTGACTATATTTTCCAGAGGGGACATATATACGTTGAAGAGCGTAGGGCTCAAGGAGGAGCCCTGTGGTACTCCGCAACGTATCGGGGTCTCTTTAGATGTATAACTACCCTCTATAACCTGAAAGGAACGGTCCTGCAGAGATGATATTATCCAGGACAGGGCAACACCAGTGATCCCAAGATCTCTGAGTCGCTGGGCCATGATGTGATGGTTGACCGTGTCGAAGGCCGCACTCAGGTCAAGGAGGATCACTGTCACTGCCACTGTCTTAAGACAGCTGGGTTAGAGTAAGTGCAGGGCTCTAGTGTCCTCTGGAGCGGCGAGTGAGGCCACTCCCTCGAATCGGAGTGCTGCTCTCACAGCATGAGATCAGCGCCTTGATTGGTGCTTACACTGAATCTAGTTCCTGAGAAGATGTCCGAGCAGAGGAGGTTGAATCAGATACGTTTTTTAATGGTAATATTTGTGCATGTGGCTGCCCCACCTCCCCGTAGATGCCAGCCACCACTGAGTGACACTATGCCACGGAAAAAAAACAATTGAACCCTTGCAGTGAGGTTCTGCAGCACCAGATTATTTTGATTTCTTGCCCTGACTAGCCCTGCAGTACCACACTTGTTCTCTGTCTAGCAAAAGTTGGTTTGTGAGTTTACCGATTTGGAGGCCGTGAGTTACAGTTATCAAAATGTGGTGTCAAGCACTCTCAAACTATTGTTTTTTGGGTGAGTTCTTAACATACTGGCATCAGGGAGGCATCCTACAATGTCATAATTTACTATTTATCTGTGGTGGCGGTTAATGTTGTGTATGATTTCGTTTGGTACTTTTAAAACAAATGTACTGTTATGAAGATGAAACATTGCCATGCATTTAACTCACAAAACGTAGAAATCTATGCCTTTTTTCCCGTAAATCTCGATTTTATAAGCCTGGTGATTTGAGGATCACTGATGGCATAGTACGTCAACTGCGGTGCTATTTGGTCCCACACAATACAATTCAACTCAGATAATATTCCACATAATTAACTCCATAACACACAATCCCACTCTACACAATTCCACTACAGTTAATACTATTTAATTACTATCCACACAATTCCACAGCACACCATGACACATATTCCACTACACAACTCCACACCACACCACACAATCCCACACCACACAATTTCACAACAAACAATTCCAATACAACCCATCTCTACATCACACTTCCTCCAACCTCTCATCTCTCCCTCACACACCCACTACCCCTTACCTCTACCTCCTACTCTCACTATCACGTCTGAACTCTCAATTCCACTTCTCCCTCTCATTATTCCCTCACGCTCTTTTTCTCCTATCTATACTGCCAGCACACACATGCTACTTTCCTGTACCTCCTCATGTGGGCACTGGTCTCGAATCTCGCCTCCCCCCAGGTGCCCCTCCCACTCGTCCCTCTCTCTTTCTCGTACTCTCACTCACACCTCTCTCTCAATCTCTCACATACTCTTGTTGGCTCTCTCATATTGGTTCACTTCAGGTCTTTGAGCACAGTTTCTTTCCCATGCCCTTTCAAGATTTTTGTCCCTCAAACCCATGCTCTCCTCCTCTTATTGGGTGTTTTCTGTGTACACTGGTGCACCCTCTTCAGTCAATGTGGCCTGCTATGCCCTTCTTTCTCCCTCACACTCTCTTCCTGCTCATCTGTCTGGAGTTCATTCACCACTTTGTGCACAAACTAGCTATCCCTCTCTATCTTCCTTACTATCTATTCTGTGTAGCTCTCTCCCTTTTCTATTCACTGTGCCTCGTAATTCTACTATACACCACACAATTCCATCCATACAATTCCACAAATAACAATTCCAACTCAACCCACATAATTCCACTCCAAACTACATACATGGACTCCACTCCAAACCAAAACAAATGGATAAAATACATTGTAATTTACAACGCCAGTAACTCTAACTCTTGCAAATGCGAGACCACTTGTATTGCAAATGCTTATGTTTATTTGTGTTATAGTTGTTCCTATTCTATGCATTAAAAGCATTGCCACCTTCTTTATCTGTAAAGTATGCTTAAATCATCAGTCACCATCATGTATGCTATTTTTAATATGAATATACCCCTTGATTGTGACAACATTGTATGAATCATTGAAACCTTACCTAATAAGAATATATTATAAAAAATATTGTTGAACTATGGACAAAAAAGCAGTGTGCTAATATATCTGCAGTCTCAAACAACACAAGTCCACGTCGGGTCTGGTGACTCAGTGGACTAATGCATCCATTGCAGGGGCCTGTGTTCAGCCTTATGGTCACAGGTTCAAATTCTGGTGAGTCCACTCAGGCTTTCATCCATCTGAGGTAGATAAAATGATTACCATAAGCAGACACCTATACTGATATGATATTTGTGGGTGGCACTATTTCCTGTTTTTGACCCCTGATATATTTTGATTAATGATCCCCTGGAATCTCTATGAAAAATTAATTGTAAATTAATTGGAATTTTTAAAAGTGTATATTTGTACCCATGATCAATTTTATTAATGGTTTTTATAAGTATGCTTTTATGGACGTACATTTTACACCGAATAAAGCTGTTTTGACTTGACTTGAGTACCATGAGTTGGGTAACAATGAGCATCTGTTATTCAGAGCCAAGAGACCTCTGGGTGAACGTGCTCTTTACAAATACACATGTTATGTTATGTGTGTTTTCAATGGACATTTAAGAGGAAAAAGAATATTTGTATTCACACAGTTAAATATGAAAAAAAAGCTTTGGTGGCAGTAGCTCTTCCATTCCTATTGATCACGAGTAACAAGAGGTAAAGGAAAATAGAGGTGAAACAGCAATACCTTTCTGAAAAGTTAAAGACCAACTAACGCTGTTGACATACAGTTTGTTGCCAATATTACAGCCTTCTATGTCTTCCTCTGTTCAGTAACTTGTATCATATGGAAAGAAACGTGCAGATCTCAGAGAAAACACGACCTTAAATTACCAAATGTGGAAGTGCGTTAAAGGACCGCTTCACAAAAGCCTGATATTTACCGCCACTTAGCAGAAAGATAATGAAGGGTTATAAGACCGAACTAAGCAAACTTAAGTTAAGGGCGGATTACCTTCTCAAAGGGTACTGCAGGCAAGCAAATCAAGCTATAGCACCCTTGTGTGAGTAGGAAGGATCAGGGCATTTGCCCTCTAAGGGGTTTATTTACAAGCCACTGGTACGTCATGTGACGCACCGGCGGTGCACTCTGCGGGTGATGTAGTGTAGCTTTGATCACCTTCAAAATGGGTTCTACGGAGGGGCTGCTCAGGGTTTGGTTAAGTCGGGTCAGGGAGTATGTTATTGCACCTGCTCTTTTTTCCAAGGCAGCTAAGTGAGCTGATGGTCTAGAAGACTCGCAAAACCAAACTCCCAAATAATTATATTTTGTAGTTGAATTGAGCTTTGCAGGCCCAATGTGACACCTTAGACTTCTCTTGTTCTTACAGCCGCCGAGTATCAGTACCTTGGTCTTATCCTGATTGATTTTTAAGGCGTTGGCGGTGTTATATATATGGAGCTTGCTTAGCGCTAGTTGGAGCCCCGATTTTGCCTGGTCCATTATGATAATATCGTCAGCATATTGTAGAATATGCAGATTCCTTTTAGCCAGGTCCAATTTTGGCGGGAGAAGATTGCTTTTCTCCAGAAATGTTCCCAGGTCAGCAGTGTAGAGATTGAACAAAAGAGGGGCAAGAACACAGCCTTGCTTTAAACCGTCTCTGATTGCAATTTTCTGGAGACAGTCTTTGGGCCAGTTTTGATTTGCACCCAAATGTTCTTGTGCAAGGAGATAAGGGCTCCTAGCAGGCTCTGTGGAATCCCCCATTTATCCAGTTTCCTCCATAGAATGTTGCGAGACACTTTGTCATAGGCCACACTGTAGTCTATAAAGCAGCAGTAGAGTGGAAGATGATTTTTTTGTGTTGCTTGTTGACTCAGAATGGCCAAGGTTGTGATGTTATCTATGGTGGAGGCCGAAGATCGAAACCCTGTTTGGAAGTATGGTAGAATGTTGTTTTCTGCTACCCATTTTTCAAAAAACTTAAGAAGACACCCGGCATATGCCTTCGCCTCAAGATCTAATAGGGCAATAAGTCGATAGTTAGCTGGGAGCGTGGAGCCTCCTTTCTTAAATATGGGGCATAAGACTGAACCTAGCCATGAATCTGGTAGCTGACAGGTCGTAAACATGTTGTTATATATCGGGGCCAAAAGTTCGACCACTCTTCCAGAGCGCATTTGAATACCCCTGCTGGACGGCCATTGGGCCCAGGAGCCCTGTCGTTTTTCATGGCCTTCAAATACTTGGAGACTTTGGCTGCAGTGGTCAGCTCATGGATTTCTGTCGGGGTGGAATCGACACGGTCTCTTAGTTCGATCACCACAGAATCCGCCGTGTGGCAGCTGTATAGTTGAGTCACATGCAGGTCCCAATCTTCTTCACGAACTGCGTTCCCTCTGTTGTTATTTGAGGAACGGAGCTTGTTCATATACGGCCAGATTCATGAAACGAAAATCGGCTCGCAAAGGGCCAGATTCTGAGAATCTGGCCCTTTGTTTGCGAGCGCAATTTTTGCATTTGGGATTCATCATCCCAAATGCAAAAATCGCTATTATAGAATTCTCAAATTTGCGAGCAATTGCATTCAAGGAATCTCTATTTGAGATTCCTTAAATGCAATTCATGATACATTTAAAAAATGCGAATTCGCAATTTTGGGCCGCTATTTACAGTGAAGTCAAACCTCGTGGTAAATAGCGGAAACTTAGAAAAATGCACTTAAGTGCATTTTTCTAAGTTGTATGTTACACATACACAGGTCCTTGGGACATGTGGGTGCGTAACACCAGCGTCCAATATCATTTCAGGGGTGCAACAGGGTGTCCTTTGGACACCCCCACCCCTGCACCCTTGAAATCGCAAACTCAAAATGCGAATCCCTAATAGCGATTCGCACTTTGATATGCATCCCATTCATTCCTATGGGCCTTTAGGCCCATAGGGATGACTGGGGAGTTATTCCTTATTTGCGATTAGCAATTAGCTAATCGCAAATAAGGAAGCTGTAGGAATCGCAAAAAAAATTGCGATTTGTACGTGAATCCCTTTTTGCGAGTCTGTAATAGCAACTCCTTAATAATCGCTATTACGGACTCGCAAAACGGGACTTTGATGAATCTAGGGGATAGTTCCAGAACTGGGACAGGTTTTTGCTGCTTAACAGGGCGAATGTTTTTGGCCACTCATTCGGTTCTTTTAGTCTCTTAGCATCCCATGCTGATTTTTTGAAGGCCTTGCGCAGTAAGGCCATGTTGTTGGCGGAGTGCGCAGTGCCATTCAATTTATGCAGACGCAGGGCCCTCCTTAGGGCTTTCCTTTGAGTGGCTAGCCTGCTATGCCCTTCTTTCTCCCTCACACTCTCTTCCTGCTCATCTGTCTGGAGTTCATTCACCACTTTGTGCACAAACTAGCTATCCCTCTCTATCTTCCTTACTATCTATTCTGTGTAGCTCTCTCCCTTTTCTATTCACTGTGCCTCGTAATTCTACTATACACCACACAATTCCATCCATACAATTCCACAAATAACAATTCCAACTCAACCCACATAATTCCACTCCAAACTACATACATGCACTCCACTCCAAACCAAAACAAATGGATAAAATACATTGTAATTTACAACGCCAGTAACTCTAACTCTTGCAAATGCGAGACCACTTGTATTGCAAATGCTTATGTTTATTTGTGTTATAGTTGTTCCTATTCTATGCATTAAAAGCATTGCCACCTTCTTTATCTGTAAAGTATGCTTAAATCATCAGTCACCATCATGTATGCTATTTTTAATATGAATATACCCCTTGATTGTGACAACATTGTATGAATCATTGAAACCTTACCTAATAAGAATATATTATAAAAAATATTGTTGAACTATGGACAAAAAAGCAGTGTGCTAATATATCTGCAGTCTCAAACAACACAAGTCCACGTCGGGTCTGGTGACTCAGTGGACTAATGCATCCATTGCAGGGGCCTGTGTTCAGCCTTATGGTCACAGGTTCAAATTCTGGTGAGTCCACTCAGGCTTTCATCCATCTGAGGTAGATAAAATGATTACCATAAGCAGACACCTATACTGATATGATATTTGTGGGTGGCACTATTTCCTGTTTTTGACCCCTGATATATTTTGATTAATGATCCCCTGGAATCTCTATGAAAAATTAATTGTAAATTAATTGGAATTTTTAAAAGTGTATATTTGTACCCATGATCAATTTTATTAATGGTTTTTATAAGTATGCTTTTATGGACGTACATTTTACACCGAATAAAGCTGTTTTGACTTGACTTGAGTACCATGAGTTGGGTAACAATGAGCATCTGTTATTCAGAGCCAAGAGACCTCTGGGTGAACGTGCTCTTTACAAATACACATGTTATGTTATGTGTGTTTTCAATGGACATTTAAGAGGAAAAAGAATATTTGTATTCACACAGTTAAATATGAAAAAAAAGCTTTGGTGGCAGTAGCTCTTCCATTCCTATTGATCACGAGTAACAAGAGGTAAAGGAAAATAGAGGTGAAACAGCAATACCTTTCTGAAAAGTTAAAGACCAACTAACGCTGTTGACATACAGTTTGTTGCCAATATTACAGCCTTCTATGTCTTCCTCTGTTCAGTAACTTGTATCATATGGAAAGAAACGTGCAGATCTCAGAGAAAACACGACCTTAAATTACCAAATGTGGAAGTGCGTTAAAGGACCGCTTCACAAAAGCCTGATATTTACCGCCACTTAGCAGAAAGATAATGAAGGGTTATAAGACCGAACTAAGCAAACTTAAGTTAAGGGCGGATTACCTTCTCAAAGGGTACTGCAGGCAAGCAAATCAAGCTATAGCACCCTTGTGTGAGTAGGAAGGATCAGGGCATTTGCCCTCTAAGGGGTTTATTTACAAGCCACTGGTACGTCATGTGACGCACCGGCGGTGCACTCTGCGGGTGATATTTACAAACACACGTAAAACCACTCTGCGTGGCTCTGCATGTGTTTGTAAATATCGCCTCTTTTCATGCAACACTTTGTGTATTAAGGGCAGGACATCGGTCTTGCTGTGGGTGTTCTCACACAACACCCATGTCCACTGATGCATTTCCAGATTTATGAGCAATCGTAAACCTGGAAATGCGTCCGAATGCTATGCCACCCCAGGAGTGCCATAGCGAGGCTCAATGAGAACTGTTTTCATTCCTCACTTATAACAAATGAATGAAATATATAGCACACCCTTATATTTGTCTCAAAGGTCCATATCTATGTATAGGACAAAATTATTGGCTTTATGTATAATATGCCAATGAACAACTTCCGTCTTCTTCATACTACTGAACTGTCCAAATCCTTTAAATGTTTTCAAAAAGCAGAGTCCACATCACTGGATTTTCTTTAAAGACGTGATTCTTTTTATTGATCCTTGATGATGCAACAAAAAACTGCCAACACGTGTTTCGTCTTCCCTTAGACTTTGTCAAGACTGTAACACAAGATAACTATCATTTGTAACTGTCCCTTTAAATATTAAAAGCATTTTCAAACAAAGGAAGTTATAAAATATTATATCAGCACTACGGTTACCAGTATCCAATCATGAGTAAGTATATTGGTTGTAGTACACACTCATATTATATAGAATTTTTTCCTTTTGTCTGTTTCACATATCGTGAACTTTTAACTCACTGTATAAAATTTCATTTCGGATACATAAGAAATGCTCAGTTTGATTTTTGCAGAAACAGGAAAGAGATTTTAGAAAAATAATTTTTTATCGTGATTGTATAGAAAAAGGACATGAATGCCCGAAAATATCCACCAAAGAAGCTATCAGATTGAATGTTTCAGAATGAAAATTAGAATCACCTGTGTACGTGAGCAAGAAACTTTGTTTCATAAACAACCTACTTTCACCAGAAAAATTATGAAAAAACAAAAGTATCACCCCCCCCAAAAAAGTGTCAGTTTTCTAGACACCCCAAATAAGTGTTTGTTAAGATATTTGTCTACCTACTGAACGACGAACTGTCTTTCAATCAAATAATGTGTCCCTTAGGCAGTTGGTCCAGTATCTCCTTAAGGCATACAAATTGATTGATGATGGATTCACTCTGTGACTGGGCGTGAGTGTCTGTTCGGGCTGGACTGTTCCCATGAGGCACAGGGTCAAGACTGATTTGCATATAGCTGTGTCTGAACTGGGGATTGCGAAGTGAGCTAAAGAACGATGATGGATTCAACCCAGATCTGTGACTGGCGGTGAGTGTCTGAAAAGTTTCAGCGCTCCGTCCATCATCTCCTTTTGTTGGTTGGTTGGGTTATCTGAGAAAATCTGATTTTGAAGGGAAAAACACCTTCATGGCCAGAAGAACTAGCTGCAGCTCCATTACATATATGTGTAGGTGCTGCGCCAACATGGACCAAATGTCCTGCACCTTCCTGTTGCCCATATGAGCACTTCATCCCAGTGAGGAGGCAGCCATCAACACATTAGCCCCTGCCCGCAGGGGGTGAAGAGATGTTGCACCTTCCAATTAGAGAGGTTCCTCCGGAAGTTCAGGTCAGAGTGGAGCAACAGGAATATCTACATCTGAGCTGGGAGGCTTCCTTGGTGTTGGAGAGACTGCTATCACAAACACTACTGTAAGGCCCTCACCTGCCATCTTCAGTGTATAAATAAAATACCAGGATGTACAAAGCCATAAGACCAATCAGACGTAAGACACGTAGGACTGGTGGTACATTTGAATCTTTCTAATATGTATGATCCTCCGAGGAAGAGGAAAGGCCATCATGCAAGTTGCGTCTAGGGCCGTCACAATGAAGATCAACCTCTGTGTTAAAAGTGAGGATGAATCATACCCCTTCTACCTCAGTCTGCCTATTTTATTAATGAATATTTCAAGTTTCAAGTTTATTTGATTAGCGCAGTTAATTAAAACCATTGCTATAAAATATCATCATTAGCACAGTTATCATATTAAAAAGCGAAACTGGAAAAACACACTATCAGGATTAAAAAGTCTATGCATATAAAAGCAGTCTTATAGTTACCAGTGTGATCACACTACTGAGCTAGGCCAGAAATAAAATAGATTAAAATAGGAGGTGCTAAACCAGGGGACAAAAAAAATCCGTAATGAGTTTTTTGGGAGGGGGAGCTGGAAGCACTGGGGCCAAAGAGGGTGAAAGAAGATTGTCCAGGAGTCTTACAAACTTTCCAATTCTTGCGAGCGCTTGAATGTCTGAAGAAGTAAAACACAGGGCCGTTGCCTCCCAGCATGACCTAATGCCCCATTTTAAAAATACGGGTTTTAAGAGTAATCTTCTAGGGGCATCCATGACAGGGCAGCAGCACAAAAGATGCAACCATGATTCAGTGTGGTAGGTGCACGTCTGCAGGCCCCCCCTCCTTTGAAGGCGCCCATCTGTAAAAGGCCGTAGAGCGCAGGCCTAGGAGGCGCATGAACATTATGTTCTTCCGAGCCACTGCATTTAGATTTTCCAGCAAATAAGATTGTGGTACCCCAGGATGGTATGAGATATTCAGGGGGAGCAAGACAATAGGTGTTTTTAAAGCCTGGAGGTCCTTCCGATGGGAGATTAGTTTCACCTGCTTATTGATAACTTTTTTCTAGACTGGATATGGAATAGTGTCTGAAGTTAGTAGTGAGTTGTCGATCTCTAGCGTTTTTATGGCCTTTGTAATCTGACGATTCCATGGATTTCCAGGACTGGCAAAGGTTTCTTTTAGCCGGGATTTTAACGTAGTATCTGCAGCTTTTGATGACCTTATAAAATATGTCTGCCTCGCAATAGATGGATTGTCTTTGTAGGCCCAGCTCCAGACGTAGTCTTGCCCTCTGAATGAATTTTGGAAGATGAAAGATTTTTTTGTAGGTGGAAACTTGGGCGAGGTCAAGACTAGCAGAGCATGCACCAGGGAAGGCCTGATGCCCATAGTTTAAGGCAGGGAGTAGTGTAGCTTTGATCACCTTCAAAATGGGTTCTACGGAGGGGCTGCTCAGGGTTTGGTTAAGTCGGGCCAGGGAGTATGTTATTGCACCTGCTCTTTTTTCCAAGGCAGCTAAGTGAGCTGATGGTCTAGAAGACTCGCAAAACCAAACTCCCAAATAATTATATTTTGTAGTTGAATTGAGCTTTGCAGGCCCAATGTGACACCTTAGACTTCTCTTGTTCTTACAGCCGCCGAGTATCAGTACCTTGGTCTTATCCTGATTGATTTTTAAGGCGTTGGCGGTGTTATATATATGGAGCTTGCTTAGCGCTAGTTGGAGCCCCGATTTTGCCTGGTCCATTATGATAATATCGTCAGCATATTGTAGAATATGCAGATTCCTTTTAGCCAGGTCCAATTTTGGCGGGAGAAGATTGCTTTTCTCCAGAAATGTTCCCAGGTCAGCAGTGTAGAGATTGAACAAAAGAGGGGCAAGAACACATCCTTGCTTTAAACCGTCTCTGATTGCAATTTTCTGGAGACAGTCTTTGGGCCAGTTTTGATTTGCACCCAAATGTTCTTGTGCAAGGAGATAAGGGCTCCTAGCAGGCTCTGTGGAATCCCCCATTTATCCAGTTTCCTCCATAGAATGTTGCGAGACACTTTGTCATAGGCCACACTGTAGTCTATAAAGCAGCAGTAGAGTGGAAGATGATTTTTTTGTGTTGCTTGTTGACTCAGAATGGCCAAGGTTGTGATGTTATCTATGGTGGAGGCCGAAGATCGAAACCCTGTTTGGAAGTATGGTAGAATGTTGTTTTCTGCTACCCATTTTTCAAAAAACTTAAGAAGACACCCGGCATATGCCTTCGCCTCAAGATCTAATAGGGCAATAAGTCGATAGTTAGCTGGGAGCGTGGAGCCTCCTTTCTTAAATATGGGGCATAAGACTGAACCTAGCCATGAATCTGGTAGCTGACAGGTCGTAAACATGTTGTTATATATCGGGGCCAAAAGTTCGACCACTCTTCCAGAGCGCATTTGAATACCCCTGCTGGACGGCCATTGGGCCCAGGAGCCCTGTCGTTTTTCATGGCCTTCAAATACTTGGAGACTTTGGCTGCAGTGGTCAGCTCATGGATTTCTGTCGGGGTGGAATCGACACGGTCTCTTAGTTCGATCACCACAGAATCCGCCGTGTGGCAGCTGTATAGTTGAGTCACATGCAGGGCCCAATCTTCTTCACGAACTGCGTTCCCTCTGTTGTTATTTGAGGAACGGAGCTTGTTCATATACGGCCAGATTCATGAAACGAAAATCGGCTCGCAAAGGGCCAGATTCTGAGAATCTGGCCCTTTGTTTGCGAGCGCAATTTTTGCATTTGGGATTCATCATCCCAAATGCAAAAATCGCTATTATAGAATTCTCAAATTTGCGAGCAATTGCATTCAAGGAATCTCTATTTGAGATTCCTTAAATGCAATTCATGATACATTTAAAAAATGCGAATTCGCAATTTTGGGCCGCTATTTACAGTGAAGTCAAACCTCGTGGTAAATAGCGGAAACTTAGAAAAATGCACTTAAGTGCATTTTTCTAAGTTGTATGTTACACATACACAGGTCCTTGGGACATGTGGGTGCGTAACACCAGCGTCCAATATCATTTCATGGGTGCAACAGGGTGTCCTTTGGACACCCCCACCCCTGCACCCTTGAAATCGCAAACTCAAAATGCGAATCCCTAATAGCGATTCGCACTTTGATATGCATCTCATTCATTCCTATGGGCCTTTAGGCCCATAGGGATGACTGGGGAGTTATTCCTTATTTGCGATTAGCAATTAGCTAATCGCAAATAAGGAAGCTGTAGGAATCGCAAAAAAAATTGCGATTTGTACATGAATCCCTTTTTGCGAGTCTGTAATAGCGACTCCTTAATTATCGCTATTACGGACTCGCAAAACGGGACTTTGATGAATCTAGGGGATAGTTCCAGAACTGGGACAGGTTTTTGCTGCTTAACAGGGCGAATGTTTTTGGCCACTCATTCGGTTCTTTTAGTCTCTTAGCATCCCATGCTGATTTTTTGAAGGCCTTGCGCAGTAAGGCCATGTTGTTGGCGGAGTGCGCAGTGCCATTCAATTTATGCAGACGCAGGGCCCTCCTTAGGGCTTTCCTTTGAGTGGCTAGCACTGGGTTGAAGGTCCGCTTCGGACGTAGCCCGTGGGGTCTATGTTGAGCCTCGGGACCCGTTAAGAGGTCTTGTAATTTGATGATAGCGTTATCCCACCGGTGATGTAGATCTGAGGTAGCATTGTGCTTGAAATTTGGAATTTCTTCCGTAAGCCAAGTACCCACCTTGGCAGAACCCGATGTGTCCCATTTGATTCTTCTGACTAAGGTGTGGAGTCCGACCTGCGTTGAGTGCCCCACCACAGTTATTTCAGCGGCGGTTGGCACTAGTAGGTGCATTGTTACCGTTAACGGGTTATGATCGCTCTCGTGACGATGGGGAACTTCCATCTGGAATAATTTATTTCCCAGAAACGGTGATAGGAAAATATGATCAATAGTCGAGATGTTCTTAAATGTTGGTAAAAAATGAGCCGCAGGGTTCTGTTCCAATATAATTTGCTTTGCTGAGCGTAGATTGTAATTATTTAGAAATGTAATCATGGCTTCTTGCTCTCTGGTTTTGATGGCTGGACGAGCGTTGGTTACCAGATCTTTGATGTTTAAATCCCCTAATAGCAGTACCTCTGTGGATACAAATTCCAATAAAAGATCTTCCAGATGTTTAATAAGTAGATCTGTTGCAGTTGCTCTTGTGGTTTTCGCTGTATTATGGTAGCAGTTGATTAGGAGCATGTAGAAGGCCCTGCCTGAAGATGAAAGGCCGGTAATTAATACAGTCTGCCCTGTCATTAAGTTCCGAAGGATGGGGGTAGCCGCTATCTTACACCTGTGCTTGATGAAAATAGAGAGGCTCCCGGAAGGTCTTCCATGGGAGTTGGCCTGAGTAGCTGGTTGAAAATATTTATAATAGCCGAAGAGAGGTGTTGGAGCTAGAGACCAAGTCTCTTGAAGACAAATGATGTCACTTTTGTTCAGATATTCCACGGCTGATTTAGAGGAAATCGTTGACTTTAGCCCAGCCACATTCCAGGACGTGATAGTCAGGTTAGAATAAGACCAGTTGGCATCCCCATTAGGAGGAGCGCTGCTGGGCACGTGCAGTTGCAGGCTCTGGATCAGGATGCCCGTTGCGGCTATCAGTAGCGTGGAGGACAGGGCGGCTCGGTTTGCAGCTTACCAGGTGATGGTTGTTGTTACATGAGATGTTTATGAAATTATCCACTTTCGTGGCTTCTAGGAGCCAGACAGAGTTGCACCCCGGGACCCCTTTAGAACGCTAATGTGCTGCCTCGCAGGGGCCACCGGAAGGAGAACGTCTGGATATTTTTGTTGTATAGGCACCCAAATTTCTATGCCCCAGTTTTCAAATAGGCTTGCTTCCTCGAGGATTGCATCCCTTATAGATTCCCGGGACCACGTTGTTATGGTGGCCTGTGAACCCCCTTTGCCTGGTATTAAGGAAAACTTGACCGATGTAAGGTCCGAACAATTGACCCCGGACAGTGCTGGAACGTTGTTGAATAGCCGGATAAGGTTGTTTCTATTGAGGATGTCGTGTGCGCCCTTATGAACGTAGTGAAGGAAAAAAACAAGTTCAGCATCAATTTCCGGACTTTGAAGGTTCTGACTCCTGGCTGGTTCGCTTGAAGATGCGATTGCCTTCCATTGTTGGGATTGTGCTTCAGATGAATGATTGTTCCCCCCTGTTGACTTTTCACTCCCGGGACATATATAAATTGGGGCTGCGAAAGCCTCTGCATTTGTATAGAGGAGTCCCCGCAGGCTTTGGTTGGAACCTCTGGCAGATAGCACGCAGAACAGCCCGTTGCTACACCCTCTGTTGCAATTTGGAAGTCGCCTCTGATACTTTGCCATTCTCTGGCCTTTGATTGGGCTGTTCCGTGCGTCTGGCATTGCTGCTAAGGGCTGTGCAGTAATGTTCTGGCTGCCAAGGCCTAGGTCATAGGTGGCTATTCCTTTAGTTTTATTTGGCAGAGATCCATACGTTGCCTTTGTGGAGTGTAGTTCGGTGACTCCTAAAACCGGGGGTGTTCCCACGGGCGCTCCCAGTGTCAATAGCCCCGGTTTATCTGTGGTATCCTTGTTGCCCACTTGAATCATGCTTGTCCTGGTAGTTTTCGTTTTGGGTTTTGAAGCCAGATTGAAAATGGGAAAATAAGGGAGGTCCCTAGGTTTGATAGCTGGCGTACTAAGAGCCGCTGCCCATCAAGCCCCACTCTCCTTTTTGCTAAGCGTTGTTTTTTCAATTTCTTTATCTCCCTCCTTGACAACTGAGGTTTTATCAGGAGATTGGAGGGCATGTGGATCATGTTTTTGAGGGCTGTGTTAGTGGGATTTGGCCGTGGGATTGCTAGTTGCGTCGGCGTTAGGCTGCTGATGTCGGTGCGTTCTGGGCCCACTTTGGGGTTTCCTGGGCTGGTCTCCAATGACAAACAAGCCAAACTATTAAGATCTGGTTCAAAAGACGGGGAGATCATTTTCCCCCTGATGTTAAGCCGGCCAATGTAGCAGTGTGTAAGGACTCCTCAGAGGAGAATGAAATTTGAGGCTCTTGAGTGAGTTTCACTGTCCCGTTTCCATTGATGTTACTCTTCACACTATCCAAGAGTGATCCCAGGATTTCTGGGAGAGTTGAGAGTTTATTAATTAGTGGAGAGCAGGAGCAGAAATTCAAGTTATCCAGCGGCCCTGCAGATCTTTCAAGAAAGCTTAGCCTGGAGCCCAGGTCAGACAGTGCTGAAGCCAAAGTTTGAATTAGGTCAAACTGCAGTTCCATTTTCTGAGCTTGCCATAGCATGGCTGTGGCGATTGCATCTTGCTTTACATGAAGGGATGTCAGCGAGAGATAGAATTTATAGATCCCTGGGAAGCAAACACAGTTGGCTCTTGATCCTCTTGCACAATACTAGAAGAGTTGGAATGTGAACTGAGTCCCAGTGTGTGAGCAAGGGTTTCTTCGATTCGGGCTTCTAAAGAAGCCAGGAATCGATTAGATGACAGGGGACTTTCATACTTTCGGCTCTTTTTTAAAGATAGAGGGTTCTTCTGACTGATTTGGAGAACACCTGAGCCTGGGCTGCGTTGTGGTGAGGGCTTCGGTATTAAGTCTACCACTTTGCAGATGTCAGAATCTTTTAAAGGTGTAGACAGCACGCTGCCGTAGACTTGGGCTTGGACTTGTAACTTGGCCATAGTATTTATTACAGTGGCGTTTGTAGAGTCTGTGCCCGAAACTGGTTCAGATAGATTCCCCAGGCCAGTAGAGAAGGCACTTGGTGAAGCAATGGAGCTGTCCTGGATCATGATGGCGTCATCCTGGGAAAACGTACGCAACTGGTGAGTCTCATGTGAGACAAGGGCTTTGGGCGAGGATGGGTGAAGATTTTCCGAACGTGAGCTTTTAAAGTGAACAGGGCTGGAAGAGGAATGGTTATCGTGAACCAGGATACCTGAGTTTATGTCTGCGTCATGCTGTGATGTTGAGATGGGGGGAGGGCCTATTTGAAGAGCAGTGTTGCCGAAAAAGTCACTAATCCGAGGTTGCATCAGTGGGCCACCTGAGTGAGTTTTGTCCTGGGGTGGCGGCAACTGCTGCTGCTGGAACAGTGCCCTTTCTCCAAGGTAATTTCCTAAGCGGCTTGAAAGTCTCCATAGCGATCCCGCAGATATTGCAACTTGTTGAAGGCGGAACTTGCACAGTCCCTGGTCCCCTCCAGGAATAATGGCGGCCCAAGAGTAATGGGGAAAGAACTACAGGGACCACAATCCACAAGAAGATAGGCCTGCAACAGCCCAAGTATGGATTCGTCAAGGTAGCTGAAAGTGGTGTGGGTAAAAAATTGCCAGTTGCCGTACCTTACCGGGCCCACGGCTAGTCCTGACCGCCCAGGTAGATGTCCACTCTGTGATGATGATGAAGGTCCCTGCTCAGCCCCTTTATGCTCACTTTTCCACGTGTCACCCCCGTAGGTGGCAGCACCACCGAGTCTCTGCAGGAGGTGGGCAGGTAGGCAGGCAGAAAGTCCCTGCGAGAGCCTCAGCCGGGACAACAGCTGTTTCCGTATGGTACTGCGTTGGTAGCCCCGCAGATCTCACCGCACTCCCCCGGTCTCCCTGTCTCCTCCTTGGCGGGAGCTCAGCTTTTGGCGTAGGGGGGAGGCGTGGTGCGGAGAAGCTTGCCGCTGCTTGGAGCACGGACAGTTTTGGCCGTAAAAGCCTCTTCAAGAGCAGACAGGTGCGTCTCTGTACATGCGCACGGGGCCCTTGCTTCACCACCGAGCCCCCCGCCTCACTCCGCTTTCCGCCTGCACTTACGGCACCTCACAGCGCGCTCAGCTCTCGGCGTTCCGTGGCTGGCGGTTTGCTGCTGGTGGTGGGGGCGGGTGCGGGGGCGACTGGCAGCCTGTCATGACTCGGGGGCTCTGGGGGTGGCGGCTTGCAGCCGGTCTCCTCATGATACGGGGCTCAAAGCTCAGAAGCCAGAGCCGGAGCTCAGAGTCACTCAGGGGCTCTGTGGCTCCGGACTTAGCTCGGTGGTTTCTCGAGGAGAAGCCGCAACGCTGCACCTCACCGTACCTCACTGCGCCGCCTCGGGAGAGCCTCAGGGGAGCTGATGCTCGTTGCCGCCGCCCTGGGGGGCACTGCTGCTCGGGCTCTCATGGTTACGGGTAGATTTCCTCCGAGCTCCGGCTGTGGATCGCAGATCGCGCCTGCAGCTGCTGCTTCTGCTTCTGCTCTCGCTCACGGTGCTGTCGAGCGAACGGTCGGCTGGAAACACCGGACTGAATCGAGCTTTCAGTCGAGTATTAGGGTTGATTTCAGGTTCAGGGATTAGAGAGTCGCAGAACTGAATGGAGAACTCAAAGTTGTGCTGTTGATAAAGATAGTTTTATTATCAATAATTGTAATAGAACCACTTCCCAAGGTGGTTTAAAAATGTAAACGTTTTACATTGAAATGTTGCTGGGCTGGTATCTATGATCAGCAATTCTGATTGATACAGATACATAACTATGCATCATATTTGACTCTTTCAAGAAACCTGGTCTCTAGTTTCCTCTCATATCCAGGGTTTCACAAGCAGTTCATTCCCATAGATAGATATGTGTAGATGTTAGATTAAATTGCCAGAGCAGGGCTATAGAAACATTCTTTAGAGACTTGCACTTGATTAAATTAACAATGCCAACCAGAAATCATTAACACTGCCAGTGTGTATAACCAACCCGTCACCATAAGTGGCCCAGGTAACTAGTCCGAGATCTTGGAATTACTAGACAGTATACTATCAATCATCCCACACAGTAATAGCAGCATGCAAGTTCTATTCAAATTTTGAGCCCATATTTGGTTGTACAAATCTTAGTGAGATAGAGGATGAAAGTGAGGGATTCCCCCCAATCTACCCCCCTTAATAAATGCCCACATAACTTGCTAGGCAACTGGCACTAGAGTCTATTAGACATGGGCAGAGAGCAGTGATTGTTAGAACTTCAACAGATTGCCCACCTAAATTCACTTTTGACTCTGATAGACACCGCAGCTCAAAAATGGAGAAAAATTACAACATTAATGAGAGAGAGAAATCCGAACAAAAAATCAGGGATCATAAAGCCATGATACAAGTAGAGAATGTGGTCACTGAATTGATAAAATTGAATCGGCCAAAAACTCAGCTAAAACACTTTTTAAAAAAAATATATTTTTATTGGTAAATTTTCTTGCGAACACAGAATTTACATCAAACACAAAAAAAAACACAAGGCAATAGGTATACATGATCAAATCACAAGTACCCTCCTCCATACAAGTGTGTATTAACTTTATCCACATGGAGTAATTGTTATTTAGCGTTAAGCTCCCCAATACAAGCAGATGTGTGTGTATTCACACCCCTTCTTCACATGGCTGCAGTTGGAACCTATGATTCGCCCAGCATATCACTCAATTCCAGTCCATAGTGCCTGAGCCAAGGACTCCATATCTTGAAAATAATTTGGGGCACCCTCTAATTTTATGCATCTCTTTTTCTGCCCCCAGGTACATGTCCATCCCCGCTTTCCACTCATGTAGTGTTGGGGCGTGTGGTGCACCCCATTGTTTGGCTACATCCCTTTTAGCCACCACTAGTCCTAAGTTACAAAGGATAAGGGCATGCCTAGGCACATTTATCTCCGTGGGTATGCCCAGCAGAGCATATTTGGCATCTCTAGATAGCTGTGTCCCACTATCTCGCTATGCTCCTTTATTATTTTAGCCCAATATTTTTAGATGTGGGAGCAGTTCCACAGAGTGTTGATATATGTTCCGTTTAACGGTCTACGTTGGAGGCATTCAGGTGAGTCCAACCTTCCCATTTGGTGAAGACGGAATCTGTCAATGTATTCCTTATGAAGGATTTTTAACTGAATCAAGCGCAGTCTTGATTTAATGGCCACTTCCCTCGGGTGCCTTAGGGCAGTTTGCTGATCCACATATTCAGGGTAATTTCCCAGTGTCAGCAGACCTTTTGAATTGTGTTGGGTATTGTTTATTAGGTTTTATATGTCCATAAATGCCCTTCTCTGCTATTTTACCTTGAAGGAGTCTTCCCTCTGGTTGTGCATACTCGGGTATGTTTGTTATGTCTACTCCCTCAGCCCTGAAGGCATGTCACATTTGCAGATATTTAGATCTTTGACTATCGCTCAGTTGGAATTCTCATTGCAGGGCGCAGAATGTAATCAGGGCACCTTCCTTTATTAGGTCACCTAATTTGGATATTCCAATTGTGTCCTGTGTTTTAAATCCCCTCAGTTTCCCTAGTTTTGGAAGGCATGCACCTTCCCATATCAGGGTCTCCCTTGCAATTTTCTTGTCCCATCACATTTGTTTCCCTGTGGCCTGCTCCCTTTCACACATCCACAGTCCTCAGGGTAGCTGGCAGTAAGTTTCAAGTACCCTTACCCCTTTTTAGGAACGTGCTTCACTCAAAATTGGCATATGCGGGGTGGTATCCCCACTACTATCAGGTGTGCTGCGCTGTAGTATGATCTAATGTCAGGGAGTGCGATCCACCCATTATATTGGTTGTTGTGGAGCGTCTGCAGTGCTATCCTTGGTTGCCCTTTATCCCACAGAAGTGTATGCACCGACTTGTTTATTGTCTTAAAAATTTCCTCCAGAATTTTGTAGTGGTGTTTTGTAGGATGTATAGTAGCTTGGGAAGCGTGATCATTTTGTACATCGCTGCTCTGCCTCATAGTGTTAGAGGCAGCTGTTGCCATCTTTGAACATCCTTGTGTGTATCTGATACTACCCTCCGGATATTATGGGTGATGCTCAATGGGATATCTGTGGTTAAAAAAAGGCCTAGGTATTTGAATTCTTCAGTGGTCACTTGTAAGTCTCTTTGGAGTTTGCGCGTATCTTTGTTTTCCTCCTACTATATATAGGATGGATTTATCCCAATTCATTTTGTATCCTGCACGTTTCCCATAGTCTTCAAATATGTGGAAAAGGGCAGGTAGAGTTGAGGTGAGGCTGGTGACTATAAAAGGATATAGTTAGCGTAGAGCGAGATCTGTTTTCAGAGCTCTGTCCCCCTGCCCGCTGTGAATCCTTTCGCACTTGGGTGGGCTCTGACTAAACAGGCAAGCGGCTCCAATGTTAGTGCAAAAAGCAACGGGGACAGCGAAAAAACTTGTCTGGTACCGTGTTCTACTGGGAACTCAGCCGACATTTTCCAATTAACCCGCACTCTTGCTTGTAGTGATGCGTAGAGCAGCTCTATCCATGCCAGGAATCTCAGTCCGAACCCAAACTTTTTTAGCGTCTGCCACATAAATGCCAAGCGTATGGCATCAAATGCCTTTTCAGTGTCAAGTGATTAAAGTACGTGCGGTTCAGCTCTGTCTTTAATCGTGTCCAGCCAGTTCGCTAGACGACGAAGGTTAAACATTGTCGCACTTTTGGGCAAGAATCCCAATTGGTCGGCATATATAAGAGAGGGGATAACTGGTGTCAGCCTATTTGCTAAGATATTGGTAAGTACCTTACATTCTCCATTTAGGAGCGAGATTGGCTGGTAGGACCCACAATCTGTAGTAGGTTTATGGATTACCACTACTGCTGCACTTCGTAGATCAGGAGGGATTGTGCCCTTCTTCTCTGCTGCCTGAAACATCTCAAGTAGATGCGGGTTCAGTCATCCGGAATTCGCCTTAAAGAATTCTGCTGGCAAACCGTTGAGTCCCGGGTTTTCCTTGTTTTTTGTTTATTTATGGCCCCCGTGACTTCCTCTAGCGTGAGCTCTTCATTAAGGGTTGCCCGATCCTCCCTGACAGAGCAGGGAGGTCTATCTTATGGAGAAAGTCCTTAATCTGTGATTCCTCCGCCAGCACTTTGGCCTTGTATAGGTCAGCATAGTAACTTGCTATGTCTTGAGCTGTAGTAAAGGTATGTCAAGCCCTTTGGGTGACAGTGAACCACCTAGATTCCATCTCTTTCCTCCCTAGCCATGCCAGGAGCCTCTTTGCCCTGTCTCCCACCTCATATAGGTGGTGTTGTGTGAGTAGGAAGAGCATTCTCGCCTCTTGATGAGCCATTGCTTGGTATTCTCTACGGGTAACCTCCAGCTGGCAGATAATGGATTGGTCAGTGATTACTCCGATGTCCTTTTCCAGTTCCAGGAGTCCATTTGCAAGGGCCTCTATCTCCTGTTCCTCTCTGTTATGCTTATGTGCAATCGCGTTTAGGGCTCTATCCCATAGCACGGGTTTGAAGGCTTCCCAGAGGACCTCCGCCGAAGACACAGAGCTGTAATTTTCAAGAAAGTATAGTTCGGGATCCACTCTGACTTCCCATGCCATTGTTGGGTCACAGAGATACCACGCATCGAGGCTCCACCCACCTGACTCTCTGCAGGTTTTTCCTCCGACCGAGAGCCACAAGGAGGAATGATCGGATAGGCCCCTTGCCGGGTATCCCACTTTGCCCACCCTCCCTAATTCTCCCGCCGGAGAGAAAAGATAGTCTAACCTGGAGAACACCCTGTGAGCCCCAGAAAAGTATGAGTATGAGTATGCACGGTCAGTGGGGTGATGTCAGTGGGGTGATGTAATAGCCCTAATGTGAGTGCAAATTCGGTTAATGGAGTATTCCCCCTCTGTCCAGCTGTTACACCCGAGTGGTCTATGGAAGGGTCAGCCACATTGTTCAAGTCCCCCACCACTAAATGTAATGAGGAGTCGGAGTCTAGTAGAAGCTCAGCAACTTTATTCAGTGTACGCTGCTGTAGTCATGGAGGTGCGTAGCCGCTGAGTCTTGTGAGGTCTCTGCGCCCCCAGGTCCCATGTACCGCCACTAACATGCCATTTGGGCCTGTCCAGGTTTTAAGAGTGCAGAAGGGTATGGTTTTCCTAACAAGTACAGCAACTTCCCTAGAGCCCGAGGAAAATCCAGTATGGGCTAGTGTTGTGTACATGCCTCTCCCCAGAAAAGTGTGGTGCGTCCCCCTAAAAGGTGTTTCTTGGAGTACTATATCTGGTTTTAGTCTCTTGAGGTATTTAGCAACCAGGCCTCTTCTGATTTGGTGTCCGAGGCTGTTGACGTTCCACGTCATCACTGGGTATTCCCCTTCACCACCTCCCTGTGGAGTTGTCTCTGTCCTCCTGCTTCAACACCCTCCGCATGCCCCACAAGATCTACAGGTGGATCACCACAGAAACAAGAACGGTCACCCAGGCCCTTGTCCGCAGAAGGTTGGACTATGGAAACGCCCTCTACACAGAAGTCTCAGCCAAACTCCTGAAACGACTTCAGCGCATTCAAAACGCCTCCGCACGCCTGATCCTCAACATCCCTCGCTGCAGCCACATCACACCCCACCTGAGAGACCTGCACTGGCTCTCCGACAACAAGAGGATCACCTTCAAGCTCCTCATCCACATATGGCACTCCACAACACCGGACCAGCATACCTCAACAGACGACTCAGCTTCTTCACCCCCAACAGCCAGCTCCGTTCCGCTGACCACGTCCTCGCCACAGTCCCCCTCATACAAAGAGCAACCTCTGGAAGCAGGTTGTTCTCTCACCTCACTGCCAAGACCTTGAACACCCTCCCCATCCGCCTATGGCAGACCCAGGACCTCCTGACCTTCAGAAGACTCCTCAAGACCGGGCTATTCGAGCAGTAGCAGCATCCCTCCCCCCCTCTCCAGCGCCTTCAGACCCTCACGGGTATGTAATGCGCTTTACAAATGTTCTGATTGATTGATTGTCATTTCTGATTTGTGTACTGTGTCTCAAGGAAGGGCCTGCTTGTCTCTGAACCTGCTGCCAATATTTCTCTCCGGGCTATTGCAAAACATAGATTAACCACCTCTTGCTTCAGCTTATAACCTGTCCCCCCAACTCCCCCGCTCCCCACTCTCTCACACTTCCCACACACTTCTCCCCAACTGTCAACATGACAACTGTGTCACAGGATATGCCTGAGAGGTCTGTAGCCCCCGGCCCTCGCCTCTAACAGTGAGTTAACAAATGAGAGAAGATTGTCATAGGTCTCTAGGAGCCCCAAAATTCGCCCCTATTAACTGTGTTAGATAAGTCTCAAAGGGCACCTAGTGCTCTCTTACTGTCCTTTCGGCATCCAACATGCCCTGGATCTCAGCCTTCTTCGCTCCCATCAGGCGTTTCTGGCCAAGGAGCTTCTCTGGGGTCATTGTCTGCATTCAGCTCCTCCAGCCGCGTGATCTTTTGCATGAGTGGGGGGTTGTTGTCTGTTTCTTCTGAGAGTCCCTGTTCTGATGGGACTGAAGTGACTTGTTGCTGGGGCAAACCTCTGTTTTGGCCCCAAGTCCGTGTCAGAGATGTGAGCCCCCTCATCTAGATTCCTTTCAAGCCTCTGTGGTGTGCCTCGATGCAGTTTGGTCTTCTGTCCCAGCCAAGGTTGCGTGTTTATACTCCACGATGGCCAGGAGTTAAGACTCCATTGGTTCCTCTCTTTGTGTTCTTGGAGGGCATTCCTCTATCCAGGCCACTGCTCCTCTGGTGTCTGAAAGAAGAACGTTGTGTTTTGAAATATTACTTTAAGTTTTGCGGGGGAAAGCAACATGTACTGAATGCGGCAGTTCCTCAGCTTTTCCTTGACAGAATCAAAGTCTTGTTCTTTACTACTGGACTTCTCAGGAGTAGTCCGGAAAGACCATTATTTTGGTACTTTTGAGTCGGGCCTCCCCTGTGTGTCTCATCTCTCACTGTATTAAATCTGGTAATTTAAGAATCGAGTGATCACTGATCCGGGAGGTACTCCTGCTGGAGGTTTTGAGTTGGGCATCCTATGAGCTTGCTCAATCACAAAGCAGGTGGAGAACTGAGCATTCGGTAAATTGTCCTTGAGTCACTTGTAGAGAAAGGATCCCACTTCTGTTCCCTCTCTTCCTTTCAGAAATCCTATAAAACACAGGTTTTTCTGCCGTGCACGAATTTCCGTGTCGTCCACTTTCCATGCAGTCTCCCTCATGGAGGCTGTCAGTTGGGTAACTTCTTTTGGTAGACTGTGCGTTACAGCCTCCTCTTCCGATATGTGTTGCTCTGCTAGTGACACTTTCTCAATTACGTTGCAATGGTCTTGTCGTAGTAAAGTCACGTCAGTTCGCACTTCCGCTATCCTTCCCTCTAGCACTTCTCTAGATGATTGCATTGCCTTCAAGAGCGTTGCGTTGTCTGGCATGGGTGCAGGATCCCCCGTCGCTCCCGAGGGAGGGACCACAACTTTAGCATACCTGTCCATTTTGCCCTGCCTTTGAACCTTTGGCACCTTGTCTCTGGCTATTGGGTATAGCTGCGTCTTGCTTCAGTAAGGTGGAGACCTGTACCAGTCATCCACCTTTCGTGGACCGGGTATAAGTGCCCTCTATCACGTAAGTGTTCCCACACGTTCAAGTTTGGTTCATGCAGTGAGGTATTCCGGCGGGGTTCCGGCGGCAGTCTTCTATTTATGGTTCCTGTTGCGGGTGGATATCCTGACCTTACTTTCCAGGTAATTTGCACTTTATAGCAGCTGCCCAGCACTTCGTGTCACTACCCTGTTCTTCACCTTCTGCTTTTCGTGTGAGCTTTGCTCACCCTTGGGCTTTCTGCAAGCACGGCGGTTCGCATCGGGCCCCCTAGTTGTCACTCTTTTTGTGTGGATACACCTGGCTACCCAGGGGTCTCTCCTGGTCTCCCATGCCCTGCTCGGAACCTCCTCCGCTACCTGTGACTGTGTGTGCCTCAGCTCTGGTGGGTAGCTCCACACCAACACTCAGTAATAATCCGTCCTTTTAGTCCAGGATGGCAGACATCTTCCCCATATGGCTCTTGTGGTGGGTGACCTGCCTTGGCCCTGCTTCATCGGTGAGTGCTGTTTCAAGTGACTACAATGACCTTCATGCCATGCATCTGCACCCCAGCCTCCACTCATTGTGTGCAGTGGGCTCATACTGGGGTTTTATATTTGTGACTGGTGGTTTGCGTATGGGCCTTCCTGCTGTCTCCTACTTTTTTGTATGGATCCCCCGTCAATATCTGTGGCTACCTATGATCGGCGTGCTGCCCGGGGGCCTGCGGGGAGTTGAGTGCTTCCCTTCATGAGCCTTGCACTGTTCGTGGGCATGGGATGGTCCGGTGTCCCCTGTGTTCTGGGCATCACCCCAGCACCTTACTTCTGTCCAGAGGCGTAACTGGAGCCAAATTTCGGGGGGAAGCTAAGATAAAATTTCGGGGGTCTGAATCTGTACTCAATAGGCAGAGTAGAGCTGCAGGGGCTCTTAGGAGGGGTGAAACAACAGCAAGGCCTCATTAACATGCAAATGGTCTTTTAAAGACCTGTGAAGTGCGTGGGTGCGGATCTGTGTGTGTGCCCAGGAATCTGTCTCATCCTGGGCTGCCACACACAAGGGGGGTGCTGAAGGCCTTTGATTCCAATGGGTGTTGCGCGCCTGCTTCTGTCCGGTATATTCCTAGGGAGATTCTGTGTCTCCTCCTTTAATCTATGTCATCTGGTACCTGCCCCGTCGCCTCATCTCTCTGGTATGAATTCTGAGGGGTATGGGTTATAACTCCCGCACATACGTATTACCAAAAACTGGACATCATACATGATTGCGTCACTTGTCATAAATAATTTGTCGTAAATCATTTTGTCGGTCATAAATCATTTGTCTGTCATCACTCATTTGCATAACAGAGGATCATACATCAGGTGTCATGATCATAAATCATTTGTGTACCATGAATCATTTGTGTCATGGACCGCCATAACTTGGACATCATAAATCATTTGGGTTACATTGCCATAAATCATTTGTCATCCATCATTCCTGGTCATAAATAATTTACTTATCATACCTCCTTTGCATATTATAGAATCGTGAATCACCATGACAGTTCGTTGTTCCGCTCTCTTATAGGCGTATCTCCTTTCTTGGCACTTTTGGGGTCCAACTTGTTCTGTCGGTTGCCACGCCTCTTTGCGAGTGGGGGGTAGCCTCTCCCCAGAGTTAGGCCCCCACCTCGCTACCTTGCTAGTCTCTTTTTGTGCCCTGCCGTCCAGCTGGGTCTGGACTGCGAGCGCCGTCTCCGTTTGCTACCCCCGTTTGTCAGGCCTACTCACCCTGCCGATCGGCATCCCATAGTGAGTGGCCCTTTTTCTACACACTGCCCCATCGGTGTGCCTCCATAACCATCCGCTGTACCTCTCTTCCCGCCACGCCGGTGGGGAGGCTTACATCTTCCTGCGGCTCCCCCCTTCCTGTGATGCTCATATTTCCACTTCTGTTGCTCTTTTTTTGCAGCCTGCTGTCAATGGCCTGCTCAGCTCCCTCCTTGCCGTTATATATTGGTACTCTTGCTCACCATTCGGCTTCATCAGCATCATCTCAGCTCGCCATGGGCCATAAATGAAAATAAAATTGGGAGATAGTCAGCTGCAGCTTATGGAGGCCTAATACAGCCTAATACAGCACCCCACGCCGAATAACCTCATCCACTTCACCACTGCCCCTTACGGGCTCCCTCGTACTGACTCACTGGATATCAACTGGCAGCAGAAAGCTGGCCTGCTCCCCGCATCCTGCCATATGTGCCACTTATTCCGCGAGTGGCTTGTGGTCTCTGATATCTCACCGGCTGCTTGTCCCTGTGTGCTTCCCCATCACCACAGCTGGCTACCCATAACTCGAGATGATATGGACAACCGGTGCCTGGTGCACCACTACCATTCATGTCCCTAAATTGGTTGCATAAACAGTGTGCATACCCATTGGGCTCGGGGGCACGATTACAGTCCACCCCCCTGAAAAGGACGCTGTAATAGGTTTAACAAGCGATGGTAACTCTTGGGGGGCTTAGAGCCTCAGTTCGGCGCATTTACTGTCATCTCAGCTCAAAAGGGGTGTTGTCAGCAACCTTACCGCTTGATTGTCATAGTGGTCGACACCTTGAGGAATATATACCCATTTGTGTGTCAGCCACTTCTCATGGTAAAGTTGGCCTCTCACTCGGGTCCACTTTTTCGGCCGCAGCTTGCCGGCCGGGCTGCACGTGTCTTGTTAGTTGTAGGATAATAACAATGACGTGTTGTTTATTTATCTGCCTTCCTCAGTATCCTTGGCTTGGCTCAGAGGCTCAAGCGGGGCCGACTATATGACTGCATGTCTTGGTGGGAATTGGACATACCAAGTTGTTCAACCTTCACTGACTAGGCCCTCGATGTGGACCCCGCCTGCGTGGTTCTGCCTAAGGAACCTCGGGTAATTTATTTATTTATTTTCAAGCTTCAGAATTTAACGGAGATCGCTGACTGCATTCCTAACTGCTGATCCGCACAGTGCACTCGCGTGAGCCCAGATATCGTTCTACGTTACTAAGGTGTCCTACCACCATTTCTCCCAGGCCCCCTGACACCCGAAGGCTGTGGCGCCACTCGCTACATGTTACTATCCTAGACTACCAGGAGCGATTTATTTGTGTGGCTAGCCCCCCGCTTGCATACTGACGCGATGCCATCTACTGGCACCTAGTTTCTGGCAATTTTACATTGCCAGCGCGACTTTGCGGATCTTTTTGCCTATTCCCCCAAGCGCCCTCCATTTTGTTGTTGTTGTCCTGATACCTAGCCCGCCCCGCCTCCCAGCTGAGACGCCCTCCCACAGACTTGAAGAGCGCTCCGTTACCTGGAAGCGCCGTGACTCACTCTACGCTTCCCAGCCGAGTGGTCGCTCCCTTTGGCTCCGGTATCGTTTCTGAACGCTTTGTGCTGCTAACTGTGCTGATTGAATTGCCTGCTGTGCGCTTTGTATACCGCTTTGCATATTTAGTAATTTTACATTGCCAGCGCGACTTTGCGGATCTTTTTGCCTATTCCCCCAAGCGCCCTCCATTTTGTTGTTGTTGTCCTGATACCTAGCCCGCCCCGCCTCCCAGCTGAGACACCCTCCCACAGACTTGAAGAGCGCTCCGTTACCTGGAAGCGCCGTGACTCACTCTACGCTTCCCAGCCGAGTGGTCGCTCCCTTTGGCTCCGGTATCGTTTCTGAACGCTTTGTGCTGCTAACTGTGCTGATTGAATTGCCTGCTGTGCGCTTTGTATGCCGCTTTGCATATTTAGTAATTTTACATTGCCAGCGCGACTTTGCGGATCTTTTTGCCTATTCCCCCAAGCTCCCTCCATTTTGTTGTTGTTGTCCTGATACCTAGCCCGCCCCGCCTCCCAGCTGAGACGCCCTCCCACAGACTTGAAGAGCGCTCCGTTACCTGGAAGCGCCGTGACTCACTCTACGCTTCCCAGCCGAGTGGTCGCTCCCTTTGGCTCCGGTATCGTTTCTGAACGCTTTGTGCTGCTAACTGTGCTGATTGAATTGCCTGCTGTGCGCTTTGTATGCCGCTTTGCATATTTAGTAATTTTACATTGCCAGCGCGACTTTGCGGATCTTTTTGCCTATTCCCCCAAGCGCCCTCCATTTTGTTGTTGTTGTCCTGATACCTAGCCCGCCCCGCCTCCCAGCTGAGACGCCCTCGCCCCTCCCCCCCCCACCACCCATATATGACAGGAGTTTCCGCGCGCAGCGTCCACGCGCAGCGTCCGCGCCCAACCCGCGCCGAAGGTGCGCCAAAGGTAAGCCCGTCTACGCCCGTCCGCGCCTGGACCGCGCCCAGCGCCAGACCCCCTGCCCCTCGCGCTGCCCAGCCCTCCCGCATTACCTACGATGCCGCCACCCTCCTAGCCCTTAACCCCGGTCGCGCCCCCAACTGCGGCCAAGCCGCCCCTGGACAAACCCATGGACCTTTCTCCTGCTTCTCCTGCAAATTCAGCGGCACCGACAACATCCCCGCTACGACCACACCACTGACTCCCGACCCCAACCACCTACAATGCATCCTTCTCAACACCCGATCAGTCCACAGGCACGCCATTGACCTATGGAATCTACTAGACACCATTTCTCCAGACATCGCCTTCCTAACAGAAACATGGATGAACGCTTCCTCCGCACCAGACATCACCATTGCCATCCCTGAAGACTATAAGATCACTCGCAAAGACCGCACCAGCCACACAGGAGGAGGCATCGCTATCGTCCATAAGAAATCAATCCGCATCTCAACCAGCTCTGACGCCAACCTCGCTAACTCCGAACACCTTCACTTCCAGATCCACATCGACCCCAAAACAACACTCAGAGGCACCCTCCTCTACAGACCACCAGGACCCCGCGCAAAATTCAGTGAAGACATCACGGACTTCATCACCCCACACGCGCTCCCCTCCAAAGACTACATCCTTCTGGGAGACCTCAATTTTCACCTTGAAAAGATCAACGACCGCAACACCGCCACCCTCTTAGACAACCTCGCCAACCTCGGACTTAAACAACTAGTCACTTCCCCCACCCACATCGCAGGTCACACACTCGACCCCATCTTCACATCCAGCAATCATGTCTCCTTCAGCCACACTACGGATCTCCTCTGGACTGACCACAGCTGCGTTCACTTCACCTACAACAAACCAAAACCCACCATCCACCTCCATCCTACCCTGCAAAGAAACTGGAACAAAATCACCACGGACCAGATCTCCGCATCGCTCCTTCGAAACACCCCAGCCCTCTCTTCTAACGCTAACGAAGCCGCCGCCAACCTCACCCTATGGTTATCCAACACCGCCGACACCTTAGCACCACTGAAAAAACGTCAAAGCAAACCTGGCAGCAAGAAGGCCTCATGGTTCAACGATGATCTTAAGAAGTCCAAGAAACTCTGCCGCTCCCTTGAAAAGGCCTGGAAAAAAGACCCAACCACTAGCACCAAGGACGCCTTCAAAAACGCCACCCGCACTCACCACCAACTAATCCGAAAAGCCAAGAAAACAACATTCAAGGATCGACTCGACAACAACGCCCACAACAGCAAGGAACTTTTCAACATTGTCAAGGAATTTTCCAATCCCTCGGCCAACTCCAACGACATCACCCCCTCTCAAGCCCTCTGCGACTCCCTAGCCTCATTTTTCCACAACAAGATTGCAGACATCCACAACAGCTTTGACAACCAACCCGGAAACCAACCCACCCTACCATTTGCTGAACATTCTCCCCCCGTGAACACCCTTAACGACTGGAACCCAATCTCCACTGAGGACACCATCCGCCTGATGAACTCCATCCACTCAGGATCCCCCACAGACCCATGTCCTCACCACATCTTCAACAAAGCAGACTCCGTCATAGCACCGCACCTCCGAGACGTCATCAACTGCTCCTTCAACTCCGCCACCTTCCCGGAAAGCTGGAAACACGCTGAACTCACCGCCCTTCTGAAAAAACCCACAGCGGACCCCACCGAACTCAAAAATTACCGCCCCATCTCGCTTCTTCCATTCCCGGCCAAAGTCATCGAGAAAGCTGTCAACAACCAGCTCGCCGCCTTCCTCGAAGCCAACAAATCCCTCGACCCCTCACAATCTGGCTTCCGAGCAAAACACAGCACTGAGACCGCCCTCATCGCAGCAACAGACGACATTCGAACTCTACTGGACAATGGAGACACAGTCGCCCTCATCCTCCTTGACCTCTCTGCAGCATTCGACACAGTCTGCCACAGCACCCTTTTACAACGCCTCAATAACATCGGAATCCAAGGAAAAGCACTTGATTGGATCACCTCTTTCCTCACCGGAAGAACCCAGAGAGTCCGCCTCCCACCATTCAAGTCCGAGGCCACCGAAGTCATCTGTGGCGTACCACAAGGATCCTCACTCAGCCCCACCCTCTTCAACGTATACATGAGCCCCCTCGCGGCCATCGCCCGCCAACACAACCTCAACATCATCTCCTACGCGGATGACACTCAACTAATCCTTTCTCTCACCAATGACCCCAGCACCGCCAAAACTAACCTACACGAAGGTATGAAAGAAGTTGCCGAATGGATGAAACAAAGCCGTCTGAAACTGAACTCAGACAAAACAGAAGTCCTCATCTTAGGTACATCCCCCTCTGCATGGGACGACTCCTGGTGGCCGGAAGCCCTCGGAAAAACACCCATCCCGACAGACCACGCACGGAACCTAGGCGTCATCCTGGATTCTTCACTCTCAATGAACAGACAAGTCAGCGCCGTATCCTCTTCCTGCTTCAACATTCTTCGCATGCTCAGAAAAACATTTCGCTGGATCCCCTCCGAAACAAGGAAAACAGTCACCCACGCTCTGGTCACGAGCCGACTGGACTACGGAAACACCCTCTACGCAGGCACTACCGCTAAACTCCAGAAGAAACTCCAACGAATCCAAAACGCCTCAGCCAGGATCATATTAGACATCCCACGCAACGAACACATCTCTGGTCACCTTAAAGACCTTCACTGGCTACCCGTCAATAAGAGGATCACTTTCCGACTGCTTACCCACGCTCACAAATCACTCTACGACATCGGACCAGAATGCCTCAACTCACGACTGTCCTTCTACACCCCCTCCCGCCAACTACGTTCTTCCAGCCAAGCCCTCGCCACTGTACCTCGCATCAACAAGACCACCATGGGAGGCAGATCCTTCTCATACCTGGCTGCTAAAACATGGAACTCACTCCCCGCTTACCTTCGCCTTACCCAAAACCACCTAGCATTCAGAAAGCAACTTAAAACGTGGATATTTGACAAGTAATCCTCCTCCCCTTCCTAAGCGCCTTGAAACCCTCTGGGTATGTAGTGCGCTATATAAATTCTCTGACTTGACTTGACTGTGTAATCATTGGCAACTATGGGGTGTAAGCTGGTCTTGAGGTGCACTTTTAACTGTGTTAACTGTGCATTGCATGCCTGGCCAGGGTGAAAGGGTTTACTGTGTGCTATACTGGGCGATCAGGCCTGGCCGTGGTTAAATGCAATCTGAATTTGCATTTGGCACTATAGGTTCCATGCACCTTTGCTCAGACAGACTCTGCCTGGCCACAGGCACACCTCTGCACCACGGAGTTACCGCGCAAGCACCTGCAAACACTATTTTGCGACAGCAGTACTTCCCACAAGCACCTAGTCTTGACTCTTTCACTTTTGTGGCAGTACTTGCGTATAGTATTACCAGCTATGTGCTGTCTATAATTTGGGTAGTCAATAGGTACATCATGCATTGAATCAGTTTGATATCAAATGAAATGTGGATGTGAGGAAAAGAAGTGATGACTACGAGGCAAGCAGCTTCTTTCGTGATGCCAGTGCATGGGACACTGTGCTTCGTTCACCATGGTGTTACTGCTGTATTTATTCATTTATTTATTTAATGCATTTTTATAAAGTGCGGAAGGTGTCAGAGCACTGTACAATAGAACCAGTTACGTTACATGACAGAACTGTTACAGGAATGAAACAAACAAAGGTGCGCGACTTGCACCTGAAACCGGGACTCATTTTATCAGTCTCATGCGGATGAAAAGCTGGGTGGACCTGCTGTGAACTGAACCTGTGCCCTTGGGGTCAAGCGCAGACCCCTACAGTACACTCATTTTTACTGGACGAGTACCGTCCATTCATGACTGATATGCCTCGGCAAAAGAACTCCGGAGGCGCAGACCAGATAGCCAGCTCCAAGTTTAAATGATGGGGATGGGGCCCTACACTTTGTTCAATGCTTTCCACCATGTTCTTAGCCATTTTGCACAATTACAGTGGGAAAGAGAGCCCTCCCCCCGTGGACGCTCCATCCCTTCTTTCGGGAATTACTTCCGGGATTTACGCAGCTATCAAAGGCTGCTGGTCCGGCGTGGTGCTTGCACTGGGTCTCGCGGTTCGCTAGCGATCGTGCGCTTTCCTGACATAGTCCCCGTTCCACCAGCGCCAGTGTTATGCCTTAAACTATTTACCCCGGCTGGAGGACCAAAAGCTCATTATGGAACGACCTCGCTCTAGCACCCCATTACCTTCTGCGCATGACCCCGACCAGTGTTCACCTCAACCTCGCCTCCTTGTGGCCGTTTCCTTGGCATGGGAGTTCTCCGTGGGCAGCTGGGCACTGCCCCCTTTTCGGATCGTGGGAGTTCGGCGACGCCATAATCATTGGCTCCTCGTGGTCGGCCATGCAGAGTTACTTCACTGCCACCGCTGCTGTTCTCGGCCATTCGGATTCCCTCTGCCCCTGGGTGGTGAGGGGAGTCGTGCCCTTTGCTTCGGGCCTCAAACCGACGTCGCTCAGCTGGACCTGGGGGAGTGCTTCTTCTTTGATCGGGCACCACCTGACTCTGCGTGCTTTTCCAGCTTCGCCCCGGCTGGGCCTTGCTGCAGCACTCCTCGACTGCCGCTTGATCCCCTCGTGGAGCTTGGTGAGAGATCTTACCCACTCCCATACGGCCCAATGGGTCCTCTGGCTGAAAGCAGAAAAATTACAGCCCGACAAGCTGCTCTGTAGATCTTCCTTCTAGGGGCATGTTGTACTCGAAAATCCTTCTGCGCCGCTCCCCAGCTCCACGATGTAGTGACGAGCTGCAGAATGGGGAGCTACACGCATGCGCTGAGGGGTAGTGCAGACGAGAACGCGAGCGGTCCGACGGTTGTTTCACATTCTGAATAGGGTTTCGTGCCACTGCCACTTGTTAGATGGCTCCAATAACGTAAAACCCAATAACGATAAACCCACGTCTAGACATAGGGCGGCAATCAAATAATGGATCCTCCTTCACCTGCCCCCTTCACCTACATTATAATAAAAGCGATCTTATATTTTTTCTGTTCCCGTGGCATTCATTACCCCTTCACTCTATGAACCTATATCGGCTTAGACAGCTGCTGTAAATGAATAATCTATACCGCCCTCCGTATTGATGCCAACGACCGTATTTGCTTGGTAGATCCACACTACCTCAGCCGTTTTTATTTATTGATGTTCCTCCTGGCTTCCATTTCGAAGATAATAATCCGCATGGTGTATTTATGAGATACAGACAACTGATATCGCTGCTTCCCCCCACTCCCCAAAAGATTCGGGCATCTCCACTCTGTGAGACTACATGAGGCCCTGAAGAGAGTCCCAAGAGAACCAGTGGGATTCGAAACGCGTAGGCTCCTGCCACATTGTGTCTGTGAGAGTGACAGGATCATTTAATTAATTTCCCCCAGCCGCTCGTACATTACCAAGCCTCACCAGTTTAAAAAGTTTCTTTTGCAGATTTAATTTAAGATACTGGATTGTACATTATAAAATTAATCTCTTCTTATTTCTGTAAAATCGTGGTTGCAGACTGTGGCTTCTTGTTTCTTCTGTGGTTTAGATTGTACATATTTTAAAATTGTAGCATATGTTTTTGCAGCCCCCCTTTCCCCTAAGTGGTTTGAATGAGTTTTGAATGTCTGTGATATGTCTGTAATACTATATCTATATTGGACTTATGTCAGACACATTATATCAAAGATGCTTGGAGATATCTGTACCCAAATATATCAGGGTACACATATTACTCAGCACCCCACAAGATGTGCACTAGATTAGACATGGCTTTAGCTAGCGACAAACTACTACAGGCTGGTTCCATGATTATTTGCCCCAGAATAACATCTGATCATAATGCACTAATAATGACATTCGACACACTAAATATCAGGACACCTCCCAGACCATTCACTTTTCCTAGACACTTAATTTCAGACCTAACCTACGTGACACAGCTTAAAGCCCATCTTAGCGAATTTATAAATATTAATAAAAACTCAACTGGGTGTTGCATGGTATGGGACTCCTGCAAGGCAAGCATTAGGGGCTTCACACAGGCTTATGTGTATAGGCAAAATGCAGAACAGAAGCAACATAAGATCACACTATTAGCAAATATAACCAAACAAGAAGAACTACTAGTTAAAGCTTTACAGCTCAACCTCCCAACAACTATAGAAATCAACTTAAAACTCAGCGCACTAAAAACTGACATAAAATCTAACTTCATTCGGAAAAGTAGTGCAAGTATCCATAAATTTAAAATTGCGCAATATGAGGGGGGGACAAAATTGGTAGAATCTTAGCCTATAAAGTTGCAGAAGATAGAGCAGATACCTTAATTTCTAATATCCGAGGGCAAGGGAACATATTATATAATCAGCCACAAGACATACTGGACCAATTTGCCGAATATTATAGAAACTTATATACCCCAGATAGCCCTGTAGATCAAGACCTAGTTCGGGAATATGTTAGTGATTATGATTATGTTAGTGATTATTTACCGAACATAGAGACTGTCTAACGAAATATCACCGACTGAACTACATCAGGCTATTATTTCCCTACCTACCGGAAAAGCGGCAGGAGAGGATGCGATACCCTTGGAACTTTACAAAATCTGTAGATCAGAATTAGAACAGTTATTGTTGGAAGTCATGCAATCAATTGGACAAAATGGAACGGCTCCCAAATCCTGGAACAGGACAAAAATAATTTTCTTTTTAAAGAAAGGTAAGCCCAAGGAGGAGAGAGCGTCATATCGTCCCATTTCGCTGATAAATACTGACGCGAAAATATTTGCTAAAATCATGGCACTTAGATTAGCCCCATTTATGCCCAAAATAGTTAACCCGCAACAACACGGGTTCATCTCTGGGAGAGATACAACGACACATGTAAATATGGCTATTACAGCGTTCGATGTCGCGGAGACTGAGTCCACCCCACTCGGCATGATCTTATTAGATGCTGAAAAAGCCTTTGACCGAGTGGGGTGGGACTATCTCTGGAGCGTGCTGTCTAAAATGGGTTTTTTGAAGGGTATAAAAGCACTTTATGACAAACCTACCGCCTGTATTAGTTATGGGGGCCTGATTTCATTTTGCGTGGGACCCGTCAAGGATGCCCCCTTTCACCCCTCTTATATGCCCTCTCATTAGAACCATTAGAACCATTCTTGCTAGCCCTTCACTCTCAAAACCTGATCGTGCCTTTCAGCTCCGGCTTACAGGAGCTGAAAATGACAGCCTATGCGGATGACATTGCTGTATACACCACCGACGTCGCTAAAGCACTGAAAGGAATATTCATAGAGGCTGGGAAATTCGGGAAGGTGTCAGGCTACAAACTTAACCGACAGAAGACACAAGTTATATCTAATTACTCCCCCACCGTGGCTATCCCCGAGATCTGTAAAGAGGCAACCTATTTAGGGGTTAAATTAACGGCCAGACTACAAGATATTAATAATATAAACTATAATGATTTGATTAAAAAAACTACTCTTTTACTGAAAAAAATTGAATAAACTACCCCTGAATCTGATTAGCAGAATCAATCTTATCAAGATGAAAGTCTTACCAAAGTTTGTTTACTTATTTCGATCTATTCTACTTGCACTAAATAATCAATTCTTTCAGCATCTAGACGGGCTCTTGAGTAGCTTTATATGGAGTTACAAAAAGGCCAGAAGATCGTTAAAAATGCTAAAAAATAATACAAATAAAGGAGGGCTGAATTTCCCATACTTTAAACTATATTTCTGGTCCTCGTTTTTTACACGTCTACGCTCCCTATTGCATGGAGACAGAGTTCTTTTTTTCCATTTATTTATGTTGAAACAAGACTCACAATTTTTTCTACTCAGAGTTAATGACCCGAACTACTACAAGAGGGTGAGATTTAAGACTGCTAGAGACATTGTTAGGATCTGGCTTAATGTATTAAAATTTTGTAAAGCAACCTTTTTTCACCCGAAATTACCGTTGTGGGGCAATCCAGGTCTCCCGGCTATTTTCACGGATGCTATCACTTATAACTGGGCATCTCTTGGGAATAAGACATTGGAGGATCTGTACGGCTTACAAGGGTTTCTAGATTTTAACACGCTCAAACAGCTATATGACTTAACGGAAGCCACAAGATATAAACATCTGCAAATGCCCGACTATTTGATCAATAAGAAAAAGATTCAAAACATCACGGAATGTGACATATGGACTTGTCTTTACTAAAAAAAAAACAAATCAGTTATTAGCGAAGCCTATAAAATACTCAGTATGTTTAAAACGAATGATGGTGATAAACTGGCCGCGAAATGGAGCACTCGACTAAATCTAAATATTACTTCTAATCAGATTGAGCACTCCCTGGCTAACATAAATAGCCTTGTACGATCATCCAGCCTTCGGCTACAACAATTTAGAACGACCTGCATGCTCTATTACACACCCGAAAGAATATCTAGATGGTCCCCCAACGCCTTATTTAGCAATCGTACTAAATGCCCTAAATGCTCAACTGATGCAGTTAATCTTGAGCATATGCTGTATTCATGCCCCAAACTTAAGACCTTTTGGGGGGATATACAGTATGTTCTCAGATTAAAAAACATTTTGTTCTCTACAATCACGGCTGCTTCGGTCTTATTAGATCTTTCTTCACCCCCACAATCAGCCCTAGCCACTATACTCATCTCTTGTGCCAAATTAACATTGGCTAGGGCCTGGATAGATCCGGAACCACCGACGGTTTGGAAGTGGTGGACATTAGTCACAGAGATACATGCCATGGAGCTAGCCCTAGCAAATCTTAGGGGAACACGCTCACTGATAAAATTTAATAGAAACTGGGGTATTTTTTTAGAGTAAAAACCTACTCAAACGCTGTATAATTGTTAAGCTTTTCTTGTTTCTTTTCTTTCTGTAAAGAAGAATACGTTTATAGATTGATTTTGTAACAGGAACTCTCTTTATTGTCTCCTTATATCAAATTATGTGGTCTGGAATATATATAATTTAAACGTCTTTCTGTATATCTATGAAACCATCTATGTATTCTTTTTGTCTTCTACTTTTTCTGTCAGCCGGCTAACAATAAAAAAAAGTTAAAAAAAATAAATAAATAAGAAAAAAAGATATGTCTGTAATACTGTTTGACTGATGACTAGTAGCCAGTTCCCCCATTCCCATGTGTCCTTTTTGAACATGTTTTTCTGTATGATGTAAAAAATGAAAAAATCATAAAGTCTTCCTTTTTCAAAAAAATGGTGAAATAAAAAACTATTAAGTAGCAACTCCCGTTCTTGAATAATTTTTCAAGTTCTGTTTGGTTATTTGTCTAATTAAATCATTCATATCTGCACTGGCACCCCTCTTTTGTTTTTTGCTGCAGAATGGGGAGCGGCGTCTTATCTTCCCCCACAATTTTCTCACCATGAAAAAGGCGGCTGCTGCCCTTTGGGGGAGGTTCAAACCTCACCTGGCCCCCCCATTGGCCAGGTGACTAGGCGCCATCCTGGCGCAAGTTCTGCTGCGATTAAAGTGCCCCTTCCGCTTTGGGGCGCTTTCCGGCGGCTGGAACCGGATCCTTCCTGGGCTCTGGCATCCGTTATGGCGCCGTCCCTCGAGGCCCCCTTCCGGGGCAGCCTCTGCAATTTGGGGCTGTGGGGTACCACTGTTTCTCGCTCACCGCCTCCTCCCCACCATATGTCTCTGGCTTCTCGCCGCTCCAGGAGGGCCGGCATAGGTCGACCCATCCAGAGTGAGTTCTGCGGACTGCTTAACTGTGCCCCCAGGTGAAGGGCCAGCCTACGTCCATAGGCCTATGTGCAATTCTTTCCCTCAGCACCGACAGGGCCAGGCCGTGCCGCCCTGGCCTGCAACAGCCATTCCTCTCATCTACAGCAGCAGAGGAAGAAGAGGTCCCGGATCACAAAGCCACATCGGTGGGAGGGGACACCCGGACCAGTCACCCCTCCAAAGGAGTTCCACTTGTCTGCCTGGGTCGTAGGCTCCCTGGCTTACCTCACCAACACTGACAGCCACTGCCGTTGGATGCCTTCATTTTGGGACCTCGATGTTGCTGTTGGTAAGTCTTCTCTGCAGGTCACTAACGCTGATCCATTTAATTATTGTCGATGCACCACCCCCTCCCTTTCCCGCTCTGTGTTCTCATGTCCGGATGGGGCTTAGGAGTCAGGATTCGGTGTCGGGCTTCCGTAGCCTCAGGGCGATGCGTCTACTCCATCATTGCACTGGCCATGTCCCCCTTTTTGAGACAGTCTAAAAAATAGCTAAATTTAATACCAAAAATACACCAGGTAGGGATCAATTCTTTTGTGGTAAACTATTACAAAACTAAAGTACAAGAGTTTTACAATGACTTTTCATTAAACAACCCAGCCATGCAAGTTGTCACTAATGATGGAAAACTACCCACAATAACAGAGACATTAAACGAATTCACCCCTCCTGCGGTCAAGCATGGTAAATAAACGAATAGAATCAGTAAAAGCATTGGACATTTTTCGTCCAATGTGATTACTTCGCCATCCTCAGCTTCTGGCTAGATATTTGCAGTTAGTTGGGGGAAAAGTCAATCGAAGGCGACTGAGAAGTGTAGACAGCAGCAAACATCTAGCCAGAAGCTGAGTTTGGCAAAGTTTTCGCATAAGACGATACATTTTGATGCCTTATGTCTAGCTGCCATATTAATGAAGGGGAAAGAACAGGACTATAGCCCGACTATTTGGGACTTGAACGGTTGTGCATTGGCATATTTGATGACACGCACAGAGTCACCCTAGCTGCCTGACCCATTGTGTGTAACCCCACCCAACACAAAAAGAAATTGAAAAAATAATGAATTTTAATTGGTCCTGATGAAGGTGGTTTTATCTATGTCCCACCGAAAGGTGCGTTTGCCTACCTGCTACAGGCGGGAATTCAGTTTGGGAAACTGCTGTGATGTAATAGCATACTGTAGTAACAAAGTTACTGATCTGACTCACTGGATCCCGCATATGTTTTTGAACAGTTCCATGTATTATTTGTTGGTGTAGTATGTATGAGAGTATGGATGAGGCATGTGATATCGTTGAATGCATGTTTGATGATTGAGTGTGGGGTTACTCTTATCTTTATACTTTGGTTGATGTCATGTTGTAATTATTTCTTTTTCATGTGTATGATTACTTGTTTATATTGAAAATGCTTTGTCTGTTGTATTTATTTATGTTACAGTAATTGAGCTCTCGATAGTAGAAGAAAAGTTCACTGGACGTAGGCTTCAGTGCTCAATTCAGCACAGTATTCCCCAACCTTTTAGCGGATAATGCATATCGTTGTAGAAGACCCCTCACTCACAGACCTAGTTGGTGACATGCTTCATCATCGGGGTCCCACCCCATAGGCCGAGTGCCTATAGGGTGTGCTGCGACACCTGACTACAGTGGAGCTGGTTAATATTTTCTTTTATATGTGCATAACGATCAACAAGAGTGAGATAAAAAGGGCCAAACTACTCACTGCAAGTATTTATTCTCGAGTGCTTGAACCCTTGTTAAAAAATGTGTGGCACCTATGCCTAGTTAGGTAGACTTTGGTGTCAAGAGTAGTGTTATTTTAAAAATAGCCTAGTGTGCTATGTGAGGTGTGATATTTACAATGCTATTGATTAAAAAGGTCTACATGTTTCAACCATTGTATATATTCATTGGTTTTCGTCAGGACCGTGTTATTGAACTGAGTGGTCCACACACGCTAAGGTGCGTCCCGCCCTAGTCCAAGTTGGAGTTCACAAATTGTGAACTCGTGTAAAGTAGTGCGTTTTTCTTTATAAGAAAAAAACCTGTAAGGAAACAGGAAAACAAAAGACAGGAAGGGGTCCCATACCGGGGTTGACAATACACATGTACTACATTTAACACATATATTGCTAGTCTTTACCCCATTCGAGTCAATAGATAGGGTCATGCCAGCGTTTAGAATCAGACAGTGGGATCCATCTATTGTGCCACAGTGCTTCAGTGTTTTACCGGACTGGGCCTATCAGTTGATGGACCAGCGCCAAGAAGGAGGTGTCGAACTGATTTTGGTGTCTGGGAATATCTTGTGAAATAAGGGCGGCGTACTATGGGAGAGTGATCTTAGTGGTGTTGCGATGTGGACGGCTGCAAAGAAATGTGAGCAGTCGTGACGTCGCTGTCGTGAATCGCGACTGGTATGTAGCTGTTAGCTTACGCTTTTTTGCGGCACTACCGCTTCATGGGCACCAGCGCTTCCAAGACGGCAAGAGTCCATCTCCTGAAAGTTGAAAGAGAACAGATGCCCAGTTTGGATTTGCTGGCTTGTTTAGCAGGTTTATAGCCAGCGGGATCATGTGGCAAAATCGTTTCCACATTCAGGTCAGCCCAACGTTACTTACTTGCAGCTTCTGTTCATCAGGCGGAAAACCTGCTTGGTTCCGGCTGGAGGTGCCCCGAGGAATGACCGGGTTGTTCGTGGATGCCGGTAAAGTAAACCCGATGCATTTCCTGGTTAGGCGTGGCCTCGTCACGTGGTCTAATCACGTGGGTCGTGATAGGCCAATCGGGTTGTTGGGAGGTGGGAACAGAAGGTAATAGCATCATCCTTCCACGGAGACCAATTCAGGAGCTGTTTACGTTACCATGGAGATTGCAATGGCCCTTCGCCTTTCATCAGCACGGAGGTTTTCAACACGGGTTATTAAAACATTGGGAATTTTCCAGAACAGAGGACAGAACCAGGGTTGACAGCCACAGGGATTTGTTGCGCAATTTTTTGTTGATTAATCAGAGTTTAAGGATGCACGTTTGGTTCTACTGTGCAAGTGATAAAAGGGGACTGGTCTTTAGGTCATTACACTGTTCCACGGGATATTATCATTCAAGCCTGACTTGTGGGTGGAGAGTCTATAAACCCACCTCTGTTCTTTTTCGAATAGTCGTTGGGTCAGGTTAGCTCCTGGCTTCACCTGTTCAATAATTGTCCATTGGAGGTCATCGGGTGTGTGACCTGCGGACAAAAAGTGCTCCGTGAGTCTGGTATTGGTCTTTTTGCACCTGATAGTGCTTCTGTGCTCACCAATTCGTAATTTAATCTTCCTACTGGTCATTCCTACGTAATGTAGGTCACACGGGCATGTAAGTCTGTAAATGACATTTTCACTGTTGCAATTTGTCTGTCCTCTGATTGTCCAGATCTTGTTAGGTTCCAACTGCAAAGTTTTGGTATTCTTGGTGTATCGGCAGACACTACAACTACCACATTTATAGTGGCCTGTTACTTTTGGTAAACCCCATAGATTGGTTTGTGTTTCTTTTTCTGGGGCCACCTTTATTGGTCTTGTGTTGACTACTCTGTCTTTTATGCTACGTGCTTTTTTAAAGGCGAAAAGGGGTTTCTCCCACCTCACGTTGCCTGTGTTCAAGATACTCCAATGTTTTTTTATTATTCTGGAGACATCGTTGGAAATGGTGTTGTAAGTAGTGACACATGTCAAGGGGATTTCTTCAACTGTTTTGTTTATATGTTCCAATAGAGCTGCACGCGGTTGATTCTGCGCACGCTTTGGGCTTTTTTGAAGAATTTTGTTTGGATATCCCCGGTTACACAGTTTTTGAGTGAGATCCTGGGCTTGGTTCTTATAATCTCCCAGCTCACTGCAATTTCTGCGGATCCTTAGGTATTGCCTATAGGGTAAGTTCTCACGTAGGGGTCTCGGGTGAAAACTTTCAAATCGCAGTAGATTGTTTTTGGAGGTTGGCTTATAGTTGGTGACAGTTGTCAGTTTTCCTTCTTTTTTCGTGATCGTTACATCTAGGAAAACCAGTGTATCTGGGTTTTTTTCATAGGTGAACCGTAGGTGCTCATCACAGGTGTTAATCCAGTTAAAAAAGGAGGTTAATGAATCCTCGGTGCCTTTCCATATGGTCAGCACATCGCTGATGTACCTGCGCCATATTAGGATGTTGGAGCTGTAGGGGTTTGTTTCACTGAGGATGTATTTTTCTTCAAAGTCATATACGTATAATCCCGCCATGCTCGGCGCAAAAGAGCTGCCCATGGATGTTCCCCCTGTCTGTAGAAATATCTGGTCTTCAAACTCAAAATAATTTCTTTTGAGTGCCAATCTGGCACATTCCAAGATGAATTGCCTGGGGGTTCTGGAAGTCCACTCTTCCTTTTCTAGCGCTCGTCCTAATACATCCAGTGTGGCATCCTGGGGGATACTGGTGTACAGGCTCTCAATGTCAAAGCTCACCAGTATGGTGTCGTTCTCCATGGTGAGTTGATCTAGGATTTGTAGTAGACTTTTGGTATCTTGGAGGTACGTGCTTGTCTTTTGCACCATTGTCTTGAAAAACACGTCGCAAAATTGCGACAGTGGTTCCAGAACCGACCCTATTCCAGAGACAATCGGTCTGCCTGGGGGTGGTGTCTTGTTTTTATGTATTTTGGGAAGGATATAGAAGTTGGGGATTTTCCCTTCACTTCTACAAAGGAAATCTGCCTCTTGTTTTGGTATGAATCCCTCAGTTTCACCGTGTTCTACTAGTGACTTTATTTCGCTTTTCAGGTCTTCTGTTGGATCCATTGGTAATCTGCGGTAGCTGTTTTGGTCTGCTAGAAGTCGGAGACATTCAGTTTGGTAAGCTGTGCGATCTTGCACAACAATGCCTCCGCCTTTATCTGCAGGCTTAATGACAATGGTATCACAATTTCACACATTTTCAAGGGCAATTCTCTCTTGCTTAGTCAGATTCATAAATGGTTTTTTGGGGTTCGTATTCTCAATGTTGTTGAAGACAAGTTGCTCAAAAGTGGAGATCTCGACAGGAATCAGGTGTGGTGGAGGAGTAAATGTGGATTTAGTCCTGAGTCCTGTTTCATTAGTATCCAGGTTTTCTTCTGTGTTGGTTCTTTTTTCAAAAAAAGCTTTCAATCGCAATTTACGAAAGAAAGATGAAAGTTCGCAATGAAGTCTAAACTTATCCAGGTTCGCTGTGGGTACAAAGCCTAAGCCTTTATTTAGGACTGATCCCTCGGCTATGCTCAAGGGTCTGCTTGAGAGGTTTGTCACTAAGTTCTCCAATTGCTCGGTCCAGCTTGCTGAGGGTTGTGCCTGTTCTGGTTCGCACTCGGATCTTCCGGTGCCCAGTGCGCTTGACCCCCCTGATTCTGTTTTTTTCTTCTTCCCCGTCCTTTTCCGCCCCGGTACAAAAAAGGCGGTCTGTAGGGATTGGGTTGAAAAAAAGGTTGTTGGAAGGGAGGTTGCCAACCATAACACCCAATGTTTTGTGATTGGTAATAAGGGTCAGCAAACCCTTGCATTGGCATTGGATTGAAGGATGGGCAATTTCCATGCCCTCTACCACGCCCTCTCCCCCTTTGTTTTGTGCTCCCTCCGCTTGAGTTTCCACTGGAGTTAGATGTGTTGCTTGATGCATTGCTATTCAGAAAAGGGGGGTGGTGATGAACAGAGTGTCTGAATTAAGCAGACCACTCTTACCCAGTCAAGAGATCAGGGCTTAATCCATCACCGTTATTTAGCTCACTGCATCACCCCAGTTCAGAACCTGGCTATATGCAAAATAGTCTGACCCAGTGCCTCATGGGAACAGGGCAGACCAAACTACCGAGCCAATTCTTCACCGGAAAGGAGACAAGCATCCGGGGACCGGTTTCTGGCATTTCAGCCGTCGTCGGCCCGGCTTGCTTGAATCCTGGTGGTGCAGTGAGCAAGGGACTCATGTCTGAGTATACCCTGCCACACCTGTAGTGGCCAAAAACGATTCAGAAAAGGGGGGTGGTGATGAACAGAGTGTCTGAATTAAGCAGACCACTCTTACCCAGTCAAGAGATCAGGGCTTAATCCATCACCGTTATTTAGCTCACTGCATCACCCCAGTTCAGAACCTGGCTATATGCAAATTAGTCTGACCCAGTGCCTCATGGGAACAGGGCAGACCAAACTACCAAGCCAATTCTTCACCGGAAAAGAGACAAGCTTCCGGGGACAGCTTTCTGGTATTTCAGCCGTCGTCGGCCCGGCTTGCTTGCTCATTTCAGACACTCTGTTCATCACCACCCCCTTTTCTGAATCTTTTTTGTCCACCATAAGCGTGGAGGGGTATACTCAGATGTGAGTCCCTAGCTCATTGCACCATCAGGATTCAAGCAAGCCGGGCCGAAGACAGCTGAAATGCCAGAAACCGGTCCCCGGTAGCTTGTTTCCTTCCCAGTATAAGAATTGGCTTGGTAGTTTGGTCTGCCCTATTCCCATGATGCACTGGGCCAGGGTCAGACTAATTTGCATATAGCCAAGTTCTGAGCTGGGATGGTGCAGTGAGCTAAAAAACGGTGATGGATCAAGCCCTGATCTTTGGACTGGGTAAGAGTGGTCTGCTTAATTCAGACACTCTGTTCATCACCACCCCCTTTTCTGAATCATTTTTGTCCACCATTAGCGTGGAGGGGTATACTCAGATGTGAGTCCCTAGCTCATTGCACCATCAGGATTCAAGCAAGCCGGGCCGAAGACGGCTGAAATGCCAGAAACCGGTCCCCGGTAGCTTATTTCCTTCCCAGTATAAGAATTGGCTTGGTAGTTTGGTCTGCCCTGTTCCCATGATGCACTGGGCCAGGGTCAGACCAATTTGCATATAGCCAAGTTCTGAGCTGGGATGGTGCAGTGAGCTAAAAACGGTGATGGATCAAGCCCTGATCTTTGGACTGGGTAAGAGTGGTCTGCTTAATTCAGACACTCTGTTCATCACCACCCCATTTTCTGAATCATTTTTGTCCACCATAAACTTGGAGGGGTATACTCAGATTGTTATTGTTATTTTTGATTTATAACACGCCCAATCACCTGCAGGTCTCTAGGCGCTCGGAAATCGATGGTACGAACAATAACTTAGCAATACAGAAGAGGCATCCACTAGCCTAGATAGCACTCATGGACCTTCTAAACAGCAATGTTTTTAACACCTTTCTAAAGCGTAGGAGGTTCTCTTCCCTGCGCAGCGACTCAGGTGGTGTGTTTCATAACTGAGGAACTAACACAGAGAAGGCTCTCCCTCCCTTGGTTACAAGTTTGTACCGGGGACAGACCAATAATTGAGAGTCTGAAGATCTAAGAGTTCTCATTGGACTGTACACCACCAAGCGGTCTTTGATGTAAGCGGGTGCCAAACCATAGATTGCCTTATGAGCTATACACAGATTTTTGAATTCCACTCGCTCTTTAATAGGGAGCCAGTGAAGGCTCTGTAACAGGGGAGATGCTTTGGATCGTCTTGGCAACCTAAAGATGAGACGTGCAGCTTCGTTCATAACAACCTGTAACCTATTTGTCAGGGTTTTCGGCAGGCCGAGGTAGAGGGCATTTCCGTAATCTATCCTCGAGATCATGGTGGCTGCAACAATAGAGCGCATCATGGATTGGGAGATATCGGGGACTAGCTTCCGTAGCTGTCGGATGATGTTGGTGCAGCTTCCCACCACGGAAGAGATCTGATTGACCATTGATAGGTCGCAGTCTAGTTTGATCCCCAGGCTCTTTACATTCAGGCTAGGTTTTGGAGCCGATCCTAGCTCCGCGGGCCAATAGAGGTCGCACCATGGTGAGGTGGCAGATGGAATCACCAATACCTCGGTCTTGTCTGGGTTGATTTTTAAGAGATTTTCCGTCATCCATTGGACCGTGTACCTTAAGATGTTCTGGGTTTGGAGTTGAGCGGCACTTGTGTTATCGACACTTAGCAACAGCTGCGTGTCGTCCGCATAGTTAAATACTGTACAGCCCATGCGCACCAGAGAAGCAATCAGAGGTTGCAGGGAGAGATTAAATAGAAGTGGGGACAGGGCCGAGCCCTGGGGCACCCCACTTTCTAGCATCCCCACCTCGGAGATTTCTTCCCCAAGTTGTATCCTTTGGGTCCTTCTCAGGAGGAAGGATTGCAACCATCTGTGGGCCAGGCCTTTGATACCAAAATCACTCACTCTTTCCAGAAGCAGAGCATGGCTGACGGTATCGAACGCCGCTAAAAGGTCTAACAAAATCAGGGCGCTCGGTTTCTTACCGTCAGCCAGGCCTCTCAGTTCATCCAGCACCGAGAGCATCACCAACTCGGTGCTGTGATGAGCTCGGAACCCTGCCTGTCGTTCATGAGGTAGGTGGTGAGACTCCAGGTACATGGACAAGGATTTTAGTACATGTTGTTCCAGTATTTTTGAGAGGAATGGTAACTGAGAGATAGGCCTGTAGTTCTTTAGCACAGCGGGGTCTGCGCCTGGTTTCTTCAGGAGAGGTCTTACCTGCGCTTCCTTAAGTTCAGCTGGTATATGCCCAGTCTCCAAAGATCTATTTAGGAGGGAGATGATACGTTCCTCCAATAAGGGACGGGCTACCTGAAAGACTCTAGGTGGGCACGGGTCCGCTGGAGATCCGGATTTGATTCTACCCATCAGCTGTTCCAGACTCAGTGTGTCAATCTCTGGAAACAGTGCGATGGAGCAGTCAACCGGTTTATGAGGGGCTGTAGGCATAACCATCCCATTTATCATACCGCTTTTTATCTCCTGGATGATAGTTCTTACTTTCTCCAGGAAGTATCCCTGAAAGGCATTGCAATTTATGGGGGACTGAGAGCTGTTGGGTTTTTTACTCAGCTCCGACAGGATCTTAAAAGTCTCTTTCTGAACATTAGCTGCCTTGCTTAGGCGGGACTCATAGTGTTCGGCTTTAGCAAGAGCGATAGACTTTTTGTATGCATTAAGAGAGGTTCAGTAGAGGTTCCTAGCTGAGTCCTGTTTAGTTTTCCTCCATCCTCTTTCCAAAGCTCTGAGCTTCCTTTTATGGTCCCTCAACGATGTTATAAACCAAGGGGCCTCTTTACCGGGTCCATTTATTAGCTTCGTTCTTCTAGGTGCTATCTGGTCAATAGCTAGAGTCAAGCTCCGCGTAAAATCCGCGTATTCCTGGTCCAGGCTATGATCTGGGCTCGGAGACCGATCCCTTGGCGAGAGCACCTTGGTCAGGGTTGTCAAATCAACCTCTACCCATTTACGGATTCTCCTGACCTCCGGTGTCGGGTTATTTATTTGGCCATTAATGCATATCTCACAGGATACTAGATGATGGTCAGACCATATACATGGAGCAACATCTTTAAGTGCCACATTTGGGTCTGTGGTCCACACCAGCTCAAGAACATGACCTTTGATGTGTGTGGGAACCTTCACAAGTTGTTTAAAACTTAGCGCTGACATCATGGTGTCCAATTGGCGCATGGACAGATCCCAATAGGGTTTATCCCAGTGTAAGTTAAAATCTCCTGTGACTAAGATTTTCATATAACGGGTACATAGGTCCGACATAATGGGGCCAAATAGGTCATGGAACAGTGGGGTTGCATTGGGTGGGCGATAGACAGCTAGTACCATCCAACATGAGTTATTTACGGTGACTTTCACCCCAAGTAGATCAGCCAGGTCAACTGTCTCTGACAGCAATCTTTCCACTGACAAAGCCTTTTTAAAAAGAACTGCTACCCCTCCCCCGTGCATTTCCTGGGCGGTTATGCCACATAGCATCGTAGCCGCTAGGAAGAGCGGCAATGATGTCCGGCATCGAGCTATCGCCCATCCAGGTCTCTGATAGGGTCAGTATATCTATCTCGTTGTCCTGCAACAGATTGTAGACTTCTGCATGATGACAGTGGAGTGAGCGGGTATTTAGGCTAGCTATTTTCAGTGAGAAAAACAGCCCTGAAGGGGTCGCATTATGGGGGATAGATATCGCATATTTATTAAGTTTCAGCAGGGTTTCGCAATCCAAGCGTGCCTTACCTTTATCCAGACCGCGCAATTCCTCCGAGGAGTAAGTACGCCGTTGGCCAGAGGTCCCCGCCCCCGGGCCCGTCCATGCGCGGACGGGCGCAGACGGGCTGGACTCTGGCGTGACTCCGGCGATGCTCCGGCGAGCCCGCCGCGCGTGCCCACTGCGCTTCAGCATGGCTGCCTTAAGTACCGGTCTAGCGTCCTTCTGACGACTAGACCGCACCAATCCTTAGCCCTCACCTAAGATGTCCGCCGTTCTGGCGGTGTGGTGCGATTTCAAGAGGGACAGGGATCCGCTCCAAACGCGGTGTTTCACCAATTTAAATGCAAGTATGCGGCAGGTGGATGATTCAATTTTAAAAACAGGGTAAAATGTGCCAAAAACAATTCCAACAAAGCGGACAAAAACGGGGGTTTTGAAATGTGCTGTAGTGCTCCTGGTGAGCGCGCTGTACTCTACAATCTAGTAGAGCTCCTCTGTAATTACCAAAGTTGCCAAGAGGCAATTCCCAAGATATGAGTCCCTAGCTCATTGCACCATCAGGATTCAAGCAAGCCGGGCCGAAGACGGCTGAAATGCCAGAAACCGGTTCCCGGTAGCTTGTTTCCTTCCCAGTATAAGAATTGGCTTGGTAGTAAGCATGGGCGGAAAATCCGTTTCGCTCGCGGATTTTGCGGATTTTCGGGAAATTCGCAATCCGCGAGATTCGCGAGTCTCCCGCAAAATCCGCAAATCCGCGAGCAGCGGATTTTGCTCGCACTGCTCGCACTGTTCGCGTGAGTTTGCGGCTTCCCAGTACAACTTCGCGCCCCGCGAATAAGTGCTAAATTGCAGAAATACGATCTTAGCAAAACTGAAACTACTTACCAGGTTCAAAAGTTCAGGCTCATCATTAGTAGCCATTTCCTGTAGTGCTTCCTGAGGGGCCCCTCCAGAGTTCAGTTGCCAGTTGCAACTATTATGTGACCCTGCTCTGAACCTCAGAATAGTTACACATATGCCACAAAGGTCCTGAATTACAGCTAAGGGAGACAAGCAGGAGCCAGGCTGGAAGTTAAAATCCATTAATCAGCCCCTAATTCATTATTGTCAGTTGGGGCAGGGCAGGTGTTGTAACTAATTTTGCAACAATGAAAGCACTTAGCAAGTGCAAAAGATCACTAATCAGGGCGCACTAAGGAAGCAGGTGCCAGCTAAAAAAATATTCTGTGACACATTAATCAGCCCCAAATTAATTCAGGTCACTTGAGGCAGGGAAGGTGTGCTTTGCTTTGCCGAAAATAATGTACACTGGACAACCAGAGGGTGTGGTGATGAAACAGAGGGTGGCATGGGTGGGCCAGAGGGTGGCATGAGTAGTGAGAGAGTGGCAGTGGTGACAGAGAGTGGCAGTGATGAAGAAGAGTGTCCCAAACAGGCTGGACACGTAGAAACAACAAGTTCGCAAAACTTGCGACCCGACAGGTAAGTTCGCAAATTGCGAAATTGTAAAAACCCTCGCGAACTGGCAGAAACACGGGCGAACACAAAAAAAAAAATCTGCAAATTCAAGGGAATTCGCGGATTTTGCGGATTGCGAGTTCGCAAATCCGCAAAATTCGCGAACGCGAGATTCGCAAAATTCGCCCATCCTTACTTGGTAGTTTGGTCTGCCCTGTTCCCATGATGCACTGGGCCAGGGTCAGACTAATTTGCATATAGCCAAGTTCTGAGCTGGGATGGTGCAGTGAGCTAAAAAACGGTGATGGATCAAGCCCTGATCTTTGGACTGGGTAAGAGTGGTCTGCTTAATTCAGACACTCTGTTCATCACCACCCCCTTTTCTGAATCATTTTTGTCCACCATAAGCGTGGAGGGGTATACTCAGATGTGAGTCCCTAGCTCATTGCACCATCAGGATTCGAGCAAGCCGGGCCGAAGACGGCTGAAATGCCAGAAACCGGTCCCCGGTAGCTTGTTTCCTTCCCAGTATAAGAATTGGCTTGGTAGTTTGGTCTGCCCTGTTCCCATGATGCACTGGGCCAGGGTCAGACTAATTTGCATATAGCCAAGTTCTGAGCTGGGATGGTGCAGTGAGCTAAAAAACGGTGATGGATCAAGCCCTGATCTTTGGACTGGGTAAGAGTGGTCTGCTTAATTCAGACACTCTGTTCATCACCACCCCCTTTTCTGAATCACTTTTGTCCACCATAAGCGTGGAGGGGTATACTCAGATGTGAGTCCCTAGCTCATTGCACCATCAGGATTCAAGCAAGCCGGGCCGAAGACGGCTGAAATGCCAGAAACCGGTTCCCGGTAGCTTGTTTCCTTCCCAGTATAAGAATTGGCTTGGTAGTTTGGTCTGCCCTGTTCCCATGATGCACTGGGCCAGGGTCAGACTAATTTGCATATAGCCAAGTTCTGAGCTGGGATGGTGCAGTGAGCTAAAAAACTGTGATGGATCAAGCCCTGATCTTTGGACTGGGTAAGAGTGGTCCTCTTAATTCAGACACTCTGTTCATCACCACCCCCTTTTCTGAATCATTTTTGTCCACCATAAGCGTGGAGAGGTATACTCAGATGTGAGTCCCTAGCTCATTGCACCATCAGGATTCAAGCAAGCCGGGCCGAAGACGGCTGAAATGCCAGAAACCGGTCCCCGGTAGCTTGTTTCCTTCCCAGTATAAGAATTGGCTTGGTAGTTTGGTCTGCCCTGTTCCCATGATGCTCTGGGCCAGGGTCAGACTAATTTGCATATAGCTAAGTTCTGAGCTGGGATGGTGCAGTGAGCTAAAAAAACGGTGATGGATCAAGCCCTGATCTTTGGACTGGGTAAGAGTGGTCTGCTTAATTCAGACACTCTGTTCATCACCACCCCCTTTTCTGATGCATTGCTGGCAGCATCTGAGTTGTCTTCTCCTTTAGATGGTGGTACATACTCTGGATCTGAGTATGGATATGCTTTTGTCATTGAGAATCTTTTCAAATCTTTTTGAAACTTCAGCACTTTTTGTTGTGACAGAATATCTTTGTAATCCGTCATCTCCCTATTTAGTTCGTCAAGCTTCTTCTTGAAACCTGTGATGGTAGTTTTCATATTCCCTTCCGCCACCTGGATCTCTACCTGGATTTTCTCTGATAGTCTTAGGGCTGTTTTCAGGATTAAGACTATCCAGTCATGCGTGCAATGCCACGCTATGGCTGCCCAGTCTTTTCGGAATGCTTCATCCTCAAGGAAGGTACGAGGTGCATTGGAAACTAATAGCCCCTTGGGTGCCATGTTGTTGTTCAAATATTGCTTGAGTATCGTCCCGTGTAGAATGGTCCTGATTCTGTTCCTCTTAAGTTCTGTTAGGTTTTCCCAATCTTTTGTTGTGGAAATGCTCTGTGCTATGTTAACATCCGCAAACACCGATAAATCACTCATTATCTCCTCTATCTCGGCCGAGGTGTAGGAGAGGCCCTGGTTTTCGGCCATATTTACAATGGATATTGCCGGTGTGGTGTGGTGTCTATTGTGTTTTTACTCTCGCAGCTGTGCGCTGCCTAAATCTTCAGTAACAAAAGAGAGAGTGAGGGAAGTTTTACAATTCCTCTGCTATCGAGGGGATACTCCTCTATTGTTTTTTGTAATTAATCTCGGGGACCAGGAGTTCCCAACTCACATAAATAATTGTAAAACTTCCCTCACTCTCTCTTTTGTTACTGAACAGTAATTGAGCTACCAAGCCGTTCATGAAATTAAATACATGAACGACATTGAGAAAGTGATGTAACTGGACTATTCTGCTTGTGTGTCTACTTTCAAGTTACATTTTAATTTATAATAATCAAAAAGAATGTTTTGCTCGGGGCGACATCGAAGTACACCATCAATTGGTCCAAATCGGTCTTATACACTTTGAAGGGACCGACACCCTCACTTCCCGCCAACTGCCCACTTATGGTTGCGGGGAACTCATTCAAGTATCTAGGTATCCACGTTACGAGAGACGAGACAGAATTCTTCGCGAAAAACCTGGCCCCACCTCTAGGGCGATTGAAGCGCGATGTCGCACACTGGGCTTCTTTACCCCTCACACTCCTTGGTAGAATGGCATTATACAAAATGATACTAAAAGAGGGGGGTTTCCTTTCTGTGGTTATTACATAATTCTTGTACAGTAGATTGAACCAATAGTACCAGACACCTGTTGTGAAACAATTTTTAACTTATAGATCTTTTACAATATCCTCAAAAATATATATACCTACAAACAAAAAGTTGTATCAAAAGTCACATTTATTAAAAAAGGAAGACACAAGTATTAATACTAGAAAATTCAAACAATATCATAAGAATGCATACATATACTTTTCTTCCCAACATTACAATATAAAAACATAAGAAGACATAATAAAAAAACACTGTTGTCGACGCGTTTCGGTGCTTAGTCGGATAAGACACCTTCTTCAGGACTAATGATTAAAACTTCATAGATCTAAAAGAAACATATGTGACATAAATTAATACAAGGTATTGGAGGATTTGTTTTTTTCACATAGAATCATATTTGTCTCACTACATACAGGGTCATAGCTATTAGTAGTCAAAATATCTTACTCTTAAAGCATTTTTAATTTGCTATGCCAGTCTTGATCCTGGAGCGGAAAGTTCCTTTAATTTGTATGTTCACCTCTGTTTGACAATCTAGAGGATCTAAAGTAACAATAATACTTAGTGTTACATACGGCTCTCTGTGTGATACATATATTATTGATTTGCATGCACCAATGCTTACTGGGTAACGGTGTGCGGATACCATGAATTTAGATGGGCATTTCTCAAAGCGCCTACTTTCTGTATAGGTCAACTTAGGTTATTCGGGAGCCTTCTTACAAGTAAATTGCTTGTTTAGGCAAACTTCACATCTATAAATGGAAAGCAATGGACAAAGTCTGTTACCATGTTGAGTATATGGTAAATCTGCGTGCACTTTAGTCACATAATACACAGCCAGTATTGTAATCAGGCGCATATATGTTAAAGAGCTGCTACAGCTCTGTTTGGTCAAAGTTAGCAGCGCATTAGATTTAACCTAGAGATCCATTTGTGCAAAAGCATAGTATCATCAAGTGATTTGGATTTTTAGGAGTAGTCATAATCTTAATCAAAAGTAGGGGGGCAGAAAGTTCAATATGGCTTGGTTCAAAACACGGGTATATAACTCAGTGTTAATAGGCAGAGTCTTACCTAGATTGAATTGCATGCGCGCAGTCTGCCTGGTCTCCCCGGTCTCCAGAGTCAGTATGGAGCGCGGGGCACGTGTTGGATACAGTGCTGCTTGGGCTCTGTTGGGGCAATGTTAACACAGCGTTAAAACTGTTGTGGGATTTGGTGAGCACATAAACCTTACCGGTTAATAAAGTGGTACTCCGCTTTAAAGCAGCAACAATGTTTAAAAAAGGGGGGGGGGTCAGAAGTCCGCTGTAGCTAGGCTACTGACCCGGGTATTCATGTCCATATTATCGAGTACGGTCTTACCTCAATGTAGTCTTGTGCGCGCGGTCTGCCTGGTCTCCGCGGTCTCCAGAGTCAGTATGGAGGACGGAGCACAGGGGCAGAATTTATATGCAAGAATACCGCAGTAAACAGGGTAATAAGTTACACCTGTCTATCGTTAGGTCACGGTCGTGTCCCGCGCCATTTTAGTAGTTTTTACAGCGTAGACTATGCTGTCTCAAGATAAACGACGGACTTTGTTGAAATGCCACTTCGTTGTCACGGAAACGTCATTAGTGCGATGGGTATCAAACAGTGAAGACGTACGCTCGTTTTTACAATGAGTCCAGGGATTTTATAGTTGCCGGCTGAGAAAGGAGAGGGACAAGATCCGCTGAGTTGGCAAATCACAACATTTATATTAGCGGAAAATACATCAGAGCTTGCCCTTTGTTTTAAGTTAAGTAATCTTTTAAGGCCGCGCCATTTTAGTAGTTTTCCGCTGTCAGCTGAACTACTACAAAACTCGAGTGGACTTAGTTACGTTTCCGTGCGTAGTCAAGGAAACATATTCATGGCAATACATGTCCGAAGATGAGAATAGGCTCCGGTTCTTATATTAGTGACTTTGTTATAGTAAACGAATATTGGGTGCAAGAATAAAAGAAAGGAACGCGTTCTGCAAAATTTACAGAATCACGACATTCACAATTGCTGAAAACTTGATCAATTCAGGTACATAATTATGAACTAAAGGCATATCGAATTTGATGCGCCTAGAATGTTTTCCTTTTTCTGATCTTATTGCATGATGCTCTGGGCCAGGGTCAGACTAATTTGCATATAGCCAAGTTCTGAGCTGGGATGGTGCAGTGAGCTAAAAAAACGGTGATGGATCAAGCCCTGATCTTTGGACTGGGTAAGAGTGGTCTGCTTAATTCAGACACTCTGTTCATCACCACCCCCTTTTCTGATGCATTGCTGGCAGCATCTGAGTTGTCTTCTCCTTTAGATGGTGGTACATACTCTGGATATGAGTATGGATATGCTTTTGTCATTGAGAATCTTTTCAAATCTTTTTGAAACTTCAGCACTTTTTGTTGTGACAGAATATCTTTGTAATCCGTCATCCCCCTATTTAGTTCGTCAAGCTTCTTCTTGAAGCCTGTGATGGTAGTTTTCATATTCCCTTCCGCCACCTGGATCTCTACCTGGATTTTCTCTGATAGTCTTAGGGCTGTTTTCAGGATTAAGACTATCCAGTCATGCGTGCAATGCCACGCTATGGCTGCCCAGTCTTTTCGGAATGCTTCATCCTCAAGGAAGATACGAGGTGCATTGGAAACTAATAGCCCCTTGGGTGCCATGTTGTTGTTCAAATATTGCTTGAGTATCGTCCCGTGTAGAATGGTCCTGATTCTGTTCCTCTTAAGTTCTGTTAGGTTTTCCCAATCTTTTGTTGTGGAAATGCTCTGTGCTATGTTAACATCCGCAAACACCGATAAATCACTCATTATCTCCTCTATCTCGGCCGAGGTGTAGGAGAGGCCCTGGTTTTCGGCCATATTTACAATGGATATTGCCGGTGTGGTGTGGTGTCTATTGTGTTTTTAGTCTCGCAGCTGTGCACTGCCTAAATCTTCAGTAACAAAAGAGAGAGTGAGGGAAGTTTTACAATTCCTCTGCTATCGAGGGGATACTCCTCTATTGTTTTTTGTAATTAATCTCGGGGGCCAGGAGTTCCCACCTCACATAAATAATTGTAAAACTTCCCTCACTCTCTCTTTTGTTACTGAACAGTAATTGAGCTACCAAGCCGTTCATGAAATTAAATACATGAACGACATTGAGAAAGTGATGTAACTGGACTATTCTGCTTGTGTGTCTACTTTCAAGTTATATTTTAATTTATAATAATCAAACAGAATGTTTTGCTCGGGGCGACATCGAAGTACACCATCAATTGGTCCAAATCGGTCTTATACACTTTGAAGGGACCGACACCCTCACTTCCCGCCAACTGCCCACTTATGGTTGCGGGGAACTCATTCAAGTATCTAGGTATCCACGTTACGAGAGACGAGACAGAATTCTTCGCGAAAAACCTGGCCCCACCTCTAGGGCGATTGAAGCGCGATGTCGCACACTGGGCTTCTTTACCCCTCACACTCCTTGGTAGAATGACATTATACAAAATGATACTAAAAGAGGGGGGTTTCCTTTCTGTGGTTATTTCATAATTCTTGTACAGTAGATTGAACCAATAGTACCAGACACCTGTTGTGAAACAATTTTTAACTTATAGATCTTTTACAATATCCTCAAAAATATATATACCTACAAACAAAAAGTTGTATCAAAAGTCACATTTATTAAAAAAGGAAGACACAAGTATTAATACTAGAAAATTCAAACAATATCATAAGAATGCATACATATACTTTTCTTCCCAACATTACAATATAAAAACATAAGAAGACATAATAAAAAAACACTGTTGTCGACGCGTTTCGGTGCTTAGTCGGATAAGACACCTTCTTCAGGACTAATGATTAAAACTTCATAGATCTAAAAGAAACATATGTGACATAAATTAATACAAGGTATTGGAGGATTTGTTTTTTTCACATAGAATCATATTTGTCTCACTACATACAGGGTCATAGCTATTAGTAGTCAAAATATCTTACTCTTAAAGCATTTTTAATTTGCTATGCCAGTCTTGATCCTGGAGCGGAAAGTTCCTTTAATTTGTATGTTCACCTCTGTTTGACAATCTAGAGGATCTAAAGTAACAATAATACTTAGTGTTACATACGGCTCTCTGTGTGATACATATATTATTGATTTGCATGCACCAATGCTTACTTGGTAACGGTGTGCGGATACCATGAATTTAGATGGGCATTTCTCAAAGCGTCTACTTTCTGTATAGGTCAACTTAGGTTATTCGGGAGCCTTCTTACAAGTAAATTGCTTGTTTAGGCAAACTTCACATCTATAAATGGAAAGCAATGGACAAAGTCTGTTACCATGTTGAGTATATGGTAAATCTGCGTGCACTTTAGTCACATAATACACAGCCAGTATTGTAATCAGGCGCATATATGTTAAAGAGCTGCTACAGCTCTGTTTGGTCAAAGTTAGCAGCACATTAGATTTAACCTAGAGATCCATTTGTGCAAAAGCATAGTATCATCAAGTGATTTGGATTTTTAGGAGTAGTCATAATCTTAATCAAAAGTAGGGGGGCAGGAAGTTCAATATGGCTTGGTTCAAAACACGGGTATATAACTCAGTGTTAATGGGCAGAGTCTTACCTAGATTGAATTGCATGCGCGCAGTCTGCCTGGTCTCCCCGGTCTCCAGAGTCAGTATGGAGCGCGGGGCACGTGTTGGATACAGTGCTGCTTGGGCTCTGTTGGGGCAATGTTAACACAGCGTTAAAACTGTTGTGGGATTTGGTGAGCACATAAACCTAACCGGTTAATAAAGTGGTACTCCGCTTTAAAGCAGCAACAATGTTTAAAAAAGGGGGGGGGTCAGAAGTCCGCTGTAGCTAGGCTACTGACCCGGGTATTCATGTCCATATTATCGAGTACGGTCTTACCTCAATGTAGTCTTGTGCGCGCGGTCTGCCTGGTCTCCCCGGTCTCCAGAGTCAGTATGGAGGACGGAGCACAGGGGCAGAATTTATACGCAAGAATACCGCAGTAAACAGGGTAATAAGTTACACCTGTCTATCGTTAGGTCACGGTCGTGTCCCGCGCCATTTTAGTAGTTTATACAGCGTAGACTATGCTGCCTCAAGATAAACGACGGACTTTGTTTAAATGCCACTTCGTTGTCACGGAAACGTCATTAGTGCGATGGGTATCAAACAGTGAAGACGTACGCTCGTTTTTACAATGAGTCCAGGGATTTTATAGTTGCCGGCTGAGAAAGGAGAGGGACAAGATCCGCTGAGTTGGCAAATCACAACATTTATATTAGCGGAAAATACATCAGAGCTTGCCCTTTGTTTTAAGTTAAGTAATCTTTTAAGGCCGCGCCATTTTAGTAGTTTTCCGCTGTCAGCTGAACTACTACAAAACTCGAGTGGACTTAGTTACGTTTCCGTGCGTAGTCAAGGAAACATATTCATGGCAATACATGTCCGAAGATGAGAATAGGCTCCGGTTCTTATATTAGTGACTTTGTTATAGTAAACGAATATGGGGTGCAAGAATAAAAGAAAGGAACGCGTTCTGCAAAATTTACAGAATCACGACATTCACAATTGCTGAAAACTTGATCAATTCAGGTACATAATTATGAACTAAAGGCATATCGAATTTGATGCGCCTAGAATGTTTTCCTTTTTCTGATCTTATTGCATGATGCTCTGGACCAGGGTCAGACTAATTTGCATATAGCCAAGTTCTGAGCTGGGATGGTGCAGTGAGCTAAAAAAACGGTGATGGATCAAGCCCTGATCTTTGGACTGGGTAAGAGTGGTCTGCTTAATTCAGACACTCTGTTCATCACCACCCCCTTTTCTGATGCATTGCTGGCAGCATCTGAGTTGTCTTCTCCTTTAGATGGTGGTACATACTCTGGATCTGAGTATGGATATGCTTTTGTCATTGAGAATCTTTTCAAATCTTTTTGAAACTTCAGCACTTTTTGTTGTGACAGAATATCTTTGTAATCCGTCATCTCCCTATTTAGTTCATCAAGCTTCTTCTTGAAGCCTGTGATGGTAGTTTTCATATTCCCTTCCGCCACCTGGATCTCTACCTGGATTTTCTCTGATAGTCTTAGGGCTGTTTTCAGGATTAAGACTATCCAGTCATGCGTGCAATGCCACGCTATGGCTGCCCAGTCTTTTCGGAATGCTTCATCCTCAAGGAAGATACGAGGTGCATTGGAAACTAATAGCCCCTTGGGTGCCATGTTGTTGTTCAAATATTGCTTGAGTATCGTCCCGTGTAGAATGGTCCTGATTCTGTTCCTCTTAAGTTCTGTTAGGTTTTCCCAATCTTTTGTTGTGGAAATGCTCTGTGCTATGTTAACATCCGCAAACACCGATAAATCACTCATTATCTCCTCTATCTCGGCCGAGGTGTAGGAGAGGCCCTGGTTTTCGGCCATATTTACAATGGATATTGCCGGTGTGGTGTGGTGTCTATTGTGTTTTTACTCTCGCAGCTGTGCACTGCCTAAATCTTCAGTAACAAAAGAGAGAGTGAGGGAAGTTTTACAATTCCTCTGCTATCGAGGGGATACTCCTCTATTGTTTTTTGTAATTAATCTCGGGGGCCAGGAGTTCCCACCTCACATAAATAATTGTAAAACTTCCCTCACTCTCTCTTTTGTTACTGAACAGTAATTGAGCTACCAAGCCGTTCATGAAATTAAATACATGAACGACATTGAGAAAGTGATGTAACTGGACTATTCTGCTTGTGTGTCTACTTTCAAGTTATATTTTAATTTATAATAATCAAAAAGAATGTTTTGCTCGGGGCGACATCGAAGTACACCATCAATTGGTCCAAATCGGTCTTCTACACTTTGAAGGGACCGACACCCTCACTTCCCGCCAACTGCCCACTTATGGTTGCGGGGAACTCATTCAAGTATCTAGGTATCCACGTTACGAGAGACGAGACAGAATTCTTCGCGAAAAACCTGGCCCCACCTCTAGGGCGATTGAAGCGCGATGTCGCACACTGGGCTTCTTTACCCCTCACACTCCTTGGTAGAATGGCATTATACAAAATGATGGCACTGCTGAGATTTCTTTATGCGCTTGACAATTCTCCCTACCAGATTTCACCCGGTACTTTACACAAATAGCAGCACAAGTCTCGACCCTTCTGTGGGATAACCGCCCGGCACGCATAGCACAGGTTAAACTGCACAGAGGATGGTATTTATTTATTTATTTATTTTAGAAGCTTGTAAAGCGAGCGGCTACCTCCGGCGGAGGTGTCCCGGCGCTAAGATTACCTGAGAGACCCCAGAGAGAGTGACCTGGTTCAAGTCCAACTGAGAGGAATAAGAGATGCTGCAAAACTTTATTGACGTTTAGTAAACAACCAGGTTTTAAGTTTGCGTCGAAAGACTGGCTCAGATTCAGTGAACCTGAGGTCAAGAGGTAGGCTGTTCCAGAGCTTGGCAGCTGTGACGGTGAAAGTTCTGCCGCCACTTCGAGAAAGCCTGAATCTAGGGACGATCAGTAGACGAAGGCTGTTGGATCTCAAATGTCTTACTGAAGATGAAATCTTAAGTCGTTTGCTCAGATAGGACGGGCCAGTTCCATGAATTGCACGGAATGCCAGAATCAGGATTTTAAAGTCGATACGCCGGGCTATGGGGAGCCAGTGAAGCTCATCCCGGTATGCTCTGACCGAAGTACGGGCAGGGATATTACCAATGAGCCGAGCTGCGGCGTTCTGAACAATTTGCAGACGGTCAATCAGATATTGGGGGGGCACCTGCATATAGAGTATTGGCATAGTCTAGATGTGTCGTGATAAGTGCCTGGACAACCGTTTTGCTGGATGATTGAGGGAGGTAGGGGAAAATCTTCCTGATCATGCGCAGTTTGGAAAAACAAGCCCCCGCAACTTTGTTGACTTGGGAGCTACCAGACAAGGTGTTGTCAAAAGTGAAGCCTAGGTTGCGGGCAGCCTGTACTGGAGTGGGTGTAGGGTTCAAGACGGTGGGCCACCATAGAATTGCAGGGGGGGGTGATTTCTGGCTGAAGAAGAGAACCTCAGTTTTGTCGGTATTAAGGGCAAGGTGATTGGCTGACATCCATGTGCAGATATTGCCAAGGCAGTTTCTGAAGTTGGAAAAGAGGGAGTCAGAGTGGTCTCTAAATGAAAAAACTAGCAGAGTGTCATCAGCATAAGAGACCACCCTGACACCCCAAGACTCTACTACCTTGGCAAGAGGGGCCACGTAGGCATTAAACAATAAAGGGCTTAAGGCGGAACCATGGGGCACTCCGCACAGGAGGGGTTTGTCCTCTGATTCAAATGGGTGCATCGTAACCCTCTGAGACCGACTGGACAGGAAAGATTTGGTCCATGCCAGCACTGTACCACCGACCACTAGCTGTTGTAGACGGGTTGCAAGTATGTTATGGGATACAGTATCAAATGCAGCGGATAGGTCGAGGAGGACCAACATGGCCTCCTCGCCCCTATCCACTGATTCCCTGATAATCACAGAGACTTCTAGCAGCGCCGTCTTGGTGCTGTAGCCGGTTCTAAAGCCGGACTGGGAATCGTGTAGCAGCTGATTTGATTCAAGATACTGAGCCAACTGTTTCTGTACCACTTTCTCTAATAAAAGAGAGAGGGACCCTTTTCCAAAGGGATGGGGTACCAACTATTGACAATGTCAAAACAAAGATTCCCTTTGGACAGATTGATCACAACAAATTATAACACAACATACAGACACAATACAGGCGAACTTAGAGCAATACACTAGTAAACCAATTTCCAAAACAACAAATAAATTCCAAATGTACAGTTTTATTAAATATAAAAGAAGTTAAAATCAAATATAAAAAGATATCAATCAAGGGAAAACAGACAATATATCAAGAACACAAATGTACTAAAATTCATCACAAGTTTACTAAAACTATACCAAGGGAGATACTAAGAAAGGGTGTTATTCAGCATCAGTCAGAATAATCCTTAGGTTCTAGAGTTGATTCTCTCCCCCAATCCTCAACGCGTTTTGACAGCCCTAGTGTAATGTAGCTGTCTTCTTCAGGAGAAATATTAGCTGTTTTCCCACATAACTATAATTAAAGAAAAAGATATCTCAGTAAAAGTGCCAAAAACACATAAAACATGAACATAAGGCCACAATCAATCTGCTTCCCAGAATTGGTTATTCTAGCTATTGCTCAGTATGCTATACCATCTACACATTGCACAACAGGGTGCACACATTACAGACATATTTCACATTAATTCAACAGGGACAAAAGATACCATTCTTAACATTGTTCATTTCCTCAATGTTAATGACATTATAGGCACAAATAACATTTATTATCATATATTATCTAAACATCACACTTAGTCGATTGATGACGACCTAATTCTATATTCAATTTGAACAATACATCACATTTTCAAATTAGTGATTGTGATTCTAATTAGGCTTAAATTGTTGCTATTCCAGTGAAGCACAGTCCCTCCTCTTAATACATACTGGCTTCTGCCTCAGATTCTTAGTACCCATACTAACCTTTAAAAGAAGTCGAAGTTTTCCTAACAGGGATGGATGTCTCCCGATTTTCACAAGGACGGAGCTCTTGTTGCTAAGCGGTTTCAGATAAATAGCGTTGAAAACTGAAAATCCCAGAGAGCAGAGAGACTTAAACGGGCTATTCCATTTAATTTCTCTATAGCTTCATTTTATTTGACTAATAGTGCATGTTCCTCATGCTCGAATCCCATCAGTAGTATACTATCAGTGCTTGCTATATCACACCATGTATCCGGTAAACTGGGGACCCTATTTATTTAGGACAATACAGAGAACGTAAATAATACTCACGTCTTCTGTATATTTTCTATGGTCTTATCAATTCGTATTTTGCCAGACCTTTTCAAACGGATAAAATAGTCTCTTCATACTCCTTCCATTCTGTAAAAAGGGAGTATGTGTGTCATTATATATATTTATTTGGCTTAAGGATGTCTCAATAATCATTATGAGCAATGTACTCACATCAGGCAAAAAATGTCCTGCTTGAACGCGGTACTTAGGTTCCGTGGTGCTACAATTCTATCGAGTACAGACACCACTAGGGTAGAAAATACGAGAGGGATATGTTAAACTCCCATATTAGTCCTAGCTGTTACAGGCATGTAACAAAAGAAAAAACGCTCGTACTCACATTAGTGGCTTGTTATGCGAGCCAACCGTAATACCATTGGGGGTGCTTTTCGTCTTCCCACTCGTTAGGAGTACTGTTTCTAAAAATATATAAGCAGGAATTCAGATTTTATCTAATAGGGCTTTTCAGCTAGGCAGTTAAATCTATCGGGTGTCTACAAGTCGCGACAGAACATACCTTTAAAACCGGACCGGTTTGTATCCCGCGTTCGTGCTCCGTGGTGTTCAATAGACAACACGCTTGTGTGAACGCGCGCTGGTTAAATACGTTAATGTCGGCGTCTTAACGCGGAAGTTGCCTGGCTCCCTCGAGTGTCAAGCATGGAGCTAGAAAGCAGACTCCGCTAGACTCTTGGCCGGTAGCCCAATGAGCCACGCATTCCGTTGCCATTAGCAACACTGGGGAGGCATTATGTTTCACGACGGCAACGTGAATCGTTATAGCCAGCCATGATCCCTAATGTATGTTTTTTACGTTTTCAAAGGGATGCAAAGCTGCTTTTTATGATTTCAGGTAAAGAGAGAGCTGCTATACGTTTGATTAGAATGAAAAAATAGAAAATAAAAATAAAAACGGAAAAAAATATTTTTTTTGTTGAGGGATTATAAATAAAATAGTTGACCTACCTAATACATGCCATATTGAGTCTCGCACCCGATAGTGCAGAGTACAGTTTGTATTACAGATTATTATATACCACAGTATGGCATTGCACCCTTTCTAATGGTCTCTTATTCTAAGAATAATAATTCCGAAGTGTGCATTCACCTAATGAGTCTCTCCCATTCCTCGCGTGAGTTAAGTCCATTTCGTACAGTGTTAAAGTAAGAAATGTACCACTGTTCTCTTTGCTTACGTTTATTCAGGATGTTCCCCCCTCTCTTTCCTATTTTAACTCTTTCCAAAATAAACCACTTAAAATCACATTCACCATGTTTCTTTTCCAAATAATGAGATACAATAGGGGCAGATATTTTCTTCATCTTAATCGCAGATCTGTGTTCTTGTAATCTAATTCTCACTTCTCTCCCAGTCTCTCCTACATAATGCAGACCACATGGACATTCTAATATATAGATAACGTTCTTACTTTTGCAGTTATTGTGGGTTTTACATCTTATTGTCTGGTTGTTACATGAGATTTCTGTGGCTACTATACATTGGTCGCATATATTGCAGTTACCACACCTCGAGGTCCCCACAACTACAGTATTGTCCAAAGTTCTTTGATTTTCTCTTTCCTCATCTTTGTAGGTGTGCACTAATAAATCTCGTAGGTTGTCCATGTGGTCTGCATTATGTAGGAGAGACTGGGAGAGAAGTGAGAATTACATTACAAGAACACAGATCTGCGATTAAGACGAAGAAAATATCTGCCCCTATTGTATCTCATTATTTGGAAAAGAAACATGGTGAATGTGATTTTAAGTGGTTTATTTTGGAAAGAGTTAAAATAGGAAAGAGAGGGGGAACATCGTGAATAAACGTAAGCAAAGAGAACAGTGGTACATTTCTTACTTTAACACTGTACGAAATGGACTTAACTCACGCGAGGAATGGGAGAGACTCATTAGGTGAATGCACACTCCGGAATTATTATTCTTAGAACAAGAGACCATTAGAAAGGGTGCAATGCCATACTGTTTTATATAATAATCTGTAATACAAACTGTACTCTGCACTATCGGGTGCGAGACTCAATATGGCATGTATTAGGTAGGTCAACTATTTTATTTATAATCCCTCAACAAAAAAAATATTTTTTTCCGTTTTTATTTTTATTTTCTATTTTTTCATTCTAATCAAACGTATAGCAGCTCTCTCTTTACCTGAAATCATAAAAAGCAGCTTTGCATCCCTTTGAAAACGTAAAAAACATACATTAGGGATCATGGCTGGCTATAACGATTCACGTTGCCGTCGTGAAACATAATGCCTCCCCAGTGTTGCTAATGGCAACGGAATGCGTGGCTCATTGGGCTACCGGCCAAGAGTCTAGCGGAGTCTGCTTTCTAGCTCCATGCTTGACACTCGAGGGAGCCAGGCAACTTCCGCGTTAAGACGCCGACATTAACGTATTTAACCAGCGCGCGTTCACACAAGCGTGTTGTCTATTGAACACCACGGAGCACGAACGCGGGATACAAACCGGTCCGGTTTTAAAGGTATGTTCTGTCGCGACTTGTAGACACCCGATAGATTTAACTGCCTAGCTGAAAAGCCCTATTAGATAAAATCTGAATTCCTGCTTATATATTTTTAGAAACAGTACTCCTAACGAGTGGGAAGACGAAAAGCACCCCCAATGGTATTACGGTTGGCTCGCATAACAAGCCACTAATGTGAGTACGAGCGTTTTTTCTTTTGTTACATGCCTGTAACAGCTAGGACTAATATGGGAGTTTAACATATCCCTCTCGTATTTTCTACCCTAGTGGTGTCTGTACTCGATAGAATTGTAGCACCACGGAACCTAAGTACCGCGTTCAAGCAGGACATTTTTTGCCTGATGTGAGTACATTGCTCATAATGATTATTGAGACATCCTTAAGCCAAATAAATATATATAATGACACACATACTCCCTTTTTACAGAATGGAAGGAGTATGAAGAGACTATTTTATCCGTTTGAAAAGGTCTGGCAAAATACGAATTGATAAGACCATAGAAAATATACAGAAGACGTGAGTATTATTTACGTTCTCTGTATTGTCCTAAATAAATAGGGTCCCCAGTTTACCGGATACATGGTGTGATATAGCAAGCACTGATAGTATACTACTGATGGGATTCGAGCATGAGGAACATGCACTATTAGTCAAATAAAATGAAGCTATAGAGAAATTAAATGGAATAGCCCGTTTAAGTCTCTCTGTTCTCTGGGATTTTCAGTTTTCAACGCTATTTATCTGAAACCGCTTAGCAACAAGAGCTCCGTCCTTGTGAAAATCGGGAGACATCCATCCCTGTTAGGAAAACTTCGACTTCTTTTAAAGGTTAGTATGGGTACTAAGAATCTGAGGCAGAAGCCAGTATGTATTAAGAGGAGGGACTGTGCTTCACTGGAATAGCAACAATTTAAGCCTAATTAGAATCACAATCACTAATTTGAAAATGTGATGTATTGTTCAAATTGAATATAGAATTAGGTCGTCATCAATCGACTAAGTGTGATGTTTAGATAATATATGATAATAAATGTTATTTGTGCCTATAATGTCATTAACATTGAGGAAATGAACAATGTTAAGAATGGTATCTTTTGTCCCTGTTGAATTAATGTGAAATATGTCTGTAATGTGTGCACCCTGTTGTGCAATGTGTAGATGGTATAGCATACTGAGCAATAGCTAGAATAACCAATTCTGGGAAGCAGATTGATTGTGGCCTTATGTTCATGTTTTATGTGTTTTTTGGCACTTTTACTGAGATATCTTTTTCTTTAATTATAGTTATGTGGGAAAACAGCTAATATTTCTCATGAAGAAGACAGCTACATTACACTAGGGCTGTCGAAACGCGTTGAGGATTGGGGGAGAGAATCAACTCTAGAACCTAAGGATTATTCTGACTGATGCTGAATAACACCCTTTCTTAGTATCTCCCTTGGTATAGTTTTAGTAAACTTGTGATGAATTTTAGTACATTTGTGTTCTTGATATATTGTCTGTTTTCCCTTGATTGATATCTTTTTATATTTGATTTTAACTTCTTTTATATTTAATAAAACTGTACATTTGGAATTTATTTGTTGTTTTGGAAATTGGTTTACTAGTGTATTGCTCTAAGTTCGCCTGTATTGTGTCTGTATGTTGTGTTATAATTTGTTGTGATCAATCTGTCCAAAGGGAATCTTTGTTTTGACATTGTCTGTACCACTTTCTCCAGTACCTTGGCAGGTTTAGGCAGGAGCGATATGGGCCGGTAGTTGCCAAATTGCGAGGGGTCTGCGCCGGGTTTTTTCAAAATGGGAATTAGCCTGGCCTGTTTCCACACTGAGGGAAATTGACCGCGGGACAGGGAGGAGTTCCAGATGGAGAGGAAAGGATTTACTAAAACAGGGGCAAGATTGCCCATGACTTTTGCAGGGACTGGGTCCAAAGGGGAACCAGACTTGACTTTATGTAGCAGGGACAACGCTAGGTCAGGGGTTAGCTCACTAAAGGAGTTAAATGAGCAATGGGTGGGACATGGAATATTGGAAAGGTGGTTAGGTGGGGCAATATCAAAGGAGGAAGAAAGTTTGATTATTTTGTTCTGAAAGAAGTCCGAGAGTCCGTTGCACAGGTCTTGAGTAGGGATACATTGGGTTTTCGTGGCAGGGGGATTTACAAAGTCTTTCACGATGGAAAAAAGAGTTTTGGAAGAGTTCTGCGCCTGTTGAATGAGATTAGAAAAATAAGCTCTCATCGTAGAACGTTTCAGTTTATGGAATTTGTTGCGGGCAGATTTATAGGCCAGTTTGGCTAAAGGGTCATAATCCTGTCTCCATTTGCGTTCCAACTGTTTACACTTGCTCTTTTCCTCACGAAGCAGGGGGGAAAACCAAGGGGCGGAGGGGCGTGATCTGGAGGAAGTCAGCGGGACAAGAGGGGTGACAGAGTCAAGAGCAGAGGAAAGGGTCGAATTAAATCTTACAGTTTCTTTGTCGAGGTCTTCCAGCTGATTAAGTTGAAATTGAAGACGAGCTTCCAAGGACTCACAGGTGACTTTGGTCCATTTACGACCCCTGTCTCTGTTAAGGGAGGAGGGGGGAGGAGGGGGAGGAGAAGTGATAGTGAAGGGAAGAAGGAAGTGATCTGTCCAGGTCAGGGGCAAGGGGGAAAGGGCGGAGATACCAGGATGATTAGAAAAGATGAGATCTAGTGTGTGGCCTGCTATGTGAGTCGGGCCTTTGACTAATTGGGGCAAGGTAAGTCCTTGTAAAGTTTCCAGCAGGGAAGAGGCTTGTGTGCAAGATGGATTATCAATATGGAGGTTAAAATCTCCCAGCACAGTAAAGTGGTGGTATTTGAGTGAGAAGTCTGCAATAGAATGCGTCAGGGCATTGAGAGAGGAGACGGTGGCTGCAGGGGGGTTATAGACCAGGATACCGGCACAAATGGTACTTGCAGAGTCCGTGACCGAAAAATTAGCGGCCTCAATAAGGCCGGGATTGGGAATTTTTGTAAGGTTCAGTTTAAGATGGGATTTTGCAATAACCGCAAGACCCCCCCCCCGGGCTTGGAGTTTTCTCGGTTAATGCCAACAAAACAGTAACCAGGGGGAATGGCCAGGTTAAAATTCCGGTTTGGACGTATCTTTAATCCAAGTTTCTGTAAGAAACAATAGGTCCCATTTGTGAGTGTCAAGCGAAAGCCAGATGTCGGTGGCGTGAGCCGGGAGAGATCTGCAATTAATTAAAGCCGCTTTTAAAATGACCGGGGGCTGGCAATCAACATTCGGGGGCAGTTGAGACGATTTAAAAACAACAGGGATAGTGAAGTTGCATTGTGAGCAGGAGTGTGCCGTTGATTCCAGGCTATAGGGTTTACAGCAAGTTATGGGGTTGCATGTACCTTGACGAAGGTGAAGCAGTTGATCAAAGGTCCAGGAGATTTTTGGGGTGCGAGATGCAGGGGTTCTGGCACTGGGCGTGGGTCCGGCGCGGACGGGCGCAGACGGGCTTGCCTTAGGCGCGCCCGCTGCGCCCGCCCGCTGCGCGGACGGGATGGGCCCTTCTTTTTATCCATGTCCATCTAGCGGTGGGAGGAGGGTGGGAGGCGTCCAGGAGCTGGTATGACGGTGGGATCGCGCTCCCGAACTTACAACTATATTATTGGGCGGCGCAATTAAAAAACATCAATCACTTGATTCATGCACCTCAAGATGATCCAGCGTTTGGATGGATAGGGCACAGTTAGGCATGGATAATATGCTCGCAGTACTCTCCCATAGGGGCCTTGCTTCGAAACTGGAAGGGCCCACAAAACAAACAGTCACACTGTGGTACAAGGCTCAAACCAAACTGGGTTGGAAGGGGGTTATCACAAAACTTACCCCACTATGGGACATCAAGGCTTTGGGATACCTGAGACGCAGTAAGGGATTTACACAGTGGGACAATATTGGCATCTCCACGGTGGGTGATTTATGGGACAAAGGAACGGTAATACTACTTGCCCAGCTTCAACAACAATATGAATTAGGCCCAACGGAGACATATAGATATGTGCAAATCAGGCATGCATTATTAACGGCGCTCCCACCAGACACTGACGTCCCGGAGTCTTCCCCCCTAGAGGACCGCCTACTTACTGACTGTATGCAAAAACGCGCAACGTCCCTTACGTACCGGAAGTTACTTAACAATCTACCAGACCCTATGACCACACTACGGGGGAAGTGGGAGACAGATGTGGGAGACATGGAGGACACGGAATGGGTGGAGGCCCTGGCGTCTCCTAAAGAAGTGGGGATTTCCGCCAAGCTTAGACTCGTACAGCTTAAAATCTTGCATCGCATATACTACACCAGAACCACTTTACATAAGCTACAAGGGGCACAACATCCATTCTGTCTTCGAGGGTGTGGGGAGGAAGGTACCTTTTTTCACACCATGTGGGAGTGTCCGGTAATAGTACAATATTGGCGTCAGGTGATGCGCACAGTGTCACAGACAGTGGCGGTTTCCCTGCTGCCAGAACCACGAAAATGTCTCCTAAATGTATGGGATCCCAATGATCTCACCCGTTATGGACAGACCTGGGTAACGTTAGGTCTAATGATTGCGAAAAGGGACATAGCGCAGAAATGGGGTGCAATAGATTTACCCATGCTGGCAACCTGGTGTAGAAATATGGATCTTGCAATGATTAAGGAACGCACAGTGTATGCAACCAGGGGAAGCCCGCATAAATGAAATAAAATTTGGGTGGCCTGGAAAGTATTTAGAGGCGATATATGTGACCTACTGCCTGAGTCTGATGTAGATAGCTCGGATGAAGAGTCAGAATTGGATTAGGGATGGGGTGAGAAATGAGGAACGGCAAAAGCACGTGCGGAGACCATAATGTATACTGTTGCTACACGAACTGAATGTATAAACGAAAAGAATATAATGATGTGTAACCACTGTCTATTGATTGTCATACTTGCTAATGTACCGTTAGTTTTGAATAAAAACATTAATAAAAAAAATGTAAAAAATGTTTTGGAAAAGAGAAAAACCAAAAAAAAACGTTTTATAAAAAAATATTTATGGTTTTATGAAATATCTTGGTTAAGCAAATATTTTGGGGACATGTTTTAGGCATGCCCTTAGAGGCCAGCTATCGAAGAGATACAGCTCAGTTGAGATGTTTCTGCAGTCTCATGTGTCGAGGAGCATGTCCTCGCAAAAGGGGGGCAGCCCAGAGGGAGGGACAGAAATAGTTGGGAATAGACCTTGCAGATCTTGGACACAAGAATCCAGGTAGACTGAAGGAATACGCAGTACCAGGAGTTGAGATACCAGGAATCAGATGACCAGAGTAAGGATGATCAGAAGGACCAGATTGGACCATTGGCGGACAGTATCTCAATCCCATAGCATGACCTCCTCCGAATCACCTATGACCCAGATAACCCACAACCCAAATTTACCACCGAGCCAAATAGATCGTGGCTTCACATGCTAGAATGTAAGGAACTTATTTCCCTTAGGGGCTTTTCTCAAAGAAGTGGTATTACTTGATAGAGAGACCTGCATAGACCAGTTCCACCTTCAACCACCTGACGACTACAGACTGACATAACGTCTAGGTTGGACAAGGACAGAGAGGTTCAATCAATGGCTAATAGAGATTTGACTCCAATCAAACATCTATTACACAATAAACCCCCACAAAATGGCCGTCTGTCATGTATACTATGATAAACCAAGCACAAACCAATTGATACCCCTCCCACTTACACGGCTGCCTGGAGTAGAGACCTGGGCCGGGAGATCTCGGATGATACTTGGGGAAAGATACCGACCAGGACAGCAACACTTTCCATTTATGTACAACATAATTAAACTGAAAACAAACTTCTCACTAGATGGTACCTCACCCCACCCACTTAAAAGCAATAAAAGGTGTTTCTGACCTTTGTTGGAGGGAATGTGGGGAGAGAGGTAACCTACTGCACATGTGGTGGACTTGCTCGTAAGTCCCAACCTACTGAGAAGAGGTCCGTCAAATAGTGGAGGTAGCCACAGGAGCAAAACTCCTGATGGACCTTCTTATCATCTTGCTGGTTAGAATTCTGCATACCCACTGACCACCCCAAAAGGTAAACTCACAACTCACCAAATGTAGGTGGCCTGGTTAACCCTATCCCAATTTTGGAAACAAGCCCTCAACCCACCCACTACATGGCTGGTGGGAGAAAGTATGGTCTATCAATGTAAACAAAGCAGACCAGGAAGGAACCGGAAATACTAAGAGAACAGGCTGGAAGGACCAAAATGGCCAAGCGCACTAGGACCAAAAGGACTAGGCTCTCAAAAACCCAAACTCAGAGGGCCAGGAGCAAGACAGTCAGGTAGGTCTAGAAGGTTCAAAACAAGGATGTGAAGGATTGTGAAGACCAGGACTAGGCAGGCCAAAGCACGAGTGAGGAACTCTAGAAGAATAGGACCTGGAGAATCAGGAGCAAGTGTACAGGCAACCAAATTTAGAAGGGCATCTACCGCCAGTGAGGAGCGGTGGTAGAACAAGCCAGGGGGCCAGGAAAATTAAAGCACAGCTACTAATTGGATCAAAACATGACATTCAGGACAAATCGGACTGAGATGAGAATGAAAACAGGGACCAGGACACAGGATGCCTGGACGACAGGAGCCAGCAGGACCACACCAGGTGACTAGAAACAGGAAAATCAGACAAGGGGGATCAGGACTAGGAGGATGAGTTAGTGCAAAACCGGGATGACAAAGAGCAGGCGGACTTGGAAGATCATCGCCAGGATAATCATGAGTAGATGGAGGAGGACAGGGAGAACTAGTCAGATCAGGTGTATGTGAACTAGGGTCATTAAGACCAAGGAGGAGATGGAAGAGGATTCTGTGGGCTAGCAGTATCATCATAACCAGGAATAGGGCAAGGAGAACAGAACAAAGGGGGCCTGAACCTGCAGAACCCAGTGTAGCAGACCGACCAGGACCTGTGTTAGAAGAACCAGAGTGACAAGGATTATTAGGACTAGGAAACCACAACCAGGAGGACCAAGGGGCCCAACCAGAACTAGAATGACTTAGCCCCGGCCAAGAGGAACAAACAAAGAAGATTTGTACCAGGGACACAATATGTGGACCAAGAGGGCAGGGACAAGCTACAGGAGGATGCTGAGAAATCAAACCAGGAGGACTAGGAGTGCCAAGCAAAAGAGGTCCAGGACAAGAATGCCAGGCCATGAAGGTTCCAGCAGAGCAGTAGGATTAGGGTGAGGTATATTGGTAGGACTAGTAAAAGGGGCTCAGGAACAGTCATGAAGAGGAAAGCCAGGTAGGCCACGAAGGACTAGAACCAGGAGCCGACCAATCAGGGCTAGGGTTACCAGGACAAGGAGGAAATCTATGAGTATTGAAAATGGCTAGAAAAGGAGAACTTGGAAAAGGAGCATAAGAGTGACCAAGATCATGTAGCATAGAAGAACCAGGAGGAGAAGTAAGAAGCTGGAGGATATAGAAACCCATATGAGTCTTGACCACAAGTATTCGGATATCCCTCTTGTAACGGATTCTTTTTCATGGTTCTAATACTGTTAACAGAGGAAGAAGAGACCTATGTGAGTTGTCACATGTATTCCAGTGTAAACAGATCTTATGCATGTTTCTTATGGTGTCAACTCCTAGAAACCCACACTTTTTTCAGCCCATTCATAGAACTGGTGGTAAGTATTTGCAGAAACATCAGAGCATCCACACTAAATAAAAAGGCCAGGGTTATCACTCCCTGAGTTCTAAGTATAGCTTATGCTGTCTAATGCAAGCACAGTGGTGTCAGGGTGAACCAGAGGGCAGAGGGACTGAAACATGGCTAATGGGTCTAAAGGTGAAAACAATTATGGTCTGTGAAGGATGGCAAGAAGAAACTCAGAGGGCGGAAATCAGCAAAAATTTGCGATTTAATAGCTAACAATGGAGGAAAGAGGGCTATGGTAGTCAACAAAGGGGTGCTCAGGATCATAAGAAAGCCCTGAGGAGCAGAAGAGAGGGTCAGGGAGGCTGTTGATAGATTGGCTCAGATGGACTATAAAGGGATTCAAAGTCACAAAGTGCCCTGATTGCTAGCTGTATTAGCACTGAGAACCAAGGCCAGCAGTGCTTGCTTCAGCTCCAGATGAATGATCAGTGAAACTCTGAGGGCAAACTGAAGAGCTGTGGAGGTCAATATGCAATTGACGTTTTTGGAAGGCCAGCAAAGAGGCTTTGAATGTCAAGACTGGAAGAGTAGGCTGTGAAACTCTTAGCTCTCAGGGCAATTTGAAAATGGATGGTGGGATTTAAAGGCTGTGAGGCCAGCAGAGATCATGCAGGGTTGGTTTAGGGGCTAACATATGGGCTCTTGGAGCCAACTGAGTAAATCATAAATCCCAACAAGGTAATATGCAGATTATTGAGGTTGGTAGAGCCATCACAGGTATTCTGTTATCATTGATGGGCAACAGGTGGATTCGGTAGTATGTGGAGAGTGGCAAATGGGTGAACACACTCTTCCTTAACACAGATGTGGTCATGGGAGACAGTGGAAAGTGAAAGATGGCAAAGCTGAGTACTTGAAGGCAGGAGGGGTACTGTGCAGGCTGACAGGGTGCCCAAGGACGGTCTGAATGCCAAGATCAGCATAGGGGATCATGGGCTATTCAAGTCGAGGTGAGGTGCAGCAAAGAATGCTTAAAAAAGGAGAGAGTCAGCTGATGGCCTCTGGGGGGCAGAAAAGATGGCACAGAAATGCAATGCTGGAGAAGGTCTGTGCCCTGATAAAGTGGCTCTGAGTGTTGATAAAAAGAAAGCACTTGAAGGTTTGAGGGAAAGCTGAAAGGTTATGACCAAGATTTACAAAAAAGTCCTACGTCTGCCCAAATCTGCCTCTGCTGCCCAGATCAGGTTAGAACTGAGCTTATTGAATCATGAGGCTTCTAACACCGGCACATATCTAAATTTTTGTCACAAACTTAGAAAAGCAGCTATAGGTACTTTAGAGTCTCTAGTTTGGTTGGAGATCAGTCAGAAGAACCCTGGGGGTTCGTACGGCCGCCTTTTTACAGACTCTATCCGCGAAATGGCGGCTGGTGACCTATGGCCCCTTAACCCCAGCACCACTGCATTTAAAACATGTATTAAAAAAGCGTCAGAATGTGCTCACTCATTATGGATAAAGGGCATCTCTGCAGACGCAGCCATGCATGGTCAGTCATGAACTCTTATGGGCGCATATCTCCGGCTACTTACCTCTCCTGTACTTATTCATTGCACTTAAAGCGGAGTTTTCTGGCCATCAGATTGGGTGTTTGGCGATTTTTAAAAGATCTGCCCACATGGCTGCGCTCCTCGGAAGATCTTACATGTAGGGGGTGCGGCAAGACAACTGAAACGCTAGAGCACGTGGTTTGCTTATGCCCCGCACTTATGGCCCAACATAGACGCAAACTCAGAGCAGAGTGGAACAGGTTGGGTGTTCGGACCTGTAGACAGGCAATTATCACCTCTCTCTGCCCAGAAAACCTAGCTCTGAATATTGCCTTTACAACATATATTCGGGATGCACACCGCATCTTTACAGCAAAGGCGGAAGGAGCAGTAATCCCCCGCTTTGTCCTGCCCAGTGGCCCAACCTAAGTTGCATCTTAGCCCTTAGTTTTAAGATGAAAAAAAAAGGAAAAATAAAATTATGAGTTTCAGCTGTCAAATGTCAGTACATCAAATCCTTCTGCTCTTTTACTAAGTGTTATCGCTGTCTATTACACAATTGTTTTAATTTTTAAGGTGCAATATAAATCGAGTAACAGGTGTCGATCGATTTTTACTGTTTAACTGTGGTAAAATATGTTTTGACATTTTTTAATTACAATGTACCGATTTGTGGATTCAATTTGTAATGCTTTTAAGGATATTTTTCTTTTATCCAAATAAAGATTTTCCACCACAAGAAAGGTTATGGTGCTGACAGAGATGGCTGGATGTGTTCTTATATTAACAGAACTGTAATCAGCATTTGAAAAGATTAGCACAGTAGAAGTGACCTTGAGGATATGTAGAAAGATCATACTATCTCTGAGGTCAGCAGAAGGCTTTAAAAGTTTGAAGAGAGAGTAATACGCAATATATGAGCTCCTAGAACGGGCACCTGTCAGAGTCTGGAGGATTCTGAGGGCCAGTGTCTACCGACAAGGAAATTACAAGAGCCAGTGGTGCTGACTTCGGGATTGTGGACCAGAAAGAGGATTCTAAGATCCAGCGGCACAGTCTACAGGCTCTGAGAGTGGTACTTATCACAGAGATAGTGATGAGGGATTACTTTATGGACATATCTTTAAATTGTCTCTACAAATACAGGTGATGCTCCCCCGTCAATTGTAACAATCTTGGTGGTGGTAAAGTGGTGGTGGCAGCTACTGTGTTTGGTAAATTGAAAGTCTTAAAAAGATCTTTTTTCCTGTATCAAGGAATGCAGTCTTGTGACCACTCATTCCAGCTGTAGTGTGACTCCCAGAATCTTGGAATGACTTCCTATGTCTGTGTTGAGTGCCTGTTCTGCCATTAAAGTGTAGCAAGTGTGTAGTAGTAAGACTCTGTGTGTGATGAAAGTCTAAATGATGGGGCCAGTGGGATACCTTTTGGAAAGCCCTCGGATTAGCCTGGCCATGATGGAGAGTTGATACAGCTTCCCTAGACAGTGGGAGTAGATTGACTGTATGACTGTGGCTGGAGAGTACAGAACTAGACACTTAAGTGTGAGAGGCTAAAGAAACGGTTACTGAAAGAAATTCAATGAAGTTCTTGTTAGTACAGGGCTGCTGATTAATTCTATCCCGAGCACAAAAATGGTGGGAAATTGGAGAGAGAGGTAGGGTAGCAGTTTCTATTGTTCAAGACATTTGTAAGGAGGGTCTGTCTTTTTTGTCTGTGCCTGATGACCGCTTCAGGAAGGCTCATGATATCCAGGCACAACGATCTCCCACTTCAGTGTGCCCTTGTGACCTTGCAAAAAAGCTGTGTCTGAGGAACAGCCAGGACATTGACTTTGAAAGAGAAACACCTAAAACCAGTTCAATGTCTGGAAAATGAGTATAAAAATGGGACTGTAAAATGATTGATCCATGGGTCACAAGAGTGGAGGTACCATCAAGTTTCTCATTATTCTCAGTGTCTTTTTTCCTACAATATTTGCAATAAAGTCAAAGAATATAATATTTCTATTAGTTTCATTTTTATATGTCCTTGATGCCGAAATGTCTTTCTTTGAGTAACCATGAATATGTCCATATGTTCAAATGACTTACCGGTCAATACATTGTAATATTCCTTTGTGTGTAAAGACAATACCCATGCGTTGACCCTAACTTTCCATATTTCTATACAGATTTAAAGCAATATTTCATGGAAGCCTAAAGAACAAACCTGTTTAGGATTCCCCTTGCCTTATAAAGAGTCCATTCCACAAAAGAATGGACTTTTGACTGTCCTATCCAAATTAATTACACTGGTATATGCTGAAACACAATTTGGAATTTTTGGTAATGTAATAATGACAATTGTTTTTAGTGAAGTAGAACAGTTTTGTATTTTTGCACAATGCACTTTTCCATGATGGTGGGCAGCCTCACTCCCACAGTCAGGTTCTTGTTTGATTTTTCCTAACGGTAGTGCTTTTTTATATGTTGACTGTTTTTTTTTACAGTACATATGTTATATTCATATTTTGTCTATTGTTTACCTGACTCTCTTTCAGGTTTAACTAATAAAATTCATTATAACTTTTGTTTAAATAGGGTTTTCTTACATAGATTGAATGTTGCAGCATATTCATTTGCCTTTGTCGATTTACAATTAGTTGCACTAAAGCAATATGCATACAATATATGCCCCACTCCCTGTGACTTCATATGACCAGTCCCTTCTTTTCCTATAAATATCATAGCAACAGAGGCATGCTGTAGCGTCCCACTGATTGTGTAGTAATTAATACACCTGCCACAGTTCTTTTTATTACCCCAGAACAAGATACTGAACCACAAAATATTGCAAGAAGCGGACATTGTAAAGTGGTATTCAGGGAAGCCAACTTCTACATTTCTCATGGGGGCTGTGTTTTAAGCCATGGTATTTGACCTCTGTGACATCACTGGCAATTATATGGCGCTGAGGAAGTCAATCGACTGGTACTAAAATAGCTGTTAGATCCTTAGACCCAAAAAACTCAGGGGCATATTATCAAGAACGGAGCTAAGATTATCGCCGCTTTAGCGGCACTGCGCTAAAGCGGCTATAATGGGCCTGATAATATGCCCTTGAGAATTCCACTAGAAGCCCTTTCGGTGGTACTTCCCAAAGATAATTATCCTGGTCTTCTCTTGGTTCACCAAGAGATTGTTCTTTTGGTTAAACCTATGCAGAGCTTCTAAGACTTTCTGTAGGCATGTCCTGGTGTGATTCATTATGACTATGTGTCTGCGTATTGGAAGATTTGGAGCCGCTCATTCCCCAGCCTCGGTGTTCGTAGATCTGCCCTCCTCCAGGGCTTTGCCGAGGTCGCCTGTGTAAAGATTAAAAATTAGAGGGACGAGAACGAATCCTTGTTGGAGACCATTATTAGTTGGAACCTTAGTTGGAACCTTAGTTGTTACAGACGATTGACTGGTTTTGATACGAACCCAGGTCCCCTCATGAAGGGCGATTATTGCCCTTAATAGTTTTTGAGAAACGCCCCAGGATTACAGTTTTTCCCACAGCTTCCCGCGGTCAACTCGGTCGAAGGCTGCACTGTAATCAACAAAACAACAAAATAGGGGTAATTGTGATCGCTGGGTCGCACGGAGTGACAGGTGTCCCAGTGCTCAGATTTTTTCTATAGTAGAGCTTTGATGCCTGAAACCGGATTGAAAGAAGGGCAGGATGTTGTTATCCTTAACCAGGTTTATAGCTCTTTCAACAGAATTCTGGTTTATGCCTTCGCTTCTATGTCCCATAGGGCAACAAGCCGGTAGTTTTCAGGTTTCGTACGGTCCCCTTTTTTATGAATGGAAAAAAGTATTGAGCATTTCCATGACAAAGAAACGCTAGAAGTGGCAAATGCATACTTGAAAAGTGATGTTAATTGTTCTTCCCAGAATCCTGGAGAGGCTTTGAACACTGTTGCAGTGACTCCGTTGGGGACTGGGGCACCATTGGTTCTCATTTTTTCAATTAGTTTGATTATCTCGACCTTAGTGATGACCAGAGTCTTCACGCCTTTTTGTGTTTCTAAGGGAGTTTGTTGTGTTTGGGTATAATACCTGTTCTGATGTTTTGTAAATAGTTGCTTTGCGTATTTGACCCACTCCGAGGCTGCCACCTGATTTTCCTTGATCTGACAGCTACGGCTGTGTTGCTTAATGTTTCTCCAAAGTTGGATGTGTCCCTTTTCTTTGAGAAGATTAAATATTTTCAGCCACTCAGTCTCGATTTTTGTTTAGTCGTATTTCCCATACTTTCTTTCTGTGCTCCCTGCGAAGGGCTGTTATTACTGATGTTTGTGAATCTGGGACTCCTTTTCTTCTTGCCTTCAACGCTTTTGAGAGATTGTGCTTGGTCTGAACTAAGGCCCTTGGTTTTATTTGTGCAGTTAGGCATTGGGGATAGGAGGCTTGTGCTTTAGGGGTTCCAGTACGTTGCCCAAGAAGGGATTTTAAATCATCTAAGAGTGTTTTCCAACTCTCCAAGGGGGATTCAAGGCTTGTGCCTGTGGAGCTCGATTCTTTATATTTAATCCAATCCAGGAGTTTTGGACCTAAATTATAGACCATTTTATTCTCCCCAAAACTTCATGGTGCTCTTCGCCGTTTGGAACCCCCAGTGTTTCCAATTGTTTTGCAAGTTTCCCGTTAAGCTGAAGAGATACCCACAATGGTCTGTGGTTGCTCTCGTTCCTATTGCCCACTTCGAAGTTGTTAAATAATGGTGCCAGGTTATCCGCAATAAAGATGTAGTCAATTGTGGACTTGTCCCTGAAGGTGGGGAGAGGGAACCAGAGGGGATCCGCAGCTTTTTTGATTGTGTGGGCAAAATCATATTGTGAGTGAAAAGGAGCCACTGTAGAGGGGCCACTTCGGGCCAAAATGGGGGCGTCCATTTTTGGGTGCCCCAACTCTCGGATGTTTATGTCCCCATCAATAATTGGAAAATATGAGACGTATTTATTTATGAGGTGGTCCATTTTTGTTGACAATATTTGCTTTTTTTGCTGGGAGGCAAGATTGACGTAGGAGTTACTTAACAAGGGACGAATTGGGTTATTGTTACTTTTTATTCCGCAGATCAGTACCGCTTGCAGATTAGCGGTGTTGGTTGTTAGTAAAGTTGCCTCTATTCTACGCTCTTGGCAAATAAAAATTGAGAGCCTACCTGATGTTCTCCAAAATATGTTACGTTTTATGGTTGCACAGTGAAGTTTGAAAAAGCCAGGGAGACTTAGAGGTTCGGTAGCCCATGTCTCTTGAAAGCACAAGATGTCATTTTCGCAAAGGTAATTGCTTACTGAATTGCACCCAACTAATCTTTTTAGCCCAGCAACGTTCCAGGATATGATGGACAGCTGGATGTTGTTTTCCTGTGTTCCAGTGGTGATCTGATGACAAACAGACTTTATGGTGTTAGAGGTGCCATCGTGGCGGCTGTCCATCTGGACCAGTACGAGTGCCATACGTGATGGAGTGCTTTGGCCCACTAATGTGGACTGTCCTGTGGTCAAGAGTACTTGTTATCCTGTAGGCGCTGTAAGGTCTTGACTCCGCAGCTGGGCTTTTCCCTGAATGAATGATCACTGTCCCCCTTAGGGCAGAATAGACTTCCTTCCTTGGCTCTGGTGCTGCTAGTACGTGTGGGTATTTCTCAGGTATGGGAAAAGCGATGTCAATATCCCAAACAAACATTTGGGCTATTTCCTCTGGTGTTAGCCCCACCTGAGAGTGACGACTCAGCCCGATTGAGGTTGACTCATGAGAGTCACTGGAGAGACACAGGAACTTAACCCAGGCTAGATCGTTTGAGTGTGTTTCTGAGAGGGACGGGATATGCTTGAAAAGTCTGAGTATGTTGCCTGTTTAGGATGTCATATTGGCCTTCGATGAAGTATCTCGGTGTTAGGATTACCTCATGAGTGGTTTTGGTGTCTGCGATTACTTTGGGCTGAAGACTAGGACCCGTCTGTACAATGCTTAAGTTAGAGCTTGGGTCTGGGTCCCGTTGGCGTAGCTAAGGGCAGTAGACCGGATTTTGGAGTAGCTTCAGGGTTTGTTCACTAGGCCTTTGGAAGTCCAAAAGTAAGAGGCCCTGCGCTGTCTTGACCCTGGTGTCAGGTCCTTGATCCTTGGTTGTGCATGGTAAACTTCTCTGCTCTAATTTCTTGATGTTTGATAATTGAGGTGGGTGAGTTGAAGTAACCGGGCCAGCTGGGCTTTGCAAATCCCCCGTGCTGGATTTTGGAGTAGCTGCAGGGTTTGTTCACCAGGCCTTTGGAAGTCCAAAAGTAAGAGGCCCTGCGCTGTCTTGACCCTGGTGTCAGGTCCTTGTTCCTTGGCTGTGCATGGTAAACTTCTCTGCTCTAATTACTTGATGTTTGATAATTGAGGTGGCTGAGTTGAAGTAACGGGGCCAGCTGGGCTGTGCAAATCCCCCGTGCTGGGAATTGGCTGCGATGGCGCATCCAACTCTTGTTTGACGTCCAAAGGTATTGGTACTGTAGGTGTTAAGTTGCTTGAACCATGCTTTTTAGTGAAGATTGAAAAGATCTGTGTTTTATCTTTATCAGTTTGTGAATTTTGAGAATGAGTTGGCAATAAGAGGGCAACTTTTTTTGATGCTTTGTCCTTTTTCTCTTGTTTTTTTAATTTTTTCTTGGCTCTCCTAGAGAGGGGTTCTTCTTTCCTTGTCTCCAAAGAGGCATTCCCCTCATTGTTCCTTCATGAATGTAAGCTTCGGGGGCTAGATATGGGACTGGGTTGACTGATGGAGTGTTTAGTGGGTATAAGGCGACCTTGGGTATCTAGCTTTGTCGAAGATTTGCCCAGATTGTTTGTAACTGAATTACCGTGAGGGTCAGTGAGATTTGAAGTTGGTGTGGTACTGCTATTAATCATTGGGCCCGTGACGTGTCCTGTTTGAACTTTTAGTGAGACTACCAGATCTTTTAAAACTTTTGGAAGTGTTGCCCATTTATCCATGAGGTCTGCACATGAACAGGTGCAAGGTCGATTATTTTGCTTGACACTGAGCTTGTTTTCTATGAAGTACACCTTGTTTCTCAATTCCACTAGCCATTGAGCCATGGTGGATGGGAGGTCGATTTGCAACTCTATTTTGTTTGATTGCCAGAGTAATGCCTTTGCCACTGAGCGGCCTGTTTCACCGGGTGAGGTTGGTCCTGGCTCGTTAATGAAACTATGTTTAGAAAGTCTTACGAAAGGTAAGAGCTGTCCCAGAGCACTCTTGATGCACAAACAGTGCGTGGCTAAGTAGTGGCTCAAGTAACGCAAAAAATCTTCCAATTGTTCTTAGTTGATTTATTTATTAGAGTACTTAAGATAAATCCAAAAGGTATCATAGTAACATATTGGGTTCATATGTTAATTGAACTTTGAACATGAACAAATTCGTTATGGTCCATTACATTATTCTTCTCATTGTGAGTTAAAGCCCTGATGCAGTTCGTGCTAAAATAGCACTTCTTCAGGGGGAATATGTATCTACAAGAAAACAAATAACAACACTGGATGTAGATCACCGATATACAGGAGCACAAAATACATCAGAAGATATCGTGAAAAGGTGAGTAAATGGTGAGACTAAAGACCAGGTGAAAACTAGAAAAACGTACAGAAAAAAACATACAGAAAAAAAATACAGAAAAAAACATTGCACCCGTGTGTTGGGGGTGTTCAGTAACCATGATGAATGTAGCGGAATTTAAAAGAAACCAAAGGTCCCCATTTCAAAAAGAAACGCATATGAAGTTCCAAAGCTCACGAAAAAAAGTTAGCAAGGTGGAAAAACTAAGTCATCGTGATAAGGACTAATTGAAAAGAACAAACCGAAGTGCTCGTGCAGACAGGGGGTAAGGACCCTGAGGAAAATAATATGTACAAATAGCTTACCCGTCACCGAGAAGAATGAGGAATGCACAGGGTGAAATCGATCCGGTGTGACCGAGCCGCAACCCGGAAGACGCAGAGCATGCGCAAAGGCGCCCAGTAAAGAAGATAAGTCGTGGTCATAGAAACAGGACTAGGGAGTCTGAAGAAAAAAGCATGCGAACGAAAATCGGAAAGGAAAAGGGAAAGGAGGAACCATGTAGTCCGGGGGGGAAAAAATAATTAGAAAATGTGAATGTGTAATGAATAGGAGGAAGGTACAGAAACAAATGAATGAGGAAACAAATTATAAGCTGAACTTTGAAAAGGTACAAAAATGCTGTCAATACAATACCATAAAACATAATAGTAGGGAACTCACGGCACAGTGAGGAAAATTACTCAAAAATCATACGTAAATCACAGGCATGAGAGAGTTCAAGTACAATACACGTAAGAGATAGACAATGTTCATAAGTGACAGCTAAATTCAATTCTGTCATTTAATCCCTTCGGTTGCAGAGCTTGTAGAAGGTATATCCAATAAAGTTCACGTTGCAATAGGTATTTACTATTGTCTTTGTGAGGTAGTTTGTTTACAACTTCTAAAATTAGAAAAGGGATTTGGCTGGGAGTGTGAGTTTGTGCGACAAAGTGTGCGGCTATAAATGACTTCAAGTTCTTGGTACGGATGTTGCTACGATGCTCAGTGAGTCTAGTTTTGATTTTACGTTCCGTTTTTCCCACATATGGGAGGCCACACGCTAAATTTATACTATCCCCTTCATGCACTACTCCTCATTACGGAAGGCACTATTACTTTTGGAACCTCCATAGAGGACGGAAGCATTTCTTCTTTCTCTATCCTACAAGACCTGCAATTAACCAAAACAGACCGGATCACCTACTGTTCCACGCAATCTGACTACCTAGACACATCACACCTGACCTACAGAAAACTAGGTTGTGTCTTAAGCCCTGAGGAGTCGGAGTGATTGTTCCCACGCGACGAAACACATGTTGGCTGGTTGTGGGACCAATAAACCTACACCTATCTCATTAAGAAAGTGAACAGGATTGCAATTGTCTTTACTGGGCTCTCTACTTTGATTCTTATTTTTACTCTTGCATAAATTGTTATTACACCGTGATTGTTGTGTGCGAGGGCATTGCAGTTTCGCGGCTCACTCGCACCACACTCAGAGGCTCCGTCCCCCACAGCCTCAGTGCTACTCCTGCTGTGTGGTGCAACGTAATCCGTCAGCGGTGCTCTAATGCTCCCGCTGTGCTCCCCGGGACACCTCACGGAGTTGCAACGCGCCGCGACCCAGGGAGAACTGCCTGGTGTAAGAGAGCGGCTCCAGCCGTGCCCCGCTTGCAACCTCTGAGCACTGTTGGCTGCAAGGGGGGCGGGAGTTCAGCGGCGGCTGAAGAGGAGTTGCGGTGAGTGTCGGCTGCCTTAATGCCGCAATGCCGAGAGATTAGTCGTCCTTCTCTCTTCAGAACTTCTGAAAAGCAAGGAAGACAAAGTGGATGAACTGGAAGGGAAGTGTTCTTTGCCATTTAGGTTCTTCCATTTCTAAGTTCATCTCTGAAGCAGATACTACAAGTTTCTGTTAGAAGGTTGTAAGATTCCTCAAGAAGTTATACAATTGTGCCATTTTGATTTTGAATCATAACAGATGCCTCATGAAATTGTAAATGTACTTTCTTTAGTGCTTATTTAACGCTTCTTATATAAGAAAACAATAATGAAAGAAGTTTAGGATCCTGAAAGGTTTTCCATTTCTGCACGTGAAGTAGGAACCTAATGGCTTTTGTGCCTGCCTCATCAGCTTCAGTGGAAATGTCCTCTAAAAATTAAATTGTTTGTTCATAGCTTTTGCTTACAAATTTCAAGGATGCTCCATGAACTGCCCATCGTGTAGGAAAAATTGACTCAGTTGCAAGCTGTAGTCTGTTTCAGAGAATGTCAAATAAACATAATCAAATATTTTATGATGTGACAAATTCATAGCCATGGGAATATCTTAAGCTGTGTGAAAAACTACTAAATTCAAATTATGTGCATGGCTGTGAATGTAGATGGCCTTGGATTCTACCCTTTTACTCGAAAACGAACAAATCATATTGATGCTCTGCCACATCAGAAGCTCCATCATAACACTAAAACAACACTTTTTAATGTTTAAGTTAAAACAAAAACACATTTTTTCACATTAAGATATTCATGAGATATGTAGAAGCAAAGAATAGCAAAGAATCCTGCTACATAATTCTCTTTCATCAATCTACAAAGTCATGCCTATTACATAACTGACAACATGTCATTGAGGACTTCATGAGAAACCCAATTAAATACTGCTCAACCATGCTATGCGTTCAACTGTGGTGAATCCTCTTCTGCACGAAATGACATCAGTTCCATTCAATTTCAATGCTCATCTGTATGACCTTGCACAGCAAGGGCTTTGCTGGCCAAGAATAATACCATAGGAAGTGCATTTCTAGCATCCTTTATGTGGCCTGCTATAACATTGGTGCCGCCTTTAACATCTGCTGGTGTGGTCGAAGCTGCTCAATGCAGGTTTGACTTCTGATGGCTACCAAAGCCTTTTTCAAATTTATTTCCAAAGCTCTTTTCAACAAAGGCTTGCTGTGCAACCTTGGCTGTGGACATTTTGGGTAATGGTAGGCCCATTTGGACAGCAGTCCATCTTGTTTTACAGAATACCTTTTCTGCTAATTAGTATATTCAATCCAATTATAGACCTCTTGCTATTTCTTCTGAAAAGAGCGGTGTATTGTGGCTTAATTGTTGCTGTGGACATAGTCCTGTCACTGTGACGTTGTAAGTGCTGATGGAAGGATGATATCAGCAAGGGCATGTGCTAGACTCTAAGCACACTTTAAACAAGGTTGAAATCTGACAATGATTTGGTTGCCTCATCATAAGACTGAAAGGATGTATTTTTACCAGGGATTCTTCGAATGAACTTATCTGTGCTGGTTCTGTATTTACTATAATATAGCACAACCTCGCTTGTTACCGATAAACAACTGTAAAGGATTGTTGAAGCAAGGACAGCAGGAGATATATCTTGAGTTTTTGTATCTCGCCTAGGCTATGCACTATCCACATTAAAATAATATATCACGGATAAAATGCCCCTCCCTAAAGACACAACCTCTGAAGGATAGAAGGCTAAGCTGACCTAACTGGGATTCAAAATCATAACCTGCACATCACACTAAATGTATTACATTTAAAAGTGGCTTAAATGAAGGTTGCAAAAAGATTTGTGTCTTTTGCTTTCTCACCTTAAAGTAAGGTTGGTTCACTAACCAGTCAGCGTGCACCAAATAGAGACTGGCTTGCAACCTGACCATATTACTTCAGGTCCATACTTTTAATTCCCTGCCTCCTCATGGAGCAACTTTGTGTGATCTTGTGTAATCACTTTTTGAAAATATTTCTCTGCTTTGCAAAAATTGAATAATTGGAATCAAGCTAAATGCTGGCAATAAATGTGTGATAGGTAAACTGGACTATAACTCAGTGCAGTGTGACTATTAACCCAGGAGGACAGCGGCCCATTTCACAATATATGCATTTACATGGTAATTGGAAATGTACACCCTTTGGAATGTGCAATTCTAATTGGCAATTATTGTTCTGCTATTTGACCAAATGGTTTGATTTTAGACATAAAATGTCACCCTATAATGTTTCCTTTATCTACAATTATGTGAGAATTCTAAAACAGATTCAGGGCAGGAATTGACAACTAAGGACATATTCCCCAGAAAGGCCTCCCTGAACATTTTTCATGCTAACTTGGGTTCAATTTCTTCAGTCTTTTTCAGCTCAATGAGGGATACTTTGCAGGTCATTACCCCCAGAACGGCAGATGCTGCAAAATTATGGAGCTCCATAACATACACCCAACCGCATGAGTCTCCAAGGAGGGTGAGTTTGAGGGGTTTTGAAGGGTAATCTCAGGGAAATTAAGGAAGCTGAGTTAGGTTTTTTGAGCAGCTGATCTCACTGAAGTCTATTGGAGGCATTTTGCTTGTTTGGACAGTGAAGATAAGCCCAAGGATGGTGACAACCTTCCATTGAGGGTTATTCGAGACGTATGCCATAATACGCTCTTTAGACTAAAGTGTTTCCTTTGTTCTTACATGATATTGATAATAGAAATCTACAGAAATATCAAACTTCCGGCACAACCCAGAAGTGGACAATACATTGTAAAAGGTCCTGAAGTCAATAAGCTGTATTTTCTTTTCCTATTTATAGTACATTGGTCAAACTCATTTCAGTGCTATTCCACACACACAGAACCCTTCACCAGGGCGTCCTCTCTAGTACAGTTGGGAAGCAGGACAGACATCTGAAAGGCAGGACAATCCTGCAAGTATCAGAAAAGTTGACCATCCTGCTTTTTCAGGATGGCTTGCCTAGTAATATCTGCTTTCTTTTAATAAAAAAAGAAAATTAGCATAATTTCAAAATATACATGGAATTAGAGGCATGAATAGCCACCTGATACCAAAAGTAAAAGCTATAGGCATATTTTCTATAGAAGAGCAGTAACCGATTGGCTAAGTCAAAAGGTTGCAAAGCTGCCCTTTTGCAACTCCCTATAATCGGCTCTGCAAGCCATTACATTTAGTTTGGCAAAGGTGGTAATATTTCTGTTATTAACTGTCCCCTTGGAGTGCATAAAAGACCCCGAATGCATCAACCTCATTATCCGGCTTGAAATAAAAAAAAATTCCACTAACGTAACAATATATACTTATTTGAGGTAGTCTAGAACACCCATCATTTTAGGCTCCCTTAAACTATTTTTCCTAGCCAAGAATACCCATAGCTTGCAAGTAGATCTATGTAATGTTTGTTATCTTTAGCCAGTCCCAGCTGTTTATCCAAAAACATGTTGCTTTCTGGGTCATGCAGATTTATGTTTACCACTGTGATATGAAATCAAAAATCTTAGCATAGAAAGTGATCTGGGTTGAAAAGCCAAGCCTGGGTGACAGTGCCACATGTGTCAAGAGCCCGCTTGGTAACTAGGAACATTACCTGCAGAAATACACAGTTCTGCCTATAGTAGTATGGAGCCATATGCTGTTTGGATTTTTCTTATCCCAAGAAGTCGTCAAAACTGCATCTAGTTCCTTGCTTGGGTGAACCGCTGCAAAGAGCCTAGATGCTTTTGGATTTTGTTTTTTCTCCTAAGAAAAACTCCAGATTAGCTCTTCTTCCGGCACAGTCAAAACGGAGTTAAAGGATGAAATAAAGTGCTTGATGCCCAAGGGGTTCACACAAGACACAAAAGTGACAAATATATGACCAACACAAAAACTTGACTTGGGTCGTACTGAAGACAATTAAGTTTCAGCACATAAAAGAATCAATCCCTGAGAGGGCGATTGAAAAGTAACAACCTAGGACATTTGACGGTACAAATCACATCTAGATCAAGAAAGATGTAGAAGTAAACTACAGCTGGCTAAAATACAAATTTTTATTAAACAATTAACACAATTAAAAAATCATTTATATGACATCAAATGACAGTTAGAAAAATCACACTATATAATTGACAATTACACATTGTTAATTCATAGACAGTTTTTAAAAAAAAAAAAAATTTTAAAAAGATAAGTGGCATGAAAATTCGGTCTCTACGCGCGTTTCGGCGGCCAGCGCCTTCTTCCTGGAGCAGCCACACAATATCTATAAGGTGAAAATGCATATAAAATACAAATTATATCAATTCCAACTCACAGATTAAAAATAAATTTCTAAACATTTTCATTGAATTTAAAAAGGAGCTTTAGATTTTTAACAGCTGTAGAGAAAAAAAGGACAACCTAATGGTTTACATATGTCTTGTCATTTCCTTGTGAAATTAGTTCTGTCTATTTATAGATTGAAGGATTAGAGAAAAAAGGGGTAATGCCATTGATGAGCATTTGTGTTGAAATATTTTCTCTGTACTGTGTCATATATCATGGGCACATTCTATATTAGTCTGACTTAGGATTTCTATAGATGATCAGAAGGCACGGAGTGGGGTAACAAATGTCGAATACTGCACAATAGATACATGAATTTTAATTTAATTAACTGTATTCTTATATCTCAGACTGCAAGGATATGCTTTTATATTAGATGGTCTGATACTTACTAATGGTTCATTTTATCATGGAGTTGTTAAAAGATAAAAAAAAATTCGTTCCCTCATTCGAATTATCTTGATAGCAAATGGTTTTAGACTAGGGGTAAAAAGGATAATATCATGAATATTTGATAATTATAATATGCTATCCAGATTAGGAGTGCATTTTGGCAATAATTTTACCTGCTTGATTTGATGATTAGATAGTTAATCCCGCCAACCGGAACCCTTTTATGATGGTATTGAAATTCGTTCCTGGGTATTTCTGGGTTTCCATTTGTTGTCATGGTTGGGAGAATAAAAGTAACAGTGGAAGCTAAAGCGTTTGATTTATTATTTGTTTCTTTTCTTATAAAAAATATAGATCTATCTCATTGTCTAATATCATTATTTATAATGCGTAGATTAACGGTATTATTCTTACCTCCTAGACTATATCTAGTTTTCTTTGGGTTTTGTCAATAGATTCCAAATTGATAGCTGGTCTATTGTTGGTGTTTTCTTAAAGGTCTGATAACCTGGGGGGGTTACATGAATGTTATAGTTCGGGGTTAGATATATCTTATGTACATAATGGTGACTACCTTCCTTTTAACATTTGCAACATGTCTTACCTAAAAAGAAGTAGGATGCTTGTTTTTTTCAGGTTTCAGGTGCAAGGAGGATATTAGTCCTTAGATGTCTTGAAAATAAGGTTTAAAAGATCTCCCTGCCTATGAGTTAAAAAGATAAAAAATACAAGGAAAGAGGTGTCATTGGAAATAAAATAGTAGGATCTACTAATACTACTCTACATTAGTCTATTTTCGGGGGCTTGTGGTGAAAAACATACCTGTAACTGATCGGCAGGGCTCCCTATGTCCGGTGGCGGGATGAGACGTCTTGATAAGCGGCAAGCGCGGGAAAAAATGAAGGTCAGTAACCTGTTTCCTAGCGCTAGTATTTATATAGTAGTTAAGTGCTCTAAATTGTTCGCACCTGTAGTCACGTAGCCACTCGTTTAGCTCGGACGTGTGGCTGCGGAGTTGCAGAGTTTTGATTACGCGGCAGCGGAGTTAGGTGACATATTGTATGATTGGATCTACAAACGAAGCGGAGTTTTGTATACTCGCATTTGATTGGGTCTACACACGAACGAACGAAGCAGAGTTTTGTATACTCGCATCTGATTGGGTGTGCACTCATTCGGTTTTCGTAATTGGTTGGTTGCGAGGCACAGCAATGTTTACATTTTGACGGAATCATAGTAATTGCGCTGTAATTCTAAGCATCTACCGAGAAAGGGGGGGGGGTTTAAAAAAGGGCTCTCTATATTGGGTGTATCGAGCGTTTATGGTTTGTGTTTCCCATATGCAGGTACGATACATTTATGGCAGTAAAGAGAAGGAAGCTTTGAATAGTTAATGGATGGCCCTCGTTAGTTCTGCCTGGGGTTAATCTTTCCGATTCTTTTACAAAATTCTTGTCATAATGACAATATTTTCGAGATGGTAGGGTTAGACATTGGAGGAAATTATTGTCAATGTCTTATATTAATATATCGATGTTGAGTTATCTGAAGTATGTCGGGTTTTGTTTGTGTTAAGCATCTAGCGTGGGTAAATATGTGGCACTACAAAGATATATATGCATTAATCCACTGCTAGGCATTAAAGTGAAACTGTCTTACCTTAGTACTGGCGAGAATATGTATTAAAGGAGATCTTTAGCTATATTCCAGTATTACATATAGATATTGATTTAGACTTAGACACCTTCGAAATGGTGGGAATATGTATTAAGGAAGTCTTTGCTAGTTTTGATTTCTGTTTTGGTCTGATGTATGTTATTACTTCAGAAGGACTGTAGTTGCTACTCTATTTAGGAGATTCATGAGAAGGTAATCAATATGTGTTAAATATCGGGTCTTATGTTTAACTTCTGCAGTTAAATTAACAAGGCACTATCTTATAATCATATGAACATAAGTATGTGTTGCTATATTTGGGGTTATTCCGGGTTTATTTTCTTTAAAGAATTGCGTGTTCCCACGGGATTTCGCTGTTTAAGCCTTGTTTAAAAGTGTTGAAGACAAAAATCCAGAAAACTTCTCGTTTCTTACGGATAGATGTGCCTCCCTTTGAGTCTGGAATATGGATTTTCTCCAAAATCCTCCATTTAAAATCATCTGCACTGTGCCCTTTATCTAGGAAGTGTTTCACCATTGGGCATACAGTTTTTCTGGTCCTTATCGCCGAGCGATGTTCATTTAGGCGTGTTTGAATAGCTCTCGAGGTCTCACCTATGTATCCTTCGAGGCATGGACATTGTATAAAGTAGACTACATTATTTGTTTTACAATTCCACATTTCCTTTGCCTTGGTTCTGTGGCCATTGTGCTCAAATTCTTCACCTAACAAAATGCTACTACATGAGTTGCACGATGAACATGGAAAGGTTCCTTTTAATGGATTGTTGGTTAGAATTGAACGTTGATTTGGGGCATCTTTTTTTGAGCTCTTCGCGAAGCGTGAGTGAACAATGAATTCTTTTAGATTCTTATTTCTTTTGTGGGCAAAAATTGGTCTCATCAGTTTCTGATCATTTGTACAGTTGCTATTTAGTATATGCCAATTTGAATTTATGACATATCTTATTTTTTCATTTATTGTTGAATGCCTTGTTATGCATACTATTTGGTCATTGGGTTTACTGGTTTTTGTCCTGAGTAAGCAGTCCCTATCGTAATATCGGGCTCTTTTATATGAATCTCTTATTAGTCGGTGTGGGTAGCCTCTTTCAATAAATTTGGTTCTCATCATTGCTGCTTGTTTATCGAAGTCTTTTATATTTGTGCAATTGCGTCTCACACGTAAGAACTGTGAGAAGGGGATGCTATTTTTCTGAGTCCGAGGGTGGAAACTTTGGTAGTGGAGTAGGGTGTTTCTTGCCGTAGGCTTTATGTGGAGGTCTACTTCCAGAGTTCCTTCATTGTCTACAATTTCTATGTCCAGAAATTCGACTTTCTTGTTGCTAACATGAGAAGTGAAGTTTAAATTGGGATTCGCTCCATTTATCCACTGAAGGAATTCGTGGAGAGTCTCTCTCCCATCGGTCCAGACAAAAAAGATGTCATCAATGTATCTGGACCAATGGGAGATAGACTCATAAAAAGGGGCAACTTCGTTATGGATAAATTCCTTCTCAAATGCTGCCATAAAAATGTTGGCTACGGATGGGGCTACTGAAGCCCCCATGCTTACACCCTTGATCTGGCGGTATAAGTGGTTGCCAAATTCGAAAACATTCTCTGTCAATACAATTTCCAGACATTTAAGTAGGAATTCTTTTGGGCATGGTATTTGGTGAAGGTCAATGAACCAACTGGTGGTTGTTAGTGCGTCTGTCAAGGGGATATTGCTATAAAGAGACTCGACGTCCATTGTGACCAATAATTCGTTATTTGAATTGAAGGGAGTTCCTTCAATTTTTTGAATTATATGTCCTGTGTCACGGATGTAGGATTCAATCTTGGGAACAAAAGGACGTAGATAGTTATCCACATATTTAGAAAGTGGTTCAGTGGGTGTTCCTATTGTAGAGACTATGGGTCTATATGGGGGATTATTTGCATCTTTGTGGATCTTTGGTAGACCATAAATGCAGGCGATTTTTCCTTGGTGATGGTTCAAATAGTCATATTCTTTTGCATTGATTGAGCCATCTTCCTGAGCAGTTTTGGTTAGAGACAAAATTTTCTTTGATAGATTGATTGTGGAGTGAGATTTGAGGGGGACATAGAAAGTAGGGTCATTCAGCATTTTTAGCATGTTAACTTCATATTCTGAGGTATCTACAATTACTATCCCTCCACCTTTATCGCACCCTTTAATGGTAAGGTCTTTGTTGTTAGAAAGGGATATTAGAGCCTGGTGTTCTTCTTTCCCTAAGTTGTAAATAGGTTTGGGGATGAATCTGAGCGCTTGATCTAGTTTTTTTAGGACTACCAATTCGAATGTGGCTACTTCTGGCCCTAGTTGTTCAAGACCTGGACAGAAGGTGGATGGGAGGCAAAGTGGTTTTATGGAGGAGTTTTCCTCGTCTGATGCAGTGTTAGAAGCAAAGAATTTTTTTAGGCGAATCTTACGAAAAAAGGAGATAATGTCACAGTACAATTCGAACAAGTTGACTGTAGAGTGTGGGACATAAGATAATCCTTTAGATAGTAAATTTGTGCTATGTTCATCCAGCTCTAGTTTGGCTAGGTTAAAGATAGGGATTATATGCCCTGCTTCCAATACTGTCTGCTTCTTGTTTCTCGTACAAATTGTGGTTCTTCCTGCTGGTGGTGGTGCTGTGGTTGGTAATTGCCTCTCTGTTGACCCTGAAAATGAACTCTGGGGCGTCCCCGACGTCCCCCGCGGTTCCCTAAAAAAGGCTGTCTGCGATTACCTCTATTAGATGTTTGATTATAGAGTAAATCGGAATCATAATATCCTTCATTACTTTCATTTTCAGAATCGGAGGTTTCTGAAAAGGTGTTTACCCGTTGGTTCTGTTGTTGGTGTTCGTTATTTTCAGTGGTGTAATGATTCTGTTGGTAGAAATCAGTTCTTAAATAAGGGTATGTATTTTCAATGGTGGCATATCTCTTGTCCTTCAACAACTTATCATTTTTTCTTTTTTCTAGATAGCTCGTAAATGATTCTATTTCTTTGTTACATTCTTCTATTTTCTTTTTGGCCTCCTCTATGTTACCTATTTGTTTAAGCTTGGTTTCTAATTCCTCTACCTCGGACCTCACTTCTGCTGCTAATTCTTTTGCGGTCTCGACGATGAGCATCATGAGGTCCCTTGAGCATCTACTAGCGATTCTGCTCCATTTATCCAGAAAGGCTTTACAGTGGACAAATAGACCCGGGATGTTTCTTACCCTGAGGCCCATGGGGATAATGCCTAGCCTGAGATAGGCCAGCATAAATTCCCCATGTGCTTCAATTCTTTTTAATTTTTTTTTTAGGTCTAACAGTTTTTTAGTATCATCGTTGTGTAGATTGGAGTTTGAGGTTGAAGTTCCAAACGTGGAGGATATACCTACGAGTGTTTCAAATTCTTCGTCTGTGAAGCCGAAGGTTTTTTGGAGTGCCATACTGATATCGAATTCGGATATGATAAGTAATAAATTTGAATGACAGAAATTGAGTAAGGAAATGACAAGAAAAGGGGAATGATATATTAAGTTAATATTGACGAATCGCCCTGCACAGACAAGCTGTGGGAAAACCAATGTGTATGTAGCAAGGACCCCCTGAATTAGCGAATATTAGAATTCCTAGGCCAGGGAAATGAGCACGATTGAAAAGTAACAACCTAGGACATTTGACGGTACAAATCACATCTAGATCAAGAAAGATGTAGAAGTAAACTACAGCTGGCTAAAATACAAATTTTTATTAAACAATTAACACAATTAAAAAATCATTTATATGACATCAAATGACAGTTAGAAAAATCACACTATATAATTGACAATTACACATTGTTAATTCATAGACAGTTTTAAAAAAAAAAAAATTTTTAAAAAGATAAGTGGCATGAAAATTCGGTCTCTACGCGCGTTTCGGCGGCCAGCGCCTTCTTCCTGGAGCAGCCACACAATATCTATAAGGTGAAAATGCATATAAAATACAAATTATATCAATTCCAACTCACAGATTAAAAATAAATTTCTAAACATTTTCATTGAATTTAAAAAGGAGCTTTAGATTTTTAACAGCTGTAGAGAAAAAAAGGACAACCTAATGGTTTACATATGTCTTGTCATTTCCTTGTGAAATTAGTTCTGTCTATTTATAGATTGAAGGATTAGAGAAAAAAGGGGTAATGCCATTGATGAGCATTTGTGTTGAAATATTTTCTCTGTACTGTGTCATATATCATGGGCACATTCTATATTAGTCTGACTTAGGATTTCTATAGATGATCAGAAGGCACGGAGTGGGGTAACAAATGTCCAATACTACACAATAGATACATGAATTTTAATTTAATTAACTGTATTCTTATATCTCAGACTGCAAGGATATGCTTTTATATTAGATGGTCTGATACTTACTAATGGTTCATTTTATCATGGAGTTGTTAAAAGATAAAAAAAAATTCCCGTTCCCTCATTCGAATTATCTTGATAGCAAATGGTTTTAGACTAGGGGTAAAAAGGATAATATCATGAATATTTGATAATTATAATATGCTATCCAGATTAGGAGTGCATTTTGGCAATAATTTTACCTGATTGATTTGATGATTAGATAGTTAATCCCGCCAACCGGAACCCTTTTATGATGGTATTGAAATTCGTTCCTGGGTATTTCTGGGTTTCCATTTGTTGTCATGGTTGGGAGAATAAAAGTAACAGTGGAAGCTAAAGCGTTTGATTTATTATTTGTTTCTTTTCTTATAAAAAATATAGATCTATCTCATTGTCTAATATCATTATTTATAATGCGTAGATTAACGGTATTATTCTTACCTCCTAGACTATATCTAGTTTTCTTTGGGTTTTGTCAATAGATTCCAAATTGATAGCTGGTCTATTGTTGGTGTTTTCTTAAAGGTCTGATAACCTGGGGGGGTTACATGAATGTTATAGTTCGGGGTTAGATATATCTTAAGTACATAATGGTGACTACCTTCCTTTTAACATTTGCAACATGTCTTACCTAAAAAGAAGTAGGATGCTTGTTTTTTTCAGGTTTCAGGTGCAAGGAGGATATTAGTCCTTAGATGTCTTGAAAATAAGGTTTAAAAGATCTCCCTGCCTATGAGTTAAAAAGATAAAAAATACAAGGAAAGAGGTGTCATTGGAAATAAAATAGTAGGATCTACTAATACTACTCTACATTAGTCTATTTTCGGGGGCTTGTGGTGAAAAACATACCTGTAACTGATCGGCAGGGCTCCCTATGTCCGGTGGCGGGATGAGACGTCTTGATAGCGCGGGAAAAAATGAAGGTCAGTAACCTGTTTCCTAGCGCTAGTATTTATATAGTAGTTAAGTGCTCTAAATTGTTCGCACCTGTAGTCACGTAGCCACTCGTTTAGCTCGGACGTGTGGCTGCGGAGTTGCGGAGTTTTGATTACGCGGCAGCGGAGTTAGGTGACATATTGTATGATTGGATCTACAAACGAAGCGGAGTTTTGTATACTCGCATTTGATTGGGTCTACACACGAACGAACGAAGCAGAGTTTTGTATACTCGCATCTGATTGGGTGTGCACTCATTCGGTTTTCGTAATTGGTTGGTTGCGAGGCACAGCAATGTTTACATTTTGACGGAATCATAGTAATTGCGCTGTAATTCTAAGCATCTACCGAGAAAGGGGGGGGGGGGTTTAAAAAAGGGCTCTCTATATTGGGTGTATCGAGCGTTTATGGTTTGTGTTTCCCATATGCAGGTACGATACATTTATGGCAGTAAAGAGAAGGAATCCCTGAGAGGTACATATGGGTATAGTCGGCGCTACGTACAGGATTCACGGATCATCATCAATAGACATTAAAGAAGGCACCAGATGGAATGTAGGAAAGAAAAAGAAAAAAGGCAAACTATGAAGTTCTCAAATAAGTAAAATTCAAAGGGGCATGGGAAAACAAACCGACTTACTTGCAAGAAGGGCACAGAGGTCCCCAGTATTCCAAGGAAGGGCCAAGGGATTCCAAGCACTCAAAGAGACAGATAAGAGAAATTAGCTGGGAGGATTAGTGAACACACTTAAGAAGCTGAGGCACACCTTAGGAACTTACTAATGGGCAGATATACAAGCCGCTTGCGCCATCCGTATGCCACTTTTCCCATGTTAAAAAGTGGTACAAGGCGAAGGAAACCTCAGGGAGAGAAAACAGCAAAATAATGGGCATGTAACGTGAATATAAGACACAGCAAGGTAAAATGATCTACATCTGATATTGACAAGTATAACATCAAGGTTTCCCTGAAGTCTACCCTATCCATGGGAAATCTGGTGTCTCAATGGCAAGGAATCATTCACGCTGATCTGTGGAGTACAACTGCGGGACCCCAAGGGTCGGCACCATGTTGATTGAAAAATAATTTTGGTGCCAGACGTGCAGGCACAGGAAGCGCAATGCTGTATGTGAACAGAATTGTTACTGGGCTGTTTAGTCCCAGAAAAGAGAGAACATTGATGGCAGAAATGAGTCATGAGCTTAGCGGTCTGAAATGGAGAAAGGTGTATGTCGATGAACGCCATCAGCTTGCCGGATCCCGTCCAAGAACCAGTTTGGCGGGCACTGGATGTTCCCCGATGACAGACATTATAGAGCGGAAGTCACTATAACATTTGTGTGTTGGAGAACGAGTGCCCATACCATGATTATCAAGGCATTGATGGTGTGGGAGAGGGCTGTGAGACAAAAAGGAAGTAGATCTTTGGAAGAGAGTTCACAGCAAAGAAATAAAAAGGGAAAAGCAAGGGGAAGTACTGCTAACAAATGGACAGCTGTCTTTATCTTGGCTTTATCTAGGCTGATGATGAAAGAAAGGTATGCATCTGAGATCTAAGGAAGATGGAAAATAAGCTTGCATATGCGATAAAATTCAGTAATAAACCAATAACAAAGTAAATATTGGTAACCAGGGTCAGAATGGAAAGATAATAACAAGGAAATACATTGTGGATTGAAGCCAACCTATTAAGCTCACAAAAGATGTCCATGAGTGAAGTAATCAACATGCAAAAACAGCTTGTCTCTAAAATAGTTCAAGATAAAAACAACCAAAATGTTAAAGGGACACGCTCTAATTACAGAGTCGAAACTGTTGCCAAAGACCTACTGTAGGACTTAGCCCTTTTTGGCTAAAGTCCCTAAATCTTTTGCTTTTCCCCTAGACATTTTTAGGTCTCGGCCTTCGCAACGCGCATGTGTTGCAAAGGAAAAATACCTTTTCTCATCGCTATGGCTTTTAAACCAAGCACGTGCACGCGTTCCATTGCCTTCAATGGCAACGCGTGCACGTAGGAGATTCACTTGCGGGAGCACGCGCCACCATCTGGTCGCAATTATCGCTCCGACGAGTATATCCCTCCCCCCTGCAGCCACGCTAGCGTTCTCTTGTTTTACAAGAGCCTCGGATGGTTTAACAGGGAGCTGTGAGTAATTATTTTCATGGTGATAAGTTTATAGGGGCGCAGGCTGCTGTGGACGTGCTCGCGAGAGCTCAGACGGCGGTTTTTTGAACTATGCCATGGGTGGTGGGCGAGGAGCGAACAAGACTTTGAGGTGTAAGTACGAGGGCTTACAAATGGTTAATGTGAGCAGGAGGCCACCTGTCACTGTTTACACCAGCAAAATCAGCGTTGGAAGTGTTTAGTCCCGGCACTTGCGGCGGTGCCAGTCACCCCCTCTCGCCTCTGTGATTTGTGGCAGACGGCTCCCGGGCTCCTCTCGCTCACTCTGCCTCAGCAGTGGCAGGCTGTCCCTTCTCTCTTTTCACACATACTGTGCGGTAGGGACAAAAATCTCCCTTTTCATAAACACTGGTGCAGCGAAAGGAGGTTGCTGATATTACCACACTGTTGTGGTGACGGTAGAAAGTTTGACCACCATCACCACCAAGGGCTACCAAACCCCCGGCAAGGACGGGGCTGCCTCATCCCGCCTGCCTCCCATGCCCGCCCACCTGCCCCGGCGCTTGAGCAGCCCCACGACTGACCCTCCCCTCCCCCACTGCGCGTCATGTGTGTGCTTTCTAGCTTCGCAGCGCCGAGTTGTCGGAGGTTGACGAGCCCCCCCACCGTTATGGCTGTTTACCGCTTTCCTCTGCAGTGTGCCGCAATGTGCGAGTTGAACCCGTTAGCAGTTCCGACAGAGCTCACTGTGTACCGGAAAACCCAAGCACTGTTGTATGAGGTGAAAACACACACAGCTCCGACGGTTCGCTAGTGGTGCACACGCGGAACAGACCTGAGACGAGTTAAGCGGTTCTGGGGGGCCGATGGCTGCATGTTTGTACATATCTGCATGTATTCATTATGTAATGATTCCAATGTGTGTGTGGCCGTGTGCGTGATGGCTTTGTGGTAGCTTTGTGTGTCATGACTATGTTTCAAATGGATGCCTGCATGCCATTGTGTGATTGTAATATATATTGTGTGATGGCTTTGTGCGTAGGGGGGTAATGGTTGTGTTTGCAACGGATGTCTGCATGCAATTTTTTTTTGTTGTTGCAGGTTTATGTGGCGCGAACTTGGCCCAAAGGCACCCGACTGCATTACTTGAACACCAGGTTACATTACACAAGGACAGACTTCTTTTTGCTTTAGATACAGGGAGATTAAGTGCTTTGCCTAGAATCACAAGCGGTTTACCAGGCGTCAGAGCTCGGCCCTGGTTCTTTATGCTACTTGCAAGCCTTTCATCCTTTCTGTTAGTGCATCTCAGTATCATGTAAGTAGTGCATGTATCCAGGTTCTGAGCTGGGATGGTGCAGTGAGCTAAAAAACTGTGATGGATCAAGCCCTGATCTGTTGACTGGGTACGAGAGTTCTGCTTAATTCAGATACTCTGTCCATCACCACCCCCTTTTCTGAATCGTTTTGTCCACCATAAGCGTGGAAGGGTATACTCAGATGTGAGTCCCTTGCTCACTGCACCATCAGGATTCAAGCAAGCCGGGCGGAAGACGGCTGTAATGCCAGAAACCGGTCCCCGGAAGCTTGTTTCCTTTCCAGCTAAAGAATTGGCTTGGTAGTTTGGTCTGCCCTGTTCCCATGATGCACTGGGCCAGGGACAGACTAATTTGCATGTAGCCAGGTTCTGAGCTGGGATGGTGCAGTGAGCTAAAAAACAGTGATGGATCAAGCCCTGATCTGTTGACTGGGTACGAGTGTTCTGCTTAATTCAGATACTCTGTCCATCACCACCCCCTTTTCTGAATCGTTTTGTCCACCATAAGCGTGGAAGGGTATACTCAGATGTGAGTCCCTTGCTCACTGCACCATCAGGATTCAAGCAAGCCGGGCCGAAGACGGCTGTAATGCCAGAAACCGGTCCCCGGAAGCTTGTTTCCTTTCCAGTTAAAGAATTGGCTGGGTAGTTTGGTCTGCCCTGTTCCCATGATGCACTGGGCCAGGGACAGACTAATTTGCATTTAGCCAGGTTATGAGCTGGGATGGTGCAGTGAGCTAAAAACGGTGATGGATCAAGCCCTGATCTGTTGACTGGGTACGAGTGTTCTGCCTAATTCAGATACTCTGTCCATCACCACCCCCTTTTCTGAATCGTTTTGTCCACCATAAGCGTGGAAGGGTATACTCAGATGTGAGTCCCTTGCCCACTGCACCATCAGGATTCAAGCAAGCCGGGCGGAAGACGGCTGTAATGCCAGAAACCGGTCCCCGGAAGCTTGTTTCCTTTCCAGCTAAAGAATTGGCTTGGTAGTTTGGTCTGCCCTGTTCCCATGATGCACTGGGCCAGGGACAGACTAATTTGCATGTAGCCAGGTTCTGAGCTGGGATGGTGCAGTGAGCTAAAAAACAGTGATGGATCAAGCCCTGATCTGTTGACTGGGTACGAGTGTTCTGCTTAATTCAGATACTCTGTCCATCACCAACCCCTTTTCTGAATCGTTTTGTCCACCATAAGCGTGGAAGGGTATACTCAGATGTGAGTCCCTTGCTCACTGCACCATCAGGATTCAAGCAAGCCGGGCCGAAGACGGCTGTAATGCCAGAAACCGGTCCCCGGAAGCTTGTTTCCTTTCCAGTTAAAGAATTGGCTGGGTAGTTTGGTCTGCCCTGTTCCCATGATGCACTGGGCCAGGGACAGACTAATTTGCATTTAGCCAGGTTATGAGCTGGGATGGTGCAGTGAGCTAAAAACGGTGATGGATCAAGCCCTGATCTGTTGACTGGGTACGAGTGTTCTGCCTAATTCAGATACTCTGTCCATCACCACCCCCTTTTCTGAATCGTTTTGTCCACCATAAGCGTGGAAGGGTATACTCAGATGTGAGTCCCTTGCCCACTGCACCATCAGGATTCAAGCAAGCCGGGCCGAAGACGGCTGTAATGCCAGAAACCGGTCCCCGGAAGCTTGTTTCCTTTCCAGTTAAAGAATTGGCTTGGTAGTTTGGTCTGCCCTGTTCCCATGACGCACTGGGCCAGGGACAGACTAATTTGCATGTAGCCAGGTTCTGAGCTGGGATGGTGCAGTGAGCTAAAAAACGGTGATGGATCAAGCCCTGGTCTGTTGACTGGGTACGAGTGTTCTGCTTAATTCAGATACTCTGTCCATCACCACCCCCTTTTCTGAATCCTTTCCACCTGCAACATGTTGACCCACAGAATTAAAAATATTCTAATGTAGGTGATGGAGCAGATTTCATCTGCAGTCAAGCATTGTTTTATTTTTTGTGCTTCAGACAGACTGAATTTAAATTGCCACGCACATTTTGGTGCAAGTTAAAAACATGGCACATGGAAAAACATGAAAGTGAGGCATAGTCAGTCTGAAATGCTTTTGCTGAATTAACATGTGTTTTTGCAGTGTAGAGAAAAGTGGCCTTTTTAGCTTTGAAGATTAATAGAATGTGTTTCTCTCTTCCCAGCTCATCCCTTGCAGTCTAAATTCACTATTTCTGTCTTAAGAGACTTTGACTTGTTGCATATTTTGATAAATATTTTCAGTTAATAACACCTCTTTTTATAATGTGTGTGAATTAATAACGCACCAAACACTACACAGGGGGCTAAATGCTTTTTGCATGAAAAGCTATCTAAAACACTCAAGCATGTTGCTGTGTGTGTTGTATTAATTGTGTGCTCTATATTAAGTGTTGTGTGCATTTAAATTTTACACTGAAGCATAAAAATGCTATGTTGCACATTGCACATTATTTTGCATGTTGTCATAAATAATAGAAAAGCTGCTTTACACTAATAGCTTGGCTAGGTAAACATTTAAAAAAAAATCTTTTTATTACATTTTTTTACCTAATAAATGCATTCCCACCCACCCCTCCCCCCGACTCCCCGACCAAGATCATGTCATAAAGAAACGACTTCTTACATTCATAAAACTGAAATTAATCCATTATAATTCGCATTTCCTGAGCATAGAAAGAGAAAAAGAAATAAACAAACAAAATACATTTATGTATGTCTCTGAATCCACAGCAAGAGCGGTGCCCAGATCTGCATGCCCCTTAATCTTTTTTTGGCTCCTTTGTTCCTATAGATTGCCATTTCCAGACTGCAGGTCGCTAATAGTCTAGCCCTCCATTGTTGGAATACCGGTGGGTTAGGATCTAGCCAGGCGGAGGCGATACTAAGTCAGAATGTTGCCATAGCCACAAATATCAATCCCTGTGTGTTTGTATGCTGTTCACCATTCGCTACCCCCAGCATGATTTCCTCTGTTGAAACTTCTACTCTTGTTTGGCATACTTCAGAAAGAAATTCCGACATATCTTTAATCAGGCCGGAGAGCGTGTTACAAGTGGTAAACATATGAACAAATCAGCCCCATAGAGTGCACAGCGAGGACATGTAGTTCCCTTCCCTGTTCCCCATTTGGCGATTTTCTTAGGTGTGTAATACAGGGAAAAAAATGTATTATAAAATTGTGCTTGTAGCTTTATCGACATTAACGAGTTTAGGGCTAAATCATAGGCCATGCGGGGGATTGTAATATGAACTCCCAGCAGAGCCTGCCAGACAGTGCATTGTTTATCCATATCATCTGGGGAGGCTAGATTCAATATTTCATACATTTCCCCGATCCTGGGAGTAATTTTTTTACATAAATTATCAATCAATTGATTATTCTGGAAATTCTCCCACCCGCCAGTTTTCTTTATCAAGAAATCTCTGACCTGCAGAAACTTAAAGAAGTCCCTATGGCTAATATTATATTCCTCATGTAGGTCTTCAAACATCTTGAGACAGCCTTGTTTATAAAAACAGCCCAGCTGCACCACCCCTACCGAGGCCCATCTGTTCATGCAGCTATCGTGAAATATTGGGGGTAGATCGTTATTGCTGTTCACTGGCGTATAAAATGAAAATCGCCCCAACCCCAAAATCTTACGAACACTACACCACACTTTATAAACCCCTACAATAGTTTTAAACTTAACTTTCTTAAAGTAGCTATCGTTGGTATGTCGCCAAAAACAACCAGCGCAATCTTCTCCTAGTATAAGTTCTTGAGGGGACGGGATCTCTAGGTTAATACCATCATGTGAAATCAGTTTAACGCAATATTTCAGGACAGTGGCCCAATAATACAGTTGAAAGTTAGGTAGAGATAAACCTCCTCTTTCCTTTGGTAGTACCAACCGTTTAAGGGCCCTTCGGGGTTTCTTATATCCTCAAATAAAGCTTGAAAGCATAGATTCAATAATCCTAAAAATTTTGTGGGAGAACTCAAGGCAAATGGTCCTAAAGAAATATAAAAATCGGGGCAAAAAAAGCATCTTAATCAGATTACAGCGGCCCCCTATGGTCAAATGTAGATTATCCAGTCGGGCCAACTCCTTCTTAGTTCGAGAGATCAATGGGTATAGGTTGATATCCACAATATTTAGAATTTTTGCACTTATTGTAACGCCTAGGTATACGGCCTCCTCCGTCACTCTTGAATTTCCCATCACAATCTTATTGTTGAGTACAATCTGAGTTTTGTTGGAGTTCATTTTATATCCAGATACTAATCCGAATAGGTGTGCCTCTTCTTCTATCACTAGCATGGCTAGATTAGGGTCTCTAGTGACAAGCGCGATATCATCGGCGTATGCCCACATTTTAGTGTTATAACTACGAATTTGAATTGGTGGTTTAGATACCAAATTGTCCAACCACTGAATAACAGAGGTGAGCATGGGCAACCCTGTCTGGTTCCTCTCGTGATCGCAAAGTTCTCTGACAGGAGCCCATTAACCAATACTCTAGCACTCGGCTTATTATATAGCCCTCGGGTAGCCATAATGAATCTGATATTAATTCCACAATGAGACATTGCCGCCCATAAAAATCTCCAGGAGACCCTATCAAACGCTTTCTCCGCGTCAAGGAGGATAAGCGCCATAGGGTCTCCTGTTGACTCCGTATAATCAAATAGCGAGATCACCCGTTGAACGTGGTCAGTTGTTGACCGTCCTGGTATAAACCCATGTTGATATTTTGAGATTATTTTATTAATTATTGGTGCCAATCTAGCTGCTAGAAGTTTCAAGCAAATTTTTGAATCCCCATTAATCAGGGTAATTGGGCGATATGAACCTAAATCGAGTGGATTTTTTTTTTTCAGGAAGACCACAATCTTAGCTTCAGACCATGAGGTGGGGGGGGGTTCCCTCCCTGAAATATATGAGCAAATAAGACCATCATTATTATTTTTAATTGATCAGCAAATTTCAAAAAGAACTCTGATGGAATCCCGTCCAGTCCTGCCGCTTTCCTACTATTTAGCGCATTTAAAGAGAGCAGGATCTCATCCCAGTTAGGTAACTCATCCAGCATTTCCTTATCTTTCTTCTCGAGACTAGGCCCTGGATTTACATCTAAATATAAATCTGGGTCCCCAAGCCCCACTATGGGTTCTGTATAGAGTTCTTGATAGAATCTCTGAAACGCGGCCCTTACTTCGACTGGTTCAGCTTTTAACCCTAGTCTGGGGTCCTGAATTTCTTTAATAGTGCTTGCTGATGCCACGTCTCTAGTACGCACCGCCAGCTGATGCCCAACCAGTTCGCTCAGCTCGTACACTTTCTCCTTATTAACTAATGCTTTGATGATGGCCTTTTCTACTATTATTACTGTGATAAGATTTCTTGCGATGGCTACATGAGCCAATGCATTATCCAGCACTTGGCCCTGTTGGGCTGCAGCGATCAGATCCTCCTCGGCTTTACCCAGGTTATGATGTAGTACAGCTAGGCGGAGTTTCCCTTCCTTATTAGACCTAAGCGAGAATTGCAGTGTCTCGCCTCTTATGCACGCTTTTAGAGCATCCCATACTATTGCTACGGGAGCACTTCCAAGATTATCTGCTATAAAACCCGGGATCCACCCCCTCATGTGTTGACAGTAATTTTCATTCTGTAACAGAGCCCGTTCAAACGTCCAGGTAGTAATTGGACGTTTATTCAAAGTATAAGATAGGTTCAAAATTAGAGGATTATGGTCCGACAATAAGCGCGGAAGTTTATCTACCGTACATGCAGCTTTCAATGAATTTGACATAAACATGTAATCTAATCTTGCATGTCGCGAGTGTGGATATGAATAGAATGTGAAGCCAGGATCTCCACTATGATTATGTTGCCACCCATCTATTAGGCCATGTACCATACACAATTCTTTAAGCGCCCAAAAAACTCTAGGTTTCCTACTGTGATATTTAAATTCCGGCCCCATTGTCCAGTCACCGGGGAGATGTAAATTAAGATCCCCGCAAACTATGAGAGGTAGGGGCCAATTAGTTAGCTCATTAGAAACATATGTAAGCATCTCGGGTTCATCACAGACACTCCCATAAATGGTGCAGATTGTCATTTTATTCAGTCCATTATTATACTTGCATTCGGCGATTTCCCATCTACCAAATTTATCAGAAAGTACTCTGTCAAATTGCAGCCCCCCACCTTTTGCAAAAATTGCCACCCCCTTAGTTCGGACTCCCTGTGTCGAGGCGGTGATAAGGTTATACCCCAATGATTTCAATAAGAAATGCTGAGAACCTTCAATATGTGTCTCTTGTAAACAAACAATATTAGCTTCCATTAATTGCAGCCCTTTTTTAGTATCATTGAGGCCACATATATTTAGTGAAGCAATTTTCAACTTAGCCATAATGTCATAAATGTTATTGTCATTTGCCTTGCATCATATCCATATCCTATTTTCCTGGTCATTACAGAATTATCTGGCACCACAGTAACAAAGTCTTTTCTATCCTTCATGTGCTTGGAATTTCTTGGTCCTATACTCCCCCCCACTACTCCCTCATCCCACCCCTGATTCCCCCCACCCCTCCCCCATACCATCCTATGAGGCATCCTAGGTCCCGGATCCTAGTTGTGGGCATCCAATGGGTCAGATCGCCACAGCGGACCCCGTGGCCTGGGCAGGTTTATGGAATATAGTGTTTCCCAGAGTCTTTATACTTGTTCAAATAACATTACAAAAGCTTATATTCTTCTCCACCCCACTCTACCCTTCTAGTGATTCCCCATACTTCCAAACCTTAACTCTTCTAAGGCTGTTTAGGACAGCTAAGTTCAATGTCCATCTCCTTCTATAGTTCCTTTAAGTGTTTTTTTAATTATTTCCCTGAGTTTCGTGTCCCAGTTTCTGAAATTTCTCTTAAGTACTCCTCGGCCTGTACTTCGCTAGTAAAGCTTCTTGTTGAGCCCTTGAATATAATTTTCAGCCGTGCCGGGTTTTGTAGAAAAACTGTAGCTCCAATTTTTTCAAAAGGCGCGAAAAGTTGGCGCATTTTCCACCTTCGCTCTACGGTGGTGTGGGCGAAATCTGGTCTTACAAAAAACTTAAACCCTTTGTATTCCCTTTGGCTTGTAGGTCTGGCAAGATCATAGATTGCTTCACGAAGAAGGAAGTTCCCAAAATGAACCAGCATGGCCCTGGGATATTGGCGTGACTTATGAGCGTGTTTTGGTAGCGTCAAAGGAAAGCGATGGGCACGCTGTTTCTCTCTGTCCATATCCCAGGCCTCAAATTCCGGGAACGCTGTTTTGAGTATCTTAATCATTGTCCCTCTAGCGTCATTTCCTTCAAAGTTTTCTGGGATACCAAGAAACCTTAAAGTATTCCTTCTGGATCTGTTCTCGTGATCTTCGACTTTTGCCGATGCACATTTCTTGTGAGAAATGAGCATGCGCGGGCGGCCGCGCATGCGCATTACTACCCAAGACGGCGGCGCGAATCGCGCAATGACGAGAGGGTGCCCCGGGGACGCGGCAGACAAGGTAAGTGGTTTTTAATCATTTCTAAAATGCTATTTAAGTATTTAGGGAGGGCGGGAGGGAGGCGGATGGCGGGCAACTGGCGGGCAATTTCGCTACGCCCGCGGGGTGGGCGTAGTGTTGCGAAGTGCTACGCCCAGGGTTAGTTTTTTATAGTTTGGCAACGTCAGTTTCCAAATTTTCCGTGCGAGTTTCTGCTGCGGCCCTTCTCTCCGAGATCTCAGTACATATGTTGCCGACTTTTTTAACCGCACCTTGTAATTTTTCAATAGCAGCCCGGTTCCTTTGGCTATCTTTTTTGACCTCCATATAGAAATTCTTAATTGGGCTCAACACCTCACTCAATGAGGGCTCTGCTGTTATTCGGGGGCCGCCTCTGTTTCCCGTTGTTGTTTGACTTCCCTCTTCTATCTCATCCAAGTTGTGGTTTTGACGTGGTGTTTCTCCCAATGATTTTGAAATCTGGCTTCTTCATGCGAGATTCTTTCTGGCTTTGGCATGATCCGTATTAGTGCCTGGATCTGTTGTCTCTTCGTTAGGAGGATTACATTCTCTTTTACGTCTTGTCCTCTTTTTTCCCCGTTTTTTCCTGGAATTTGTTTCACTGGGATAAAGTCCCCATTTGTAGGCCTGGGCTTGCTTTGCTTGTGTCACTTAATTCGTTTGACTCACTTGAGATGGACATCCCTGTTTCATAGATGTCCGAATCAGAATCTTCCTCGGAGAATGATTTATTTCCTAGATGTAGATCTCTCCCCCGTGGCAGCGTTTGCATACTAAGAGAAGAAGAAGGATGTTCAATATTTAAAACGCCCATAGAGTACATCTTGCTTTGGTCCGATTGCTCCCTTTGTGTAAGGTTTCACTAGTTTTACCCCTGTGGGAGCCCTGGTCCCTTCCATGCCCACACTAGGATCTGCGATTTGGTTTCCTAGGTCTGGATCTAAAGTGTTATTTACCTCTACATTGAGGTTCTCTAGGGGCGCACCTTGGACATCCACACAAGTTCCGCTCAGATCGCTTGGATGTTTGATCTGTGATTTTTCATTTTTTGAAGCATTGGTCAGACCATCCTTGGGTAGGGGGCTAAAGATATTAGAGATTCTGGGCTGAGAAGTAGCCTGGGAGCCTGTGGTTTTTGCTGCGGCCTTTAGATTTTTTATTGTTTGAAGCCTCTGTGCTTTCTTGGCCATTAGCTCCAATTTTGCGTTATCCTCTATATCTCTCTCCTTCTCATTCTCATTCTCACTCTCTTTCTCTTTCGCTTTCCGTTTTGCTTTTTCTTTCTCCTTCTCTAGTTTTTTTTCCGCATTTTTATTTTTATTTCTCCCACTCTCATGAGGTTGTTGCCTTTCCAAATCCTTTTCCTTTTCCTTTGCGTTGGATCCTCTTGTTTCAGGGCCTCTCTGTCTATCATTAGTTATTTGCGAAGCATATACTGTTTCCATTTCAGCGTTTTGTGAGGATTGATTGTTTTCCAGAATCTGTAAGTTTCTCAAGTACTCTAGACCCTCTAGGGTTCGTGTCTGGACCTCACTTGAGCTCTGCAAAGCCGTTGTTTCCTCTTCCCCCTTATCTCCGGTAAGTGCTGTAGTATTCTTCACAGTTATTTGTGCCTCCGCTGCCGTTCCGACATCTCCGGCAGCAGCATCTCTTTTCTTCCTTCTCTCCCTATCCTGTATCCAGAGACGAAGCCTCTTTCTTTGTCTGGTACTGTGCCCGCAATTGCCACCAATTTTGAGGTTGTTTTGGTAGTTTTCTACCCTCTCTGCCCCTTTTGGTACACAATAGATCAGCTTTCTGGGGACTTTTGGCGCTGCTTTAATGGTTTTCCAGGCTACTCCTTTAAATGTACTATATTGCTTGCTCAGGGCACCTGCAGTATGCCAATCTCTATTGAAAACATGAATTTTCACTATTATTGTAATACTGTCTTTACTTGCTGTTTCAAATACTTTTTTAGTTTCTCCAAGACAATCTCGAGGCTTTTCTTGCCACGCCGACCTTTTGGATTGCCTTTTAAATTGCATTTGCCCCATTTTTTTCGCCCCCTTTTACTCTGCTTGTTTTCTGTTTGCCCCTCTCTCCTTGCATGCATAGGCGTAGGCTCTTACGTTTCCACGGCAACGAGATACACGGCATACGCGCTGAGATTTACGGCGCCTGCCTTCATGTTAGCAGATGACGCCAAGCAGTAGTGGAATTTGTTTCACTGGGTTGTCTCGATTCGTGAGAGCCGGAGACCTCCGAGGATAAAGTCCCCATTTGTAGGCCTGGGCTTGCTTTGCTTGTGTCACTTAATTCGCTTGACTCACTTGAGATGGACATCCCTGTTTAATAGATGTCCGAATCAGAATCTTCCTCGGAGAATGATTTATTTCTTAGATGTAGATCTCTCCCCCGTGGCAGCGTTTGCATACTAAAAGAAGAAGAGGGATGTTCGATATTTAAAACGCCCATAGGGTACATCTTGCTTTGGTCCGATTGCTCCCTTTGGTAAGGTTTCACTGGTTTTACCACTGTGGGAGCCCTGGTCCCTTCCATGCCCACACTAGGATCTGCGATTTGGTTTCCTAGGTCTATTTTCCTCTACATCGAGGTTCTCTAGGGGCGCACGTTGGACATCCATTCAAGTTCCGCTCAAATCGCTTGGATGTTTGATCTGTGATTTTAAATTTTTTGAAGCATTGGTCAGACCATCCTTGGGTAGGGGGCTAAAGATATTAGAGATTCTGGGCTGAGAAGTAGCCTGGGAGCCTGTGGTTTTTGCGGCGGCCTTTAGATTTTTTATTGTTTGAAGCCTCTGTGCTTTCTTGGCCATTAACTCCAATTTTGCGTTATCCTCTATATCTCTCCCCTTTTCATTCTCATTCTCACGCTCTTTCTCTTTCGCTTTCCGTTTTGCTTTTTCTTTCTCCTTGTCAAGTTTTTTTTTCCGCATTTTTATTTTTATTTCTCCCACTCTCATGAGGTTCTTGCCTTTCCAAATCCTTTTCCCTTTCCTTTGCTTTGGATACTCTTGTTTCCGGGCCTCTCTGTCTATCATTAGTTATTTGCGAAGCATGTACCGTTTCCATTTCAGCGTTTTGTGGGGGTTGATTGTTTTCCAGAATCTGTAAGTTTCTCAAGTACTCTAGGCCCTCTAGGGTTCGTGTCTGGACCTCACTTGAGCTCTGCAAAGCCGTTGCTTTAAGCATGGGCGGAAAATCCGTTACGCTCCCGGATTTTGCGGATTTTCGGGAAATCCGCAATCCGCGAGATTTGCGGATTTCCCGCAAAATCCGCAAATTCGCACGCAGCGGATTTTTTTGGCGGCGCGCGGCGTTGGTGATACAATTTTTGCGGCGCGCGGCGTTTATCATCGTTTGCCGAGTTGTTTTTTTCGATAGTTTGCGAGTGCTGCGCCATTTTGGATCTTGCTGTGTGATCCCGCGGGAATTGGCGAGCGCGATTACGTCATCGCGGCTTGCCAGCAATAGTTTGTCAACGCGAGTACGGCGAGATCACGTCTCGCGGTACTTCGCAATTGCGAGATTTGAGATGCGGCGAGCGAAAATATAAATTTGCAATTCTGCACAAGAAATCCACCAGCAAGCAGCATAAACCTTCTAGAAATGATGATTTTTATGTGAATAACTCCTTAGTTTGACATTTGCCTGCACTTTTTTAGCGAGGAGTCCATTTTGGGGAGGGGGGCAGGGGGGTGGGAGGAAGGAAGTGCCCCATAGTCTTCAACTTCCTGTTCCTGTTCAGCAGGCTCCTCCCAGTGCTTTGTCCATCTCCTGGTCACTTTTCATTTGGATGTGGAGCTGGAAGAATTACTTTTTGTGGATGCTGCTGGATCTTTGGATTTGAGGCCTTTTTGACTTTCTTTGGATCACTGTTGGATTAGAAATTTTACAAGTAAGTTTGTTTGGGGCATTACAGTTGCTGCAACTAAAAATTTTGAATTTTCGATTTTTGGGCTGTTTTGGGGCCTTTTGCCCAGGGGTACTCAGTGGTGGGTGGACTGATTCTTTCTGTGGGTTGTCTTGAACTTAAACATCATGGAGGCCATAGATGAATTGGGATTGTGCTGATTTTTCTGTGTTTTTCGATTTTTTTTTTTTTGTAAAATTTTGTGTTTTTCGATTTTTGACCTGTTGTTGGGGCCTTGACCAGGGGTAGTGAGTGGTGCATGGGCCTAGTCTTTCTGTGGGCTGTCTTGAATTTAAACATCATGGAGGGCATGGATGGAATGGGATTGTGCAGATTTTTCAGTGATTTTCGTTTTTTGGGCCTGTACTTGTGGCCTTTTCACCAGGGGTATTTGAGTCTAGCATGGGCCTAGTCTTTCTGTGGGCTGTCTTGAATTTAAACATCATGGAGGGCATGGATGGAATGGGATTGTGCTGATTTTGCAGTGTTTTTCGATTTTTGGGGGTGTTCATGGGGAGGGACATGCCATGTGGCTGGTGGCCATTTTGAGTGCAGCTACAGGCACTGGCCATGTGCTGGCAGGCAAGTGGCCATTTTGAATGCAGGCTTTGTTGTTAGGCCTCCAACCATTTTGCCTACTTTTCAACCTTTATTTATGCCCAGGGGTAGTGAGTCTTGCATGGGCCTAGTCTTTCTGTGGGTTGTCTTGAATTTAAACATCATGGAGGCCATGGATGGAATGGGATTGTGCAGATTTTTCAGTGATTTTCGTTTTTTGGGCCTGTACTTGTGGCCTTTTCACCAGGGGTATTTGAGTCTAGCATGGGCCTAGTCTTTCTGTGGGCTGTCTTGAATTTAAACATCATGGAGGCCATGGATGGAATGGGATTGTGCTGATTTTGCAGTGTTTTTCGATTTTTGGGGGTGTTCATGGGGAGGGACATGCCATGTGGCTGGTGGCCATTTTGAGTGCAGCTACAGGCACTGGCCATGTGCTGGCAGGCAAGTGGCCATTTTGAATGCAGGCTTTGTTGTTAGGCCTCCAACCATTTTGCCTACTTTTCAACCTTTATTTATGCCCAGGGGTAGTGAGTCTTGCATGGGCCTAGTCTTTCTGTGGGTTGTCTTGAATTTAAACATCATGGAGGCCATGGATTGAATGGGATTGTGCTGATTTTGCAGTGTTTTTCGATTTTTGGGGGTGTTCATGGGGAGGGACATGCCATGTGGCTGGTGGCCATTTTGAGTGCAGCTACAGGCACTGGCCATGTGCTGGCAGGCAAGTGGCCATTTTGAATGCAGGCTTTGTTGTTAGGCCTCCAACCATTTTGCCTACTTTTCAACCTTTATTTATGCCCAGGGGTAGTGAGTCTTGCATGGGCCTAGTATTTCTGTGGGTTGTCTTGAATTTAAACATCATGGAGGCCATGGATTGAATGGGATTGTGCTGATTTTACAGTGTTTTTCGATTTTTGGGCCTGTACTTGTGGCCTTTTCACCAGGGGTATTTGAGTCTAGCATGGGCCTAGTCTTTCTGTGGGCTGTCTTGAATTTAAACATCATGGAGGCCATGGATGGAATGGGATTGTGCTGATTTTGCAGTGTTTTTCGATTTTTGGGGGTGTTCATGGGGAGGACCATGCCATGTGGCTGGTGGCCATTTTGAGTGCAGCTACAGGCACTGGCCATGTGCTGGCAGGCAAGTGGCCATTTTGAATGCAGGCTTTGTTGTTAGGCCTCCAACCATTTTGTCTACTTTTCAACCTTTATTTATGCCCAGGGGTAGTGAGTCTTGCATGGGCCTAGTATTTCTGTGGGTTGTCTTGAATTTAAACATCATGGAGGCCATGGATTGAATGGGATTGTGCTGATTTTGCAGTGTTTTTCGATTTTTGGGGGTGTTCATGGGGAGGGACATGCCATGTGGCTGGTGGCCATTTTGAGTGCAGCTACAGGCACTGGCCATGTGCTGGCAGGCAAGTGGCCATTTTAAATGCAGGCTTTGTTGTTAGGCCTCCAACCATTTTGCCTACTTTTCAACCTTTATTTATGCCCAGGGGTAGTGAGTCTTGCATGGGCCTAGTCTTTCTGTGGGTTGTCTTGAATTTAAACATCATGGAGGCCATGGATGGAATGGGATTGTGCAGATTTTTCAGTGATTTTCGTTTTTTGGGCCTGTACTTGTGGCCTTTTCACCAGGGGTATTTGAGTCTAGCATGGGCCTAGTCTTTCTGTGGGCTGTCTTGAATTTAAACATCATGGAGGCCATGGATGGAATGGGATTGTGCTGATTTTGCAGTGTTTTTCGATTTTTGGGGGTGTTCATGGGGAGGGACATGCCATGTGGCTGGTGGCCATTTTGAGTGCAGCTACAGGCACTGGCCATGTGCTGGCAGGCAAGTGGCCATTTTGAATGCAGGCTTTGTTGTTAGGCCTCCAACCATTTTGCCTACTTTTCAACCTTTATTTATGCCCAGGGGTAGTGAGTCTTGCATGGGCCTAGTATTTCTGTGGGTTGTCTTGAATTTAAACATCATGGAGGCCATGGATTGAATGGGATTGTGCTGATTTTGCAGTGTTTTTCGATTTTTGGGGGTGTTCATGGGGAGGGACATGCCATGTGGCTGGTGGCCATTTTGAGTGCAGCTACAGGCACTGGCCATGTGCTGGCAGGCAAGTGGCCATTTTAAATGCAGGCTTTGTTGTTAGGCCTCCAACCATTTTGCCTACTTTTCAACCTTTATTTATGCCCAGGGGTAGTGAGTCTTGCATGGGCCTAGTCTTTCTGTGGGTTGTCTTGAATTTAAACATTATGGAGGGCATGGATGGATTGGGATTGTGCTGATTTTGCAGTGTTTTTCGATTTTTTTGTGCTCTATAACTGAACTGATGTTCCTCTGTCTTCCATTTTTTTTAGGTGCACAAGACTCAAGAGAACCACCAGTGCCTGGAAGAAGTCCTGCAGCGGTGTGTGTGTGCAGCATAACGTCACGCGACGTCACGTCTGGCCTCAGACAACTCTACAATTCGTGCAACTGCGGCCTGCTGTCTGACCTGCTCTGAAGAAGATGGCCCCGCCCACAAAGAAAGTTCTCCGTAGCTCCTCTAGCAAGAAAGTTGCTAGTAAGGAGCAGAAGAAGCAAGTTACCAAGGAGGCTGGTGTGCCACCCGCCACTTTTTTTGGGAGCAAAAAAAAAAGTACGCCTGCAGCAGCAGGATCTGCTGGGGACCAAGCTGGGAACAGCACCCCTGCTCCATTGGGTTCAGTGCCTCCACCACCACGCCAACTTAAGTCAAAGCCCTTGAGTGCTTCAGAGGCAGTCAGTGTACTTCTCCAATCACCATCGACCAGTAATGTTGGCTCATCGCAAGAAAGTAGCAGCAATGTCCCTGAATCAACACAGGTTGTTGTAACTCATCTGACAAGTGTTGAACAACCACAGCCGCAACAACAACACCATGTGCAAGTACACGCCCAAGTACATGTGGAAGGAGAGGCAGCAAAAGGAGATGCGCAAGCAAAGGTGCATGGAGGTTCACAAGTGCCCACAATAGTTGTTCCTCCCGAAGTAGGGGCACATTTGGAAATCGACAATGAAGCCGAGGTATCATTGGAAGCCACTCCTCCTGATGATCATTCATTGTCTTCCACATCCCTAGCAAGGAAAAGATCAAGGGGGGTGTCTACATCTTCTTCAAGCCCACCTCGTTCTGAAGCAAGTGATCTGTCTTGGGAACCACAACTGCGGTCTGACAGTGAGGCACACCATGATCTGACACCGGTACCTAAGCGTAAAAGGAAGGTCGTCCAAAAACTCAAACCTATGGAGTGTGATGAGGCTCAACAAGAAGTGACAGATACTGCTGGTGATGAAGCCTCTCACGATGACGACGAGCCAGTCATCACAAAGGTCACTGCAGCCCCACCGGGCATGCAGCAAAGAGACATTTTGACCCTATCCCTAGAAGCTGCTGAGCGTGATGATGATGTCGGCGAGGAGGCAATGGAAATGGAATCATTAGATTTGGAGTTAAGTAGTACACCAAAACCTACCGCTTCCATATTTCTTCGCAAGAAGGTACCCACCTCGTCCTCGACCTCAATTCGTGGTGGTGAAAGTGCAAAACGTACTGAAGTTCGGCAATCCACATCCTCCACTTCATCTGGCATTAGCAGCAGGACCACCACCACCAGTATCGCCGCCTCCTCCGGCCCCCGAAGACATTTCAAGTCTCCAGTTTGGGACTTCTTTAGTGTTTGCCCAAAAAAGGAAAACGTAGCCATTTGTAGCCTTTGTAAGCTTCGAGTTAGTCGTGGTAAGCTTGGTTCTAACTATGGTACCGGAGGCCAGAGAGGTCATCTTGAGAGAAGGCACGCTGTCCAATGGTTTCCGCACCTAGAGGCGGTCAAGAAAGCCGGAATTGCATGTAATGAAAACGTTGATTTTTCATCTGCTGATGACGAGGAGGTAGAAGAAGACGATTCAAACACTTCACTTACACCCAGTTCCCATGTCAGCAGCACACCCCATGGGAGCCACACTAAGAGTGTGGGAGAGAGTGAGACATCAATGCGGAAAAGTTCATCAGCGAGCGTAACTGGGTCGAAGAGATCATCATCATCCCGTAAATCATTGGTCCAGGGCAACATTAAAAAGATGTTGTTTACAGAAGCGCAATATGAACGCAACCACCCAATGACCCGTCTGTATAACACTAAGCTGGCTAAAATGCTAGCTCTGGACCTTCTCCCTTTTTCTTTTGTAGAAGGGGTTGGTTTTCTAGAATTAGTGACAGCGCTCTGCCCTAAATGGAAGGTTCCTAGCCGGTTCTATTTTGCCCGAGTTGCGGTTCCAGCACTACATGAAGATGTTCTGAAGGTGATTGGGGCAGCTTTGCAGAAGAGTGCTGTTCACACTATACATCTGACAACAGACATGTGGACCAGTGGCGCAGGCGCTGATTACATGTGCATCACTGCACACTGGGTCTCTTTTTCAGGGGCTAAAGCAAAGCTAAACTCAGGTGTTGACACTAACATTGTTTTTAAAGGTGCTCGGAAACATGCAACACTAGCCATGTTTGGTTTGGAGAAACGTCACACAGCAGAAACCGTTTGGATGTCTTTAACACAAAGGTCCTTAACTGTCTGTCCCCACTAAAACGCAAGGTTGGTTATGTTTCCAAGGACAATGGCGCCAATATAGTTAAGGCCATGAGGGACGGTTACTATTTCAGAGTGCCGTGTTTGGCGCACTGTATAAACCTGGTTGTCCAAAAATTCTTGGGTAATAAACGCAGTGCAGCGTACAGTGTATTGGAGACCTGCCGAAAAATTTGCAAGCATTTCAGGCATTCTTTTAAGGCCCGGAAGCAGCTGAGGAGCCTGCTATATCAATGTCAAATGCCAGTGAAAGCACTCATCCAGGAGGTGGTAACACGTTGGAACTCAACCTTCTACATGCTTTAGCGTCTGTATGAGCAGTATACGGAACTCGATCAATATTTCTTGAAAGAGGGTATAGAGGAGCTGAGGATGGGTGGGCCGCAATGGAACATAGTTGAAAGCCTGACACGCATGCTTCGTCCTTTTGAGGTCTTCACGCGTGCAGTCAGCAAGGAGGACTCTAATTTGGGAAAAGCTATCCCATTGTTGTACATGCTGGAGGACCAACTGAAGGAGGTGTGTTCTGTGTTTGGAAAAGATGACAAAAAGCAAGACTCTTTGCTTCTGGCTGAGCAATTATTAGAGCTCCTACAAGGTGATGAACGTCTTAAAAAGATCCACTCAGAACAGCATTACATTTGTGCTACTATTCTGGATCCACGCTACAAAAAGGCGCTGGCAGGCCAAGCATTCTTTCCTTTTGATGATGAACATGTTCCAAAGTTCAAACGTTGGCTAGCCTTGTCAGCAAAGAAGTTTGAAACAGAACGGCTGGAAATTGAAGGAAATGGCAGTACATCAGCAGGCCATCCCCAGTCAAAACAATCCACTTCTGCACCTGTGGCTGTGGCACAAGTGACCTCTCAGCCGTTAAAGACACCGGCAACCGGATCATCTGCACGAAAGACAACAGAAACATTGGAGGCTGAAGAGGATTGGCTAGCTCTGCGTGGGTTTGGTTCTCAAAAGGTCAGAGGCACAGCAAGAGCTAAGCAAAGTGGAGGAACCTTGGATGAGGACCTTGAGTCGATGGTGAAGGACTATCTGAATGACTCAACAGAGGTCTATGTTAATTCTGACCCATTGGCGTATTGGCATGGGAAAAAAGAATTGTGGCCACAGCTCACCAACCTGGCTTTAAACTACTTGTCTTGCCCACTCGCAAGTGTGTCTTCTGAACGGGTTTTCAGTGCGGCTGGTGGGATTGTAACTCCCAAACGGAGCCGCCTCTCGCCCAAAAATGTGGAGAGGTTAACAATGATCAAGATGAATCAGCACCTCATACCACCAGATTTCAGAGTACGAGAGAGCGTGCCGGATGAAGAGGAGGTGGCCAGCAACATAGATGAGGGAATTTCTACTCTGTCAGGTGACACTGACCTCACCCTGCCTGAATTCGCAGAGTATGATGACGAAGCCTTATTCTTATTCCTGGACCGTGATAGCGACTTCGAGCCCTGAAAATGAGACAACGAATCAATAACTTTCTTTTTCATCCTTATTCACTTTTATTCCTGTGTGTCTGTCTTTCTTTGTTGTGCACAGTTAATATAATTCAAACTTTAATCAGATAATCACAAAAACAAGCCCATCAGCAGAACTGTCTTCACTTGTTTGCTAATTTATTTGAAGGTGCCGCAGTCTGCATTCCTCAGGTTCACAAGTTCAGAAGAACATGCTCCTCTATCCTCCTCCTCCAGACTCCTATTTCCATCAAAGCAGAGGGCTGGTTTACGCCCAATGAAGAAAGACTCAGCACTTGTGGGGGTGTTGTTCTACCTCTTTGCAGGTGAGTTGACGGGTCTGGGGCCATTGCTGGGAAGCACTAAAAGTGGTTTGGACCAAATCCGAGGCGGAAATTTTTTATTGTGTTTTTGATGACTTGCTTGCCTTTGAGGTGCTCTTAGGGGGGGTTCCGTCTGTTGGTGGGTGAGTTTCGTGGTCTGGGAGCATTGCTGGGACACTCTAATCTTGATTGCATTTGCTTTTCAGGAAATCCGTCGTGCCAACCCCGACTTATGGCCTAGCTACGCAGCGCGTTTGGACCGAAGGCCCAGAAATATTGCAAGTATGAGATTTTGCTTTTGGCCTGTTTGGGGGTGTTATGCTTCTTGGCGGGTGGGTTGCCGGGTCTTGGGGCATTCCTGGGAAGGTCTAATACCGGGTAGAAGTGGTTGGGACAAAATCCAGGCCGATTTTTTTTTTGGCTATTTCTGACATTTTGCTCTATGTAGCGTTTTCGGGGGCCTGTTTGGGGGGCTTCCTGGTGTTTGTGGGTGAGTTTCGTGGTCTGGGAGCACTGCTGGGACACTCTAATCTTGATTGCATTTGCTTTTCAGGAAATCCGTCGTGCCAACCCCGACTTATGGCCTAGCGACGCAGCGCGTTTGGACCGAAGGCCCAGAAATATTGCAAGTATGAGATTTTGCTTTTGGCCTGTTTGGGGGTGTTATGCTTCTTGGCGGGTGGGTTGCCGGGTCTTGGGGCATTCCTGGGAAGGTCTAATACCGGGTAGAAGTGGTTGGGACAAAATCCAGGCCGATTTGTTTTTTGGCTATTTCTGACATTTTGCTCTATGTAGCGTTTTCGGGGGCCTGTTTGGGGGGCTTCCTGGTGTTTGTGGGTGAGTTTCGTGGTCTGGGAGCACTGCTGGGACACTCTAATCTTGATTGCATTTGCTTTTCAGGAAATCCGTCGTGCCAACCCCGACTTATGGCCTAGCTACGCAGCGCGTTTGGACCGAAGGCCCAGAAATATTGCAAGTATGAGATTTTGCTTTTGGCCTGTTTGGGGGTGTTATGCTTCTTGGCGGGTGGGTTGCCGGGTCTTGGGGCATTCCTGGGAAGGTCTAATACCGGGTAGAAGTGGTTGGGACAAAATCCGTGCGGAAAAGCCTTTAGTTTTGGCACTTTTTGTAACTTAGGGTTCGTTAGGGTTAGCCCTAGCAGCAGGATTGCATGTGTTTCGGGGTGTTCTAGATTTTTCCAACTGAGTTCTGGGGTCTTAGAGCACTCGTGAGAATGTGTAATTTTGGTTGCAAGTCATTTGAAGAAAATCCATGGTGGGAAAGGGGGGATTTGGCATAGTTAAAGAAAGCCTTTGCCACTATTCTTAACTTAGGGTTCGTTAGGGTTAGCAGTATTTCTATTGCATGTGTTTGAGTGGGGGGGATTTCGAGTCTTGGAGCGATGCTGGCTATGGCTACTTTTGCTTGGTTGCTTGCAAGTGGTTTGAATGCAATCCACGGTGGGTAATGGGTAATTAGGAAGGGGGTACTTCGGCCTACTTTTACTTTCAAAGTAAGTTTTGTCACCAGTTTTCTGCTAGGCCTATTTTTGAGATTTGATTGGGGGTCTTCTACATTTTTGCGACTGGCTTTAGTAAGGGTCTGGGTGGGAGCACTGCTAGGAAGATCTAATTTTGTTCTAAAACACAGTTTACAGTACACCTAGCTTGAGGGGCAAGATCCGCTACATTAATTTGCCCATACTTATTTATCCTTCAAAAGGTGACTCAGAGTACGCACTTTCAAAAATATTGTACTGTCTACTAGGAAAATCAAATTGTGACTTTTTGCACTCCACAGCCTACATACCTTATATTTATATATCAGTGGTGTTGTAATATTATATCACTTCCTGTTTTTCGTTGAATAATTACAGGCCGGGTTTCAGTCTCTGCAATGGGGAAAAAAGGATGGAGTCAGGCTTCACAGTAGCGAGCCACAATTCAGCATCAGGCAGGCAGTGGACAGGGTGTCTTCTGGTGACCAACATCGATGGACGAGGCGTCGGCTGCAATGGAGGAGTGCCGCTAATAGGAGGATTTTTTTTCTGCAGGCAACTTACTTACCACTTCCAACAGGACCACTACAACCACATAGATACAGTATCCCTTGCCTTTTTCTCTGACTGTGACTGCATTTCTTGGCTCTCTCTCGGCTTCTACATTGATCCCTTAACACATCACTTAGTCCACTCCACTATCACATCTGCACCACACATAGTCATTTGTAAGTGCTCCTACGTAATTCGCAAGTCGCAGCACGCCCCAGGCCGTAGAGGACTGGGATGGCCCCAATGATGAAGCATGTCACCAAGGGGCAACCCTGGTGAGTGAGGGGACACCTAGAAAAAAAGCAATTTCTCCTTTTCTATCTACTATACCTTCCAGACCAACCCCACTGAGTGTTGTTGTGAATGGATTTATAGTGACCAGCAAGGCTCTCGGGTATCTGGCTACAGAGACCTTATGTTGAATATCGTTATCAATAATTTACACATAGGCCCTTTACTGTTGCATTCTTTCTTCCACAGTTGTTGAATGTACTACTTACTTTTCACTGACATGCATGCAGTAGTGCATGCACTTTCAAAGATTGATGGATAGGTTTGTACCCAAAGAATTGTTTATGTTCAATTGTTTGTCTATGCTGTGCTTTTTTTTACAGGGTGTCTTCTGGTGACCAACATCGATGGACGAAGCGTCGGCTGCAATGGAGGAGTGCCGCTAATAGGAGGATTTTTTTTCTGCAGGCAACTTACTTACCACTTCCAACAGGACCACTACAACCACATAGATACAGTATCCCTTGCCTTTTTCTCTGACTGTGATTGCATTTCTTGGCTCTCTCTAGGCTTCTAAATTGATCCCTTAACACATCACTTAGTCCACTCCACTATCACATCTGCACCACACATAGTCATTTGTAAGTGCTCCTACGTAATTCGCAAGTCGCAGCACGCCCCAGGCCGTAGAGGACTGGGATGGCCCCAATGATGAAGCATGTCACCAAGGGGCAACCCTGGTGAGTGAGGGGACACCTAGAAAAAAAGCAATTTCTCCTTTTCTATCTACTATACCTTCTGTCAGGTTACGCAGCCCCTAAGCGCCTACCGTACTATGAAACTACATTTCCCATGAGTAGGCGGGAGACTTGCAGGAAGTTTATCTGGGGAACAGACGCGCTTCCTGTTGCGCGTTATTCTGGTTTCTGTTCTGCACCGGCATGAGAGCGGACGCTCTGCATGCTTTTCTATCGTGTCTCCTGTGGACTATCACCTTCCCCCCCCCCCCCTGAGGCTCAGTGGGGAGCGCTTCCGTGTTCTGTCCTTGGCGGTAGACGGACTTCACGCGTCTTCAGGTAAAGCCGCTCTAAAGTCTTCGGCCGCTCGTGCGGTCAGCTGATTACTGCCTGAACGGATTGTTAAGGGAGGTTCTGTGACTGTTTTCTAACAGAATTCTAGCTTTGATGAATTCCTGTTTGGTTGAATTGTGTGTGGCGGAGCACAGTGGCGGTCTATACCACGTGTTAGCGTTCACATCGGGGATCGTTTTTGTTCTATTAAAACGGAGCGCGGTAGTAAGGACAACTACGCGTCTCCGTTGTATAACTGTGTATTTCAAAGGACCTCCATAACTGGGCATGTAGTGAGGTAACTACAGGCTACCCCAGTTCTCTTTGTGTAGTGCACCGTGGGGTGTGTTGTTGGCAGAATTCAGTGGTGGTCGCAACAGCAACTACGTTTTTCTGTTTGACCTTCACCAAAGATTCTCTACTGGGTCATTACTTAGAGAGCGCAGTGTTGTAGTTCTTGCTTCCTACACACTACCGTTTCCCTCTTCCTTTTTGTTGGACCATACATCTTTGCTTTGACTATTTGGAACCCCCTTTGTACATTGAGTCCTCTACCATGTTTGTGGTATGTTGTGAGTAGTGGGTTTGATGTCTTAGTATAACGCGAGTGTGTTTGGTGCGACAGGAGTGTGTTCGTTAACTATATGTTTATGTGTTTCTTAGGCCTTCCTCACAGATTGTGGCAGAAGGGCTATAGTATTTCCTATCCAAGGTCATGTTTTCTTGGTGCTCAGGTACTTGTCTACTTCCTTGGTTATTTAGTGAGACTATATGAGAGTACCCTTGTATGTTAGGACAGCACTTCACTGATGCCTGTCTTGTCTTCTGTTACAGGTATCCTTTCCCTGCTGACCCTACCTTTACCCATCCCACATTTTTTATTTTAGTTTGTTATTTTTCTCCCCCGCCTAATGGCTCGAACACCCTGTGTTTACACTTCTGGGTGTTGGTGACATTTGGAGGTGGAACCATATTTGCATCGACTGGATCACGGGGAGTAAACCTGACACCTTCCAGACCAACCCCATTGAGTGTTGTTGTGAATGGATTTATAGTGACCAGCAAGGCTCTCGGGTATCTGGCTACAGAGACCTTATGTTGAATATCGTTATCAATAATTCCACACAGGCCCTGTACTGTCGCATTCTTTCTTTCCACAGTTGTCGATTGTACTACTTACTTTTCACTGACATGCGTGCAGTAGTGCATGCACTTTCAAAGATTGATGGATAGGTTTGTACCCAAAGATTTGTTTATGTTCACAATAGTTTGTCTATGCTGTGCTATTTTTTCTTGTCTCCCAAAACCTTTCCCAAAAACCCCCGTACCCATCCATTTTTCAAACCCTAACCCTCTTCCCCCGGGCTGTGTGGTTTTGATTGATGTGTGACTAAATTATTATTACAGCAATAAATCCACACACTTGCTGGGTGGGGAGGATAAGGTGATAGCAACAGGCTGGTGAAGAAATCCGAGGATATATTCTTACTCTGCTTGACAAAGAACCATTGCTAATGTGAAAGAACTTCAACCGAATTAGTAGTTATACTTTACCATTTGTTAGGCTACAATGTGGCACTGCTCTACTGTACTTCTGTCACCTGCTATATTCTCAGTTGTACCGTTGAATTGCTCAGGAGGACAAACCAGATTTCATTTTCTTTTTTTTCATAGGCATGCAACTGCCACTGTGTCACACCACTAGTACCACCGCTATGAGGAAATTTTATCCGACCAAGATTGCCAACGTTATTCGGTGTTTCCCGTGGAGCCAGCCCTGGGTCTAGCCCTACTTTCAAACACAAATTACAGGTAAGATAAGCGTTTGGTGGTTTGGGGGTATAATGGAGTATTAGTACGAGAGACGAGAGACTGAAGGTAGTACTACTAAAGTCCTAGGACTCTTGGATTCACTTCACTTAGTCTGTGAGAGGCACTTAGTGTTGAAAACATTTGGGCATTTACACTTAAAGGAAGAAAATGGAACTAAACTTTCAGGAAAACAGTCAACGTTAAACCCCCACCCACCAGGCAAGCAGTAAAAAACAGGTATGCTCAGATAAAGTTTGAAAAAGTATATTTATATCCCTAACAAAATAATCTCCCGTAAGACCCTCCCTAACCCCAACGATTGTCCTTCAAAAGTCCCCAAAAACCCAACTCCCAATTCCCACCCCCCAAAAGTCTCTAAAAAAGGGGCAAGGGACACTATGGGTGGATGCTGTTAACTTTTTGGGCCAGGGCATCATGCTCCTCGCGGAGCAAGGCGAGCTCCTGCTGAAGGCGGGACACCATCAGGGTAGTGCGGCGCAGGCGTGCCTTCACTGCCTTGCAGGTGCAATGCCTGTGAGAGGCAGCTGTTGGCCTTGCTGCTCGGCGGTGGCGTTTGCCTTTGGCAGCCCGGCTCAGTCTGGGTGGACCACTGTGCTGGGTGGCAGCCCGTGGGGCCACGGAGGCCGATGCAGACGACGTTGTTGTAGTTGTCGACTGCACACTTTCCACGTCCTCCAGGGCCACCAGCCGCCGATATTCCGCAACAGTGGCCTCGATCATCCGTTGCCGGGCCGCTCTAGCCAGCTCCTTCCTCCTTGTTCGTTTGGAAGGAGAACCTATATGAAGAAAGAAAGACATAGTCTGTAACCAATGCTCTTTAAGATTAACTCAATCATTCAGCAGAAATTTGTGTTGCAGTACAACTAGCAACTTGCAAGCGCATTACATAACTATTGAGGCCAGTATCTATCTAACCTCACACTTCTTCATCCTTGCTCTAACATTAGTGGGAGTTTAAGGAACAAATTCTACGAGCACTGTGGACTTCCATTGGAGTCGACTATGAAAGTACACCAGTCTTATTCTTCTTCTTATCTCTTGTTTTGGAAAATTGGTACGTTATTTTCTGCAAGCCGGCATAATGCCAGCGCAGTAAACTTGCACCCGAGAAAAAGAGACGCACGCCATGAGGAGTGACCTAGACTTGCGTTGCCGTTGCGTTACTGTACCCGTCCAGTACATGCAGGTGGTGAAGCTCTTACTTTTCTATTACGGGTGGCACTGAGAATACTCTGTTACAACTCAAGGGCTACTGCTTAATTAATTTAACTTTCACCCTACAGTGGAAATGAGTACTAGAAATGGAAAATTGAAGAAGATAAATAATCTGATTATCTATCACTTCACATGGGATGTTTTTGCTTATATATGGGATGACTTTAGGTGCTTTGCTTTTTATTGAGTGACCAGTGATACATCCACACATGAATGACTGATGTGAAAAAAGGTAAGGCTAGGACCTTTCTCAGGATTTGCCCGGCGCTAACCGCCCTTGTACCATTCAAGTTTTACCAAGTAATGAGGCAGGCGCCGGAGACCAGAAGGCAGGAAACAGAAGTTTTATTCCGACGGAGCAGAACACATCAGATCAGACAACAAGGTATCGTCTCGAGGTGCTCTAACAAGTGAGCTGAGACTCAGTCTTTTATACCTTGCAAAACACTTGGCGTTACAATCAGGACATTGTGACACAAAGAAAAGACATCCCTATAATCCTCGTGTCAATCCTACCCCACATATGTTATCAATAGAGACCCTTGAACTGTAGATAAGAGAGGGGGCAATGACGCAGCTGAATGTTCCGCTGATGATTAGGATGTGTGCGCCTGATCGTAGCCCAGGGGGTGGGGAGGCCAGGATCAATAGTGGGTCCTTTGAAGAGGAATGACTCCATACAATAAAGGGCAGTAAACAGTATCTCCCGGCTTAGGCGATGGCCTCGGACATGTGCGGACAGTCCATCGCGGAGGGAGGGTTTACTAACAGAGGGGTTATTCATGAAAGGAAAGGAGATGTTGGTCAGGCGCGGTCGTGACTCCCAAGGACAGGGTCTTGCAGAGGAGGAAGGTTTATGACTTGTCCATGTGAGGGAGAAGGAGGGGGTCAGGGTGCGCGCAGGGTCAGAGTCGCACAGAGAGAGAGAGGTCTTATGACCCGTACATGAGAGAACAGGGGCAGTCAGATACAGCTGGGGGGCTATGTCAGCTGAGGCGAAGGATGCTTCTTCAAGAGGGAAATGGGGGGGTGCCTGGGTCAAGCAGGAGGGTTGCCTTTCATAGCAAGGTCGCGCAGAGTGCTGGGTTTCATGGTCTATGCATGTGAGAGTGGGAGGGGGGTGCTCAAATGCACGCAGGAGGGAAGCCGGGGATTTTATAAAAACGGACAGAGAGGCCATGGCCTAAAATGGCTGTCATGTACATATGGGCACAGGCTTTCATTGGCAGAATGATGCGGTCAACATTTCAGGGTATACGTGGTGCCTACAGGGAGGGGGACGGGAGAGGGCAAATGAACGCCGCTTAGGTACATTAATTTTGCTAATTTCCACAGTCGCCGCTTTTAACATAAGCGAGTTCATTTTCCTATTCTTCCTAGTTGATGGGCGTACATATAAACAACAACAGTTCATTTTCCTATCCTTCCTAGTTAAGGGGCGTACATATAAACATGTGGTTGATGAAATAGCATTTGTCAATACTAACATATTGCATAAAAATCATGAACAGTTGATGTGATGGGCAGAATGCAGCACATAGGAAATTGCATTTGTCGAGTTCCTATCATTTCAAAAGCACTACATAGCATAAATGTTTCTGACTTAAAAATGTGACCAATGAACATTTTGACCAAGCAGTTGAGGGCGGAATTCAGTTCAATACACAAGATCTCTTCGTCACAGTGTCTTTTAGCAGTGAGCCATCACTGGTAGGCTCTAGTCCGTGTCCTTTCGTTGGCGCTGTTGAGCACCGGCGGTGGAGCTATAGGTCCAGCTCGGGTCTTATCCTTACGCGTTGCAGGGTGCAGTCAGTCCCCTGCTGTTAGACCACAGTCCTGTTCCCTAACCAATCCGTTTAGTGGTGCCTTATGCTCGGCACCTATATTTCCGTGGCAACACCCTATTCCCACCTGAATGCCGTTCTTCCTTTTGGCGTGAAGTCACATGGAAAAGAGGGTGTGTGTTGTTGCGATAGTCGATGGGAGTGAGAGGGCGGAGTGGGGGCAGATTTCCTGGGACACACCAAAGGGACCAAGGGAGCAATGGATAACAAGCAAGCGGGCCCATCAATCGGGCTTGAAAAGAGGGACGGAGGCTCCAGGCACACGTGGGTTGGCGGACAGAGAGCTTCAGGACAGCCCTTCATCCTTTCTTTTACCGCCTTTGAGAGTGCTGCCTCGTCCCGTTTCTTGTTGTGCTGCGGCTCCACCTTTGGTCGAGGTCGCATGTGTCTCATGATCTGCAGCCACGCTGTGCGTCACGTCCGGCCCTTCTCCTCCGGTGATTGAGTATCTTTAAATGGGTAAAAACAAGTTTTAGAGACCTGGCAGGAGAAGAGATTTTTACATTTGAATTCCACTCGCAATCCTAGCACCTGGCGTTATGCTCATTGGTCATAGTCAGAAGTCTATTACCATGAAGTAAGTAGGTGGGTATTTCTACTGCGTTCGCACCAAGTCTAATCGGCGTTCGTTCATGACATATATGGACAGAGGTCAGACTCTTATCACCTGCGTATTTCAACAAAAACCCCAAGATTGACAACATTCAGGGGAGACTCGTCCTTCTAACCCGAGCCTTAACAGTCTTACATTTCCCTTTAGAGCTGGCTAACTCTTTCAAACAGAGCGGGGGTGCAATCATTGAAAGACAGGGTCAAACAGGTTTTTCTCGAGGGGCGGCAGTTACTCATGGTCATCAGATATATATATCGGGGATTGTAGCTGGGGTCAATCAAGTGGGGCGGGGACGCTTCGGGCATTCGCGCTTGGGTGCAAAGGGGGTGGGGCAATCTGGGCATTGGGGGTCAATCTGGACCTTGGCGCTTGCCTCTAACAATAAAAATTAGGATGCCATTGACATATAGTCCCCTTTTTAAGAGGGCCAGATTAGGGGACCTTAGTCGTCTCACCTGTCCTTTCCTTCTCAGCCAATTCGAGTTCATTCATTTTGTAGAAAGGAGAGGTAGTAATATGGCGAGATACAGTCATTTTAGTTTCGGTCAATTTCGCTGAACACCTTCGCGTTCAATAAGTATCCAATCAGGCTGGTGCCAGTGAGGCACGGTTTTACCATAAAAAGGCAGGGGCGTAACAAACGCCCACGCAGCCCCCGCAGTGCGGGGGGGCCTCACTCTCTACAGGTAATGAAGGGGCCCCCTCAGCTCTTCGGAGGGCTGTGAGAGAGGCCTGCGCTGAAGCAAGCCTCTCTCCCTCTGTGTCTGAAGCAGGTGCAGCCTGCTCCGTTCCCCTCACCCCCTCCCTCTGACTAAATAGAAACAAACTTAACAAAGTATCAACATTGTTTCTCTTCAGTCAGAGCTGGAGGCAGGCCCGGGACAAGGACGGGGCCCCAGAGACAGCAGTCCACTGCTCCTCTGAGGCAGCACAGAGCCCGGCCCCCCACTCTCTCCTCTCGATAAGCAAAGCCCACCCCACAAGAGAAGAGAAGAGACAAGGACAAGGATTGGGTGGGGGCCCGGCCCACCCCACAAGAGAAGAGAAGAGACAGGGACAAGATGGGGTGGGGGCCCCATCCCACAAGAGAAGAGACAGGGACAGGACCCCACCGAGAAGAGACAGGGACAAGTATTGGGTGGGGGCCCGGCCCACCCCACAAGAGAAGAGAAGAGACAGGGACAAAGATGGGGTGGGGGCCCCATCCCACAAGAGAAGAGACAGGGACAGGCCCCACCCGAGAAGAGACAGGGACAAGGATGGGCTGGGGGCCCCACCCCACAAGAGAAGAGAAGAGACAAGGACAAGGATTGGGTGGGGGCCCGGCCCACCCCACAAGAGAAGAGAAGAGACACGGACAAGATGGGGTGGGTACCCCATCCCACAAGAGAAGAGACATGGACAGGACCCCACCGAGAAGAGACAGGGACAAGGATTGGGTGGGGGCCCGGCCAACCCCACAAGAGAAGAGAAGAGACAGGGACAAAGATGGGGTGGGGGCCCCATCCCACAAGAGAAGAGACAGGGACAGGCCCCCACCGAGAAGAGACAGGGACAAGGATTGGGTGGGGGCCCGGCCCACCCCACAAGAGAAGAGAAGAGACAGGGACAAGGATGGGGTGGGGGCCCCATCCCACAAGAGAAGAGACAGGGACAGGCCCCACCCGAGAAGAGACAGGGACAAGGATGGGCTGGGGGCCCCATCCCACAAGAGAAGAGAAGAGACAGGGACAATGATTGGGTGGGGGCCCGGCCCACCCCACAAGAGAAGAGAAGAGACAGGGACAAGATTGGGTGGGTGCCCCATCCCACAAGAGAAGAGACAGGGACAGGACCCCACCGAGAAGAGACCGGGACAAGGATTGGGTGGGGGCCCGGCCCACCCCACAAGAGAAGAGAAGAGACAGGGACAAAGATGGGGTGGGGGCCCCATCCCACAAGAGAAGAGACAGGGACAGGCCCCACCCGAGAAGAGACAGGGACAAGGATGGGCTGGGGGCCCCACCCCACAAGAGAAGAGAAGAGACAAGGACAAGGATTGGGTGGGGGCCCGGCCCACCCCACAAGAGAAGAGAAGAGACACGGACAAGATGGGGTGGGTACCCCATCCCACAAGAGAAGAGACATGGACAGGACCCCACCGAGAAGAGACAGGGACAAGGATTGGGTGGGGGCCCGGCCAACCCCACAAGAGAAGAGAAGAGACAGGGACAAAGATGGGGTGGGGGCCCCATCCCACAAGAGAAGAGACAGGGACAGGCCCCCACCGAGAAGAGACAGGGACAAGGATTGGGTGGGGGCCCGGCCCACCCCACAAGAGAAGAGAAGAGACAGGGACAAGGATGGGGTGGGGGCCCCATCCCACAAGAGAAGAGACAGGGACAGGCCCCACCCGAGAAGAGACAGGGACAAGGATGGGCTGGGGGCCCCATCCCACAAGAGAAGAGAAGAGACAGGGACAATGATTGGGTGGGGGCCCGGCCCACCCCACAAGAGAAGAGAAGAGACAGGGACAAGATTGGGTGGGTGCCCCATCCCACAAGAGAAGAGACAGGGACAGGACCCCACCGAGAAGAGACAGGGACAAGGATTGGGTGGGGGCCCGGCCCACCCCACAAGAGAAGAGAAGAGACAGGGACAAAGATGGGGTGGGGGCCCCATCCCACAAGAGAAGAGACAGGGACAGGCCCCCACCGAGAAGAGACAGGGACAAGGATTGGGTGGGGGCCCGGCCCACCCCACAAGAGAAGAGAAGAGACAGGGACAAGGATGGGGTGGGGGCCCCATCCCACAAGAGAAGAGACAGGGACAAGGATGGGCTGGGGGCCCCATCCCACAAGAGAAGAGAAGAGACAGGGACAAGGATGGGGTGGGGTGGGGGCCCCAGAGACAGCACTCTCCACTTCCCCTCTGAGGCAGCTCAGAGCCCGGCCCCAACGCTCTCCTCTCCATAAGCAAAGCCCACCCCACAAGAGAAGAGAAGAGACAGGGACAAGGATGGGGTGGGGGCCTCAGAGAGCAAGAGCAGGAGACAGCACAGAGCAGTGCTCGGGACCCTGACAAGGGTGGGAGTGGGGGCCCCCAGAGAGAGCATTCTCCAGGGCAAAAGCTCACATGAGAAGGGACGAGGCAGCAAAATGGTGCCCTCAGGTAAGCCCTCTTGTTAGAACACACCATGGGCATCCGCAGGAGGGGAGGAGGGGGGCCGAGAAGGGTGCAAGGCAGAGGGGGAAAAGGGTGCAAGGCAGAGGGGGAGAAGGATGCAAGGTAGAGAAGGGTGCAAGGCGAAGGGGAGAAGGGTGTAAGGCAGAGGGGAGAAGGGTGCAAGGTGGAGGGGAGAAGGGTGTAAGGCAGAGGGGTGAAGTTTGCAAGGCAGAGAAGAGAAGGGTGCAAGGCAAAGAGGAGAAGGGTGCAAGGAAGAGAGGAGAAGGGTGCAAGGTAGAGAAGGGTGCAAGGCGGAGGGGGAGAAGGGTGCAGGGTAGAGGGGAGAAGGGTGCAAGGCAGAGAAGAGAAGGGTGCAAGGCGGAGGGGAGAAGGGTGCAAGGCGGAGGGGAGAAGGGTGCAAGGCGGAGGGGAGAAGGGTGCAAGGCAGAGGGGAGAAGGGTGCAAGGCAGAGGGGAGAAGGGTGCAAGGCAGAGAGGAGAAGGGTGCAAGGAAGAGAGGAGAAGGGTGCAAGGTAGAGAAGGGTGCAAGGCGGAGGGGGAGAAGGGTGCAAGGTGGAGGGGGAGAAGGGTGCAAGGCAGAGGGGAGAAGGGTGCAAGGCAGAGGGGGAAGGGTGCAAGGCAGAGAGGAGAAGGGTGCAAGGCAGAGAAGGGTGCAAGGCGGAGGGGGAGAAGGGTGCAAGGCAGAGGGGAGAAGGGTGCAAGGAAGAGAGGAGAAGGATGCAAGGTAGAGAAGGGTGCAAGGCGGAGGGGGAGACGGGTGCAAGGCAGAGGGGAGACGGGTGCAAGGCAGAGGGGAGAAGGGTGCAAGGCAAAGGGGAGAAGGGTGCAAGGCAAAGGGGAGAAGGGTGCAAGGCGGAGGGGAGAAGGGTGCAAGGTGGAGGGGAGAAGGGTGCAAGGCGGAGGGGAGAAGGGTGCAAGGCGGAGGGGAGAAGGGTGCAAGGCAGAGGGGAGAAGGGTGCAAGGCAGAGGGGAGAAGGGTGCAAGGCAGAGAGGAGAAGGGTGCAAGGAAGAGAGGAGAAGGGTGCAAGGTAGAGAAGGGTGCAAGGTAGAGAAGGGTGCAAGGTAGAGGGGGAGAATGGTGCATGGCAGAGGGGAGAAGGGTGCAAGGAAGAGATGAGAAGGGTGCAAGGAAGAGAGGAGAAGGGTGCAAGGAAGAGAGGAGAAGGGTGCAAGGCGGAGATGGAGAAGGGTGCAAGGCAGAGGGGAGAAGGGTGCAAGGCAGAGGGGAGAAGGGTGCAAGGCAGAGGGGAGAAGGGTGCAAGGCAAAGGGGAGAAGGGTGCAAGACAGAGGGGAGAAGGGTGCAAGGCAGAGAGGAGAAGGGTGCAAGGCGGAGGAGGAGAAGGGTGCAAGGCAGAGAGGAAAAGGATGCAAGGTAGAGAAGGGTGCAGCGCGGAGGGGGAGAAGGGTGCAAGGTGGAGGGGGAGAGAGAAGGGTGCAGCGCGGAGGGGGAGAAGGGTGCAAGGTGGTGGGGGAGAAGGGTGCAAGGTGGTGGGGGAGAAGGGTGCAAGGCAGAGGGAGAATGGTGCAAGGTAGAAAAGGGTTCAAGGTGGAGGTGGACTAGGGTACAATGGGAGGGGGAGAAGGATACAAGGGGGAGGGGGAAAGGTGCAAGAGGGAGGGCAAGAAGGGTGCAAGGCAGAGGAGAGAAGGGTGCAAGGGGGATGGTGATGAAGTTAAAAATGTGCCCCCCCTGGAAACATTTCTGCGGACACCCATGGAACGCACACTACTTTGTGAGGGAGAGTGGGAGAGAGTGGAGAAAGAGAGAGTGGAGAGAAACAGTGGAGAGAGAGAGTGGCTAGAGAGAGAGAGAGAGAGTGGAGAGAGACAGTGGAGAGAGAGTAGACAGTGGAGAGAGAGTGGAGATAGACAGTGGAGAGAAAGAGAGTGGAGAGAGCATGGAGAGACACTGGAGAGAGTGGAGAAAGAGAGAGTGGAGAGAGAGAGTGGAGAGTGGAGAGAGAGAGAGAGTGGAGAGAGAGAGAGAGAGTGGAGAGAGAGAGTGGAGAGAGAGAGAGTGGAGAGAAAGATAGAGTGGAGAGAAAGATAGAGTGGAGAGACAGATAGAGTGGAGAGAGAGACAGTGGAGAGAGCGAGTGGAGAGAGCGAGTGGAGGGAGCGAGTGGAGAGAGCGAGTGGAGAGAGCGAGTGGAGAGAGAGAGAGAGAGGGGAGAGAGAGAGTGGAGAGAGATAGAGTGGAGAGTGGAGAGAGAGAGAGAGAGAGAGAGTGGAGAGAGAGAGAGTGTGGAGAGAGAGAGAGAGAGAGTGGAGAGAGAGAGAGAGAGTGGAGAGAGAGAGAGTGGAGAGAGAGAGAGAGAGAGTGGAGAGAGAGTGGAGAGTAGAGAGAGACAGTGGAGAGAGAGAGACAGTGGAGAGAGAGACAGTGGAGAGAGAGACAGTGGAGGGAGAGACAGTGGAGGGAGACAGCAGAGAGAGAGTGGGTGCAGAGAGAGTGAGTGGAGAGAGAGTGAGTGGAGAGAGAGAGTGAGTGAAGAGAGAGTGAGTGGAGAGAGAGTGAGTGGAGAGAGAGTGAGTGGAGAAAGTGAGTGGAGAGAGTGAGTGGAGAGAGTGGGTGGAGAGAGGAGAGAAAGTAGAGAGAGAGAAGGGGGAGAGGGTGGAGAGAGAGGGAGTAGAGGGAGACAGTGGAAGGAGACAGTGGAGGGAGACAGTGGAGAGAGAGATAGTGAGAGAGTGGAGAGAGAAAGTGGAGAGAGAGACAGAGGAGAGACCGTGGAGAGAGAGACAGTAGAGATAGAGTGGACAGAGTTGAGAGAGAGAATGGAGAGAGAGTAGAGACTGACTGACTGAGAAACTGACTGAGAGAGAGAGTGACTGACTGACAGAGAGAGAGAGACTGATTGAGAGTGAGACTGACTGACTGACAGAGACTGACTAAGGTAGAGAGAAACTGACTGAGAAAGAGAGACTAAGAGAGAGAGGCAGAGACTGACTGACAGAGAGATAGACTGATTGACTGTGAGAGAGACTGACTGACAGAGAGACTGACAGAGAGAGACTGACTTGGAGAGAGACTGACTGAGAGAGAGACTGACTGAGAGAGAGAGTCTGACTGACAGAGACTGACTGACAGAGCGAGAGAGAGACTGACTGGGGTAAAGAGAGAATGACTGACTGAGAGAGACTGACTGACTGGGAGAGAGAGAGACTGACTGGGAGAGAGAGAGACTGGCTGACTGAGAGAGAGATTGACTGACAGAGAGGGAGACTGACTGACAAAGACTGACAGAGAGAGAAAGAGACTGAGAGACTGACAGAGAAAGAGAGACTGACTAACAGAGAGAGAGAGAGAGACTGACTGACAGAGAGAGAGACTGACTGACAGAGAGAGAGACTGACTGACAGAGAGAGAGACTGACTAAGAGAGAGAAACTGACAGACTGAGAGAGACTGATTGAGAGAGACTGACTGAGAGAGAGAGACTGACTGACAGAGAGAGAGACAGACTGACAGAGAGATAGAGACTGACTGACAGAGAGAGAGACTGACTAAGAGAGACTGACTGAGAGAGACTGACTGAAAGAGACTGACTGAGAGAGACTGACAGAGAGAGACTGACTGACAGACAGATAGAGAGCGAGAGACTGACTGACTGACTAAGAGAGACTGACTGAGAGAGACTGAATGACAGAGAGTGATAGACTGACTGACAGAGAGAGACTGACTGACAGAGAGGGACTGACTGACAGACTGACAGAGAGAGACAGAGAGAGAGAGAGAGAGAGAGAGAGAGAGAGAGAGAGAGAGAGAGAGAGAGAGAGAGAGAGAGACTGACTGACTGAGAGTGACTGACTAAGTGAGACTGAATGACAGAGAGAGATAGACTGACTGACTGAAAGAGAGATACTGACTGACAGAGAGAGAGAGACTGTGATGGAATTGGGGTCAAAGTGTGTATGAAGCTATGCAATGCCTCTTAAGATTGCTATTGTCTAATAAAAATAAAAATTTATTATCAAAATGTGCTCTTTGTAGTTATATCTGCTTTTGAAATACTGCATTGCCGCTTTGTCCAATGTTTTAAAACGGAAACGGGAAGGAACAGTGAATGCACTTTTGTCAAAACTAAACGATGAGTGGGCCTGATGTTGTATATCATGACAGGAGTCTGCATCAGGAAACCCACCTAAAATTGGGCAAACTTCCCCGGCCTACTGATGGCAGGGACCCTGTAATGAATGGACCACCACATATGATAGCCTGCGGGCAGACTAAGCCCAACCTTTGACTCCGCCATCCAGTGTTACTATTAACGGCTGCATTGGTGACAGTGGCGTAACAATCGCTCGCATCCCCTGCAGTATGGTGGGTCGCTGGCCTGAGAGCTCTAGACAGGCATGGAGGATGGGAGGGGGGCCCCCTCCATGTAGTTTGCAGGGGGGCCCCCTCATGTTTCGTTACGCCACTGTAAAAAGGAAGAGGAAATAGGGAGACTCTCAGAGAGTGAGAGTCGTCCGCAATCTAAACGAGCCATTTGGTACACGTATGACATGTAGAGAGAGAGAGAGAGAGAGAGAGAGAGAGAGGGAGATATAGAGAGGAAAAAGGTGGGATAGAGATAGAGAAAGACAGAGAGATGTGTGCAAAAATAGGTCATTTAGTGCGTTCACAACACAGAACAGCAGGGGGTCAGGTAACGGAGAGACGCAAACAAAGGGAGAACATAAACCCCTACAGCACATACACACGAACTCAGACAGAGGAAGACAGTACATGTATTACATATATATAAGACATTCACGACAAAACACAAAACAACAGTTGGCCAACAAAATCTATTTTTTCTTTTTTTTTATATCCTTCATGTCTTTACTATCCTATTTATCTTCGTGCTTAGTTCTTTTTACCTTTCCCTCCTTTTCCCTCTCGCTTGTTATTTCTGCGAGCGTTCTCAATTGCCAATACTTACACCTCGGTCAGTCGATCTGAAATTAACCCGGTCGCGCTATTTACCCATGGTTGGATCTTAAACCATTTTTCAGTCCCTTCCTTTGGTGGGAAGTTCTCCAGGCTGAGGCAACGGCAAGTATTGATCGGGAGAACAGTCGGACAGCTTGGCTAGATCTATAATGTGAGAAGGGGGGGGGGGGGAGCAGTATTTTTGAACATCAGCAACATTTCTAACTTCCCAGACGGCAGCAGCCTTGGTAACCCTAACTCGTGCATTTTTCTTCTGTCCTTTCCCTACCTAGTCAAACGTCTAGTTACATTCTTTAACGTGTTATCTCAAGTCAATTTTCGTCATACAGTACCCGTCAAGTCTCTATGTCAGTCCATCCTCCCAGTCGCTACGTTCTAAGGAGGAACAGTCATGTTTAAGTCTACGTCTTTTAAAAACTTATCGTCATAAGGACTATGCACATATTCCCTCCTTCCCTTTTCGTCGGTGGTTCAATCATCGTTCTCCCATACTTCAGCCGATGTTCCAATGCGACCTGCAGAAGGGAGGAGAAAGAAGGGGTGGGGGGGGGCAGCATTCAAACCACATCAGCATGCAGTAATCTGGAAATGTTTTTACCTACCACATACTCGACCTATCTCCACGTAGTGCATTTCTTTACCATCTCGGCGTTTAAGCCCAGAAGGACCAGTAATGTCAGGTATATGATATCTACATAGGTTACTTGGTCGCAACCCCTTTTGTTGGGTGCAAGGGTGGCGGTCAGGTGGCATTGTGGTGTCGTTTTAAGTGTGTCTAAAACATTTTTCCAGCTGCCTGTGACACATAATGTAGCTGCTAAATATCTGGTTCTTTTTAACCTTCAGCTTTCATCATACTTATTCTTTTGCTCATAGTAGCAAAACATTCGAAACTCATTAACGCAACCACTACAACTATGCTTTCTTTTTCAAAATACTTTTAATAAAAAAAGTGTTGATGTATAAATACAGGCCTACAACCCAGTGGACCGGCCACGGAGCAGATTGGAACTGTACATAAGAAGAACGAAGTTGGTGGTAGTTCATTGCATAAAGTGCAGCAGTGCAATAAAATCGTATCGAACTTCCCTACAGAGCCAGCATGATGCATGTCAAGAATTCTGTTTTTCAATTAATTCATTAATTCAGTATCCAAATGCTCATTCACTGTCTAAATTACACCAGTTCATTTTCCAAATCATAATTAGTACCCACCCTAAATCAGTTCATTGTCCAAACACATGATCAATATCTGTCTTACATTGCTTTCTTCTCTAAACACATACTCATTATCCATCCTATCGACTTCCATTGTCCAAAAATGCACACGTATCTCAGAGCATCAAGATTCGAGCAATCCGGGTGAACAGGGCAAAAAGTTTTGTTTCGTGTATCGGCGCCATTTTGGGCAAGGTCAGGCAGGTTCCGGTATAGTCAGAACGTCTTCAATGACTCATGGTTGGACCAGAACCTTCCGTTGGCAGTTCAAAAAGTTTTTCGCAATGTGGTAACAGTCTAACAATATGGACCATCAGTTCAAAGAGTGGGGAGGGCGGCAACAATTTTCCTACCGGGTCACTCTGGTGTTCCACCGGAACTGAACAAGTCTGTACCTTGGCGGTGTTTTAGCCATTTCCAAACTGAGGCTGGCACCGGCAAGAGTGCGTCGATGTCGCGGTTCCCAGTGAGGGGGACGGGGGCGCCCATGCGGAGGGGTCGGGTAGCCCCCCGGCTCTCATAGAATCTTCAAAGTTGAGGAGAGAAGGCATGGGACGTGTGCCCGTCCCGGGCAAAGGACCGCTTTTCGATGTGGACCCTCTTTAAGTAAGAGCGTTGGGGCGTCGCTGGAAGCCTCCACCTGGAGGGAGGTGGGGGAGGCTCGTTTGCGCCGCCTCCCCCTTCCAGCGACCCCGCGCCGATCCTCGGCTCCGCCGCTTTGATACTGGCCGTGCCGGCTATTGAAGATGGGGGGGGGTCGGTGGCTGAGGCAAGACAGCCCCCCCCCCCCTTTTGACATGTGGCAGGACTACCTCCAACTCTCCAGGGGTAGACATGTGGCGGGGCTACTTGCGCTTGTCCAGGCGTCGGCATGTGGCGGGACTACCTGTAAGTGCCGCCGTTCTTGCATTTGGCTTCGGCCTTCTTTGCGGGTCGGACCAGGCGAGAGACAGAGGGGGGGGGGGTGGTCGGTGGCTGAGGCAAGACAGCCCCCCCCCCGTGGCCTGCAGGGCAGCAGAAGAGGAGAGAAGGAGAGGCCATCACGGTTTTCTGGGCCGGCCGCCCCACAGCCTCCCCTTCCGACTGCGTCCAGGCGAGCCCCGCATGCCTCGAGGCCTCGCCTACCGGATGGGCGTAACCGCGGACCTGTGGCACTTCGGGAGTTTCCGGAATAGGGGTAGGTACCTATTGATTTGTATCTATTTCATGTGACCGTTATTTGGGCGTGGTGGGCAATGAGGCAGACATGTTTAGGGCAGGAATAGGCAACGGAACCTAGCTACCTCGTGGCTGCCTTGGTGTCAAGCTTGTCTTCCTTCGCCATTTTTATGTTTCTTATTGCGGGCTGTTTCTAACGTTTCTTATTTTATTTTTTTAGCGAAGTTGATAATTCATCAGTGGCCTACTGATTTCGCTCGACTCTTTTTCTTGTATTTTTATGCCATAACCTATTATAAGCTATAGCGACTAGTCCACACTTAATGAACATGTCCTTATTAGGTGTGCCCTCCAGTGGAGCTGGATGGTTCATCTCTAATAAGCGGTCCGGGCTAAACAGGCTACCAACCAGTGGGGAGAAGACAGGCATGACGGATTACAACGGGGACAAAAGTCTGCACTACCTATCTTATCACGGCGGGCAAAGACTAGACAGAATATTTCTATTCTCCGTTGTTTGCCGGCGGTGAATACCTCAAACGAACCAATACCAAATAATCGGCCAATCAAACAATTCAGTGGGGAGAATAAGTGGGCACGAAAAGTTATCGCTACCCACTCTTTCTCTACCTGCAAAGAGAGACCTTGTTCTTTCCCTGTTTGCAGACAAAGAATCTCCAGACAATAATCCACGAACGACAGTTCGGGAAACAGTGGGGGAGGAAGATAGGCACGACGGATTACAACGGGGACAAAAGTCTGCGTTACCTATCCTTCACTGCTTGCAAAGAGAGAGCCTGTTTGTTTTTCCCCGTTTGCAGACAGCGAATCTCCAGAGGTTTCAACAAAGCGTAATACTAGTATTATCCAAACAAAAACAATTTTCCTCAATTCGTCGTGTTTACACGACCTTACCCGGACCGCATGGACGGTTTCCTGTCCTCTGGATCCAGCGCCCGATCGTCCTCTCTCCTTCGTGATGTTCGCGGCACTCCTGATGGTTCCCAGTCAGGACCGTAGATCACTCGAGAGAGGTCTGTTCAGAACTAGTGAAGGTCGGATGATCGGCTGTCAGACGAGGGTCTATCGGACATGAGCTCTTCCCGATCGTTGCAGTCGTTCACTCTGTCATCGGGACCTCTCCCACTGGATCCACGTGTCGCTGATGGGCCCCACGCTTTGGGACGCCAATTGTGAAAAAAGGTAAGGCTAGGACCTTTCTCAGGATTTGCCCGGCGCTAACCGCCCTTGTACCATTCAAGTTTTACCAAGTAATGAGGCAGGCGCCGGAGACCAGAAGGCAGGAAACAGAAGTTTTATTCCGACGGAGCAGAACACATCAGATCAGACAACAAGGTATCGTCTCGAGGTGCTCTAACAAGTGAGCTGAGACTCAGTCTTTTATACCTTGCAAAACACTTGGCGTTACAATCAGGACATTGTGACACAAAGAAAAGACATCCCTATAATCCTCGTGTCAATCCTACCCCACATATGTTATCAATAGAGACCCTTGAACTGTAGATAAGAGAGGGGGCAATGACGCAGCTGAATGTTCCGCTGATGATTAGGATGTGTGCGCCTGATCGTAGCCCAGGGGGTGGGGAGGCCAGGATCAATAGTGGGTCCTTTGAAGAGGAATGACTCCATACAATAAAGGGCAGTAAACAGTATCTCCCGGCTTAGGCGATGGCCTCGGACATGTGCGGACAGTCCATCGCGGAGGGAGGGTTTACTAACAGAGGGGTTATTCATGAAAGGAAAGGAGATGTTGGTCAGGCGCGGTCGTGACTCCCAAGGACAGGGTCTTGCAGAGGAGGAAGGTTTATGACTTGTCCATGTGAGGGAGAAGGAGGGGGTCAGGGTGCGCGCAGGGTCAGAGTCGCACAGAGAGAGAGAGGTCTTATGACCCGTACATGAGAGAACAGGGGCAGTCAGATACAGCTGGGGGGCTATGTCAGCTGAGGCGAAGGATGCTTCTTCAAGAGGGAAATGGGGGGGTGCCTGGGTCAAGCAGGAGGGTTGCCTTTCATAGCAAGGTCGCGCAGAGTGCTGGGTTTCATGGTCTATGCATGTGAGAGTGGGAGGGGGGTGCTCAAATGCATGCAGGAGGGAAGCCGGGGATTTTATAAAAACGGACAGAGAGGCCATGGCCTAAAATGGCTGTCATGTACATATGGGCACGGGCTTTCATTGGCAGAATGATGCGGTCAACATTTCAGGGTATACGTGGTGCCTACAGGGAGGGGGACGGGAGAGGGCAAATGAACGCCGCTTAGGTACATTAATTTTGCTAATTTCCACACTGAGTACTACTAAACTTATTAAGAGAGGTAGGGAGTGGCCACCATAATAACCGGATCTATGCAGTGCTTGCAATACAAACTACTGCTACTATTTATGGTAGTATTTGGACAAAATTAAAAGTTCTTTTCCTTGCCTTTCCTACACTGGAACGGACGTGCGGGTGCAGTGTTACATGCTCTTCAAAGTTACACTTAGTTCATCCACTGACCGTCTACTCTCTCTAGATCATGGGTACTCACAAACTTTCTCTCAGGGGCTACATTTACAGTGTAGTTTGGGGCCGAGGGCCGCACTGGTGGGGGCGGAGTCAGAGGGGGCGGGGCTAAAGCAAAACGATAACTTGTGACCATGAGGTTGCACACAGGTCCCTGCAGCAGATGCCCTCATCCACTGAGCCACCAGACCCAGCATTTACATACATCTCTCTCCCTCCTGCTCTCCCTCCTGCCCTCCCTCCATCTCTCTCTCCCTCCTGCCCTCCCTCTCCCTCCCCCTCTGTCATCTCACTGTGTGTGTGTCTATCTGTGTCAGCCTTCAGCCCGGGTTGAGACCACTTCCTCAACGCGCACACACAGACAACAACACCAAAGTACTTAACAGGTCTTTAAAAGACCATTAACATATTATTGAGGCTTTGTTTGTTTTAGCGCCCCTGCTTCTCCACCCTGACAATGACTGCTTGCCCGGCCCCACAGAGCAGAGGCTTTGTTCTATTTCACCTCTTTGTGGCCTTGCATCTCCACTCTGCTCTGTGGGGGCCGGGGGAGCAGTGATTGTCAGAGTGGAGATGCAGGGGCGCTAACAGGTGAAATACAAAAAAGCCTCTGCTCTGTGGGGGCCGGGGGAGCAGTGATTGTCTGCAAGGTCTGCGCACCGCCAAGGAAGGCTTGCCGGGCCACCACCGGCCCGCGGGCCGTACTAGGAGTACCCCTGCTCTAGATACACATATGCTATCTAAGAGTCAGATAGTAGCATGATCCAGGTATATGGACACATACAGTTTCTGTGTCACCCACCCAGGCTGTTGTCCTTCCACCCATCATTGCTTCATCATTCACCCAGCCATGCATCTCATATTCTTGCCTTCCCAGCTAGTCTTCAATCTCAATAAGTAAGGAATATATAAGAGCTTACCTCTGGCCGCCACCACCACCGTCTCAACTCTCACAGCCGCCGCCTCCTCCCCTGAAGAATCGCCCTCCGCCTCCGTGTCGAGCACCACCACCTCCACACTGGCCCCGCCACCAGATGTTCCACCTACAAAGTACATTTAAGAATGTTAGAATAAAGCACTCACTAGTCACTAGTATTTGGTCTAGGAATGAAGACATGTGAAAACAATGTAATTTGTGACTGTCTACGTTAAAGTTAAAAAAAATGTCCCTTTTTCCAGGGAAGGTTGTCTTGCTGCACTTTTTGGCACAACTGATGAAGGCTGTTTTTTTAACACGCACCATTTTTCTCCACACAGACAGAAGATGGACTTCTAACAACAAGATCAAGTTGAAACCAGGTGAGAGCTCGGCTCGACCACAAGAAATGTCTTCAATTAATCGTCAGCACTAACCACTTTTCCATTATCAGTTAAACGTTTAGTTTTATTATGACTTGATTTTAATAAATGTGTTTACTTTTAATAAAGCTTTTAAACTTAAATACAATCTGTGTTTTTTGGTCCAGACTAGAGTGACTGAGCGAAAGGTTTTGCAATTTTTGCAAGCATGAGTCCAGATAGAACACTTCAAAAGACATTATGGACAATCCCAGAGGACTGCACTAAGTTGATAGAGCTATTGCTGACTAGAATCATGGGAGTTTCGCCAACCGTGCAATCTTAGTTAGCTACACAGACAGACTAATAAGAATAATCTAGTAATACCACAGGGAGTCATAGTAGAGGCAGGATAAGAATTTAGATACAGTCTACAAGAAGAGCAAAGACAATTTTGAAAAAAGTCAAATGAGGAACGCTAGGAAAAATAGGTACTAGTCTAAAATGAAAACTTACTGGGGCCAGCAGAGGAGCCCTCGCCTGCCCGATCCTGGCCCTGTTGAACAGCATCCACCGCCTGCTGCTCCTGTGTCCTCCTCTCGCCCCTGGGGGGAGCTGACGTACAACATGAAAGAAAGAACAGAAAACATGGATGATTGTTGCTTGTCAATGTCAACCAAATCAAACATTTCAAAAGAACAATAACAAAATATTTTCGCGAAATTATATTGATTATGGTTACTTTTCATTTATTTGCGGACCTGTGACTTCGAAAGTCACGTAACTCACTAAACAAAGTACTGAAACGTTCACCTAGGACTGGCAGGCAGCAGTCCGCAGGCAAGACGCAAAGTGACAGACAAACTCCATTGTGATTTCAGTCAGATCAGTGACAACACTAACAGTTGCCTGCTACATTACCAGTCATTTAAATAGTCAAACTATCAATCCACCGCCACTATTTTTCTTATTGTCAGGGTTACAAAGGAAGGGGCAGATTTAAGCCCTTGCGGCTCTTTTGCGCCGTTCTTGCGTGACTTTTGTGACGCAGCAGCTAAACAAAAAAGGGCGCCATGGTGCGGCGTATAATATTATAACAACGTGACGCATTTGGGAGATGCATCCCGTTATAAAGCCCTGCGCCATCAGGGGGCGTTCCGGCGCAAGGGAGGGCATTCCTGCGCTGGAACACATCCTAATAGTGGCTGAGGGAAATCTACAAAATATCAATCAGTCACCTTTAGGACAATGATGCGTCACACAAACCCTGCACCTGCTTGAAGCAGACGTACGGCTTGACCCAGCATTGGGGAGATAGGGTACCCCAGAGCATTGATGGAGCTGCGCCATCGTTGCGACGCAACTCCAGCAGTAAAGCTTCGGTGACGTTTTGGGCCCATGGTGCGCCGCATTGCAAATACGGCGCACCATGTTTGGTGGTGGTAGCGGGCCGCACAATTAATGGCGCATCCCTGCTACTTTGCAGGGATGCGACGGTAATTGCAATTCTGCCCCTTAGGGGCATATTTACTTACGCGTTCTGGCGCATCTCCAGAGATGCGCCAGATCAAATGCGTCACGCAAAACTACCCTTGCGACACGGCAGATGTGCCTCATTTACAATGCGGCGCGCCCTGGCGCAAGGGTAGGCACTTGCGTGACGCATTTCGTCACGTAAGAGCGGCGCATCGCTGGAGTCACGTCGCCAACGCAATGCAACTCCAGTAATGCTCAGGGCCACCCAATACTTAACATGCTGTGTCAGTCCTTTCGCCTGCTTCGAGCAGACATAAGGAATTGAATTGACGTAGCAGCGTCGCAGAAGTGCCTGCGTTAAATCTTGTACATTTCACGCAGGCAATTTTGCGAGGCGCACAGCCGCTGGACCGCCCACCCTGCGTACTAGGAACGCACCCATTGTGGTGCAGGCTTATGGCTTTATAACGTGACGCATCTCCCTAGATGCGTCATGCTGTAAATGACTCGCAGGGATGCGGCACGTTTACGCCGCTGTTGCGTCACGCAAGGCAACGTAAACGTGGCGCAAGGGGCTTGTAAATGTAATCTGCCCCCTAGTGTCTAGCATTACGCAGTTCTGTAAAGTACACTCATACATAATAGTTACTCAGGCCAATGAGACCACGAAATAGAAAACAAATAAGCATAGTAGCAACGCCACTGAGAAGGAGAGCAGTGCACCTGAAATGCACAGAAGATTTTGAAATATAATTTAACTACAATGCAATCGTCATCAGCGGCATTATTGGCTTGCTCCATGTAAAAAACAAATATTTGCAATACAACAACACAGAGCAGGAGAAAACATCATAGTAGTGAGTGATTAAATGGCTACTACTACTCACCAAGCCCGGGGATCTCCAAGCCGAGCTGGTCCAGCAGGTCGCGCTCGCGGTCCAGGAGGTCCGTCCAGCGATGGGTGACCTGGCTGTAGGTGCGCTGGACCCCGTAGAGGTGGGATATGGCCCAGCACACCTTCTCCCACCGCTTCCGGCGCTCCCGCATGTTGTAGCCGCCGGCCGCGATCCTGCCGCCTCCCGCGATGGTCCTGGGCAGGCGGCGCTGGACGAAGTAGACCAGCGCGCCCACTTCCTCCGGGCTGAATATCTCCCGTCGCGTCACCTGCTCCCCCCTCAATCTCCCGCATGCTGTCCTGCCACTGGGTCCAGCACTACTCCCCGCCGCCGCTGCGGCCCTCAAGTGCCTGGGCAGCTTCACGGCGCCTGGCTTGACCATGGTCTGGGCAGGTAAGGTAGGAAGAAGTAGAAAATTAAGAAAGAATAGGATAGGGAAGAAGAAAAGAAAAGAGTTTAAAAAAGTAGTTTAAAAGTAAAGAAAAATAGCAGAAAAGACAAAAATATACAGCTAGGAAAAGAGAGGGATAGATAAGAAGCAAAATCGTAAAAAAAAAACTGAAAACAAGCAAAGGATGGCAAAGATACCAAGAGGATTAAACACCATGCCCAGACACAGGAAATGAATGAAAAACAAGATGGCCGGCGCCCGTTCACGAGCGCGAAAGAAAGTTCGCGCGAGATTTTCCTCGCGATCTCGTGCGAACCTGTAGATTTCCCGCGCGATCTCGTGCGAACCTCTACTCGCAATGCGCTTACTGCGCGAGATTATACATAGCGGGCGGAAACGGAAATACGTCACGGAAACAAAATGGCCGCGCCCGTACTCGACCTTGGGGTAAATTCGCGTGTTGCGCTGCAAGCGGCTCGCGAATACTGCAAAAAAACTCGCGAAACAACAAGCCGCAAAAAAATAAAATGCTCATTCGCACGAATTGGCGGCTTCCGCGGTCGGTTTCGCACGACGCCGCGCCCCGCGAATAGCGCGAAAAAAACCGAAAAACGATTTCAGCAAAAGCAAAAGCAATGAGCAGGTGCAAAAGGTCAACCTCATGATTTGTAACGATTCTTTGTAGTGCTTCCTGAGGGGGCCCTCCAGAATTCGGTTGCCTGCTTGCAACTATTTTGTGTGACCCTGCTCTGACCTTAACTGTATGCCACAAAGGTCCTGATTTACAGCTAAAGGAGCAGACAAGCAGGTGCAAGGCTGGAACTTTAAATTCTTTCAGTGACACATTAATTAGCCCCTAATTCATTATTGTCAGTTGGGGCAGGGCAGGTGTTGTTAATAAACTAACCCCAAATTAATTCATGTCAGTTCAAGCAGGGCAGGTGGGCTTGCTTTTCCCCCCCATCTTCTACAGTGATGATGAACCAGAGGGTGGCATTGATGTAACAGAGGGTGGCATGGGTCAAAGAGAGGGTGCCAGTGGTAAAACAGAGGGTGCTGGGAGGCTGTGATGATGAACCAGACGTAGAAACAACATAGTCGCGACCGTTGCGAGCCTACAAGTAAGTTCGCAATTGCGAACTAGTACCAAATCCTCGCGAACTGGCAGAAACAATTGCGAACACACAAAAAAAAAAAATCCGCAAATTCGCGGGAATTCGCGGATTTTGCGGATTGCGAGTTCACAAATCCGCAAAATTCGCGAACGCGAGATCCGCAAAATTCGCCCATGCTTACGTTGCTTCCTCTTCCCCCTTATCTCCGGTAAGTGCTGTAGTATTCTTCACAGTTATTTGTACCTCCGCTGCCGTTCCGACATCTCCGGCAGCAGCATCTCTTTTCTCCCTTCTCTCCATATCCTGTGTTTGTTTCAGTGACAAAGCCTCTTTCTTTGTCCGGTACTGTGCACGCAATTGCCACCAATTTTGAGGTTGTTTTGGTAGTTTTCTACCCTCTCTGCCCCTTTTGGTACACCAATAGATCAGCTTTCTGGGCACTTTTGGCACTGCTTTAATGGTTTTCCAGGCTCCTCCTTTAAATGTACTATATTGCTTGCTCAGGGCACCTGCAATATGCCAATCTCTATTGAAAACATGAATTTTCACTATTTTTGTAATACTGTCTTTACTTGCTGTTTCAAATTGTTTTTTAGTTTCTCCAAGACAATCTCAAGGCTTTTCTTGCCACGCAGGCCTTTTGGATTGCCTTTTAAATTGCATTTGCCCCCTTTTTTTTGCCCCCTTTTACTCTGCTTCTTTTCTGTTTGCCCCTCTCTCCTTGCGTGCATAGGCGTAGGCTCTTACGTTTCCACGGCAACGAGATACACGGGATACGCGCTGAGATTTACGGCGCCTGCCCTCGTGTTAGCAGATGACGCCAAGCAGTAGTGGCAGTTTTCGAGTCGGGCAAGTCGGTCGAGTCAGGCGCCAAGAAACACCAGGTGAGATGAAGGGTGAATGAGGGCTGATGCATGAGCGATCCGAGCGGGCAGGCAGGTCAGGCAGAGAAGGTCGAAGAAAGTCAGGGAAAATAGAAAATTCGGCAGCAAGACAGAAGTGTAGACACTTCTCTTAGCGTAACATTTATAAGGTGTAATAGTATGGAGTTGGGAAACATAATGGGCTGATTTACATGAAATTAATATTTCCTTGTGTTTGTTTTATTTTTGGGCCTACCATTAAATGGCTGCCTGTGAATCCAGAAGGCTATGACTTGCATTTTCAGAAAAGAGTGCATGCGCAGACTGTGGCAGCTTTCCTCAAACCTCGAAGAAGTCAAGGACATCTTGAACTGTACATTCTTGTGATTGTGCCAATGTACCAGTTTGATAAATTATCCGTCCTGCTGCGCTGTGACAGGAAGGAAAACTATAGAAACCTTTTCCCTAGCAATTGTTGCAAACTTATAAAATGTATTTATTATGTATGCTTCTTTTGTTAAAACTGGTATAGTCGGGATTTTAGAATGAGTCAGGAGAGTGAGACCTCATGCCATCATGACTGACCAATCACGTACAGGTTTTCCCGAAGATGCAACATTTTTGTGTAGACTGCCAAGAATTAGAGTATAAATAATAACCTCTCTGGAGGGGCTTTGGCTTCTAGGCTCATATGGCTTTTTGCTCATAGGGCTTTATTAGCTCAGCTGGCTTCTTGCTCATTTTGGCTTAGGCTTTGCTTCATTCTATGGGTTAGATACGAGATCGTCACGGGTGCAGCCTTGGGCGTCCGAGGAGATTCAGGTGGGGGGTTCCCTGGTGATTTTTTTCCCAAGTCTTGGCACGTCATATGTTGGCACTGCAGGCCACATTCATTTGAGGTCTTGTGAAGGAGGGGCTGTTTTCCTCTTTAGACACAGACAGATGCAGAAGAGCAGCAACAGATAGAATGTTTTTTTAGATTTAGATGCTAAACTTTAAGTTTATGCTTTGATTAATTAATTAGGTCTGAAAAGATTTATTTGACTTATGCATTTATTTCTCTTAATGGGAGATTTTTGCAAACTATTTGATTTTTGATTAGCCTTGCAAGACTATTTTTCTTAGAAACTCTTTAAGAGTTTTGACTGAAATTTTGCGCCACATTTTCTTTCCTATATGTAATGCTTATATGCAGACTGTAATATGTTCTGTATTAATGCTATTTTTCCTGTTTTCCAAATTCTGTAACCTGATTGATATTTTACTAAAGAATAAAGGGTCAGATAAAAACTAAACTTTTGACTAGAAAATAAAACCCTTTAAATACTCAACAACTCTCTTTATTGGCTTAAAATAATAATAGCATTTTTGACTGTTCATCTTTATTTAAAGTCTCCTGAAGGTAATACATGGTGTGAAGGGCCCAACACCTTTTTCAGCAGTAAATTAGAGGTAGCATGAGGGTTTTACATTGAGAAATTATCAGAAGAAATTACCGCTCCATCAGTTTTAATGTCGTAGTCTGTTTATTTTCACAGTTGCTGCCCTGTATATTTTATTCAATAATGATGTATACTTGTACGGTTCTGCAAAAAGGTAAATGCCATTGATTCTTATAGAAGGGTCACGTCGATGGAAAGGTCTGTAAATTGGTCGGTCTGTGGGTGGCTCTTACCCTTTAAGTCATCGATTGGCTGTAGTTTCATTTTACCTATGTTGTCGAATGCCACAGGGGTTTTTTCAGGCCAGTCGCAGGACTGTACTATTGCACGTTGGCTTCCTTAGAGGGAATAAATCAGCTCAGCTGATGTCTTTTTTAAGAAGACGTCCCAGGTGATACAGGAGGCTATGGGTCACCATCTGTAAGACAGCTAAAGATTGCGTCAAGTACTTCGAGACAGAGGCAGATCAGCTGTGCCCATGACAGTCTTACTGTGAGCGATGCATTGATTTATATAAATCTTAGCTGTGGAAATTGGAGGCTGATCACAAACACGGTGAGGTCTGTGCTCAAAATGCTGTACTAGACTCAAAGCCTTCTTCATATGGCTTTGCTAAGATAACCATTGTTTAAAGCCAACGTTGTGTAATTGGCGCCAGCAAACTTTAGGTCTTCATTGTCCTAAACATACATGGAATGAACTGAGAGCTAATGTATGTGCAAGGAGCGTAAAGAATTGACTTTGAGAGCATATTAACCTTTTCCAAGTGAGGCCGTGCATGTGTTTGTGGGCTTTTCTTTTCATGCACTCATGTGTTAGTGTTGTGATTTTGTATGCGTGAGCGTGTATACGTAAGCATGTGTGAAATATTGTGTCCTGATTGTATATTCTGAATATTGCAAGTTGTGCAGACCATTGAAATTTCGTTAAGTGGCGTTTATACCGGTTTCCCCCGACCCCAGCCATGACATGCTGCAGTACAAGTTTGGGGTTCCTCTGTATCTTCCAGGCTAAGACCTCGTCTAGGCAACGATGGACCCTATCCCAGAACCTTTGCAACAATGTGATTTCCTATGTTTTTTTTATCGCCCCAAAAGATATTTATATATCACGAATTTCTTTTTTATCAGATGTTTATGAAAACTAAATAAATGTGACTATTTTTGCAATTCTAAGTGCATATTTGCTTTCCTTGGTTGCTCACATTGCCGCCCACTTCGCTTTGCCTGGGTTTGTTATTTGCCATAAAAAGCCTGAGATCTTAGCAACTGTAGCGGCTCAGACTGGCAGCCCCCGAAGAGCTGAGCCACTGGCCCGAGCTCGCCGTTGCCAATTCACAAAGATTGCATTGGAGGCACAGCCACTGGACGAGGAGAGGAGAGTGGGTTTGCGCCCCCCAGGTAACGCGTGTCGACTCCTGGGGCGGGTTGTGGGCTCGGAGGGAGACGCTCTTGGCCTCTCCCATTTCGGAAGCACGAGTCTCTGCTTCGGCTCATATTGCGGCCCGTATTGCCAAGGGAGTGGCAGAACTGGGGCCGGAGTGCGGAGCTGCACGTTTTGGTTACACCATACCCGTGTTGCTGGCAACTATTGAGAGGCTGACTGCAAGTCAGAAGGAATGGCGGAGAGACCGCCTAAGGCACCGAGATCGGTGCCTGAGTGTATTACGCATTATTCCATTTCTGCATAACTGAGTACCTGACTGTCGTATTACACATTGCATCATTTCTGCATAACGGAGTACCTGATTAGAGTATTACGCATTGCATTATTCCTGCATAACGAGCTACATGATTAGTGTATGACGCATGGCATTATTTCTGCATAATGAACTACCTGATTAGTGTATTACGCATTGCCTTATTTCTGCATAACGACGTACCTGGTGGTTGTATTACGCATTGCATTATTCTTACCTTGCAAAGTGCCTGATTGTTGCATTACGCATTGCATTCTTTGTACATTGTAGAGTATCTTATTGCTGTGTTACGCCTAGCATTATTTCTACATTGCAAAAAAGACTGATTCTAGCATTATGAACTGTATAACATGATATCAGGGTTGCAGGAGAATGTTTAGAAGTGTTCATTAATAGCGCCGGAACTTACCAGTACACAAACTCATATGTTGGATTTATATTATGTGGTCTTATCGTATATCTTTTATATAAAATGTATACTCGTTTTTCTAAAACTTGTGTAGATTCTATTTGTGGTGTCATCATTGGGTTGCTGTGAGCATGGTTGCAAATACTTTACACATTTGCCTTGAAGATAAGCCTGGCTGCTCGTTCCTAGCTACCAAGGGGGTGAGCGGGGCTATCTCAGAAGGTGACATTTCTTTCCCTGACATGGAACCGGGGGTCCCTATTTGGCCTAAGGTACCTACCTCAGCGAACCAGTGATCCCAAGTTCAACACCTACTTTGATACATAGGGTGCCAATCCTTCAATGTATTCCAACCAGTACATACAGTATCACATTTCATGAACCACCTCAGTTTGTATGGAGAGAAGTTTAAATATGTTGCTGCCTCTGGGTGGTTTCTTGAGGATTTTTATGGCTTGCCACCTAAATTCATCCTCAGAATGGTTCTTCTTGAAGTAATGAGCAATCACAGACACATTAGGAGCCTTGCCCCGACCCTGCCACAGTGTTGACACATTCTTGTCTTTTTGACTTGTCTGGATTTTGTAAAGAAAGTTTCATGAACACCAAAAACCATAGAAATTGCAATTCAAGAAATCCGGCAAAGATATCCCAGTATCGAGATGTCTAAATACTTTAATTTCTAGAGCAGGATGACACGCACTTCAATTGCCACATTTGGAATGTCCAATGATGGGGAAAGACTCTCGAGAAGATGTCTTCTAATGGCTAAAGCTGCCAACCTTGGAACTGGGGAATTAGATTCAAATCCAAGCTTGATTTCAACATCTGTTTTTGTTGGTAATTCACTTAATCTCCCAGTACCTTAAAAGCAGCAAATATCAATGCAAAAAATGTGTGTCTAATTTGGTTCTCTTGTAAAGTGCCTTGGTGTCATATGTCCAAGTTTGCACTATATACTATATAAATCTGCAAAATAAACGTATGTTGTGTTTTAGCTGTAGGGAGATTGGCCTGAATCAGAAGACATTTTGGGTGGCACCTCTTCCGGGAAAGAGAACAAAGAAGCCAGATGCTATTTAGATTTTTTCTTAGGTTAGGAAAAATTCCAAACAGCATTTACCTTCTTGCTGTGGCACTCAGTTGCGTGTCTGTGCCCCAGAAAGGGCCAGGCACTGTTGGGATTTGTTGTAATGCTGAGCACCTCCTTCTGTACTGTCTCTAACTTCTCTCTTTACCACCAACAGAAAAAAGTGGAGTGAGCTGGTAAGCATGACTAGGGAAATGCTCAGAAAGTAATAGAAGCCCTAGGCCCCTCCTGCAGCACCACCCACCTGCTCACCTGCTTGATCCATGCACGGACCTGAGAGGAGATAGTGAATAAATCCCAGGTCCATCTGATATGTGTGTGACCTCACCAGTGAACCTTCAATGTTAGTGCCCTACATTTTGTCATGGATAGGACCCCCCACCCTGCGCGAGAACTGTAGCTCACACATCTTTAGAAATCCTCTTCAGACCATAATTATGCAGGCCAAAATTTCCTTGCCGTGGACCTTCAACGCTCTGTTAGAGACAGAATTTCTGACAGCCCCTTGCGTTCACCTCATATGGTAAACAGGTGGGTGTCAACATCTAGCACGGTCTGCAGTGAAAAGCAAGAGTCACAAAAGCACACGTTTGAAGGATTCTTGTGACATGCGCTGAAGGGTATTCTATTTTTTGCTTGGATGTTTGTGTACTTCAGTTCTGTAAATATGTTCGCCTCTAGGCGCTTTAGGGATTGGGTTTCTATCACTCAATTATGCTCGCCCCGAACCTTTCATGGAAGGCAATATGTTAAGCAGTTTACCAAGATAAATCGTCTAAAAACTGGATACTACATGAAAGACAAATGGTCAAACAGCAAATGGATTGAAGTATCCAAACTGTACTCGGGTGCAGAAAAAGGCTTCTGAAAAAAATCTGACGGTACAGGTGTACTTAAAAAACAGGTCAGTAAAACGGGTTTACTTTACTAGTAGTTGGCCAAACCCATTTGCCAAGGTAATCGTGACATAAAATAGTAGTCATGCCTTAACTAACCACATTGCTTGCTTAACAAACATTGGCATAGCCAATAGGTCTCGCTTTTGGGACCTTATAAGTATTTAGTTATGCAGCACAATATCCTTGCAACGACATCAACTGTTGCATGGCTAAAAACTATGCCAATGCTTGCCCCCCCCCCCCCCCCCCCCCTGGGCCCCCACTCTGCCTATTCCTTTGCCATAGTGTGAGAATGCATTTAATGAAAAGAAAGATATAATAGAGTTGCTAAAAGAATAATGCCAGCCATGTGTTGTTTAAAGAGCGTGCAAAGGCCTCGTCCTGGCTAAATAGGGTTTTAAATTAAAAAAGGCAGCCCTAAAACACAATTAAAAGTGCTTTCTGTTTATATATGCTGTTCAAAGTATGCACAGATAAGTGATGAAATTACTGCTTTAGGAGACTGCTTATTTTTGGACCGTCTTGGACATCAAAATAATGAGCTGGCAACCCTAATCATAAGACTTGAAGTTTGTTGCAGGTCAAGCACATTATTTGCTCCACCCTCATCCCTGATTAATGCTGTAATATATCTGAAACCCTACGCCACCGTCAATAATATGCTAAGGTACTTCAAGTGTCTAGGAATGCACCCTGCATTCAGACAACTCACTCCTCTTTCTCGCCCTTACTTTCACGCTCACCCTGCACTCCCAGCGATCACAATGCACTCACATTGCACCATACACTCACACCATTCACTGGCTCACCTTGCACTTACAGTGATCACTCTGCACTCACAATGCACTTGTGCTGTTCACCCTATGCCTCACCTTGCAATTACATGAGCACACTACTAACCCTACACTCATGTGACACTTCACTCACCTGTTCCCCTCACAGCTCAATTTTCAATCTCACTCAAACAAGCCCATCACTAGCCATGCATTAGTTCGTCCCACTCTGCACTTGCATCTGCACCCAAATTCATATGGTCACCTCACGCACCGTGCAGTCACTCCTCTTACCCTACTCTCACACTGTTGCATCGCTCACCGTGCGCTCGCATGGGTACTCCTGCAACCCACACAGCACAAAGGGTTAATGTTCCTGCTACAAACGATGTGCACCATGCCGATCCCAGAACTGAGTGTGAGTAAACTTTGAGTAGCACTATAAAAAATGAAATGTTTGTCAGTAAGGTGCTATAGAGAGATGAGGTGCATTGTTGGTGGGTAGTAGTGAGATAATTTATGTAGATGAAGCAAATGGGGGAGAGAAGTCAAAAAGGACTGTTGCACTGTGTGCGACGAGTGCTAGTGCCAGCACTGGTTGGGAGTGTTGGCCCCCCTGAAGTTTGGGTGTAGTTGCGCCTCTTCCTTTTTCCACAACGTGGTCTCTCTCCTTCTTGCAACTCTCCTCTCTCTCCTGCATATGATCCTTGCCGCCATTCACAGGGTCGCCAGATGATGTATTTATCACGTGGGTCTGTAATACTGGGAAGTCACTTTCACCGTTATGTAGGTGAGCGATGGCGGCTATCTTGGAATTCTCCCTCGTAGCGGGGACGGGATCATAGACAGCTAATAGACTGATGAATAGGTCACTTTTGAATTTTGAAAGTTCTAATAATAATTTTAAAAGTCATCTTTTGAATAATTTATATGATATTTTTAAATAGCCCAGAGTAGAAAATGAGGAGCAAGTCATCCCAAAAATATTAATTTTGAATTAAGAAAGTTACATCTGCAGGGAACAGATTTATCCTGAAGAGTTGCAAGACTTCGGAAACTGATAGAAGAGAAAAATGCATTACCAAAATGAATAAATCGGCCACTGTGGGAAGGGTCACTTTCAAGCTTAGAAGCTTAGAAACACAGCCAATAAGTTTAATGAGAGGTGTTAAGTCAATCTTGAACTTTATGGGACATATTCCCTGATGTGCCAACATATTTCCCCACAGACACAGAATGTTACATTATGTTAAATACTTTTGTAGAGCGCTTGTATGCACCCAAGGGCGGCTTGGCGCTGGCTGAGTGAGAAGAATGAATAGATCTGATAGATTAAAGGGAGACAAAAAGCCAAGTTACTAAAGGCCAGAAGACTAGGTTTGGTTTTAATGGCCAAGGAAGATTGTTCCAAGCCTTAGAGGCTCCTAGCACAAAACTTCTACCTCCCCAGTTGGCGTGTTTAAATCAGGGACTAGGACAAGTTTGGCTGATGCGGATCTGAGGGAGTGAGAAGGTGAGTACCAGGTATAGCATTATTTCACAAAGTCAGGACCAGTTCCATGCAAAGCCTTGTATACAGTACAAAAGGTTTAGAATACTATTCTCTGTTTCACCATCAGCCAATGGAGCTTGGAGATGAAATGAGACAGTGATTGGGGCTTAGGGATTTTACAGACCAGACGTGCGTCCCCATTCTGTAGTGTTTGAAGTTTGTTCACAACCTGATTGTGGAAATTAAGAGAAAGCCCATTTCAGTATGCAATTTTTGAAATGACTAAGGAGGTGACCATTGTTTTCGAAGATCAACAGGTAAAAATTGAGAATTTAAAAAAATTAATTTTAGAGCGTAAAAAAGCAGCTGACGTAATAGCATTTGCTTGGTCAGTGTAACAAAGTAGAACTTCTAAGAACTTCTAAGTTCCTTACACACCTAACAGGAGTCAGGGAAGGGCCAAGCTCGACAGGCTACCAATTGGGTGTCCACAATGATGGCCTGGCTCCGAACACCATCACCTCCCTCGAACTCCAGATAGGAATGAATTCAATAGTTTCCAGGCAGATCCAGGCACCTCGATCCCACTCAAATGCTTCATCAGCAGCCCATGGCTCACCGTATTGAACGCTGCTAATTGGTCAAGCAGGATCAGAATGGCCTGGCCACCCATGTCCAGAGACTGCCTGATCTCCTCAGTGGCCTTGATAAGTGTGGCTTACGTGCTGGGCATAGCACAGAAGTCGAATTGTGTGGCATCAAGGAGATTGTTGAATGAATGAATGAATGAAGAAAGCTTTATTCGATTTTAGGTTTTAAAATCATAAAAGCAAACAGACAAATACTGCAATACAATTTAAAAAACATCTTAAAATAAAACTCATAATGGCTTTAGATTGCACAGTTAAAAGGATTAAACATGCTTTACACAACCTTTAGGCAACGTGGTAGGTCACAGTGTTCTGAAAGATTTAGTAGTTACAATACTAAAAATTGTTGTACGACGGTTTGGGACAATTAAAAGCCATTGGAAAACTACTGACATTACTTAAAAGGGTTCTTCTGCCCACTGAGTTGTTATCGGTGCCCCAGAGACTAGGGGAAAGCATATAGGACACATTAGGGTAAAAGTCATGTAGATTCCAGATAGAAATAAGTCCATCTCCATTTTGAGGTAGCCATGTCTGCATGTAAGGCACAATGTGTCTACTCCTAAATCGAATTAGGATCAAGTCCCCCAAGATGTCTTTTTTAAGGGGTCCAAGCCATCCCACCCTCCGGACACTTATTATTCGGCCATCAAGATGGTAAGGCAGGGGTCTGTTTTTAGAAAGCCAGAACTTGACCTTATTCATAAGTTCGTGTTGTCTCTCGGCTTTGCCTTTTGTTAATTCAGGGACTCCCGAGAGAACAATTACAAAAGGCGCTGCTTCTGGAGGTAAGTTTATATGGGTGGTGCGCACATGTTTAGGTGGAATGTGACGTGGTGTTGACAATTTCAGGGGAGCTTTGGGATTGATAGGCAGCAAGGAGGTGGGGGTTGGCAATTGAGTGGGCACCGCTTCATGAGGAGTAATCAGATGAGGTAGGTCTAAAAGGGCGGTAGTGGACGAGCATTGAGTTGTTACATCGTGGGCTGAGGGTTTCAGGAGGGATTCAATGGAATTCTCCAGCCCCGTGAGCTTATCCCCAAGCGTAGTGATTTTGTCCATCAAGGGGTGTATTAAAGATTTGAACAAATGCTCAATCATTGTCAGAAGGGCCTGATGGGAGGATGGCGATAAATCGTCCAGATTAACAACAAGTGGCAAAATAAAGGGAGATTTAATTAAAGGTGGAATTGGACTTAAGAGAAGGTTTGTCAGGTGTTTGAGATTTAGGAGGACTCCCGTTGTCTTTGTCCCCATCAATCTTCCTTTTGGCAGGTGTAACCCTTGAAGGTATATTTTTGGTATCAGGCAGAGATTTTGGCTCCCTTGGATGTAGTAATGAGCTGCGGCATTTTGTCGTGGGGGAAAGTGCTGCTGGAACATACTTAACCTTGCACAAGCTGTTTAAGTCTTCCAACCATGGCAAACTAGGTGGAGAAAGTGCGAATATGTCAACCGGGATTTAATCGGGCATAACCCCTGTTGTGGGCTTAGGCATGGTTAGACAAAGTACAATCTGGTAAATGACCTCAAAAGAGACAAAGGGGGTGGCCCGTCCCGTCCTCCTCTGTCCGATGAGGGCCGTAGAGGGCCCGCCCTTTGCCCGGGCTTAGCCCGGCGCTCCCGCGACGCGGAGATTATGGGCGGGTTAAAACACGCCTAGGCTGAGGGTGTGTCAATCAGGCAGGTGAGCGGGGACACAGGGAATCCTGGTGCGTGTAGTTTCCAAGCGCCTACCAGCAGAGCGCTAGGGCGGGAGAACGTGGCTGTGATCGTAGGTCTCCCTCCGCCCCTGGACGATCCGTGGCAGTGCAAACAGTAAGTTAAGGCCCTCCAAACACTCCCAATGAAGGTTCTGCACCAGCCCCAAACGGCGCTGCGGCACCCGCGGTAGCGGGTGCAGCGAGCAGTCTTTGTGCGCCTAGGCTGGGGGCGTGTCAATCAGGCAGGTGAGCGGGGACACAGGGAATCCTGGTGCGTGTAGTTTCCAAGCGCCTACCAGCAGAGCGCTAGGGCGGGAGAACGTGGCTGTGATCGTAGGTCTCCCTCCGCCCCTGGACGATCCGTGGCAGTGCAAACAGTAAGTTAAGGCCCTCCAAACACTCCCAATGAAGGTTCTGCACTAGCCCCAAACGGCGCTGCAGCACCCGCGGTAGCGGGTGCGGCGAGCAGTCTTTGTGCGCCTAGGCTGGGGGCGTGTCAATCAGGCAGGTGAGCAGGGACACAGGGAATCCTGGTGCGTGTAGTTTCCAAGCGCCTACCAGCAGAGCGCTAGGGCGGGAGAACGTGGCTGTGATCGTAGGTCTCCCTCCGCCCCTGGACGATCCGTGGCAGTGCAAACAGTAAGTTAAGGCCCTCCAAACACTCCCAATGAAGGTTCTGCACTAGCCCCAAACGGCGCTGCGGCACCCGCGGAAGCGGGTGCGGCGAGCAGTCTTTGTGCGCCTAGGCTGGAGGCGTGTCAATCAGGCAGGTGAGCGGGGACACAGGGAATCCTGGTGCGTGTAGTTTCCAAGCGCCTACCAGCAGAGCGCTAGGGCGGGAGAACGTGGCTGTGATCGTAGGTCTCCCTCCGCCCCTGGACGATCCGTGGCAGTGCAAACAGTAAGTTAAGGCCCTCCAAACACTCCCAATGAATGTTCTGCACTAGCCCCAAACGGTGCTGCGGCACCCGCGCTAGCGGGTGTGGCGAGCAGTCTTTGTGCGCCTAGGCTGGGGGCGTGTCAATCAGGCAGGTGAGCGGGGACACAGGGAATCCTGGTGCGTGTAGTTTCCAAGCGCCTACCAGCAGAGCGCTAGGGCGGGAGAACGTGGCTGTGATCGTAGGTCTCCCTCCGCCCCTGGACGATCCGTGGCAGTGCAAACAGTAAGTTAAGGCCCTCCAAACACTCCCAATGAAGGTTCTGCACTAGCCCCAAACGGCGCTGCGGCACCCGCGGTAGCGGGTGCGGCGAGCAGTCTTTGTGCGCCTAGGCTGGGGGCGTGTCAATCAGGCAGGTGAGCGGGGACACAGGGAATCCTGGTGCGTGTAGTTTCCAAGCGCCTACCAGCAGAGCGCTAGGGCGGGAGAACGTGGCTGTGATCGTAGGTCTCCCTCCGCCCCTGGACGATCCGTGGCAGTGCAAACAGTAAGTTAAGGCCCTCCAAACACTCCCAATGAAGGTTCTGCACTAGCCCCAAACGGCGCTGCGGCACCCGCGGGAGCGGGTGCGGCGAGCAGTCTTTGTGCGCCTAGGCTGGGGGCGTGTCAATCAGGCAGATGAGCGGGGACACAGGGAATCCTGGTGCGTGTAGTTTCCAAGCGCCTACCAGCAGAGCGCTAGGGCGGGAGAACGTGGCTGTGATCGTAGGTCTCCCTCCGCCCCTGGACGATCCGTGGCAGTGCAAACAGTAAGTTAAGGCCCTCCAAACACTCCCAATGAAGGTTCTGCACCAGCCCCAAACGGCGCTGCGGCACCCGCGGTAGCGGGTGCGGCGAGCAGTCTTTGTGCGCCTAGGCTGGGGGCGTGTCAATCAGGCAGGTGAGCGGGGACACAGGGAATCCTGGTGCGTGTAGTTTCCAAGCGCCTACCAGCAGAGCGCTAGGGCGGGAGAACGTGGCTGTGATCGTAGGTCTCCCTCCGCCCCTTGGCGATCTGTGGCAGTGCAAACAGTAAGTTAAGGCCCTCCAAACACTCCCAATGAAGGTTCTGCACCAGCCCCAAACGGCGTTAATGTGGATGTATTCTCCCAGTTGTACGTTCAAGGCCTTTTCAAAGGTTTTTACGGGGAGAGGGAGGCAAGATATAGGCTGGTAGCTATTTGGATCGTTGGGATTGTGCGAGGGTTTCTTGGTCAATGGCAGTACAACAGCTTTCTTCCAAGCGGAAGGGAACGACCCTGTGGTACACATAAGCTTGAAGATGTCAGCCAACTTGGGGCCGATAACATCAGCTGCTAAAATGGCCATTCAAGGCGGGCAGGGATCCTCAGGTGAACCTGATGTGGCAGCTTCAAGAAGCTTAATTACTTCCATACGAGTAGGGAAAACAAAAAGTCTAAATTTAGTGTTCAAGTTAAATGCCTTGGGGGGCTTGGTGGGGGGGGAGGGGTTATCTAATCCCAAGGTGCTTGGGATAGATGAAAAGGTGTTGAAAACATTCTCTACCTTCAGCCGGAAGGCTTGGCCTCTGAGGTACGGAATGCTTGGTTGAGGACAGTAGACCGGTGTGGAGAGACCGATGTGAGCTTTTTTACTCTTGAAAATAGTTCCTTGTAGGAATTTGCTGCCAGCTCACTCTGTTGGTGAAGATAAGAGTTTTCTTTTTGTGAATCATGGATTTATATTTGGACAAGCAGATGTACGTGTCCTTTTTGCTATTACAATAACTAACTTTGGCAAGATCGTTCTTGTCTTCTACAGGCTTTTTTCAGAACCCTTAATTCTGAGGAGAACCAGAGGCAGTAGTGCGAAGGCTCTTGATTTTAACATTTCTTTTGGGAGCTACAGTCAGTAAGGCATATTCTACAAAATGGGTTTAATTTTCAACTGCAGTTTCCACATTGTCAAGGACAATAGAGGCCAGGGCTGAAGGGGCTGAGTGTGTACAGCTAATTAAAAAAAAGAGAGCCCTATGGTTGGACAAGGGAAGAGCTAGAGTGTTCACGTCTTCTAGACAGGAATTGTTGGTAAAAATACGATCATCGGAATGATCCGCCAGATGCACGGGACTGTCCACCTTCTGAGACAGGCCTAAAGAAGTCATGATTTGTAGTAAGGACGCAGTATCAGGCTCCTCCTGGTCTCAAGATGAAAATTAAAGTCCCCAAGGACAAGAAGATCTTGCCGTGCCGTAAAACCCTTTGGTAGATCAGGTCCATGGAAACTTTATGTTTTGAATCTTGTATGTACCACAAATATGTTGAATATAGTACAGACCCACCTTTTGAAAAGAAGTCTCCTGTGTCTTACTATGATGTGAATAAAGCTGTTGAGATAGGAACCAGAAGAAGTCTCTCGAATGAATAACCTAATTCATTGCAACCCTGCCAGTGTGTTTATCCGTTCATATGTGTGGCTCTAACCAGCATCACACTAAGACAAAGAATAGGCCCCGGCACCAAAATAAAAGTGTCTAACAAAGTGGGCCACATTTGCAAGGCAGGCCAGTTTTGAACTAGTAAAGACATACTGTATGAGTATTATGCAAAGTATGGGAAACTGTATGCATTTTGTGTTTGCTGCAGGCAAAGTTTGTAGTAATATCAAAGGGATCAACAGCAAATAATGGACCACCTGGCCAAAAAAGCAGCCCATTCACTGACCTGTCAATCCAGCCTATTGGGCACTACCTGTTTGCCCTATAAACTAGTTCATCCCTGGCTCTAAATGACCTCAAGGGCCCTTCCAAAGGAATGTAGCGTGGTCAGAAGGTTCAGTAGTGAGCTTCTGACATTACTTAACTAAAGATACTGGAAAGGAATTCAGAGATTTGTAAATTACTAAACGCTTCCATAATTTCTGTTTGCATTTTATGTTAATTCCACACTTTTATTATATTATGGATATTGACTGAATAGTTTATAGAGCTTCTAGTGAACATATGTTAAGATATCTTGTTCTACCTTCTTGTTGTGGATGAGAATTACATTTGTTGGCAGATTTCGCCTTTTTATTTTCTGAGACCTGGATAGCTATTGCATTCATTGCATGCATTTTGTTCTTAGAATTTAAAGAAAAGACCATTAAAAAGGACGAGCAAATTACAAACAAAATATAAATCAGTAGCTCAAAACATGCTTTAGCTAGTTGCGTCAAGCCAGACTGCTGACTTGGCTCTGACCTGAGTCTCACTTTGAATATATTGGATTCTCTACCCCTATCTTTGACAGTGCTGTCTGCGCATAGGGGACTTATTTAAGGTTAGGTTAGGTAATGTATCAGCCAGTTCTGACCACTGTAAGCATGGCACTGCTTCTGTATCTCAGGTCTATGCACTCATTGTTCTATTTTAGAGCCTCTGCCATTGTGCTCTAAATGACTCCATGATGCCACCATTCCAAGACACATCACAATGCCTGCTCATTGGTTGAGCCACCCACCGGGATGTTGTCCCGAGTGAGGCCTATAAGATACTCTCCGTGGGCCCTGGATCTGAGATGCGTGGTACCTTCCTCCTTTCTTCTCTCTCCCTGCTATGGATCCTCGACTGCTCAAGCACCAACAAGCAATGTGTGTATCAATTATTTTTTTCTTTTCTCATATCTGAGTGTCTTGTATTTATTCTCTTTCCACCATTGGTGCTGCTCCCAGAGACAGCAAGACTGACATATGTAAGAAGAGGTGTGGTTAGAACCCAAGGATTATGGTAACACATTCTGATTGGTTGTGTAAAAAGATGAACTGCCCGTCCGAAATTGAACTGGGTTTCCATCAGATTAGGGCATATAAGTATGTGATTGGGGTGGGGCACATTCAGACAGATGTCAGGCTTGCCTGGCGTGTTACTTTCACTGCTGCAGTCCTGACATTTCAGTGTACTCTATTTCTCAGAATCACTATCACTTTCCATTCAGTCTAGTCTGTATCTCACCCGGCTGGATGAAAAGTCTCAAAACCGACTTTGTTTTTGCTTGACCTTTGAGATAGTGATGACGACACTTTCTCGAAATCAAAACCGGGTGAAATATCATGGATCCTACACTTTTCCTTTCCCAGACCCCAACAAAATAAGGAGGCTTTGTGACACTTTAGAAACTATCAAGAATTCCAAGAATTGACTTTCCAAAATGACAAATATTCCCACAACTAAGCCCATCTGTAGCAAACTCGTTTTAAATATTCAATTGACCCCTTTAAAAAATGAATTCCTTATCCCCCCAAAACATTGATCAAAGGATAAGAAAGTCTTCTATTACCTCTCAAAAGAACCCTCTCATTTAATATTAGATAATGTTAACTATACGAGAAAAAATGTACAGGTAGGAATAGAACTGCACATAAACTCAGCAGTGGGAATTTTTTATTTATCTCCATTATAACACAAAGAATTATAAGTATTTTGATGAGTGATACCTCCTATGCTGTTGCCTAAGAGCATTTTTTTTAACCCATGCTGGAATTATAACTAAAGGCATGCTTTTCTTGTGCACAACAGAGTGAGCGTTTGAGAGGCAAGTGATGGTGAATGCTTGGTTAATGTCTCTGACTGTCACTGAAGAGCTCTAATTCTACCTCTTTCAACTCGTGCAGTCTGCGGCGACCGGCCCATGGTGGCAGAGCGCGGATCCCGCATCGTCGGGGGCACAGATGCCAAGCCGGGCACCTGGCCCTGGCTGGTGAGCATTCAGCAGCCCTCGGGAGGATACTTCAGCCACCTGTGTGGGGGGACGCTCTTCAATCAGGGGTGGTTGTTGACTGCCTCACACTGCTTCAAAGGAGAGGAAAGGTACGACTGCATCCTTCAAATCTTTTATAATCTGTGACATTATATTTCTAATAATATAACAGATAATGTTGTCATATGCTGATCTCGTGGTTGCAAATGTTTCCTGACAGTGCTTGCAATGTGGGATAGAGAGCTGTAGAAAGAAATCTAGATGACATTGGTTTGTGGGTGTGACTGCACTTTGCTGGAGGTAGCATTCCAGAATACCTTCTGTACAATGCAGCCATCCCTACCTGCAAGGACACTGCCTTTTCCAAAGTGGTAGTAATATTGTCAGAATATTTCTAGCTCATAATCCGCAAAGATCCGCTATATCCGATATAAACCCATGTTGAGATTCTTTAATGATGTGCACAGAGTTCGGGAGCTGGGCACGGGGATTGGAACGCCTTCAGTTTTATTTATTGGTGCCTACATGTCTAGTGTCCCTGAAGGTAGTTCTGACCTAATTGGTAGATGCAGCTGCTTCCGGAGATGTGAGCAGGGATGGGGCAGTTGAGATGCGGCTACCTGTCAGTTACAGGTAATGTAGTGAGGAGCCAGTGCCATCTTACTGGGGACCTCGGAGCGAAGTAGGCATTCCGTGGGCTAGACACTGGACCAGGTTGACTGGGAAAAAGGAGGAAACATATATATTTTTTTTAACAGGATGTTTTTGGTGACTGTCCTCACTGATTTAGTGACAGAGGCTGGCTCTGTCTTGAATTTGACCTAAAGCTAGATGGTAAATTTAGCAAAGCTAAGGTGGTAATCTAGTAGTTGAGTTACAGTAGTTTCTGGAACTAATTAGGCTGTGTAGTCATTTGAGGGGTCTTGGGGGTTGTTTTGGGACTTGGGGCTGTCATGGAAAATGCTCAGTTGCTGATTTTAGAAATGTTTTTGTGGGAAATATGAACATGATTTCATTTAAGACCTAGTAACACTTGCTTTGGAAAAATTGTTTGCTAGTTGCTGGTTTTTATGGTCTGGC